>NW_011494752.1:10956324-10969682 GCF_000754665.1 Bison bison bison
GCCACAAGAGAAGACTCAACACATGGAAATCACCAGATGGTCAATACTGAAATCAGACTGATTATATTCTTTGCAGCCAAAGATGGAGAAGCTCTATACAGCCAGCAAAAACAAGACTGGGAGCCGACTGTGGCTCAGATCATAAACTCCTTATTGCCAAGTTCAGTCTTAAATTGAAGAAAGTAGGCCATTCAGGTATGACCTAAATTAAATCCCTTATGATTATACAGTGGAAGTGACAAATAGATTCAAGGGATTAGATCTGATAGAGTGCCTGAAGAATTATGGATGGAGGTTCATGACATTGTATAGGAGGCAGTGATCAAGACCATCCTCAAGAAAAAGAAATGCACAAAGGCAAAATGTTTGTCTGAGGAGGACTTACAAGTAGCTGAGAAAAGAAGAAAAGCTAAAGGCAAAGGAGAAAAGGAGAGATACACCCATTTGAATGCAGAACTCCAAAGAATAGCTTGGAGAGATAAGAAAGCTTTCCTTGGTGATCAATGCAAAGACATAGAGGAAAACAATAGAATGGGAAAGACTAGAGATCTCTTCAAGAAAATTAGAGATACCAAGGGAACATTTCATGGAAAGATGGGCTCAGAAAAGGACAGAAGCAGAAGATATTAAGAAGAGCTGGCAAGAATACACAAAAGAACTATACAAAAAAGATCTTCATGACCCAGATAATCATAATATTGTGATCACTCACCTAGAGCCAGACATCCTGGAACATGAAATCTAGTGGGCCTTAGGAAGCATCACCACGAGGAAAGCTAGTGGAGGTGATAGAATTCCAGTTGAGCTATTTCAAATCCTAACAGATGATGCTGTGAAAGTGCTGCACTCAATATGCCAGCAAATTTGGAAAACTCAGCAGTGGCCATAGGACTGGAAAAGGTCAGTTTTCATTCCAGTCCCAAAGAAAGGCAATGCCAAAGAATGATCAAACTACCGCACAATTGCACTCATCTCACACGCCAGCAAAGTAATGCTCAAAATTCTCCAAGCCAGGTTTCAACAGTATGTGAACCATGAATTCCCAGATGTTCAAGCTGGATTTAGAAAAGGCAGAGGAACCAGAGATCAAATTGCCAACATCCATTGGATCATCAAAAATGTGAGAGTTCCAGAAAAACATCTACTTCTGCTTTACTGACTATGCCAAAACCTTTGACTGTGTGGATCACAATAAACTGTGGAAAATTCTGAAAGAGATGGGAATACCAGACCACCTGACCTGCCTCCTGAGAAATCTGTATGCAGGTCAAGAAGCAACACTTAGAACGGCATAAGGAACAACAGACTGGCTCCAAACCGGGAAAGGAGTACGTCAAGGCTGTATATTGTCACCCTGCTTATTCAACTTATATGCAGAATACATCATGAGAAATGCTGGACTGGATGAAGCACAAGCTGGAATCAAGACTGGGGGAGAAATATCAATAACCTCAGATATGCAGATGACACCACCCTTATGGCAGAAAGTAAAGAGGAACAAAAGAGCCTCTTGATGAAAGTGAAAGAGGAAAGTGAAAAAGTTGGCTTAAAACTCAACATTCAGAAAACCAATACCATGGCATCCAGTCCCATTACTTCATGGCAAATAGATGGGGAAACAATGGAAACAGTGAGAGACTTTATTTTGGGTGGGGGGCTCCAAAATCACTGCAGACGGTGATTGCAGCCATGAAATTAAAAGATGCATGCTCCTTGGAAGAATACTTATGACCAACCTAGATGGCATATTAAAAAGCAGAGACATTACTTTGCTAACAAAGGTCAATCTAGTCAAAGATTTGGTTTTTCCAGTAGTCACATATGGATGTGAGAGTTGGACTATGAAGAAAGCTGAGTGCCAAAGAATTGATGCTTTTGAACTGTGGTGTTGGAGAAGACTCTTGAGAGTCCCTTGGACTGCAGCCAGTCCATCCTAAAGGAAATCAGTCCTGAATATTCATTGGAAGGACTGATGCTGAAGCTGAAACTCTAATACTTTGGCCACCTGATGCGAAGAACTGACTCATTTGAAAAGACCCTGATGCTGGGAATGATTGAAGGTGGGAGGAGAAGGGGACAACAGAGGATGAGATGGTTGGATGGCATTACTAACTCAATGGACATGAGTTTGAGCAAGCTCTGGGAGTTGGTGAGGGACAGGAAAGCCTGGCGTGCTGCAATCCATGGGGTTGCAGAGTCGGACATGAATGAGCGACCGAACTGAACTGAACTGAACTGAAAATGTTCTGAAGTTGATGGTGGTACGGCTGCAAAACTCCATGAATATACTAGAAGCCATTGAAGTGATCACTTTGAATCCAAGTATGGTGTGGTGTGTGAATTTGATCCCGTTAAGACTGTGACCCCATGAACTGCAGCCCGCCAGGCTCCTCTGTCCATGGGGTTTTTCAGTCAAGAGTACTGGAGTGGGTTGTCATTTCCTCCTTCAGGGGATCTTCCTGACCCAGGGAATGAACCTGCATCTCCTGTTTCTCCTGCATTGCAGGCAGATTCTTTTCCCAGTAAGCCACTGGGGCAGCACCAAACAGCTAAGACTGAGATAAAGCTGTTACTGAGAAGGAAGGAGGAAAAAGGAAGGAAGGAAGGAGGAAAAAGGAAGAAAGGAAGGAGGGAGGGAGTTCGGGAAGGAGGAGATCCTGAGTAAACTAGTAATGAAAAAAGCTTCCTAATCTAATAAAGAGTAACCGTCAGAAAACTATACAAAATATCAAATTAAGTTTTCTCTAAAATCAGATTAAAATTAGAATGTCTGCTCTCATGGTCACCAACTGCAAATCAGTGTACTGTCTCATCAATGCATTTACAGAAGGAAAAACAGAGATTGAAATATTGGGGAAGAGAGGAAAAATAACTTTCCCTAATTTCACATGATAATATTATCTATTTAGCATATTTGGAAGAATCTGCCCCAAACTAGTAGGTCCATAAAAGAGCTCAGCAGAGCAGACGGATACACTGTCAACAGACAACAATTCTACACAGCAGTATCAACTTGCTAGAAAATCTTTTAGGGAAAAAACATTTTATTTACCACAACTATAGGGAACATCAAATACCTAAAAGTAATGCCTAACACCCAGATGCATAAAACTATAAAACAGCACCAAAAAACATAAAAGATGAATTAAATAAGTGGAGAAATAGGTCATTTATTGCACAAGAGCATTTTGTATTGGGAAGATTTAAATGCTGCCCAAATTAATGCCCAAATTCAAATCATTCTTTTGTAAACCACAGTGCAACTTGATGGAATGTAACAAGCAAAATCTAAAGTTCAGGAGGAAGAGAAAATGGTCAAGAATAGCCAAGAATAGCAGAACAGCAGGGAGGCGTGCCCTGGGCTGGGTTAGCATCGGAGGATGCTGGTGCATTACTTTGTTTTAGTGTTTGGGTCTTTCAGAAAAAAGAATGTATTCATGTATTAAGTGTAATAGATACTGGTACTTTTCCTTCCCAGAAGATTTATCTGGAGTTATCTGATATTGATGCATGCGTGCATGCTAAGTTGCTTCAGTGTTGCGTCGGCTGTTTGTAACCCCATGGACTGTAGCCTGTCAGACTCCCCTGTCCATTGGATTCTTCAGGCAAGAGTACTGGAGTGGGTTACTCAGCCCTTCTCCAGGGGATCTTCCTGAGCCAGGGATCGAACCTGCATCTCTTATGTCTCTACACTGCAGGCGGGTTCTTTTACCACTAGTGCCACCTGGGAAGCCCGTATTTGATATCGATAGTGTGACTTATTGACTGCTGAGCTGCGTTTTATAGACAATGCATTACTAATTATTTGTGTTGGGGAAAAAAAGAAACGGAAAAGCACCAGGTCATCTTTATGGAAGAAGACATGGGTAAAAGTCAAGATGAACTGCAGATTCCTTCAGGAAAGCCAATGTGTAGGGACTCCCCTGGTGGTCCAGGGGTTAGGACTCCGAACTTCCATTGCAGGAGGCACAGGTTCGATCCTTAGTTGGGAAACTCAGATCCCACATGCCACGAGGCCAAAAGAAAAAGAAAGAAAACCAATGTGTGACTTTTTCTGTTACTTCCACTGAAGTCCAAAGAAGTCACCCTGGTGTTGTTTGGAGTGGTCTCTATCATCACCACCATGCGTGAAGCTCATTGCCATTTGTTTCTGCCTAATAGATTGAAGTCGTACCTTTATAAAACTGGATACTTCTGGCCAAAAGTCTTATCAAATTCCCCTGCCTCCGTCCCCCAGATGCCAACAGGTGCCAGCCACACAGGTGACTTTCCCTAAGAAGGCTAAACCCTTCTATTTTATTGGAAACAGATGCCCAGAAAGAACCAAAGAGAAAAATCAATTTCTTGGTTTCTGAAAAGACTATCTTTTTTTACAGTTGCAAGAAACTAAGTGTAAATAAGTGATAAATCCAAGTCTGCATTTCCCCAGGGAATATCTTCAGTCCTCTACTCTCACACTTGTCTGCAACGATTTTAATTATTTGTTTACATGGACCCAGGCTCATGCTTATCAAATTGTAGACACTCCATAAATATTTGTTGAAGAGATGAAGAAAAAAGAAATGAGGCAGTGTTCCCACCATTACAAGACAGCAGAACTGAACTGTTATCTCATCACTCCATTTGTACTGATTTTCAGTCTATCACTGGAAGATGGGGTTCTGTTTAAATTCATTCAGGACCCCTCAAACTGTGATGCCTGGCTGCCGTGCCCCGGTCACCATCCTGAGACTTGACAAAAGCCAGAGGGTCCGTTATCTCTGAACCTCTGTTTCCTTCCAGCTACATGGAGGTTTCTTTACTCGGGAGGCAGAGCATCCTCCACTCAGACACAAGACTCAGGGCCCTCTTTGCCGAGCCTCAGTTAACGTGTGCCTGGTAACATTCTGATGTCTCATTAACTTAGTTACAGTTTCATTTCCTTAACTAGGCTCCAGATATCCCATTTCTATTACAATTAACCTCTGGTCCGGGGTGGTCCTCACTCTGAAACTGGGCTCTTTGGCTCCCAGACTTGTTTACATGGGTTCCCCTTCAACTGCTTCATCCCCACGCTTGTGAATCACCCTGGCCCTCAGGTTGCTAAGTGGGTTAACATGCCACGGACAAATTTCTTTAGAAGTAAGCCCCCGCCTTTCAGTCTAAAATTGTTTCCAGTTTCCCATTAAAATGCCTTTTAAAGCAGAGGAAAGCAGGAAACCCAAGGTACTATAAACCCACATTGACAAGCAACAGAATATAAGGCCTGAGGAGGCATCTATACTAAATAATGAGGCAAGTGAGTCTGGAAAATTCTATTCACACGATTCCTTTCATCAGATCTCTCCTCTCCAGCTTCTTATCATCTCTCCAGAAAATAGTACCTTCAAAGCCGCCACATCCCTTAAAAGAGTGCCTCATTCGTTCTTTATCTAATACACAACAGAGATGACAAAATAAACTGGTTTGTTTAGAAGAGTGTGCACAGATATTATTGTTATTATTTCACAAATGACTGACTCTCCTCAGCTATTTATTTCCATTCAGATGAATGGGCATCTGAGTTGTCATTTTCAAATGAAAAAGTACTTCCAGATGTCCGCAACCTCTTAGACCTTAAGAGCCCTCCGTGGGACAGAATAATTCCTGGCAGCCCTGAGGCACAGTCAAAGGAGGGAAAGAGGAAACAGCAAAGCGTAAGGAAGAGAAAACTGGACATCACCTTCCTACCCAAATCCCACCAATGGACCCCAACATGCTTGGAAATTCCAAAGCCTCTGTCTGGTGTACCAAGGTCTGCGAGCGATTAGACCCTGTGTTTCCCTAACCTGCCTTGGCCCAGGGACCTCTTTCCCTACGACCCCATGGACTGCAGTGTGCCAGGCTTCCCTGTCCTTCACTCTCTCCTACCCGGTCACACAGACGTCTCTCCTCACCGTTCCTACAGCAGGCCCCCGCTGCTCTTGCCCCAGGGCCTGTGCATCAGCCACTAACTCTGCCAGGAACACTTCCCTCCCCACCTGTCCAAGAGACACTTTGTCTGTGTGTTTTAATTTTTATTGGAGAAGAGTTGATTTACAATGCTGTGTTAGCTTCAGGTGTACAGTAAAGTGATAGGGTTATATGTTGTTGCTGTTGTTCAGTCGCTCAGTCGTGTCCAACTCTTTGCAGCCCCATGGACGGCAGCACACCAGGCTTCCTTGTTCTTCACGATATCCTGGAGTTTACTCAAATTCATGTTCATTGAGTTGATGATGCCATCCAACCACCTCATCCTCTACGCTTCCTTCTCCTCCTGCATTCAAACTTTCCCAGCATCAGGGTCTTTTCCAATGAGTCAACTCTGCATCAGCTAGCCAAAAGTACTGGAGCTTCAGCTTCAGCAACAGTCCTTTCAATAAATATTCAGGATTAATTTACTTTAGGACTGATTGGTTTGACCTCCTTGTTGTCCAGGGGACTCTTAAGAGTCTTCTCCAACACCACAGTTTGAAAGCATCAATTCTTTGGCCCTCAGCCTTCTTTATGGTCCAACTCTTACATCCATACATGACTCCTGCAAAAACCGTAGCTTTGACTAGTTGAACCTTTGTCTCCAAAGTGATACTTATACCTGTTTTTTTTTTCAGACTCTTTTCCCACATAGGTGTTTTTTAAATTAAGTAGTTTAGTTAAAAACTAGTTGTAATATGATTTCAGCCTGAAATCAGATCCATTTCTCCCTCGAAATATTGGAAGATTTGGCAATGCCAGTCACTTCTGACATGTTAGCTCAGGCTTGTGGCTGAGTAGCAGCCACTTGCTGCCCTACTGTGTACTGTCCAGTCTCCCACAGTCCCCACCCATCTCTCCAGCTTCATCTCACGCTGCTTCACTTCACAGATGTAAGCAGCCAAGGATCATGCTCTGTGTTGAAGATCCGAGGTTGGTTGAGAAACCGTGGATACAGAGGGCAGAGCGTAGGACCTGAGTGTGTGCAGATTTGGTACGAGAGGCAGGCCCTAGAACCAGTCCCCTGAGGATACAGTGATGCGTGTGTTGTATAAATACAGTCGGTGCATATGTCATAAATGTGTGGCTCAATTTAGTTTCACAAACTGAACACCCTCATGCTAACACACCAGATCAAGAAGCAGAGCTCTCCAGAATCCCAGTGTTCTCCTTTGAGACCCCTCCCAGTTATCACCCCCTCCCAGGGGACAAGCTCTATTTCTTTTATAAAAATTGTATGTATTTACCTACTTATTTATTTAGGGCTGCACTGGATCTTCATTGCTGCCAGTGGGCTTCTCCCTAGTTGCAGTGAGCAGGGGCTACTCTGTAGTTGCAGGGCACAGGCTCCAGGCTCACGGGCTTCAGTAGTTTCAGTTCTCAGGCTCTAGAGCACAGGCTCCACCGTTGTGGACCACAGGCCTAGCTGCTCCGAGTCATGTGGGATCTTTTCAGATCGAACCCACATCTCTTGCATTGGCAGGCAGATTCTTTACCACTGAGCCACCAGGGAAGCCATATCATGAGTTCTTGTGCCTGGATTCTTTCTGCCTCTTTTGTGCTTTACGTAGATGGAACACTCAGCGTGTCTGCTTTTGTGTCTGGCTTATGTCACTAACATGATGTTTGCAAGATTTGGCCATTTATCAATGGTCCAATCTCATTGCTCTACAGTATCCTGTTGTATAAATATTGCACAATTTCTAGATCCATGGTAGGCAGACTTTGCTATTGATATTAATACATTTTGACTATTACCAATAATGCTGCTACAAACTTTTTAGCATTTATGATTTGGTGACCCTGTGTCTGCATTCCCGTTAGGTGTATTCTTATGGATCCAATGACTAAGTTATAGACTCCGTGCTTCAGTTGAGACTATGAAACACTTTACAAAGCCATTGCATCAAATCACCCTTCATGTAGCTGTGTTGCTGCCTGTTCTCGCCAACACTTGGCATTGTCAGGCCTTTTGGTTTTAGCAGCACTGGAGGGGGTGCTATGACCATAACACATAACAATTTTTATTTGCATTTCCCTTTAGACTAATGAAGAGAAGCATCTTTTATATACTTAGTGGGCATTTAAATATTCCCTCTTATGAACTGTCTGACCAAGTCTTTTGCCCATTTTTTAATTGGGGTTTCTTTTCTTACTGATTTGTAGAACTTATTCTTTTAGTGGCCAGAAGTCATTCATTGGGTGGACAAATAAGGCCAGGGATGACAAATAGAGAGAATTTCCTCTCACTCTGTTAGTTGCCTTCTCATTATTTTTTGGTTTCTTTTTTTAAGTTGTTAATTTTTAAAATAGTTCTATTTTTTTCTCCCTTCAGGGCTAGTACTTGTATTCTGGTAAAATAAGTATGTTTTTCTGTCCCAGGGTCATGAAGGTGTTCTCTTGAGTTGCCCTTTCCTCAAAGCATTATTGTTTTACCTTTCACACTATCTGCAGTCCATCTGGAACTGATTTCGTGTATGGTGTGAGTTAGGGGTCAAGATCGTTTTCTTTTTCCATACAGTTACTCAATTGACCCAGCACCGTATTTTGAAAGACCGCCTTTCCTCACCATTATTTTTTACTTTTCATTCTGCTGACTCATGTTGAATTTGTGGTCAGCCATACAGTACAGGTGCTTTTCATGTGGACCACATTAAACCGGGTCTCTGCCATCCTGTGTATATTGCACAAGTGTTTTATATTTGTGTGTGTTTGTTTCACCTAAACAGGGAGTTTGATGTTTATTCCTAACAAATCTCCATTTATTCCTTTCAACCTATTATTTTTGCTGACCAGAAAACATAAAATTTCATGTCACCATCCAATATATTTGCTATGCCCAACAGGTTTCATAAGCAGGCGTTTTTTTTTATTCAACCAAAATACTTAAAATACTGAAGAGGATTAGGCCTTACATTGTCCCCATGTTAGCCACTAAGGAATGTCCTCTAGGAAAGCACTGAGTCAGTAATAGTTTGACAATATAGATGATTAACCAATTGCATGCTCAGTCTTTCAGTTGTGTCCAACTCTGTGACCCCATGGACTGAAACCCACAAGGCTCCTCTGTCCATGGGATTTTCCAGGCAAGAATACTGGGATGGATAGCCATTTTCAACTCCAGAGAATCTTCCTGACCCTGGATCGAACCTGTGTCTCTTGTCACCTGCAATGGCAGGCAGATTCTTTACCACCACCTGGGGAGGCCCCGACCAATTGATTACCTGGCATGTTTACTTCTTGACCTATCTTCTACATAATTTCCATGATCATCTATGCCTAGACCTACTTTAGATCACCAATACACTTCCTCCTAGTAAGGGCTTAAAATTCAAAACAGCATCCAGATAGCCATCTATAGCCTAGTAATATTAATATCTTTCTCATGATCCAGAAAGCAAATCCTCCCAAGAAGTTTAAACCATGCTGGCTTTTCCAGAAATGGAGTCCAACAAACTCAGCCAATGACAACATGCAGGATGCCTACCCTAATACACACCATAAAGACTCTTGTCAAACAAGTGCTCACCAATCTCGTCCCCTTCCTGTGGTGAGTCGGCGTTCTTTGGGAGACCCTCTTGGGGAACATTTACTTCCCTCAGCCCATGTGCTCTGGGTGGAGTTGACTCCAATTCTACTTTTCAAGTGTAGAATACATTATTTTGACCATGGCCAGTTGGCCAATGTTTTTCTCCAGAGGGCCAGATAGTAAATATTTTAGGATTTTCAGGCCATAAAGTCTCCGATGCAACTATTTAAACCTTCCACCGCAGCACAGAACAGCCGCAGCCTTGCCATAAACAAACGAGCACAGCTGGATTCCAAAAAAACTTTATTTGCAAAAATGGCACTACTTGCCAATCCCAGACCTAGACTGAAATGTGCTAGTCAGCACATTTGATACTATCTGACCATGGCAACTGGTTCAAGCGAGGCCAGTCAGAGCCTGTGGACCTCTATTCTGGGCCTTTGAGGCACCAGAGAAGCAGGCTTTTTTCCCTTGGACTGGACACTATGAAGAGGCAGGACTGGAGATGCTGGAAGGTGCCTGGAAATGGAGCCTTCACAGAAGAAGGAGAGGGAAGATGAGCTAGCTGGCCCTGCATCCTTCAAACCATGGAGGGGGAGCTGCTTTGCCTGAGCTCTGGCTGCTCTGAGGTCCCTAAGCGAACATGGCAGCAACATGCTGTGGAAACACGCAGACTGTGGTCTTGGAAGGCTTTCAAAGGCAGCCATGTGTGCAGCAGCTCTTGGTCCCGACTTGGGGAGGCCTCCCTCTCAAGTGCTGGGCTTTACTCCATTGCATATGTCAGAGGGGTCCTCCTTGTCAGAGCCAGGCCAGCCCACCCTGGGCAAGCCCTGGATGAGTCCAGGGCATTCCAGACTGCCCATCACAATGTAAGGGTCACCTCCCACCTGAAGCCCTCGTCTCCTGCCCATATGTGTGCTCCTGGATAATTTTAGAGCTGGAAAGGGTGATCAAATGGGGCCACACTCCCTTTCTTTCCAGGTCTCGTCCCCAGAACCAGTTCAGAGGCTACAAGCCTTGAAAATCCCTGATGGAAAATAAATATGAGCATAGAAAATAGGGAAGTGGGAGGCTGAGGGTCTTTATTATTGACAAGAAAACCAAGATCGCTTTAACCCACAGCTTTCACAGTTGAGAGCTTAAAAATTATTGCATCTTTTTGGAATAAAGAAAAAGTAAACTCCTGAATGGCAGAAACTGCACCTCATGGAGGCATCATGAAACACCTATTAGCAATCATGGTGGCTGGTGCACTGTTCAATTCAGTTCAGTTCAGTCGCTCAGTCATGTCTGACTCTTTGCGACTCCATGGACTGCAGCATGCCAGGCTTCACTGTCCATCACCAACTCTTGGAGTTTACTCAAACTCATGTTCATAGAGTCGGGGATGCCATCCAACCATCTCATCCCCTGTCATCCCCTTCTCCTCCTGCCTTCAATCTTTACCAGCATCAGGGTCTTTTCCAATGAGTCAGCTCTTCGCATCAGGTGGCTAAAGTATAGGAGCTTCAGCTTCACACTGTAGGTGCTCAATAAACGTTTCTTGAGTAATCTCAAGAAGAACGTCAGAACTGAAGGCTTTAATAGGTGGAGGCACATACAAAGCCCTCTTTCTCTCCTTCCCAACTCCTCACAAAGGGAGCATATGTTTTACACTCACTTAATGTACATCTTTAGCTTGACCTGTTCAAATAGATTCAGCAAAGCTACCCTCAACCCAAAAAGCCAGTAGTCAGCCAGGGATTTAGCAGAACAGTGTTAGGAAGCAGAACTTCCAGAAAAGCCTCCTTCCAGGTTACAAAACAATGGCACTGAGATTGCAGATCTTCATTTAAATAGAGCAGAGAGCAGACTTTAGGAGTTCCCTTTCCCTGTAGCTGGATTAATGATCTCAAGCTCAACATCTTTTTAAAAATACTACCTTGTACTGGGAAGGGAGAAGACTCTTGAGAGTCCCTTGGACTGCAAGGAGATCAAATCAGTCAATCCTAAAGGAAATCAGTCCCGAATATTCATTGGAAGGACTGATGCTGAAGCTGAAACTCCAATACTTGACCACCTGATGTGAAGAACCGACACACTGGAAAAGACCCTGATATAAGCAGGAGAAAGGGACAACAGAGGATGAGATGGTTGGATGGCATCACTGACTCGATGGACATGAGTTTGAGCAAGCTCCCAGAGTTGGAGATGGACAGGGAAGCCTGGTGTGCTGCAGTCCATGGGGTCGCAAAGAGTTAGATATGACTGAGTGATTGAACTGAACTGAAAAGGAAATTCCATTCCCCAACACCCAGCCCCTGGCCACCATCAGTGTCTTTCTGCATGTACAGAGATCCTATTCTGGGTATTTCCTATCAGTGGAATCATACCACATGTGATCTTGTGTTTGGCTTCTTTCCTTCAGCATGATGTTTTTGAAGTCCAGCCCTGTTGTCACATGGATCAAAACTTCACTCTTTTTATGAGACTTTCATTATGGACTTGTGAATGAGGACAGGGTGTTCTTTCCTTGTGTCTTGTGAGGTCACTGGTCTGAAAGCCCATGAATCTGAACCCCCACTAACACATCCCCTCTCTTCTGAAGTTGAGAAAATGCTAGAAAAAACAACTTCAGGACCTTTGACCTTAGAAATACCCGACACCAGAAATTCCAACTAGAAACAAACAAAAGTGCCTACACACCTGTGAAGGAGCCAGGGTGGAGGAACACATGTTTCCATTCAGAGCAAAACAGATCTGGTTAAGATTCTTGCTCTAAATTCTGACTTTCAACAGTTCCATGTAAGGTCTGAAAAATGGAAGTCTGGTCCAGCGTCTGTGCCTAAAACACCTCAGAAGCGGAAGACAGAGACCTCAGAGCAGATGGATAGATCAGCTTGCATGCGTGCATCCATGCTCAGTCACATCCAACTCTTTGCAACTCCATGGACTATAGCCCGATAGACTCCCCTGTCCATGGGATTTCCCAGGCAAGAACACTGGAAGGGGTTGCCATTTCTTCCTCTGGGGGATCTTCCAGGGATGGAACCTGAGTCTCCTGTGGCTGCTGCATTGCCAGTGCATTCTTTACCACTGAGCTACTTGGTAAGATTGGCCTGCATCAGCCTTTAAATATCTCCTCATTGCAAAACACCTTAGCTTCTGTGAGAAAAGCAGGCACTGAAGTGGAAGGAATATTTGCAACACATACAATGAGCAAAACATTTATAGCCTCCTTCTATCTCACTCAGGAAAAGGGAGGTACCAGACTTGAAAAAGAAATGAGCAAAATATACGAACAGGCTACTTGAGAAAGGGAAAAAAAAAATACAAATGGCCCATGGGTGTGGAAAAGCATTTAATTTATTTATAAACAAAGGAGTTTAAATGAAGCACCATTTTTTTTTTTTTCTTCTCCCAAATCTTCCCACCCTCTCCCTCTCCCACAGAGTCCATAAGCCTGTTCTATACATCAGTGTCTCTTTTGCTGTCTCGTATACAGGGTTATCGTTACCATCTTTCTAAATTCCATATATATGCGTTAGTATACTGTATTGGTGTTTTTCCTTCTGGCTTACTTCACTCTGTATAATAGGCTCCAGTTTCATCCACCTCATTAGAACTGATTCAAATGTATTCTTTTTAATGGCTGAGTAATACTCCATTGTGTATATGTACCACAGCTTTCTTATCCATTCATCTGCTGATGGACATGTAGGTTGCTTCCATGTCCTGGCTATTATAAACAGCGCTGCGATGAACATTGGGGTACACGTGTCTCTTTCCCTTCTGGTTTCCTCAGTGTGTATGCCCAGCAGTGGGATTGCTGGATCATAAGGCAGTTCTACTTCCAGTTTTTTAAGGAATCTCCACACTG
>NW_011494752.1:10969782-10991580 GCF_000754665.1 Bison bison bison
TGCCCGCTCCAGCATTTATTATTTGTAGACTTTTGGATCGCAGCCATTCTGACTGGTGTGAAATGGTATCTCATAGTGGTTTTGATTTGCATTTCTCTGATAATGAGTGATGTTGAGCATCTTTTCATGTGTTTGTTAGCCATCTGTATGTCTTCTTTGGAGAAATGTCTATTTAGATCTTTGGCCCATTTTTTGATTGGGTCATTTATTTTTCTGGAGTTGAGCTGTAGGAGTTGCTTGTATATTTTTGAGATTAGTTGTTTGTCGGTTGCTTCATTTGCTATTATTTTCTCCCATTCTGAAGGCTGTCTTTTCACCTTGCTAATAGTTTCCTTTGATGGAAGCACCATTTTTGTCTGTTAACTTGGCAAGATTAAAAAAACTTTAAAGAATAAAGATCCCTAATTGGCAAGTGTACAGATAAGTAGACATATTTACACACTGCCAGTGGAAGTATAAATTGTGACAGCTTTTCTGGATTCACTTTGACAAGATGTTCCAGATGCCTTGAAAAATGTATGTACCCTTTATCCCAATGTGCTCTGTGAAATTTATGCCAAGGAAAATATCATGAGGTTCCTCAAACGCAGCTGACATCAGTGGAAAATTGCGAACAGCCTAAAGGTTAAAAACAGAAACAAAAACAGAGGGCTGTTCTAAAAATTATTGTACTGATACACCCATGTGATAGAATGCCGTACAGTCTCTAAACACTGTGATGTTGAAGTTTATATATTGACACGTGAAAATGCATGAAAGTGAAGTGAAAGTGTTAGTCGCTCAGTCGTGTCCAACTCTATGACCCCATGGACTGTAGCCCACCAGGCTCCTTTGTCCATGGGATTCTCCAGGCAAGAGTACTGGAGTGGGTTGCCATCTCCTCCTCCAGGGGATCTTCTCAGGAATTGAACCTGTGTCTCTTGCATTGCAGGCAGATTCTTTACTGTCTGGGTCACCAGGAAAGCCCATGCATATAATATAGTAGTAACTCTGTAAGTGAAGTTATGCAAAAATAACTGCATTATGGTCCCATTTACACTAAAATATAAATATTTATGGATATATATATTCTCTGGTGGCTCAGACAGTAAAGAATCTGCCTGCAATGCAAGAAACCTGGGTTGGATCCCTGGGTTGGAAAGATCTCCTGGAGAAGGCAATGGCAACCCACTCCAGTATTCTAGCCTGGAGAATCCCTAGACAGAGAAGCCTGGTGGGCTACAATCCATGAAGTTGCAAAGAGTTGGAAAAGACTGAGCAACTAATACTTTCACTGTCATACATCCTTTTGAGAATTATGGGAAGGAAAAAAATGTGTGGGTGACCATCTGCTAAAATATCAGTAGTAATTTTCTGTAGATTACTATTTCTATAGTAATTATTTTGAATTCTTTTTTCTCACTTCCTCAAGAAATAAAGGTGCTTAATAAAAATAATGATGAAAACAAATTTAAAAAGAGGCTAGATGGAGCCCTAATTCTGATTCAACCATGTCTACAGCCACTGTTTTGGACCTAGAAATATGAATCCAATCTCAGATTGTGAGTGTCTAAAGCCCAGTGCAAGCAGTATTCCCAGGCTGAAATGTGTTCATCTTCCCTGGTAGCTCAGATGGTAAAGAATCTGCCTGCTAATGCAGGAGACATAGGTTCAATTCCTGGGCTGGGAAGTTCCCCTGGAGAAGGGATAGACTACCCATTCCAGTATTCTTGGGCTTCCCTGGTGGCTCAATTGGTAAAGAATCTGCCTGCAATGCAGGAGACCTGGGTTTGATCCCTAGGTTGGGAAGATCCCCTGGAGGAGGGCATGGCAACCGATTCCAGTATTCTTGCCTGGAGAATCCCCATGGACCGAGGAGCCTAGTGGGCTACAGTCCATGGAGTATCAAAGAGTCGGACATGACTGAGGGACTAAGCATAAGCCCTTGTCTTTTTCAGACAGAATTTCTCTGGTCCACCCGTTCTATCACCCTTTCTGCGTGCCACCACAGACTCTTCTCTGAATAAATACTGACACTCACGGAGGGTCAAGGTCAGCACTCATGTGTCGTGTGGGGTCAGCCATAGGTCAGTTCAGCAAGCATCTGTGTGTCTCCGGGAGGCGGGAGGGACTGCACGGTAGGCAGAGGAATGAACAGGGGAAATGCAGAATTGAACTTTGTGGACTGGGAAGGTTTATAGGGACAGCCCAAGTAATTTGCACACCTGGGAATGTGTTACCCCAGGAGGTAAAGGAAGCCCGTGAGATGTGGGAAAGGAAATCTCTAAAGCGCCAGGTGCGTCAAGAGTGGTATCAGTCTTTATGGAACAGGAAAGGATGGGTAAAGCAGTCGTGGAGGGATGGGAAGGGGTCCATTCATCTTAAATGTGGACCATTTCCATGGCCAGAGTCAGAGTCTCTACCCGAGGCATCTCCCCACAGCCTGGGTGCCTCTGGAGAAAAGGAACTCATGGTCTTGGGGCACAAAGAGACAGTCGTGCAAAGGAAGTGCTTCCAGCCTGGCTGTGAGAAGCCTGGAGGAAACAGATGCTGCCATGTGGGCATTCCAGCCTGCATATCGGCACACCCCAACCCCTCAGCTGTACCCTTTGAAGCAAGTGTGCGTGCTCAGTCGTGTCTGACTTTCTGCGACCCCATGAACTGTAGCCCACCAGGCTCCTCTGTCCAGGGGATTCTCCAGGCAAGAATACTGGAGTGGGTTGCCATTTCCTACTCCAGGGGATCTTCCCAATCCAGGGATGGAACCCTCATTTCTTGCCTCACTGGCAGGGGGATTTACCACTCTTTACCACGAATGCTACCTGGGACACTGGCAGCTGGTATTCAACCAGCCCAGGGTGCCTCTTCTTTTGGTCTTACTCCTTTATTTTGTGCCAAGAATCTCTGAGAA
This sequence comes from Bison bison bison, assembly GCF_000754665.1. Lineage (NCBI taxonomy): Eukaryota > Metazoa > Chordata > Mammalia > Artiodactyla > Bovidae > Bison > Bison bison. Next base: position 10,972,673 of record NW_011494752.1, read on the forward strand.
TCCTGTGTCCTGAGAATCATTCATGAAATTAGAAGTGTGTGATGTCAGAGTTGGGAAGATGTGACCTGGGGGAAACAGGAGCCACCTGTGGGTCCCCACTGAGTTAGTGGCTGACCTGGTTCTAGACCCTGCACCTCCAGTTCCCCGCTGGTCCCTCCATGACCTTGCTACCCACTGGGCAGTCCATCAGGACTTCATGGTCCAGATGCATTAGGAGCACCTGGATTTTCTTTTTTATCTATTTATTATTTTGGTGGCTCCGTGGTAAAGGATCCACCTTAATGCACAAGACACAGGAGTCACAGATTCGATCCCTGGGTCAGAAATTTCCCCTGGAGTAGGAAGTAGCAACCCACTTCAGTATTCTGGCCCGGGAAATCCCACGGACGGAGGAGCCTGGTGGGTCACGGTCCAAGGGGTCGCAAGAGTCGGACATGACTGAGGCCACACACATAGAGTGAGGGTAAGGAAGATATTTCTGATTGTATTCTGGGTGGGGCACGTACAAGGCTATTTCAGATGATCAGCAAAGAAGCACTCAACTCCTTTTACTCAGAAAAAAGAGCGAGAAACACACAAACACACATACACACAAAGCCATCAAGTGACTTCCCCAAAGCTATAGTGTGACAAACATACTGAACTCAGCATCAGTGCCCAAAGGATCAAAGGCTTTCAGGGAGAAACCATCCCCAACAAGACAAAATCTGGTACTAATTTAACTCCACGCTTGGCCATTCACAAAATTATAGGCGGTGCCAAAACTTTAAAGCACTTTGACCCAAAAGTGCAGTTTTTAAGTCCATTTCTTCAAGTCCAAAATGCCTCCAAAACATTCAGGACTGATTGGGCGTCTGAAAATTAGTGCATTTCTTTGAAAATTATTATGATGTGGGACTCTTTGCCAGGCTAGTCAATAAAATCCAGTTTCACCCACAAGATACCTGAAACACCATTTACCTCTCTGAAAGTGTCTTTTAAGGGAGATTGGATTCAAACTTCTAATTCAAAGCAAGCATGTGACACCAGACTTCCTCATAATTGTTTCACACTGTTTTATTTCTTTTTTTTTTTAATTTTGAGAATGTTTCTTTTTTTTAAGATTTTTTTTAATGTGGACCATTTTTAAAGCCTTTGTTGAGTTTGTTATAATATCAATTCTGTTCTATGTTTTGGTTTTTTGGTCGTGAGGCATGTGGGATCTTAGTTTCCCTATCAGGGATCGAACCCACCACCCCTGCACTGGAAGGCAGATTCTTAACCACTGGACCACCAGGGAGGTCCCTCCTCACACTGTGCCTTCATTGCTTGATTACTTGCCTGTCTTCCTCCCTCAAAGGTGAGAAAGTAGGAACCATGGGTCTCTTTTTTCATCATTGTATCCCTAATGTGATGCCTGACACATAGAGATATGGAACAAGTGAACACGTGGTTTCTGTTTCTTGGGCTTGGACTTCTCTTTGATGAGCTGAGTCTTCTGTCCAGTTGTAAAGCCATGCCTCCCTGGACGGTCATTACTATGCTGCTTTGCTCTCTCCTGGATTCCTTGCTCTGTGAGAAGCCAGCTGATGTGCTGGGAGACTGTTCGAGCAGCCCTGTGCAAAGATCCACATGCTGAGGAACTGAGATCCACCAGCCAACAGCCATGGCACTGAGCCACTGTAGAAGCAACACCAGCCCCAGTCAAACCTTCACATAAATGCATCCCTGGCTGACGTTGAAACTACGGCTTCAAGAAAGACAGTGAGTCAGAAACACCCCACTAACACACTCCGGAATTCCTGAATTCTAGCAGACACTGTGTGAGATGATACACGTTTATTTCTGTTCCAGTCCACTAAGTTTAGGTATACTTTATTGCATCAGTTCAGTTCAGTCATGTCCAACTCTTTGGGACACCATGGACTGCAGCACGCCAGGCTTCCCTGTCCATCACCTGGAGCTTGCTCAAACCCATGTCCATTGAGTCGGTGATGCCATCCAACCATTTCATCCTCTATCGTCCCCTTCTCCTCCTGCCCTCAATCTTTCTCAGCATCAGGGTCTTTCCCAATGAGTCAGCTCTTCACATCAGGTGGCCAAAGTATTGGAGCTTCAGCTTCAGCTTCAGCTTCAGTCCTTCCAATGAATATTCAGGACTGATTTCCTTTAGGAAACTGCATACTCTATTGGATAGCTGTAAATAACTAATATACTTCCTATAAATAAGAGAATGAGACAAACCAGTGCTATCAAATTGTTTGTAGGCTGCTCCTTGATGAAGGCTCTGAACCTAAGATTTGCTATTTCTAAGTTATAGGAGATTAACAGGTATTCAGGTTAAAGACTAGCCTCAGCATTGACTTCTTCTCCTTAAGACAGCTTTGCTAGGAGAATAGATCTTAAAAGTTCTCATTATAAGAAAAAAATTCTAACTCTGTGTCATGATGGATGTTAACTAGACTTGTGGTGAGCATATCTCAATGTATACAAATATTGAATCAGAAAACAATAAGAATTCCTTCCCATGGTGACTTGAAATAGATACTGGGGGTTTTGGCTTCTCATAGATGTTTTCCCTAGGACATATTTGCATTGAAAGAATGCTATGAGAATACTCATAATCGAATGAGACAGACAAAATACATGCACGTGTGCACAATACACAATATACCACACACACACACACACACACACACACACACAATCACAGCTTCAACTTCAGACTGATCTGTAGGAATAAGTTCTTCAGCAAGGATTTCATTTCAAGGAGGAGCTGTCGCTGATTCATCCTTGTGTTCTCAGAGTCTGAGACAATATTTGGAATACATTTGGCACAATCAAGACAAGAAATAGAGTTGGAATGGGTGTCTCCCTCTGCGGTTCTGTTGTTTAATCCAATCTCTTGCTCCATCTAAAATGGTTTCAGGAAGCAGCCAGGAACAAAGTCATAAACTACAGAGTTTCTAGGTCCACTTTGGACAATCCTTAATGAGCGACTCTGGCTTCAGCCCATGGAATCTAATCTCCTCCACTGTCAAAAGAAGGTAGAACCAGATGACACTTGAGGAACCTTCTAGTTCTTATCATGATCATACCAGGTCAGACCCAACATATAAATAACTACAGTTCATCAGAACGTCAGAAGACAGACACGACAACCCACACAAAGCAGTCTGCAAAACTGCTCCTTATGCAAAGCTCCAAAGATTTTTAATGTGTTTTCTTAAGTGTCAGATTTGTTCACTTGAGAGTTGAAAAATATATTTAGTCACATGCCCCAATTAAAAAAATAAACAGCATTCCTGATCTATTCATCAGAGCTGTTCTAATCACTGCTAAAAATAAAGCCTTTACCCTGAGCTGCATCCAAGTCATAATAATTAAATACCAAGGAGCAGAAGCTTGAAAGGGCTGAGGTCTGATTTCATTCCAGATGTGCATTTTTCACTGAGTATCAAAGTCACAGAGTTTCTGTGGGGCAGCCAAGGCGGCTCGGTGCCAATCTGAGAATTTTCTTTGACCTACAGAAAGCTAACCTGCTGGACCTGAAATTCTGAGTGAGCTGAGCTCATCTTCCAGGGCTGCCTAATGTTTTAATGACCTCAAATTGACTTTAATCTACCTATGAACATATGTGTAATCACAGCGATGTATCAGCCTAGAATAACTTTCATAATATGTCCATCTCCTAGCATGTCACATCGAAGACCAAGGCAATGAGATAGTTCCCGAAGACTAACCTTGTCCTCTGCCTCCCAACCCTCTCCGGTATAACATGCCTTTCAGAGGTTAATAAGGCTACAAGGTCGTCTTCTCCACTGGCTAGTTTTAGTACAAGCCAATGTGAAAGTGGAAGTTGCTCAGTCGTGTCTGGCTCTTTGCTACCTCATGGACTATACAGCCAATGGAATTCTTCAGGTCAGAATACTGGAGTGGGTATCCTTTCCCTTCTCTAGAGGATCTTCCCAACCCAGGGATCGAACCAAGGTCTCCCTCATTGCAGATGGATTCTTTTCCAACTGAGCCATCAGGATAGGTCAAGGAGGGAAACATTTTCTCTCCCGAGGTGCTTGGAGAAAACCATCTTTGAGGATTATGTACCATTTTAAAAACAATTCCAAACGTCGATGAGACTGTTTGTCTGTTGAGATAGGTGTGTGAAACATTCAACTTGGCTGCCTTGAAGGTCAATGCTTACAAAGCTTAATTCAATAAATATTGATCATTTTCAACATTAAGGGTATGCAAAAGAAGGAGAAAAAGATGAAGGAAACAAAGATGAATGGAAGAAGGAAGGACAAGAGAGTAACAGAGAAACAGGAATAATGGGCTCAAGTGATGGAAGAACAAGGAGAAAAAAGGAAAAAATATTTTATCTGCCTTACCTCTTCTCCTTAACAAACAATGAGTTCCCTGTGACAATAGTTTAACAGATAGCAATGACGAGATGTACCTAGAAAATTTCCCAATTCCAGCCCAACCTGATCTTCTCGGAGGAGTCGCCCAAGGTCACATGCGGTCAATGATAAGACCCGTGTGCTGTGGCCCCTCCCTCCATCCAGTCAACCTAAGGGAACTCAGTTGTTGTTGAATTATTGAAGGAGCCCCAAATGATGCTTTAAAGAATTACACAACAGACCTGATCTATCTTGAGAAATTGGAAAAAAAAAAAAAAAATTGGTAAATTTGTTGGAGTCAGGTGAAATTTCACCAAGGATGAGTGTTTTCCCAGCCTGCTAGGGTAGCTGAGAATCACCAGCCAATGTTCTTCAAAATCTGTGTGAGCCCAGAGCATCTCGGAAGGCCACCATCTGCCCAGATGTCTCGAGGATACAGTGTCCCTCCATCACTGCTTCAGGGAAGTCGAATGTTTGGGGTCACCATAGCAGGACAACATGCATGCATTTGTATTTTCTCTATAGATTTTTCTTCCTTCCCACTTCTAACTGGCAGCCAGTGTTGTGTTTTGCCTTCATGGGTTTTAGAAAATGGAAAATCTAGAGCTGTGTTTCTTCTTATCTTTGATGAAGCCTAAATTAGTTGATGAGATTAAGCTAAGGGTCTGAAAAGAGTGACAGAGACCGGGAGTGCCTTTAGGACAGCAAGATGGGAGCAAGAGGTGCTGGGTCCTCCTTAGGAAGAGGCGTGTGGCTTTTGTCCTGGCCTGGATCTGGGTCTCTGTGGTTTTCCATGGAGGAGGCCAGAGCTCAGAGGGGACACCTGTGAAGTACAGAAGGACTCTGGCCATAAGACCCACAGGAAATTTGGAGCAGAGACAGTGGGCATCTCAGGGGGACTGGTGGTCCCTGGGTCTAGGGGCTTCTCTACACTTTGATGCTATGTCCAACCAGGTATCCAAGGCCACCGTGCATACCTGTGTGATCTGTGCCCTGCACAAAGTTGCCTGGCCATGGCGGCAAGAAGTAGCTGGATTCCAGCCTTCACTCATCTCACCAAGCTATGCCCCATGGCACAGGTGTACCTCCTCCAAGAAGAGCTGCCCTTTCCCAGCATCCTTAAAAGTGCCATATGGCTTGGCAGTGCCCTTGCCTGAGAGACAGAGCATCTCCAGTGACTACGCATCAATTTCCCATCGCTAGAGGATGATGGGGGCTTCCCTGGTGGCTCAGTGGTAAAGAACCCACCTGCCAGGGCAGGAGACACAAGAGATGTGGGTTTGATCCCTGGTTTGGAAAGATCCCCGGGAGAAGAAAATGGCAACCCACTGCAGTATTCTTGCCTGGAAGATCCCACGGACAGAGGAGCCTAGTGGCCACAGTTCATGGAGTCACAAAGAGTCTGGTACGACTTAGTGACTAAAACAAAAGCCACAGAGGAGTATGGGAGATGCTTGCAGCCGGACGTAGGTGCTTAAAGAAAGAAAGCAGTGGAGTACCAGTTGTAGACAGAAACTCATACCCTCTACATTGGACACAGCGGCCGGCCTGTTTCACATCACAGTCACAGGCCAGCGTGCCTGTCTGTGTCTTAGAAGCACATCGTCCAGAGGCTCTGTCCCTGTAGACATGCAACAGAAGATGCAGACGGCTCATTAGTTCTCACTCCCAGGGAGGCGGCCGTGGAGACTTATTAGATGTGACTCCACCTGGGTAAATTAGACGCCCTCAGACCCACCCTGGAGGCCAGCAGCTGGGATGAAGGTGGAAGACCATCTCCCACGAAAGCAGTGCCGAGTCCGGGAGGCAGTTCTGTGTGTCCTGAGGCACACACAGGCCTCCATTCACCTGGGGTATCCAGAGTGGATACTGTCCCACCTCCTTGGCCCAGGACCCCTGGTCTCTGACCCATGCAGATCTCAATCAGCCAGAGTTATTCCACTGTGTCCAGGCTCTGTCTTCCTTCAAAATCCCTAATTGTGTGAAAGCCAACATTCCCTTGAGCCACGGCCCCCACCTCCACGACTGGATCATCCCATCTCCCCCTCCCCACCCCTCACCTCTCCCAAGTGTGTGTCGCGTTTAGTTTCTTCTCTTAATGAACTGTGCCAATCATTAAGGAAATGCTGCTGGAACCTTATTACTCTTGGCCATCTTCCACTCATTAGCCAGCAAGCCAAACAAACATCGCCATTTATTGCTGCTTCCAACCTCCAAGTCCAGCCAGGCACTTTGAGATCCCATCAACTTTCCCATCCACCCCGCTGAGAAAACACAGTCGGGCCAGTGCTCAAGAAACATAAAAAGATGTTAATATTGTACCAATAACCGTGAGCAGAGCTGCACGCCAATGATTATACATCCGTTTCCTGCCTCTGGTCTCTTCCCCAGACCCTCTGTGGAATAAGTAATTAGAGGAAGAGTCACGTGACCCATAGTCAACAATAGGGATGCATTTGGATTCCCCAGTGGTGAACTCTTTGAAATGTACACACGCTGTTTTGGTTTTTTTCCCCAACTTTAAACTTTTTATTTTGCATTGGGGGGGTGGGGCAGTGCTTCCCTGGTGGTTCAGACAGTAAAAAAAAATCTGCCTGCAATGCAGAAGACCCAGGTTCAATCTCTGGGTCAGGAAGATTCCCTGGAGAAGGGAATGGCTACCCACTCCAGTATTCTTGTCTGGAGAATTCCATGGACAGAGGAACTTGGTGGGCTGCAGTTCTTGGGGTCTCAAAGAATTGGACATGAATGAGCAACTAACACACACAGTCGATTAACAACGCTGTGATAATTTCAGATGGACAGAGAAGGGACTCGGCCATACATATACATGTATCCATTCTCCCCTAAACTCTGCTCCCGTCCAGACTGGCACAAAACATTGAGCTGAGTTTCCTGTGCTCAGTACAGTAGGTCCCTGATGGTTACCCATTTTGAAGATAGTAGTGTGTACCTGTCCACCCCAAACCCCTTAAATATTCCTCCCCACCACCCAGCAACCATAAGTTTGTTTTCCTGTGGGTCTTTTTCTGTTTTCTAAGTTCATTTGTATCATTTCTTTTTAGATTCCACATAAAAGGGATGTCATAGGATACTTCTTCTCTGTCTGACTTCACACACTGTTTTTGTTGATGTGATTAAATATCCCTTTTGAGTTGTATCTGAGTTTTGGCAGAAGGTTGGGCGTGATCTCAAACTAAGCTGAGATCTCATTACTATGATCCACTTGTACTAATAAAACTTCATCCTTGATGTTGCGTGCAGTGACCCCTTGGTAATATCAAGGCAAAGATCCAGGTGTCACAGGGGTCCCCCCAGGAAACGGAAGCTAGAAACACCGTAACTGACTACAACACCCAGAAAGAATCCACTCTGATCTGACCCAGGGAAAATAACGTCCAAACTCTCCAATTCCTTTCAGCCTTTGGGGGGCGGGAAATGCATTTAAAAAGAAAACCTAATTACATTCATCGCCAAGAAAGCAAATTTAGATATGAAGAACCAGCTAAGTTTTTCTTCTGCTCTTTCAGCCACTTCTGGTGCTTCTTACAAAACCACATCAGACAAGTGAAACCCCCACTGAATAAGCAGAAGTGAGTTTACATTAGGCCAATGAAAACAGCACACGCTAATTCTGGAAACTCACATGAGGTCACTTTGGCTTCATCCTCTGTCTCTTTATGTAAAGCAAACAAATGCCTTCTTTTGTTTGCTCTGTTCTGTGACTAGATGCTGCTGGCCAACTGTGTCCAAAGAAAGCTGGTAGGATTAGGAAATGCCCACTCTGCTTGAGACTGCAACCTCAGTCCACTACTGCAACCCCTACTTAGAGAGTGCTCCTAGGGTGCAGAAGCCCTTGAGCATCCAAAACCAAGGAGTGTCCGAGAAGGGAAAAGTAAGAGGGGCCACATGCCCAAGACCACGAGTGGAAATAGACACCCAGGTGAAAGGCCCTGACGTGGGTCTTCTTCACAAAGGATGCTGAAAACAGACCAACTGTGCATGTGGGCAGGGTGTCCCAGGTTTCAAAGCACTTTCTCATTTTGTTTGCTCTTCACACTGGCTCTGAGAGGTTGTTTGGGCAGGTGTTATGCCCATTTTACAGATGAGAGACTGAGGCTGAGAAAAAACAGATGACTTGTGTGAAATCCTGTGGCCAGTAAAGAAAAATAGAGGCTTTGATGCAAATCCCAGTTCCCTTCCTGCTGTTCCCATGAAGGATGGTGGTGGTGGGAAAGACAGGATGCAGTTGTGGGTAAACTCAGCCCTGGGTTCTGATTGAGAAGGGACTGCTCGCTCCTGCCTGGCTTGGGCAGCCCCCTTTGTGACCAGGGTGCCGGAGGGAAGAACACTGTGCCGAGGTTGCGTGGGCAGTGGTCCCTGGAGACACCTGGAGACAGAAAGGCACGGGGCCCACTGGAGTGGTTCACCTTGGATCAAGCACCTCAGGCCGCATGGAACTCGTTATCCTAAGGGCCTGTTTCAGTGGAGAATTAAGAGGTCAAGGAAGGCTTTGAGTAATGATATGGTCAATTGATGCAAATTGGATTATTAAGAAGGGAGCCAGGACTCTGAGGGCTTTTCCCCTTGTGCTTGGGGGTGATGCCTGGAGGAGGGACTCAGACACTAATCCTCAGATGGCCTGATAGGGGCTGAACCAAAGGGGAGTTTTCTGTGCAGACCATTTTTGTGGTTTTGATAAATAATCCCCTGGGAACAATTGAAAACACTTTGGCGCTGGGACAGGGCTGACATCAGTGATAGAATCCTAACTCTTTTTTCTTCCATTCCTACTTTTGAGTCTTTGGAATACAGCCTTTGCAACAGATTCATTTACAGCCTTTTGGAATAGATTCATTTCTGACTAATTAAAAAAAGAGAAACAGAATAGTAAGACTTCCATGAGTCACATTTCCAATAGGCTATGCTCACCTCATAGCAGGTATGGTCTGCTAAGTTGCTTCACTCATGTCTGGCTCGCTGAGACCCCATGGACTGTGGCCTGCCAGGCTCCTCTGTCCATGGGATTCTCCAGGCAAGAATACTGGAGTGGGTTGTCATGCCCTCCTCCAGGGGCTCTCCCAAGCCAGGAATCGAATCAGCATCTCTTATGTCTCCTGCATAGGCAATCTTTCTCAAGATCTTTACCTTCAGTGTCAGTTTCTTTCTTTCTATATATATATATATACACACACACACACACACACACACATATACAATCTAGTGTAAATTTTTTTGCACCAGGGAGATTCTTATGCACTGATTTTTTTTTATCAAAGGACAATAAGGAAGCAAAAGGTGGAGAGGAGATGTGATAAAGTTGTAGGGACCGAGCAAATAGTTCTCCATACAAGGCAAACAAAACAGGGAAAACCCTAAGTAAAGGGCTCCCTCTGCATTATGTGCCTCGGTGATAAAAGCAAATGGAAAATTTCAATTAACTTGATGGAAAATCATTGTAAAGCAATGATACTCCAATAAAAAATAATAAAAGAATAAAATGAATATCTACAAGGATACTTTGTATAGCCAATATTTTATAAAAACTATAAATGGAGTATAACCTTTAAAAATTGAATCACTATGTTGTACACTTGAAACTATATAATACTGTAAATCAACTACACATCAATAAAAATAAATAAATAAAAGATATTAAAATCTTTAAAAAGTGAATGGAAAGAAGGACACTGAACAGAGATCTAGGAGAACAGGAATAAAAGGAAGTAATAAGTACCTTAGGGCTTCCCTGGTGGCTCAGCAGTAAAGAATCCACCTGCAATGCAGGGGATGTGGGTTCCATCCCTGAGTTGGGAAGATCCTCTGGAGAAGGAAATGTCAACCTCCTCCAGTATTCTTGCCTGGAGAATCCCATTGACAGAGGAGCCTGGCAGGCTATAGTCCATAGAGTTGCAAAGAGTCAGACACGACTGAGCAACTAAAAACAACAATTAGTACTTTGGGGAAGAAAAGGATTGAAATCTGAATCATTCCAGTGGGGAACACCAAAACCCAAAGCAAGGCACTCTGTGTATAACTAAGAAAGAAAGTACAAGAGCAGATTAAAGAAAGTCCTAAAGACTGGGGCCATCGGTCTCTCCCCCAGATGACCAAGCACTCAACCATCCTGCAAGTGAATGAGTCCAGACTCTGCAGCCCACCATCTCCCCCATCACAATCTTGTACATTCTTCTTCCCAAATTATCTCCCTATTAAGTATGTCTGACACACACCACACGGGCTCCCTGGACGGCCACAATCTAAAATAAACAATGGCGAGGAAGGCTCCCGTGATACCGTCCGGTTCTAATCACCATAGGATTTCATGGTCCTTGTTAACTTGCTATCAGCAGCCACTGAGCTGAGTACCGCTTAGTCCAGTTAATCCCCCCCTGGACAGTAGGAAGGTTTCTCAAGTAAAAGCTGTAAATCTTGGCTGCTCCCACTCCAGACGTCCAGCTCATTAGAGCAGCTAGAGATGCATGGAGCTTATAATGACAGATTGTCCACCACCTGTCTGACAGTGGGGTCCAGGCACCGTCTAAACACACCCCCAGTGGGGGGAGGAGTGGCGTTTCCCTTCTTGGGATTCCAAGACCCAGAGACGGTGAGGAGAGGCTCCGGGTCTCGTGGATGAAGGATGGACGGAACTCTGCAGAAGTCAGAGACATTCCTAAGGGTTCTGTGGTCCTCCCTCCTTCCCAGTGGAGAGGAACCAAGACACAAGACATGTTTCCCCAATGGGGAGGCAGGTGAAGGCCCAGGAAATGGTTCTGAATCCCCATGGTGGGAGAAGGAATCTCTTGTGATCTGTTGGTAGAAAACACAGCTGCTTGTGTCAGTACTCTCCTTCCCAGGATGTAAACATTGGAGCTGCCTCTCAGCTTCTCCCTTGGCTCTTTCTTCCTTGCTAATACCTGCATATACTTTCCCTATGATATCACTGCTCTCCCAATGCCAGCCTCCCAGTCTCAGTTCAACTTCTTCACCTCTGATGGAAACTGGTGCCACTGCCTGGTTTGTGGGGGTTTTTTAAGATTTTTTTTATATGGGCCGTTTGTTGTTGTTAAGTCTTTTTAAAATTTGTTACAATATTGCTTCTGTTTTATGTTTTGGGGTTTTTTTGGCCATAAGGCATGTGGGGTCCTAGCTCCCTGACCAGGGCTGGAATGCACATCCCCTGTGTTGGAAGGCAAGGTCTTAAGCACTGGATAGTCAGGGATGTCCCACCATTGCCTTCCCTCTCCCCTCTGCTACCTCTCATCCCATCCTTCATACTAAACTCTTGCTAAGGCAGAACTTTCTTCCCTTCTCGATTAACCTTGTGAATAGTGGCTCCTCTTCCCCTGCTTCTAAAATCTAAACACTTTATTCTGGCATCAAAGGCTCTGCATCACCTGGCGCATGTAGATTTCCACCATGCTGCCCACAGCTCCAGCAGATGAACTTTACCGCAGGAGTCCCCTGCGCCCACACCAGATTTCCCTGTCTTGAGTCTCTGCCTGGCTTTGCTCTCTCTCTGTCTGTCTGGTCTGTAGCCCCAGGTCACACAGGATTACTGTGCCCCTGAAACATAGTCTGAATTGAAACACACAGGTCCTGAAACATAGTAGGAAAGAAAGAAAACAAAACCTCACTTTTATAACCAAATCAACATGGGCTATAAGATTTCCAAGACCGAATACACAAAATGCTTTCCCCAGTAGCTCAGCAAAAAAGAATCTGCCTGCCAATGCAGGAGACGTAGGTTCGATCCCTGGGTCGGGAAGATCCCCTGGAGAAGGAAATGGTAACCCACCAGTATTCTTGCCTGGAGAATCCCCATGGACAGAGGAGCCTGGTGGGCTGCAGTCCACGGGGTCACAGTCAGACATGACTGAGTGACTAACTCACATGTTATATATTATTTTACTTATATATAAAATTGAAAGTGTGAAAGATTTATGTTAAGGAATCAGCTCATACAACTGTGGGGTGGTCATGTGTGAAATTGGTAGGGCAAGCTGGCCAGCTGGAAATTCAGGTAAGAATTTACACGGCAGTCTTGGGGAGAATGTCTTCTTTGGCAAACCTCAGTCTTTGCTTTTGAGGCCTTCAACTGATTAGATGAGGCCCACCCATATTATAGAGAGAAATGTGTTATACTCAAAGTCTAAAGAGAGGGAAGGAGTTTCCACTTAAAAGCCTCAAGCCCATGGGGGCAGGAGGAGAGACGTGACTGTCGGGACCCACAAGCACGATGAGTGGTTGACATGCATCCCCCCACAAAGTGCTTCCTCACCGCACTGGAGGGCTTCTGCCTCTCTCTCCTGGGGCAATACCTCAGAGATCTGGCCAGAGTCCACACATGGTCCTGTGTTTCTCTGAAACAGCCTGAGGACACGCGTGTCCATTGCTTGGAGCAATGACCACAGCCCCCACCACCACTTCCACTTCCTGACGCCCACTTGCTGCCTCACACCTGAGCATCCAGTCTTCATCCCATCACCTAGATTTGAGTGTTCTGGAATACAGTTTCCCAAGATTCCTAACATCTTGATCTCTGCTTTGCTGGTCTCAGTATTCTGTCTTCTGGGGGGGAAAAAAATGTTGTGTGGAAAGGGAAATTAACAGTTGATGAGTTCTAACAACAGCACTGGTGCGTTTTCAATTAATCCTAACAGCCTCTGAAGCTCAGGGAGGCAAAGTAACTCTATTAGTCTGAGTTGTTTTCCATGGAAATGATAGAAACCTAACTTAAACTAGGGAAACCCGAAAATGAGATGCTGTTTCCATTGCTGAAAAGTCCAAAGATGGAGCTGATAGATCAGGCCAGGCTGACCCAGCATTTCAGAGGAGGCCCTGGGAATTTGTGACTTTCTGTTTCTCAATTCTATTTTCCTTTGTGTCGGCTACATTGATAAAAGTGGCAGACAAAGCCACTGGAGCCCTGAGTTTACATTGTCCAAACAGCTGGCAGTCCAAGCAAATGGTAATAATAACAATAATGACGTCTCCTTTCTTAAAAGTTCTTGCAAAATCCCTACGGCTGGTTCTCATTAGGCCAGAGTGGATCCCATGACTATTTTGAAGAAAGGATAGGGTTAGCCTCCCCAAGACCACATGACTTAAAGTTGGGGAAGGATGCTTTCCCCAAATAGAAAATACGTTTTCCCCAAACATATTTTTAAATGTGTTTATCGTCCTCCTCTTGTAGGTCTTGTAGAAAGAACTGATGCTTTTGAACTGTGGTGCTGGAGAAGACTCTTGGGAGTCCCTTGGACAGCAAGGAGATCAAACCAGTCAGTTCTAAAGGAAATCAACCCTGAATATTCATTGGAAGGACTGATGTTGAAGCTGAAGCTCCAATATTTTGCCCACCTGATGCGAAGAGCCGACTCACTGGAACAGACCCTGATGCTGGGAAAGATTGAGGGCAGGAGGAGAAGAGGGTGGCAGAGGATGAGATGGTTGGATGGCATCACTGACTCAATGGACCTGAGTTTGAGCAGGCTCTGGGGATTGGTGATGGATAGGGAAGCCTGGCGTGCTGCAGTCCCTGGGGTTGCAAAGAGCTGGACACGACTTAGCGATTGAACAATGACAACAAATCATCCTCCTCAAGACAAAGAGGAAGATTGACTGGGGAACGACTCCCACACCAGGGGCCGCAGAAAGGACCGCAGCTAATATTTTAAGACTTTCCATTATACGTATTTTTAAAGCACTCAGTTCTTCCAGCTGGTCCCTCCATTTGACACATGTTCTTGTGGCTTGGTGGTCATACCTTGGTACCTGCCCATATCTCTGTTCTGAAAATCACTACCAGCCATAAGTGGAGGATTTTAAAGCCTGGCTCTGGAGTGGGGCGAGGCAATGGGGCAAGAAGAATTAGCCTCATTACAGGATATAAACTAGAGCATTCAAACTCAAACTTCCTTTATCCCATTTCAAATATTTGTTCTGCAGAACAGTATTCTCTTGTGATGTAACAAGGAGAAAAGTTTTCATGATCAAATAAGGTTTGGAAAATAACACTTAATATCCTCCTTCTTGAAGACTCCCCCAAACTCTGGGAAGTTCTTCAAAGAGGGACCAGTTGAACTCGTTTGATGCAATGTTTACCAAATTGCTCTGTCTTCAAAACACTCTTTATAAGAGACAAATATTAACATCTTCAGAACAAAATGATACATAATGAGAAATACTGATCTGAGGGAGTACCAGTATACCAAGGCCATGGGTTTTGGGATAGTTCAGCAGGTAAAGAATCCATCTGCAATGCAGGAGACACAGGAGACTCGGGTTTGATCTCTGGGTTGGGAAGACCACTTGGAGGAGGAAATGGCAATCCACTCTAGTATTCTTGCCTTAAAAATCCCATGGACAGAGGACCCTGGTGGACCACAGTCCAAATGATTACAAAGAGTTGGACATGACTGAGCAACTAAGCATGGCATGGCATGGATCAAGTTGAGCATATGGATGAAGCTCTCCAGTAGATTCAAACCTTTGGATAACACCTAAGGATTATTGTTTTTGTTCAGTCGCTAAGTTGTGTCTTACTCTTTGTGACTCCGTGAACTGCAGCACTCCAGGCTCTCCTGTCCTTCAGCCTCTCCCAGATTTATTTTTACCGGATGGTGATGCTGCAAAGGTGTGAGTGATGCAGGAGGAAAGAAAGCAAAGGGAGGGGAGGCATTCTCCTGCCTGCTGAGTGTCTGAGAGGCAGCAAGGCAAGGCCAGGAGGAAGGGAACCCCCTTTTTCCCTCCTGGAAAGAGAAAACAGAAACACCTGGGTTGTCACCTTGAGAACTACCTTGTCTAAATCTAGACTTCACCCGCAACATTGATCACAAAGGTTTACATTTTCACTCATAAAGTCACTCTTCTCTCTGTATGTCCGTGGGCCCCTAATTAAAACCAGACCCCAAGCTGTATGTAAGCTGTGATGAAAATAGTCCCCACTTACATACAGGATTCTTGGGACCAAGAATAATTCAGGAAACCAAATATGTGTGTGAAGATGAATGAACAAGGATATTCATCGCCTCATTACTTAGGAGGAAGAAAACTGCTCAGCGATATGGAAATAGTTAAATAAATTATAGTGTATTTGTATTATATATTGCAGCTATTTAGAGTTATTGATCCTGAGGAATGTATAATGGCATGGGAAACTGTTTATAGAATTATATGCAGTGTAAAAAGCAGGATAAAGTGTACACAATACAATTCCAAATTGATAAAAAAAAGGGAAAATGTGTGTATATATATACACACACACACACACACATATATATATATGCGTGTGTGTGTGTGTACATCTGTATACACACATTTGCTCCTACACATGTCTATTGGGAAATACTCTTAAAAGGTTAACTGTATTTTTGTCTCTGTGGTGGGATTGTGGGTATATTTATTTATTATTTACACATTTCCTAATCTTCTAAATTTTCTGCAGAAAGTCTCTATCATTTGTAGAATTGGAGGAAAAAAAAAACCTCATCATAAAAGTTACGAAACTCCCGTTCTGCCAGGGATCAGATTCTCTTCTCTTAATATGCACTGAAAATAACTGGTTTCACCCGAGGATCAAGTGTCTCTGAAATACTCCCACCAGGCTTCCTTCCTGCTCCCCATTCTGTTGTTTGTTATTGTTCAGTCGCTCAGTCGTGTCCAACTCTGCATCCCCATGGGCTGAAGCTTGCCAGGTTTCCCTGTCCTGCACCATCTTCCAGAGTTTGCTCAAACTCATGCCCATTGAGTTGGTGATGCCATTCCACCATCTCATCCTATGCCACCCACTTCTCCTCCTGCCCTCAACCTTTCCCAGCATCAGAGTGAAAACCTAACTGAAGAGAATGGGAGAAAAATCACACAGAGCTGCCACATCAGGTCCTGTTTTCCATCCAGATAATGCTTTGCGGGCACAGAGGGGAACAGAAGCCATGGACCACTTCCACTGGCCTTCTCAGTTTTGCACACTGGGTCCCTTTCTGCTCATGTGCCTGGATGGCCAAGATGCCATGTTCATGTTCTTCTCCCGCGGTGTCCACCTGGCATGAGCCACCTGGCTGATGTTACCTGTACGTAACGAGTGATCCCGAGTAGAGTTACAGTGTGGAAGCCACCTGGCAGTGCTGCAGGTTTCATGAATATCCTTGGGAAGAAAGGAGCTTGCTCTGCATTCTCTGAGGCCTGTGGTCTTTCAGGAGCACTGTCTTGAATCTCATCACTTGAAAAGCATCCTGCAGCTCACTTCTCCACCCCCAAATCACATGCCAGCCACTGGCAAACACCCGTGTCCCGAGGAATGCTCTAGTGGTCATCCCCACAGACTTTTCTGGCCTCTTTGATTGATCCCAACTGGTTACTTGGGAGGAGAAAAGGGGGTGTCCCATAGCTGGGCTGTGGGTTCACGTTCATTGCCCTGAAGCAGGGTTGGATACTGCAGAGTGACAGCTGTGTGAGTGATCAGGAGATTCTCCACTGGAAGCAACTCGTCACCTGGAAGGGTGAGGAGGGGTTGGAGGGGCAGCTGGAACAGATGCAGAGCAGACAAAAAAACACACAAACAGAAAAGCCTTTCATATTATACTGAAAGCAGCCAGTCTGTTTTCATTCACAGACAGCATGATCATCTATATATAAAATTCAATGAAATGTACAAAAAGCACCGGCTCAGTGGACACGAATTTGAGCAAACTCTGGGAGATAGTGAAGGACAGTGAAGCCTGGTATGCTGCAGTCCATGGGGTCACAAAGAGTCACGACCTAGCAACTGAAAACACACACAAAGCTACTAAACTAGTACACGGAGGATACAAACTTGATATACACAAATCAGTTGTGTATCTATGTATTAGCCATGAGCAATCAAAAGGGAAACTAAAAACACATCCTTTAAAGCATCATCAAAAAATATGAAATACTTCAGGGTAAATCAGACACAGTAAGTGTGAGAAGTTTATACTGAAAACGTCTTGCTGAGAGAAATTAAAGAAGACCTAAGTAAATGGGAAGGTATATTGTTAAGAGGTCAGTTCTCCCCAGATTGATCTATAGATTTAACACAATTCCAAGAAAAATCCCAGCAGATGTTTTTATAGAAATTGACAAATTCTAAAGCTCTATAGAAATGTTGAGGACCTAAGTAGCCAGAACAACTTCAGAAAGAACAAAAATTTATTATAAAACTATATTTGTCGAGGCAGTATGGTACTGGCAACCAGAGAGACAAATAAACCAGTGGAACAGAATTAAGCATCCAGAAGTAAGCCCAGCAGTATTAATAAAACTGACTCTCAGCAAAGGTGCAAAGGCAATTCAGTGGAAAAAGAACCGTCTTTACAACACATGGTGCTGGAAAAATTGGATATCCATATGCAAAACAACTTCAATCCACTCCTTACGCCATGTGTACAATTTTACTCAAAATGGATCACAGACCTAACTGTAATATCCACAACTGTAGAATTTCCAGAAGACAATGTAAGAGAAAAATTTTGCAAACACGAGTTAATAATTCTACTGTGAATAATCTGTACACAGGATTTTGTTCTGTTGGATGTGTGTCTTCAGGGTAAATTCCTAGAAGTAGCATTGCTGGGTTGAAGGGTAACCAGGTTTGTAGTTTTGTTAGATATTGTTAAATTCCCCACCATAGAGGTTGGACTATTTTGCATTCCCACCAGCAGCATGTCTGAATAACTCATTTGGGGTTTCTTTGTTAAAAGAGTTGGTTGGGATTTACCCTCGGAAATTTATTTTCAAATAGTTTGGGGCATGAGGCCAAAGCATCAAGAGTTGTTAAAAACATGTAGATGATCTTGTATAACCAAAATTGAATCTTGTACACAGTATTTTGTTCTGTAGGACAAATTGAACACAAAAGACTTAACTCTGAAATGAAGAAGAGACAGAGAAGGAAAAGGAGAGCCTGAAAAATGAGACAGAGATGATGCATACAGAGAGGAAGGATGGGGGAAAGAGAGCAGCATGCCAGAGAAGACCAAGGGCAAGAACAGACAAGAGCTGTCAGGAGCACCCAGTGTCCATGACATACTGTGATTTATCATAAGAAGTACATATTTGGTCTCCGTCCCAGTTTCTGGGACAGAACACTTAAAACTCTCGGAATTTCCTAAGAGATGAGAGCTATAAAGGTGTCTTTCATTATGATAATGAGATGACTCTTGGAAAGTACCTAAGGGTGGGGGCTGCCAGGGGGACCAATCCAGTGATTAGAGAGTTGGAAGCTTTAGTCTCATCCCAACCTCCAGGGAGAGAAGAGGGTCTAAAGATTGAGTTCAAGCTTTGGGGGGCAGTGATGTAACCGATGATGCCTGCGTAATGTTGTTGTTCTGTTGCTCAGTCGTGTCCGACTCTTTGCAACCCCCTGGACTAGCCTAGCACGCCAGGCTCGTCTGTGTATGGAATTGTCCAGGTAATAATACTGGAGCAGATTGCCATTTCCTCCTCCAGGGGATCTTCCTGGACCAGGGATGGAACCTGCCTGCGTCTCGTGCATTGGCAGGCTGATTC
>NW_011494752.1:10991680-11017914 GCF_000754665.1 Bison bison bison
GCAGGCTGATTCATTACCACTGAGCCACCTGGAAGCCATGCCTGTGTATACAGCCTCCATTAAAAACCCAAAGAAGTTCAGAGAGACCCAGGGTTGGATCTGGGGAGAGCAGCATGATCAGAGAGGGCTCAGAAGCTCTGCATCCTTTCCCCACACCCCGACCTCAGGCATCACTTCCACTGTCTACTCCTGACTTACATCCTTTTAGAATAAAATAGCAATCTAGTGAGTCTGCAGGTTCTCTGAGTTCTTGGAGTCACTGGACCACTTAGTCACTCCCAAAGAGGGAGTCATGGGAACCTCTGACGGAAAACCAGTCAGAAGCACGGGCGACACTGGTATCTGAGGTGGAGGGCGGTCTTGTGGGACTGAGCCCTTAACCATGGAATCTGATGTTGTCTCCAGGTGCATAAAGTTGGAGTCTAGTTCAACTGAAGGACACTCAGCTGGTGTCTAAGAATCACTGGGTGGTGTGGCAGGGGGAACCCCACACATTGAGATTGACTGCAGAATCTTAATGTCACTAAGTTAAGTAGAATGGGTATAAAAAATTCCCATGGGAGGGATTCCTCTGGTGGTCCAGTGGCTAAGAGTCCATGCTCCTGAGGCAGGGGGGCCTGGGTTGCATTCTTGGTCAGGGAAATAAATCCTGCTTGCTGCAAGTGAAGATCCTGCTAAGACTTGGCACAGCCAAATGAATACATATTAAAAAAAAAAAAAACTGCCCATAGAATCTACTCTCATGCAGGCTGCAACAGGTCTTATAAGAGGTGTCCTAGTGTGGGGAGTCGGACACGACTGAGCGACTGAACTGAACTGAACTGAGTGTGGGGATGGGAACGGGAGCCAGGATGAAGTGAGTTGAGAAGGGCAAGGGAGGTAAGTTTATCCAGACAGTAAGTTCAGAAAACTCCTAATAGAGTCTAAAGGTGAGATCATTTTTTAAAGGATGAGAATGTTAAAAAAAAAATGTTTATAAGTGAAGGCAATCGATGAGCTTGAGGAGAGATTGGCTGTTCAGGAGAAATAAAAGATAACTCATACTATAATGTTCCTAAGAAAGAGGAAGAGGATGAGATCTGAAGCATGCTTAAAGAATTGGTTTCCATCAGGAAAAGAAACCAGTAGAACAAGAGAGAAGGAATACCAGAAGGTACAGATCAGATTGTCTGGTAGGACCAGGATTGTTGAGGCTTGGATAGCAGGATGGTTGAACTATTCCTACCTAATTGTGTCTGTTTTCTGTGAAGAACAAAATCAGGGAGTCTGCTCAGAGATTATGAGGTGGGGAAGCTGGGAGTTGGAGGAGACTGGAGAAGGCTTGGATCAGCCGCTACAGAGAGTCAGAGTACAAGTTGACCAAAGACATCCGAAAGATGGTCCAGTTTTCAAGGTCAACAGTCATGAATATATGATGGTAAATCCACCCTGTTGTGTTCTTCTCCAGCTGCTCACATACAGGAAGAGAGAAAGTGTAGAGTGGATTTCTCTAGGATTGGAGGTCAGCCAGAAGGAGCATGATCAAAGTCCAAACGGGCAGGAAGTTTGGGGAACTGGCAATAGGGCAGCTGAAATAATGGCCATGACATCTAAGTGGGGTAGATATCGACAGGAAGGAAGAAGAGGGAAAACAGAAAATAAAGGGACTGGAGGTCACAATGAGATAAAAAATGACTTAAGGGGTTTTCTTTAAAAAGCCGAGCTGGTTGAGACTTCCTGGCGGCCCAGTGGCTTAGACTTCACCTTCCAATGCAGGGGGTGCAGGCTCCACTCCTGGTTGGGGAGTTAAGATCCCACATGCCTCGCAGGCAAACAACCACAATGTAAAACAGAAGCAGTATTCTAATAAATTCAGTAAAGACTTTTAAAATGGTTCACGTCAAAAATAAACAATCTTAAGAAAAAAATAATGAATTTAAAAAAATATCTGAGCTGGAAAGGGTGAAAGGTGTGGTCAGTAGAGGGTCCCTGCAATTAGTGACACTGGAAATGATGCTAAGACTCAGACAGACGGCAAGTCACAGAAGTCCCTGGAGAGAAAATTAAAGATGGAAAACGTCAGCGTGTTAGATGAGTGTGTTTGATACGTGAACTTTGTTTTCTCTGCCCTTTAGTCATTTGGAAAGTATGCTTCCTGGTTTTATCTCGACCAGTTCTTATTTTGTGATTTAAAAACTACATCCCGGAACATTTATTTCACCAGTTATCTCTATTAAGAATAAAATAATGTCCCCCTGGGAACAATGAGGAAATTGTATTTTCTCCTATCGTTCTGTCTCTTGGTTTTTGTTTTTGTATGACAGGACATTAGACTCGAATTATATTATAATTAGAACATGATCCTTTTTCAAATGTTGCCTTTTACACTTCCATTCTGTTTTGTGATCAAATTTATTAACATAAAACAACCATCTGAAGACTGAATTTTCCCTGTGCTTCTTTCGGGGGGTCACTGCCATGACTGTCACTTTTCTAGAGTTCTGTGTTTTTCTTTAT
The DNA here is from genome assembly GCF_000754665.1 of Bison bison bison. Classification (NCBI taxonomy): domain Eukaryota; kingdom Metazoa; phylum Chordata; class Mammalia; order Artiodactyla; family Bovidae; genus Bison; species Bison bison. The sequence goes on from NW_011494752.1 coordinate 10,994,177, forward strand.
TCCACCTTTAACCTAGTGGCTCAGATCGTAAAGAAACTGCCTGCAATGCGGGAGACCCGGGCTTGATCCCTGGGTCAGGAAGATTCCCTGGGGAAGGAAATGGCTACCCACTCTAGTATTCTTGCCTGTAGAATTCCATGGAGACTATTGAGCGATTAACACTTTTCCTTTCACCTTTAACTAAACCAAGTCTTTGAGTAACTTTGTTCAGGTTCTAAGTATGGGTTGTACATCTAAGAACCTTCAGTGATTCAGATATATATATATTCAGATTCTTTTCTATTTTAAGTTATTACACGATATTGAATATAATTCCCTGTGCTATACAGTAGGTCTTGTTTATCTATTTTATATACAGTAGAATGTATCAGTTAATCCCAAATTCCCAATTCATCCCTCTCCCCTCCCCTTCCCTTTTGGTAACAATATGTTTGTTTTCTATGCCCGTGAGTCTGTTTCTGATTTGTAAATAAGTTATTTTGTATTGTTTGATTGATACTTTAATATATTGACTTTTTAAAAGTCTCTATATAGAAACATCTTAAAAATATGTCACACTTTGAATCATTCCTTTGTACAACTTACACAGTGCCCAGAGCCTGCAAAATGATCCATGCATGGGTGTTAAACAGAGCTATTGTATTAACTGTGGAAAAATTAAAAAGGAGGAATTGTCCCTCTTCATATCCTAGAAGGGGTTCCCTGGTGGCTTAGATAGGAAAGAGTCTGCATGCAATGCAGGAAACCAGGGATCGATTCCTGAGTTGGGAAGATCCCCTGGAGAAGGAAATGGCAACTCACTCCTTATGCTTGCCTGGAGAATCCCATGAACAGAGGAGCCTGGCTGGCTTCAATCCATGGGGTCACCAAGAGTCAGACACGACTGAGTGACTAAGCACAAGGCAAGTCTTAGTTCTGCATTTTTAGAAGGAATTGATGGAATTTATAGGAGACATTGAATGGGAGGAACAGAATTTTTTAAAGACAGAAGATTAAGGTTTATTGAAAGATAAGTATCCATTCCCCTATTTCTTTCTTTCTTTCTTTTTTTTTTTTTTACTCCAAATGGTACTAGAACCCATCATTCCCCTATTTCTTATCATACATTCAGAAATGTATTCATTTCTGAAGTTGAGAATGTAGAGAAAAAAGAGAAAGAGTTTGAGGGGTTTTAAGGTCAGGAAACAGGTCAATAGATGCGCCACCCTGCAGCCCATCCACACAGCTCAGAGCAAATAAACATTCCTGGGTCTTTATTTCTTTATCTGTAAGTGAGGAAGAACAATACCAGGATGAAAGACTTGGAATCTCTAGTGAGATCATGGACAACTGTAAGGAATGGCGCACGCATCTGGGTGCACCCTGCACTGGTCCGGCGCCTCCGGGGACACCAGCCTCCGGGACCACCTCTATCTGCATCCTCTGGGGCTTGTGACTCAGAGCATCGTCTCCTGGGCTCCGCTGGCTCCTTCTCTTCTACGACAGACCTGGCACACAAACCATGAAGCTCTTCCTCGCAGATGTTCCAGCACACCCGTCCCCACTGGGAACTCCCGGTGGCCTCAGCCCTGCTGACCCGGGGATGTGCTAGATCCATGGCCATCTGTTACAGTGCCCTGTCCCTGGCAGAGTGACCCCAAGACTCAGGCCACGCTCTCCTGTGCTCACTCGTCTCACCCAACCTGTGAAAACACAGGCACCTCTGTTCTCTAACAAGCCGTCTCTGAGCAGAGGACCCGACAAGAAGGGGATGTCCTCTCTGGAGATGCAAAATGACTATTCAAACATTGGGATAATATCTCCAGGTGATCATGTGCATTAATATCAGATCAAGTCCAAACTCAGCGCAACTGCTTTGTTACTTGACTGCTATCAAAACTGCAGTATTTTATTGTCAATTACTAAATTAATATCACATTACAAAACATTTGGACTAAAGAAAATAAAAATTACTCCACATTTCAAAAAAAAAAGTGAGCAGTTGTGAAATCATGGACACTCTGGCATGCGTGTATGCTTAGTCAGTCGTGTCTGACTCTTTGTGACCCCATGGACTATAGCCCGCCAGGCTCCTCTGTCCATCGGATTTCCCAGGCAAGAATACTGAAGGGGGTTGCCATTCCCTTCTCTAGGGGATCTTCCTGACCTAGGGATCGAACCCAGGACTCCTGCCTTTCAGGCAAACTGTTTACCATCTGAGCCACCAGGGAAGCCCTGGCAGTGGTCCTTTAAGAGATATTTCCAAAAATAGCTGAAATAAGCAAAGCATCCAGAAAAATGTGGTCTCTTTGCCCTCTGGCCTTTCCGGGAGACCTCCTCAAATGCCTCTATGTTGCCTCATGCCCCCAAGAGTGGGGCTATTTATTGCACCCCACACTCCAATAGAGGTTCAATTAAAAATCAAAATCTGGCAGCAAGCACCTGTTTTCTTGTCAGACACATTGTAAATTGCATAAGAACTATTTTGGTGCAATTTACAACATTGGAAATAAAAACACACTCATGCGACGATTTGTCTGCTGTAGCACTGGGAAGTCTGGATGCCTGGGCTCCTGGTCAGAAGCTGGAAAGTGGCCAATGAAAGGAACGTGCTTGGGGGTGGAACACTTCTAGTGGTGACCACCAACAACCAGGAGAAATGCTCTCCCCCTCCTCTGGGTGCTGTGTAAGAATGAAATGGATTTTATATATATATATATATATAATTGATTTATTTGGCTGCTCTTGGTCTTAGTTGCAGCACACAAAATCTTCATTCTTTTAGTTGTGCCATGCAAACCCTTAGTGGCAGCATGTGGAATCTAGTTCCCTGACCAGAGATCGAACCTGAGCCCCCTGCATTGGGAATGCAGTCTTAGCCACTTGACCACCAGGGAAGTTCTGAATAGTATATTTAAAATATTAAGCACAGCATCTGACACATTGTATTTTACAATTTTTTAAAATTTTATATTGGAGTATAGTTGATTTTTCTGGATGCTTTGCTTATTTTGGCCATTTTTAGAAATATCTCTTAAAGGACCACTGCCAGTGTTTCCCTGGTGGTTCAGATGGTAAAGGGTCTCTGCATGCAACGCAGGAGACCTGGGTTCGATCCCTGGGTTGGGAAGACCCCCTGGAGAAGGAAATGGCAACCCACTGCAGTATTCTTGCCTGAAGAGTCCCATGGACCGAGGACCCTGGTGGGTGATAGTTGATGGAGTCACAGTCAGACACGACTGAGTGACTGACACATATAACATAGTTGATTAACACTGTCGTATTAGTTTTAGATGTACGGCAGAGTGATTTGATTATACATACAAAAATCTATTCTTCAAATTCTTTCCCCCTATAGTTTATTACAGAGTGTTGAGCAGAGTTCCCTGTGCTATACTACAGGTCCTTCTTGATTGTCTATTTTATATACAGTAGTGTGTATATATTAATCCCAACCTCCTAGTTTATCCCTCCCCCTGAGCTTTCCCCTTTGGCAGCCATAAGTTTGATTTTTATGTCTGTGAGTCCATTTCTGTTTTGTAAATAAGTTCATTTGTATCAGTTTTCAGATTCCCCATATAAGTGATATGATATTTGTCTCTCTGTCTGAGACAAATACTTCACTTCATACTTACTTCACTCAGTATGATAACTTATAGGTTCATTCATGTTGCTGGCACTTGTATTTTAATAGACGCAGAGAGGATTGGAGGAGGCTGACTTTAATAATAATAACAGAAGTCATCATGATGGTAGTGATAGTACTAATAAATCCTGAACTAGAGTCACGAAGAGGTAATCTGTCCAATCTGTCTTCCCAGAGTCAAGGAAGGCTTAGTAAAGACACAGAAAGGCAGATTTTTAAAATAGGATAGGGTACTCATGGGAGTACTTCCCAGGTGGGGCTAGCAGTAAAGAACCCACCTGCCAGTTCAGGAGACGTAGGAGACACGGGTTCAGTCCATAGAGTCACAAAGAGCTGGACACGACTGAGCAATAAACAACAACTGTTTATGTATATATACACATATAGTTGTTGTTCAGTCACTCAGTCGTGTCTGATTCTTAGAGGCCCCATGGAATGCAACACACCAGGCTTCCCTGTCCATCACCAACTCCTGATGAGCTTGCTCAAACTCATGTCCATCAAGTTGGTGATGCCATCCAACCATCTCATCCTCTATTGTCCCCTTCTCCTCCTGCCCTCAATCTTTCCCAGCATCAGGGTCTTTTTTAAAGAATCAGTTCTTCCCATCAGGTGGCCAAAGTATTGGAGCTTCAGCTTTAGCATCAGTCCTTCCAATGAATATTCATTGGAATATTAGTCCGGAAGTTAGTCTGCTATTTTCTGCCATCTTCCCCTTTATCACTGGGAAAAATGAAAGTGAAGTCACTCAGTCGTGTCTGACTCTTTGAGATCCCATTGACTGTAGTCTACCAGGCTCCTCCATCTATGGGATTTTCTAAGCAAGGGTACTGGAGTGGGTTGCCATTTCCTTCTCCAGGGGATCTTCCCGACCCAGGGATTGAACCCAGGTCTCCCACATTGCAGGCAGAGGCTTTACCATCTGAGCCACCAGAGAAGCTGGTAAGAAAGGAGAGGAAATAAAAACAACATCTCTGCTTCTCCTCCTGCCCTTCTTAATTAGATATAATATTCCTGGAATTCTTGGTTATAGGAATCTTCAGAATTTGTCTCCCATGGGTTCTAAAGGCCAGGACTTTCCACCATCACAGCTAAATGGCATTTGGTAACTTAGAGAAAGGTCCAAAGTTTTAATTCTGGGACCCCCCCAAAAAATGTAAAATAGACTTCTAAGTCTGTCCACAAGGCAGTTAGAGTGTAACTGTGATGCATACAAGATAAGTTGCTCAGACTCACCTGGACTTCTAACAAAAGGACAGAAAGTCAGAGAGAATCTTGGCAAAGCTTTGTTGAGTCAGTGCTAAAAGATAGAAATGAATATGTATAATGTAAAGCAAGGGAAGTGACTTTAGTAAGCCTTATATATTTATATACCAGAGCTTATTAAAGTCACTTCCCTTGCTTTATATCTCAGAGCTTGCTAATTTATAAACCTTCAGTCACCCACAGCTTGAAAAATTTCACACTTCTGGTGAGGGGAGTAGTCATTCATTTATACATTTGACAAATATATAACAAGCTCAGTCTTCAGGGAGCTCACAACTCAAGCACTTGCCCTCGACTGAACAACTCACTGGAATGTCCACTAATCTTTTCCTCCCCTCCCCAGCCCCAGTCACCTCTTAATTGGGAGCCCCTGTCTCTTTTCAGAGGTAGATAAAGACCGGGATGACAATTTAGAGAGTCAGCAAATAACACTCTAGAGATTAAATTCTTATCAATTACAAAACTCAGCTCCAGCTTCTCCTTTCTTTAACAGCTCAACCTTTCTGCAATTAGCTCAATTCAAATGAGAAAAAAACCTCTCACTGTCCCTGAGGGACTGGGCTGGTTGTTTCATTCATGTGATTAGTATTGTTGCTATTGCTATTACTTTTCAGTTCAGTTCAGTCACTCAGTCGTGTCCGACTCTTTGCAACCCCATGAATCACAGCACGCCAGGCCTCTCTGTCCATCACCAACTCCCGGAGTTCACCCAAACTCATGTCCTTCGAGTTGGTGATGCCATCCAGGCATCTCATCCTCTGTCGTCCCCTTCTCCTCCTGCCCCCAATCCCTCCCAGCATCAGGGTCTTTTCCAATGAGTCAACTCTTCACATGAGGTGGCCAAAGTGTTGGAGGTTCAGCTTCGACATTAGTCCTTCCAATGAATACCCAGGACCGATCACCTTTAGAATGGACTGGTTGGACCTCCTTGCAGTCCAAGGGACTCTCAAGAGTCTTCTTTAACACCACAGTTAAAAAGCATCAATTCTTCAGCACTCAGCCTTCTTCACAGTCCAACTCTCACATCTATACATGACCACAGGAAAAACCATAGCCTTGACTAGACGGACCTTTGTTGGCAAAGTAATGTCTCTGCTATTGAATATGCTATCTAGGTTAGTCATAACTTTCCTTCCAAGGAGTAAGTGTCTTTTAATTTCATGGCTGCAATCACCATCTGCAGTGATTTTGGAGCCCCCAAAAATGAAGTCTGACACTGTTTCCACTGTTTCCCCATCTATTTCCCATGAAGTGATGGGACCAGATGCCATGATCTTCGTTTTCTGAATGTTGAGCTTTAAGCCAACTTTTTCACTCTCCTCTTTCACTTTGATCAAGAGGCTTTTGAGTTCCTCTTCACTTTCTGCCATAAGGGTGGGGTCATCTGCATATCTGAGGTTATTGATATTTCTCTTGGCAATCTTGATTCCAGCTTGTGCTTCTTCCAGCCCAGCGTTTCTCATGATGTACTCTGCATAGAAGTTAAATAAACAGGGTGACAATATACAGCCTTGACGTACTCCTTTTTGTATTTGGAACCAGTCTGTTGTTCCATGTCCAGTTCTCACTGTTGCTTCCTGACCTGCATATAGGTTTCTCAAGAGGCAGGTCAGGTGGTCTGGTATTCCCATCTCTTTCAGAATTTTTCACAGTTTATTGTGATCCACACAGTCAAAGGTTTTGGCATAGTCAGTAAAGCAGAAGTAGATGTTTTTCTGGAACTCTCATGCTTTTTCAATGATCCAGCGGTTTTAGAAAAGGCAGAGGAACCAGAGATCAAATTGCCATTACTTTTACTATGATTTAAAATTTTTATTTATTTATGGTTGCACTGAGTCTTCACCACTGCTCTCAGGCTTTCTCTAGTTGCAACAAGTGAGGGCTACACTTTGTTATGGTCCATGGGCTTCTCTCCCTGTGGAGCTCAGACTCTAGAGCACAGCCTCTGAAGTTGTGGCATACAGGCATAGTTGCTCCGAGGCATGTGGAATCTTCCCAGAGCAGGGATCGAATCTGTGTTCCCCACATTGACAGGTGGATTCTTGGCCATTGGACCGCCAGGGAATTCTGTATTACTGTAAGTATTGTTCATACATATAGAGTGCCAATGATACATTGTGTTGATACATATAGGGCATATAGTACCAATGATACATATAGTGCCATGTACATACAGTTGATACATGTAATACACATATAGTTGATACATACAGTGCCAATGATACATTGTGTTGATACATATAGAGTGCCAATGATACATGTATCCAATGCCAGTGATACACTGGAGAAGGAAATGGCAACCCACTCCATTTGCCTGGAAAATTCCAGGGATGGAGGAGTCTGGTGGGCTGCAGTCCACGGGGTTGCAAACAGTCAGACAGGACTTAGCAACTGAGCACGCAGTACTTACTCTGTGTCATATGGTATCAAATAAATACACATACATTTAATGTGCGTAGTGGCTCAGTCATGTTCCACTCTTTGTGACTCCACAGACTGTAGCCACCAGGCTCCTCTCTCCATGGGGAGTCTCCAGGCAAGAATACTGGAGTGGGTTTCCATGCCCTCCTCCACACACTTAATAGTAGCAGGTTATTACAAATAATAATATTATCATTCCAATTTTACTATTCTTGATTAAAATATTATTTATTCTCAATTAATATTAATAAGTGGGGAAACTGAGTCAAAAGAAATTAGGTAACCTACCTCAAATCACCCAGCCTAGTAAGTGGCAGAGCTAGGATTTGAACCCAGGCAGTTGGGTAGCAGAATTCATGCTCTGAACCACAGCAACACAAAGCAGCTAGATTTTAAACATGTTTATTCTGGCCTATGAGAACATAAAGTGTTTGTTTTGTTGTTGTTGTTCACTAGCTGAGTCATGTCCAATTCTTTGTGACCCAATGGACTGAAGCATGCCAGGTTTCCTGGTCTTTCACCATTTCCCAGAGCCTCCTCAAATTCATGTCCATTGAGTCAGTCATGCTATCTAACCATCTCATCTTCTGCCTCCCCCTTCTCCTTTTGCCCTCAATCTTTCCCAGCATCAGGGCCTTTTCCAATGAGTTGGCTCTTCGTATCAGGTTGCCAAAGTATTGGAGCATCAGCTTCAGCATCAGCCCTCCCAATGAATATTCAGTATTGACTGGTTTGATCTCCCTGTAGTTCAAGGGACTCTTAAGAGTCTTCTCCAGTACCTCAGTTCGAAAGCATCAAGTCTCCGGTGCTCATCCTTGTTTTTGTTTCAACTCTCACATCCACCGATGACTACTGGAAAAACCACAGCTTTGACTATATGGACCTTTGTTGGCAAAGTGTTTGTGCTAAATTGTAACTCTATGCAGTGCTTCCTTCACTGAGAAATTCTTGCCGTGAAACCACACTGGCTGAGCTAAACAGTATGTGTAGTCTCCTAGCTGATTTACATTCTGGTTCAGAGTCTGGATCTCCTTAGCAAACAGTTCTCAACTACCACTTGTAGACAGGTCACTAGTGAGTAGGGCCCTTGAACCACTCTACTATGCTGCTGTTCTCCCTACCTCTCCTACAAGACCCAGCATCCACATTTCTTCTGTAAGACCAGGATTGTTAGCCAGAGATGTATAGAGAAGTCAGGACGGGTCAAACACTATCAAACAGTACAAAGAAAATCTTAAATGGATGAAAAGATTCCCAGGTCCCATCTCACCCCTCCAAGTAGCATTTAATATCTCTAAGATATAGATGCCTCTATGGGAACAAATTCTTTCCAGACGGATGTACAGAAAGGCTTCTTCCAGCATGGCAGCAGGAGCCCTTTGTAATTTAGCTTAGCTTTGAACCCACTCTTGTAGGATGCAAAATAAGCCAAATTATGGTTACCCTCTCAGTAAGAGATAAGACTTCAAGATTTGCCTTTTCTTTTATATGGATGACCCGAAGCTATAGCCGGAGAAGAGTGCTCAATTACAAAGCACACTTGAAATAGAATCCTGTTTCAATCGGTCAATTAGTATGGAATTTGGACTGGAGAAGTGCAATTTCATGTGCCAAATGTGGAAAGGTAAAGAACTGCAAACACATGCAACTCTTTGATGCAACTGAAAATTGGGACCTGAAGTTCCCAAGGGCTTGTAAAGGCAGGAACGGCCACAATTTCCCTAGGGGAGCACCAGGAAAAAAAACCAGTAAGGCATCATGAAACTTTGCAAAGGATCCAGCTAATTTTGAAGATTGGATTCCCCACTGAACATATGCTGAGAGAGTACAATTTAGTGGCCAGATGCGGGCTCTGGGTTAATCCCCGGCTCTGCTGCTTATAGATTTGTGAGCAACACACTACTTACCTCCTGTGCTTCTGTTTCTTTATCTGCCATGAGGTCTGCCTAATAAAGACTTGATGAGGATTAGCTAAAATGCCAAGCAGAGGACCTGGAGCAAAGTAAGCACTCCGTTGGGGCTGACCCTTATTAGAATGCACGGATCACTCCCATTTTGGCTTCTGCACTTTAAATTTGGGCAAATGTGCACCTTTTGGAAGCCTTCATTTCTTCATCAGTAAAATGTTGGTAAACGAACCTTCCTTCCTCCACCTCCCACTGGGTTGTTATAAAGATTAAAAGAGATAATACATGTAAGATCCATTATAATGCAATACCTGGTATTTAATAGGAGCTTGGTAAGTGGTTAACTGCTGTAGCCATTACGGTCCAGTCAATTAGAAGGGGGAAAGTAGAAGCAGTGACAGATTTTATTTTCTTGGGCTCCAAAATCACTGCAGATGGTGAAAGCAGCCATGAAATTAAAAGACACTTGTTCCTTGAAAGGAAAGCTATGACAAACTAGGCAGAATATTAAAAAGCAGAGATATCACTTTGCTATCAAAGGTCTGTATAGTCAAAGCTATGGCTTTTCCAGTAGTCATATACAGATGTGAGAGCTGGAACATAAAGGAGGCTGAGCGCCAAAAGAATTGATGCTTTAGAACTGTGGTGCTGGAGAAGACTCTTGACAGTCCCTTGGACAACAAGGAGATCAAACCAGTCAATCCTAAAGGAAATCAACCCTGAATATTCGTTGGATGACTGATAACTAAAGCTGAAGCTCCAACAGTTTGGCCACCTGATGCAAAGAGCTGACTCATTGGAAAAGGCCCTGATGCTGGGAAAGAATGAGGGCAGGAGGAGAAGGGGGCTACAGAGGATGAGGGGATTGGATGGCATCACGGACTCAATGGACCTGAGTTTAAGCCAAATCTGGGAGATGATGAAGGATAGGGAAGCCTGATGTGCTGCAGTCCATGGGGTCACAAAGAGTCTGACATGACTGAGCGACTGAACAGCAACATCCTTAAAGGCCTGGAGTGAGAATCACAATTTAAAAAGAATCTGTAAGAATAGCTAGGTACTTGATAAGGTGCTCAATAAATGTTGTTCTCTTGTTCTGCCAGTTTTCATATTTATGCACAGCTCTGCTTACACATACCCAGGAAATACCAAGTAGCTTGGAATCCATGTCAAATGAAGTACAGTATTAAAAAGTGAACAATTCACTGAAGTCTTATAGTAACAGTCAACCAATCAACCAGCCAGTTGATGGGTTTGGGAAGCCCACCCACACACATCCCCCAGCAGATGGGAACCTCTCCTGGTTTTCTCAGACACGAGGCATCGTTTTCACGGACTGTTAAATCAAAGGCAAGGTGAAAATCACTGTCATTAAATGGGAGAATAAAAAAGAACTTGGACTGAGATTTGTACAGGAGAAAACAATATTAAAATATCCCCTGAAATGTTTCCATGTCATTAATAAGAGGAAGAAAACCCCTTCCTATCTTTATTACCAAAACTAACTCCCTTTAAATCTATTCCTTTGTTCATTTCTGATTTTCAGCAGTTCACATCTCATCTCCCCAGTGAAATCTAATTTCCATAAACGCTTTACGGAATTCAAAGAGAACAGATTGCTGAATCTTCCTAATATGATTAATAACTGCTAAGAGGGTATAACACAAAATTAATGGGAACATTTAATAATTCTCCTATTGGAATTTCCTTTGCCTTGAGTTCCCGGCTGGGAGAAAGTTAGTGTGTACTTTCTGTAGATGGTAGTGTTTAATGGAAACTTTGCAGAAATTAGAATTAGACCTTTGGTGAATGGGGATCTTTAATTTAATTTGTTTTTACTGCCAGAACACGGGGAGTGACTCATGGCGTATTACACCAGCAGGCAGCCCGTTTAGAATTCAGTTTTGTTGTGATCACCAGGGTAATGACTTCTCTAAGGCCTAGTGTTGGGAGAACAGCGTGGTTTAGTTATTCCAGGAATCGTAAATGTCATTAATAAAGTCCTAGAGGAGCAATCGCATCGCAGAGCAGCCTTATAAACACGGGACTCCAGTCACTCTTCACATACTTGAGAGGGGAGGGGGATGCCTGTACTGTGCTGGGGGAGGGGAGGAGAGAGAAGGGGGAATGGGGCCCTGAAGTTTACTTGGATTTTTTTCCCCCTTAAATTCTGTCTCCAGTTTAAAACACAAAATAACAACCCTTAGTTGCTAAATTTTTTTTCCAGTGTATTTATTTTTTTTAGTGGTATTTATCAAGCTTATTCTTTTTAAAATTTATTTGCAGTTGGAGGATAATTGCTTTCAATGTTGTGCCATACAACAAAGTGAATCAGCCATTAGTATACATATGTCCCCTCCCTCTTGAACCTCCCACCCAGCCTTCACCCCATACCTCCCCTCTAGATTGTCACAGGGCACCAGGTGCAACTCCCTGTGTTATACAGCAAATTCTCACTAGCTGTCTATTTTGCACAGGGTTATATATATGTTTCAGTGGTACTCTCTCATTTTGTCCCACCCTTTCCTTACCGACAGATGAATGGATAAAGGGTTATGGTATGTATATACAATAGAGTATTACTTAGCCATAAAAAGGAAACCATTTGAACCAGTTCCAGTGAGGTGGATGAACCTAGAGCCCATTAGACAGAGTGAAGTAAGTCAGAAAGAGAAAAACAAATATCGTATATTAATGCATATGTATGGAATCTGGAAAAATGGGACTGATGAAGCTGTTTGCAGGGCAGGAATAGAGATACGGATGGAGAGAACATTCTTGTTGCTAATTCTTGGGTTGCTGTCTGCATTCTGATTCTGTGGTTCCCACCACTGCCAGGGAGAGCATGTCTACCCAGAAAGAGCCCAGGAAGGTAGGGTTTGAAAGGCAAATGCTTCTCTGAGGTGCACATACACACCCAAGGGATCAAAAAACAGGGACTGAAACAGATTATGCTTGTATGCCAGCGTTCATAACAGTATTTACAACAGAAAAAAGGTAGAAGCACCTCCTGTATCCATCAAGGGATGAATGGATCAACAAAATGGGGTGTTTTCATGCTGTGGAATACTACTCAGCTGTAAAAAGGGATGAAGCTCTGACACCTGCTCCAACATGGATGAACCTTGAGGATTTTGTGCCATGTGAAATACACTAGACACACAGGGACAGATAATACATGAGCCCACTCACATGAGGTCCCCAGAATGGTCAGGTTCATCAGACAATGAGTAGAATGGAGATTACCAGGCCCTGGGATGGAGACAGAATGAAGAGTTAGCCCTTAATGGTCAGTTTCTGTTGGAGGAGTGAAAACATTTTTTGGTGATATGGTGATAGTTGCACGACATTGTGAATAAACTTAATACCACTGAACTAGACTCCTAAAAATGGTTTTTATGTTATGTATTATGTATTTTATGACAATAAAAATACTCCCTAAAGTAAGGAAAATGCACTTCAGGAATCTTTCTTCTGCTTTTTCCTCCCTCCTTCCTAAACCACCCTGTTTCTCTTCTCCTCTCCAATGGAACGCTCACCTTCCCATATCATCCTTAAATATGGGGATGGGAGAGGAAGTGCCTGCTCATAGCAGATGCTCAATTAAATGGTCTTCCCTCCCATCCATGACTCTGTGTATAAGTGAGACTACAGTGCCACAAGTTTTCTACTGTTTCTCTTTCTATCTTGTTGATTTTATTTTTTCATTCAAATGAAAGCATTTAAAATTACTTTTACTGATAGAGAGTCTGGTTCTTTCAGAACCTGTTCTTGTCCTACACTGAGATATGCTCACACCACAGTCAGTGTTGGGAGAAGGCTTTTAAAATAGCCTATTAAGAGGATGATTTTATTTAGAATTCAGCCCATAAGAGATAGCAGCAGAAAGCCAAGAGAAAAGCAACTCATATCATCCTCAATTCCAGAGGCACACCAGTTGTCTGATTGACAGTTTTTATCACAGGGACCCCGAGACTGAAATGGGGTCCCACCTGCCTTGTACACACACCTGTCACAGAGACAAAAGTTTCAGCAGCTCTTTCTTAAGCTTGAGGAGTTAACGTAAACGCTAGCAACAAAAGCTAGGGTTTTTCCCTCGCTTTTGTAAAAAGGAGTATTAAATAAACTGTTACACCTGAGAGAGTGAAATCTCCGAAATGAAATATTTTGATTAGCAGATTGAGAGCGGTGACAAAGCTTTTCCCTAGGTTCAACTTTATAATAAAATATGTGCATTCAATTGGGATTAGAAAGGCACCAGTTTGTACCTAGATTGTTTTTTACTGTTAGATTTTTTTTTTTTTTTGATGTGAGCCACTTTTAAAGCCTTTTTTGAGTTTGTGACAATATTGCTTCTGTTTCATGTTTTGGTTTTTTGGCCATGAGTCATGTAGGATCATCAGAGAAGGCAATGGCACCCCACTCCAATACTCTTGCCTGGAAAATCCCATGGACAGAGGAGCCTGGTGGGCTGTAGTCCATGGGGTCGAGAAGAATCGGACTCGACTGAGTGACTTCACTTTCACTTTTCAGTTTCATGCATTGGAGAAGGAAATGGCAACCCACTCCAGTGTTCTTGCCTGGAGAATCCCAGGGATGGGATCACACAGAGTCAGACACGACTGAAGTGACTTAGTAGCAGTAGCAGCATGTAGGATCATAACTCCCTGACCAGGGATTGAACCTGCACCCCTGCATTTGAAGGTGAAATCTTAACCACTGAACCACCAGGGAAGACCCACCTACATGCTTTATTGATAGTTAACTCTCAGTTTTCTTACAAGGAGGAAATAATCCTAAAATACAGATTTGATAGGAGTTATTTTTACCCACCTCTTCTCCCTTCCCCCTAAAATTCATAATTTGGCTGGAGAGATAGACTGGAGAGGGTTTTTCTTTCTTTCTTTTCCCAATTTGGTGTGGCTATTTTCTTCCACAATCAAAAAGCATTCCTATGATGTATAACATGCTATTGAATGTTGCTAAGATGAGTTGTTTTTAATAAAAGGCTCTACTTCCAATTGTAGGGTCCCACACAATGAAAAAGCCAACTCTGGCCTGTTTGTCAGATCATCCTGAGATGCTTATTATTGATATCTAACCTCTGCAGGGGACTCAGTGGTAAAGAATCTGCCTGCCAATGTAGGAGACACAGGAGATGCAAGTTTGATCTCTGGATCGGGAAGATCCCTTGGAGTAGGAAATGGCAACCCACTCCAGTATTCTTGCCTGGAAAATTCCAGAAGGACAGAAGGAACAGAAGGAGCCTGGTGGGCTACAGTCCATTGGGTTGCAAAGAGTCAGCCACTGAGCACGCACACACTACTACCCCTAACCCCTGTCAAATGGCATGGTTTTGTATTACTCCTGGTAATAGCTTGTGCCTACATTTTAAGGAAATGAACCAAGAGTTTCTTGGGCAATGAGCTTAGGAGCATACACCCATAAAATAAGGACAACAAACACATACATGACTGTTTTTACAGGGCTGACTGAAGGCCTCTAGAGAGCCTAGACTCTTTGAAAGACTATGCTGTCCCCCATCTCTTTGTGATTCAAAACACAATAAAAAGCAATAATAAACTGCACTTACTGCTATTATTATTGAGGCAGATTGTTTGCATTGCCTGGGCTTTCCTGGGATTAAATGGCACACTTTGGAAGCCCAAGTCATGGCTTTGGCCACCCAGGTGCTAAACCGAGGCCCCTCCAACACAGCATGTACACGGGTCTGTGGTTTCTGCCGCCAAGAAGCCTCCTCGAATGGAGCAATTGATCCAGTGTTTCAATCATCTCACGTGACTAATTGGATCGACCATTTTAATGGAATTGTCTCATCCATCCAAACAGTCAGTCAATTAAATCTAGCATCAGTTTAACTGATCTCCCCACCTCCCCGGCCCCTTCCTCCATGGAACAGACCCAATATCTGAACACAGGGAATTCACAGGTTGTTTTCACGTCATGTACACATGGCCTTAATGACGGAACTGGACCAGTGCCACCGCTGAGTTCATCGACTACACAACAATCACTTCCTGATACGTGGCCCCTCCCTGCCACCTTCTTTCAAACAAAATAACATCAGCTCAGTATCTATTGGTACAGCGGTCAAAGAGCTCTTGGCTTGAGCCTTCCAGGTTCTGAAATGTCTTCATACAAGTTCTGCCAAGATATACTTTAGAGGGTAGACACCTACCTACTTCGTGAATTATAGCTCCTACAAGCACTTACATGCATATCTGAGTTTGGCAATGTGACGATACCGTCCAGAAAATTCACAGCACTTTCAAGTAGAAATACGCCAGCCTGTTTTTCCCATAAACATATTTGCCCAAGTCCTCATTTTTTATTCCCAAACTGTGGTCACCTAGGTACAGACAGCATCCAAGTCTTTGGTGCTTTAATTGTCCCTTCCTGGGCACATATGAGGTCCCAAATGCCCATTAAAGGGGATTATAGAGCTGTCATAAAGGGTTGGAGTGTGTAAATTGATACAACTTCTACAGTGGGCAGTAGAGCAAAATCTTTCAGAATCGCAAACACATACATGCTTTGTTTACGAAGTTCACTTCTCAGAATTTGTCCTACAGACACACACACTCTCCGATTTATGGCATCACCTAGTCACTGTAGCTTTGTTCAACCAGCAGAAGATTGGAAATTACCTAAATGTCTGGTAAAATATGTTATTGTAAATGTGTACAATATTCAGTCATAGCAAACATGGAAACTTTTTATGCATAGATATGGAACTGTCTCCCAGATATAACATGAATGTTTCAAAAGTCAAAGTGAGGGACTTTCCTGACGTTCCAGTGAGTAAGATTCCATGCTTTCAATGAAAGAGGGCACAGGTTTGATCCCTGATCAGGGGACTAGATCCCACATGTTTCAAGGTGCTGCCCCCCACAAAAAAATTTTTTTTTCTGCACACACTTTCCCTCTTTCCTTGTTTTTAGGGTCAGTCTGTACACACTGTCAGATCATATAACCATGGAGAGTGCCGTCCTGTGCCCTTTTTAACTCCCCTTTAATCTTAGTTCCACAGTAACTTGATGTTGAAAGCTCTGCACTAGCCCTGATGCCACTGCCTCTGACTGTTTCAGTTCTAAGTGCTCATCTTCTAGAACATTCCTCAGTAAGGGATTGTCTTAAAGATGCTCTGCCTTTCCCTCCAGCATAAAACCTTGTGGTCAAAAGCTGATAATAACTGAATTCTTTTCCTAAGTCCCTGGCTGCTTTTACCTCTCATCCAAAAGCTTTATTTTTTTAATTCAAAGCCTTTGCTCAAATATGTGTCTGTGTTGGTCATTCCGGGTTGATACTCTCAAAGACACGGTGAATTTCAATGTGTAGTTTCTAATCTTGTCGTATTTCAGAAATGTTCTCTTGCTTTATAGTTTCTGCTGCTGCTGCTAAGTCGCTTCAGTCGTGTCCGACTCTGTGCAACCCCGTAGATGGCAGCCCACCAGGCTCCCCTGTCCCTGGGAGCCTCCAGGCAAGAACACTGGAGTGGGTTGCCATTTCCTTCTCCAATGCATGAAAGTGAAAAGTCAAAGTGAATTTGCTGAGTCTTGTCTGACTCTCAGCAACCCCATGGACTGCGGCCCACCAGGCTCCTCTGTCCATGGGATTTTCCAGGCAAGGGTGCTGGAGTGGGGAGCACATCACATTGCTTGTTTCTCTGGAGACTCACGTTATCCTGAGGTCAGACGCCATGGCTGCACAGCTTGGGTTTCACACCTCCAAACACAGCCCCTTCTCTCTCTCTCCTTCTCTCTCTATTTTTCTCTTTCTCTCTCTCTTCCAGGCTCTTACTGACTACAACCCTCACTTTCCATTTTCCTCCCTCCCCGCTCTCTCTTCACTCGATGGCTTTTTTTTCCTTTTCCCTAAAAAGACCATACACTCCTTAATAACTAAGCCATCATCTTTTCCATCTTTTCTGTAGCCCCAAAACTGTCCTCAGCCACCCTGCTCTGAGCTCCCTGCAGATAGCCATCAAATATTCTTGTAATCAAATCAAATAACCTCTTTGCCACCAACTAGCTCTTGGTGGACAGTAATCATCTACTTCTTTCAGTGAAGGAGGGGTTGTGATAGAGATCTGAAAGCAGAAAATGCCTTCAAATTTTCAATAGGTGTTTGGGAGTCATATGACCAGCTGCCCCCTCCTTGTGGGTCTTGCCTAATCTGCTGTCAGAATCCTGGTTGAAAAGCATAGGCTTCTCCCGCTGGGTTTGATTGTTTGGTTGAAAAAGTAGTGCATAGCTTCATATATCATTATTAACAAGGAAGAAAGGCCATTAAAATTTTTACTTACACTAGCTGGATTTGTGGTCACTTTTTGCCTCTCTTATACACTTAACTTTGTTTAATAACATTGTTCTCAGAACGGATTCTATTTTTCATAATGTGAGTCATTTTTGTGTACTATATTGAAAATGGTCCCTTATTTTGTCTTTGACTAATATTGTGTTAGTGTACCCCAGATAATTAAAATAATATTCAAAGTCTTGTTTTTCATCTATTAGATTTAAACAGTTTTTTTAATCTTTTCTCATTCATAATCAAATTAGATTATTTTTATCATCCTTTTCCAAAATCACTTATAAGCAAAACAGTTTTCAAATGTTTTTGCTGGCAGGGCCCCATCCAAAATATTTTGAAAAAACATTTATTAAAAAAACTTTTATTGCACGTTTACATAATCACAAAAATATCACTTCCAGTTCTTTATATTTTATGAACATTTGTAAATAAAATGGTTATGTCGTTCAAAAAGTTTTTTCTTCAATAGGTCAATCTAATACTCAGCAGTCTAAAGACTTGAGAGTCCCTTGAACTGTAAGATCAAACCAGCCCATCCTAAAGGATATCAACGCTGAATATTCCTTGGAAGGACTCACGCTGAAGCTGAAGCTCCAATGCTTTGGCCACCTGATGCAAAGAGCTGACTCACTGGAAAAGACCCTGATGCTGGGAAAGACTGAGGGCAAAAGGAGAAGGGGGCAGCAGAGGATGAGATGGTTAGATGGCATCACTGACTCAATGGACATGAATCTGAACAAACTCCTAGGAGATAGTGGAGGATGGAGGAGCCTGGAGTGCTGCAGTCCATGGGGGTCACAGAGCGCTGGACACGACTTAGAGACTGAAAAACAGCCACCACAATTTTTTTAGATTGCACATATGTGAATATTTTTCCTTACGTGTCTGACTGACTCCCTTCAGTATGACGATCTCTGGGTCCATCCAGGCTGCTGTAGACCTTGCTGATGGCTTAAACTGGCTTGAATGAAGAACTGGAACACCACCGACACAGGGCTTTGGTGCGAGAATGCTTGTACTACACCTGAACTTCCACAAAGATAAGCCAACTCTGCAACATTCCACCGTATACTGCCTCAGAAAAAGATCAGTAGGTCCAGACTAGTCTTCGGAATGAGCCATCCTTCTGGTCTAGAGGAGGGATAAAGACAACTAGTTCCCAGTGATCTGGATCTTCCCGGCCCAGGATGGATGTGAAATCTTCCTTGTTTCAGAAATGGCAAGAGAATATGTGCCTGAAAAGCTAGTTTTGTTGCTTGAATCCATAGACATTTGGGGCTTCCCTGGTGGCTCAGTGGTAAAGAATCTGCCTGCCAGTGTGGGAGATGCAGGTTCGATCCCTGATTTGAGAGGATCCCACATTCCATGGAGCAACTAAGTCACAACTATCAAGCCCACAATGACTGAGCCTGTACCCCAGAGACCGGGAGCCACAAGAACTGAAGCTCATGTGCCCTGCGGCTGTTCTCCCCACAAGAGAAGCCACCGCAATGAGAAGCCTGTGCATCACAGCTAGAGAGTAGCCCCTGCTCGCTGCAACTAGAAAAAAGCCATGTGCAGCAATGAAGACCAGCACAGCCAGAAATAAATACATAAATAAATGAATTTCAAAATAAACCAATAGACATTCAAGGAAGCCTCATCAACAGTAACACTGGGCCATTTCTTCTAAAAGTGCATTTAGAGAAATGATTCTTCTCAAGAGCAAGAACTCTGTTTATATTTTCCCTCTCCTGAGCAAATTTACTCAGGAACATGGAAATCCTGATGCTATCCACGTGCAAACACTCTGAAATCCAACCATCCTGATGCTATCAGACAGAGGCTCATAAAAAGAGTTTATCAAAGTCAGGGGGTCAATTAAGGTGAGTGAAAGAAGCCCGGGCCCCAAAAGACAAATACTGATGATTCCACTTGTATAAGGGACATGGTGGAGTCAGATTCATAGACACAGAAGGTAGGACAGTGAGGGCTAGGGGCTGGCGGAGGGGAGTGAGGAATTATTGTTTAACGGTAGAGATTCAGTTGAAGAAGATGGAAAGTTCTGGAGATGGATGGTGAAGGTTGTATGACAGTGTAGACGCTTTTAATATCACTGATTTATATACTTTAAAATGGTTAAAATGGTCCATTCTATGTTTTATATATATTTATAAATAAATATATATATATATATTACCACAAAAACTCGAATTGTGGTGCAAAGACTCTTGAGAGTCCCTTGGACTGCAAGGAGATCAAACCAGTCAATCCTAAAGGAAATCAACCCTAAATATTCATTGGAAGGACTGATACTGAAGCTGAAGTTCCAATACTTTGGCCACCTGAGGCAAAGAGCTGACTCATTGGAAAAGACCCTGATGCTGGGAAAGATTGAAGGCAAAAGGAGAAGGGGGCAGCAGAGGATGAGATGGTTAGATAGCATCACTGATTCAATAGGCATGAATTTCAGCAAACTCTGGGAGATACCAAAGGACAGAGGAGCTTGGCATGCTATAGTCCGTGGGGTTGCATAGAGCTGGACACAATAGCGATGGAACAACAAGGGACTTTAAAAAAAACAGTGAACCACAAGGAACTCGAAAAGAGTTGGACATGACTGAGCAGCTGAACAACAACAGCACAATGAATTCCATTCTATCTCTGCAAACGCTGAATGCAATCCAATATTCAAGCCTGAAAATGTAGAGGAAGGTGGTTTGGGCTTAATTTTCTTCCATGTGGCTGAACTCAGTTCCTCTGATCCAGAACCTTACTCCTCAACCAGACCCCAGGTATCATGGTGAGTGGAGGCGCAGGACTGTGGCCTGTGTGTGTGAGTGGGTGTGTGAAGGGACTGGGTGAATTTACGAAACTGAGCAGAGTGGAGGTAAACACAGGGCCAAGGAGACTACACTGCAGGTCAGAGGTCATAGAACAGCATTGGGCAACAGAGATTTCTCCTACAGTAGAGACAACTTTTAGGAGCACAATTAGACAAAATGCGTTTTTATTTTTAAAACTTGAAGATCTCATATCTACCACCTCCACTTAGAAGCGTTTATAGTCAGGAAGAAAATGTAAGTATATATCCAACACTTTAGGCACAAGAACGGTTTGTTGTCGTTCAGTCATTAAGTCCTGTCTGACCCTTTGCAATCCTATGGACTGCAGCATGCCAGGCTCCTCTGTCCTCCACTATTTCCCAGAATTTGCTCAAACTCATGTCCATTGAGTCAGTGATGCTCTCTATCTCATCCTCTGCCACCCACTTCTCCTCCTGCCCTCAATTTTTCTCAGCATCAGGGTCTTTTCCAATGAGTCAGCTCTTTGCATTATGTGGCCAAAGCATTGGGGCTTCAGCTTCAGCATCAGTCCTTCTAATGAATATTTAGGGTTGATTTCCTTTAGGAAAGGGAAAAGTGAAAGTGAAAGTCACTCAGTTGTGTCTGAGTCTTTGCGACCCCATGGACGATACAGTCCAAGCATTCTCCAGGGCAGAATACTGGAGTGGGTAGCTGTTTCCTTCTCCAGGAGATCTTTCCAACCCAGGGATTGAACGCAGGCCTCCCTCATTGCAAATTCTTTACCAACAGAGCCACCAGGGTAAATCTATCCTTTGACAGATTTGACCTCCTGGTCTTTGATAATTTTCAAGAGTGGTTTTGAACCCCAAAGAATCACATAGCAAATGCTCAACAAATACTTGTTGGTGACCCTCCCCTCTTCACCCCTTGTTGAGAACTGAGTAAAAAGCCAGGAATCCTAGGTCTCCACGCTGATGAGCAGAGTACATCTAGTGGGACACCTGCAGGGTGGTTCTCGCAGCCTGGTCCCCTCCCCAGGCACCAGTCAGAAGCCTGCTGTGTTCCGCTGCCCATCAAACACACAGTTTCTCTGCTCATAACAACCATTTGCCAAAAGCGTCATCAAACAACTAACTGCACATTAATTGAGCTTCCGAAAAGAATGTGCCCCGGGGTGCGTTTAACGGAAACCTTACACACTAAGGTAACACGATTCTGTAAAACACAAACCAACACTGTCAGAAGGCTGCTAGCCCACCGATTAACAAACTCACCAAGCAGATACGTGTGATTCCATGGCTGTACACTGAGTCCTTCTCAGATTGCTTTATCCAGATTTTTGCTGTCTTGGTTGTTGTAATGCTTACTGCACTGCCATATAATCCCGAATTTGTACAAAGGGGTGATTAATACTAAAAAAATACCCGCATTACTTGAGACACATTTCTGAGGTTTACAAGAAAAACTATCCACATAGATGGGCTGGAGTCAGGGCTGTCTGAGGAAGGGCATTCTTGCCTCTTTGGATCAACGAAATTGATGGAATGATGGTTAGGGGAGTAAGAGATGAGGACATTCTTGGGTGGTTCTCATCTGCCTCTGTGAGTGGGACGCTGAGTTTTCTCAATGGCTAAGCACACCCACTTGGGTTTTGTAGCATTCACCCTGGGAGCTCCTCCACGTCCCGCGGCATCCACCATGACCATGAGCACTGCCTGGAACAACTCCTACCGCCCTCACCCTGATCTGCCCCTGCCATCGGTCTCTGCCTGGCCTCTGGGAGCCCCCCCAGCCAGAGTGAAGGTGAGGCAGGGATATAATGGCTCCTGCTGGTGCTGCTGCTAAGTCACTTCAGTCGTGTCCGACTCTGTGTGACCCCATAGACGGCAGCCCACCAGGCTCCCCCATCCCTGGGATTCTCCAGGCAAGAACACTGGAGTGGGTTGCCATTTCCTTCTCCAAAGCATGAAAGTGAAAAGTGAAAGGGAAGTCGCTCAGTCATGTCTGACTCTTCGCGACCCCATGGACTTCAGCCTACCAGGCTCCTCCATCCATGGGATTTTCCAGGCAAGAGTACTGGAGTGGGGTGCCAATGGCTCCTGGGAACCACTCAACCCCTGGCTGAGAAGACTTACGGGTAAATAGCTCTGTTCTCCTTCCTCTTGGGTGGGGCAACTCTGGAGTTTCCTCTGTAATGTCTCCTGGGGATCCCCAGAGGCACTGAGCTTAGGTACTCACTGTGAGAATTGCTCAATAATGAATGCATTTTTTAAATTTTACTTTTAACTGAAGGATAATTGCTTTACAATGTAGTGGTAGTGTCTGCTGTACATCAACGTGAATCAATCATAATATCTATCTATCTACTTATCTATCTATCTATCTATACATCCCCTCCCTCCTGAGCTTCCCCCCGCATCCTCATCCCACCCCTCTAGGTCATCACAAAGCTCCGAGCTGAGCTCCCTGTGCTAGACAGCAGGTTCCCACTAGCTGTTTGTTTTACACATGCAGTGGATATATGCCAACTCTATTCTCTCAATTTGTCCCACCCTCTCCTTCCCCGGCTGTGTCGACAAGCCATTTGAGCACTGGTTTCCTTCCACGTCTCTGTCACCCTCCTCCCTGCTGATGTGTCTTAGGATCACCTCCCAAATAAACTACTTACACAAAATCTTCACCTGAGGACAGCTTCTGAGAAACCCAAACTAGGACTCGATTTAAAGAAGCACATGTCATAGAGAACAACTTGTGGTTGCCAAGGGGAGAGGGGTTGTGTTGGAAGTTTGGGATCAGCAGATACAAACTATTATAAATAGAATGGATAAACAATAAGGGCCTACCGTGTTGCACAGTGAACTATATTCAGTATCCTGTGATAAGCCATCATGGAAAAGAACATGAAAAAGAACGTATATATGTGTTTAACTGAATCACTTTGCTGCACAGCAGAAATGGACACAACATTGTAAATCAACTGTGTTGCTGTTGTTTAGCTGCTAGGTTGTGTCTGACTCTTTTATGACCCGATGGACTATAGCCGGCCATGCGCCTCTGTCCATGCGATTCTCCAGGCAAGAATACTGGAGTGGATCACCATGCCCTCCCCCAGGGGATCTTCCTGACCCAGGGATCGATCCTGCATCCTCTCCTGCATTGCAGGCGAGTTCTTTACCAGCGCCCCACCTGGGAAGCCTGTAAATCAACCATACTTGACAAATATGTGTTTAAAAGAAGCACATGTCAAAAGTAGAGTCTTAAGTTATTATTTTTTTTTCCTCTCCGTGGTTCCCCTTAGAATTGGTGGAACATAGCTGAGCATCTCTCCTGCGCTGAGACCCCAGGTCCAGGCATCCCACATGATCTCTCAGGGAGACAAGAAGAACAAAGCTCATCCTT
>NW_011494752.1:11018014-11039792 GCF_000754665.1 Bison bison bison
TCTGCCCCACGCTCCCCCCTGCCAGCTGCTTTCAGTTGTCTGCACCTACAGGGTCCCCAGGCAGATGTGGGGGAGAACGGGTTCTCATCAGGGTGGAGCGGGACGAAGCACAGCTGGGACCGCCGGCAGGGGCCTCTGCCAGGAGCCTCCCCCCCCCCGGGGTGACTGTGTGCCCGCCTGCTGGACTCTGCAGCCCTGCTTCTCTGCAGTGACCCCGGGTTTCCATGAGCCTCCCCTCCCAACCCACTGTGTATCCTTGATCTCAGTTTGCTTTTCTGGCCCCTGACCCCTCTGTCGGCCCAAACTTCAAGTGTTATCAAGCTCTTTTGTCCTCATCTCCGCTCTGTCCTGACCGCCTGAACCAGCCGTCATCACCACACAAGCACAGAAGGAGGGGGCAGTTCATGTGGTCAATTGAGTGGTTAAGAAGAAAAGAGGTTGCTTTTATTTCTTTTTTAAAAAAGCAAGTAACTTGTTTAACTTGCATTGATCAACCATTTGACCTAATCGACTCATCGGTTCTGACGGTCAACCCGATAGAATTGGGTAAACAAATGGGGAAAAGCCAAGAGTTCAAGGCCTCCCATCCTTCCTTCCTTCTGATCTGAAAGTGAGGAAAATCGCTACCAAAGAAGTGGAGACTCCAAGCTCGTGCTGTCAATAGACCTTCTTTATTTCATGAAACGGTCGTGTTTGAGGACATATAACTTCATCTTCTCTGGGGTTTTAAAAACATTTTGTAAATCTCTTCTAGAAAAAGTAAAGCAAATTTCTCCCAAAGGCATCCATGCTTTGGGTGGTATGTTAGGTCTTAAAATGATCTCACTGAGCAGATAAGTAGGTCATCCTGAAACCACCTGGAAAGTCTTGGTTTTAAAAAAATCGTCAAAGGAAAACATAACAACAGTGGAGGGGACAAAGCGGAGGGAAAGTCCAGAATTCCATCAGCCACGCACATACATGCACATAGGTATGCGCTTTCCCTGTAGACTCCCAAATAAGGCTATGCATCAGTCACCTAAAAAAACGGGGACTTATTTCCCCAAACAGAAAAATAGAAATACTTTAAAATATATTTAATATATTAAGAAAAACACACATCTTGGTGTTTTATCTGTTGGGCTACAGCTAAGGCAGTGTTTTTCATTCTTTCATTTCCCAGCATCATTTAATAAATTCGTAAATGGCAACCTACTTACTTCAGTATACTTTGCTGGGAAATCCCATGGACAGAGGAGCCTGGCGGGCCACTGTTCATGGGGTCAAAAATGAGTCGGACACAACTTAGTGACTAAAACCAACAATAACATCCCATTTACAGTGAAAATAAAAGCATCTAAAAGCTCTGAATACATAAGCAAATTGATTATTTTGACAAAACAGATTCATCAACATAATTGAAGATGTGAGTAATTTTTAAAAAAATTTATATCCACGTTTCAATTTTTCTGGAAAGTAATTTGACAAAATTCAAAAAAACTTTAAAAATACTTATTCTGGGGAATTCTCTGGTGGTCCAGTGGTTAGGATTTCCTGATTCCACCTCAGGGGGCAGTGTTGCAGTGTTGACTATAATACAAACCTGGAAGCAACTTACATTCCAACATTAGAATTAGACATAAGAGCAAATTATGATATATTTATGCTATAGAATATCATCAAAATTATCACAGTGAAAAAACAGTAATAATGCTCAACTGCTGCTGCTGCTGCTAAGTCGATTCAGTCTTGTCCGACCCTGTGCAACCCCATAGACAGTAGCCCACCAGGCCTCCCTGTCCCTGGGATTCTCCAGGCAAGAACACTGGAGTGGGCTGCCATTTCCTTCTCCAATGTATGAAAGTGAAAAGTGAAAGTGAAGTCACTCAGTCGTGTCCGACTCTAGCGACCCCATGGACTGCAGCCTACCAGGCTCCTCCGTCCATGGGATTTTTTAGGCAAAAGTACTGGAGTGGGGTGCCATTGCCTTCTCCAATAATGCTCAAAAGTAATGTTAAATAAAATAGGATGTAAAACTGCATAGTTGGTGTAATTTCAACTAACTTATGAGCAAGATACACACACACATGTGATGTCATTCACCACTGACCCACCGATGATGTCACAGGGACAGAAGTCTGGAAATTTTGCGTTTCCCCAATTTTACAGAGAATAGAACTTTTCTAATAAAATGAGCCCTACCCATGGGTTGGTTGGTGAGACTCATTCACTCAGTACTTGATTCCATTACGCACTTCTGTGGTTTTAGAACTCAACATGCAGTGAATTTTCAGGAATATCTGAGGATAAGGGAAACCAAATATTCAATCAATGACTCAATGACTTAGCAAATACATATGAATAAAAAGGACTGGAGGAAAAAAAAAGGATTGGAGGGAAATTACCCCTAAACAACACATTTTTCTTAGGGGTGATATTATGTACATATATATATAGAGAGAGAGACCATATATATAATCATTACTAGCCAAGGAATTAATGCTTTTGAACTGTGGTGTTGGATGAGACTCTTGAGGGTCCCTTGGACTGCAAGAAGATCCAACCAGTCAATTCTAAAGGTAATCAGTCCTGAATATTCATTGATAGGACTGATGCTGAAGCTGAAGCTTCAGTATTTTGGCCACCTGATGGGAAGAACTGACTTACTAAAAAAGACTGATGCTGTGAAAGACGGAAGGCAGGAGGAGAAGGGGATGACAGAGGATGAGATGGTTGGATGGCATCACCAACTTGATGGACATGAGTTTGAGCAAGCTCTGGAAGTTGGTGATGGACAGGGAAGGCTGGCATGCTGCAGTCCATGGGGTCAAAGAGTCAGACACGACTGAGCAACTGAACTGATTATTATGATAATAAATATTATATAAAATCACTACTATTATTTTATGTTCTCCTGCATTGCAGGCAGATTCTTTACTGTCTGAGCCACCAGGGAAGTCCCTTACAGTAAATATATGTACTATATATACATACATACATATATATAGGGCTTCCCTAGTGGCTCAGATGGAGAAGGCAATGGCAACCCATCCCAGTACTCTTGCTTGGAAAATCCCATGGACAGAGGAGCCTGGTAGGCTGCAGTCCATGGGGTCGCTGAGGGTCGGACACGACTGAGCGACTTCACTTTCACTTTTCACTTTCATGCATTGGAGAAGGAAATGGCAACCCACTTCAGTGTTCTTGCCTGGAGAATCCCAGGGACAGGGGAGCCTGATGAGCTGCCATCTATGGGGTCACACAGAATTGGACACGACTGAAGCGACTTAGCAGCAGCAGCAGCAGCAATGGCTCAGAAGGTAAAGAATCTGCCTGCAATGCAGGAGACCCAGTTTTGATCCATGGGTCAGGAAGATCTCCTAGAGAAGGGAAGTGCTACCCACTATTCTTGCCTGGAGAATTCCATGGACAGAGGAGTCTGGTGGGCTACAGTCCACGGGATCACAAGGAGTCAGACACAACTGAGGCACTTTCACTTTCCTCCTATCCTGGACGTGGACAACTCTTTCCGCAGGGCCCACAGTGTGACCGAGTCCCCTTCACTGGCATACCCCTCCATCATCTCTCTCCTTTCCGGTCTCATGTACCCCTCCCTTTCTCCCACTTCCTGGGGTGACCTCGAATGGGAAACACCTGCGCCCACATCCTTGCCTCAGGCTCTGCTCTCAAGGGAGCCCAATGGGGACACTTGGCTCACAGTGGCTTTTCAGTAAATGTTTCTGGATTGGATAGACGAGTGAATAAATTCTCACTGTGCCTGGTTTGGGCTTAACAGTGTCTGGCAAATCCTTTTCTCAGAAAGGGTGAGAAATCATTACCATAAACCAGCCTGTGGTAAAAAGAATCAACACAAAGAAATTTCAGGATAAACTTGCATCTCCTTCTTTTCATAGAACAATTTCATGCTATTTAAGTTATTTGTACAACCCACGGACCGAAGAGCCTGGCGGTTGCAAAGAATCAAACATGATGGAGTAACTGAGCACCCATATAAGTTATTTGTTTTAATAAATAAGGCATGTTTCCCCAAAACCCAGGCCACAGTATTGTAGCCATATTTTTCCAGGTAAGGGAAACAATCATTCCAACCAGGAAGAGAGCCACCATTTTCAAAGGACCAGTGTGGTCAGTGTATTTTTGATCTCCCTCCTTTCTGAACAAATAAAGGTCATGGGGTAGAAATCACATAGGTCACTTTTGACTAGTTACACATCATTAGGAAGATATTTCAGCTCCCCTATTCATGAGTCTCCTAATTTTCTTGGTGGCTGCTTTCAACATCTGTGAACAGCTGGACAAACCCAAGGAGCTGGGATTGGTTCTTATATGGCCAAATATAAACAATCATTGGGACACTGATTAATTTCTCAAGACTCAAAAATAATTAAGGTAACAGTAATCCCTCACCCACACACTCCCGAATTCTTACAACCATTTAGTGGGGGAGGCGGTGGAGGTCAGCCATGAAATCCTGTTCCCATTACTGCCCTGTAGGTTGTTACATGGTGTACCCTTGAGATTCATTAGGGAAAAAGACCCTTTGGCTGCCTGGACCTACAAGCTGGGAGCCAAACACCCATGCAAACCCCGGGGAGGGGAACACCTCCTTATGTAAACCTACATCAGAGAAGGTGCTGTGGTGTGTGCGCTAAGTCCCTTTAGTCTTTGCAACCTCATGGACTGTAGCCTGCTAGGCTCCTCTGTCCATGGGATTCTCCAGGCAAGAATACTAGAGTGGGTTACCAGGCCCTTCTCTAGACACAAGAGAATATTTAAAGGTAAATACCTGGAAAGAATTGAGAGCAGGGACTGAGATAGTTCACTCATAGCAACCAAAAAGTAGAAGCTACCCCAGGATCTGGCAACAGATGAATGAACAAAAACTGTGGTCCATACACAGAACTAAATAATATTCTGCCAATAAAGGAAGAGGGTTTTCACTTCCTTCAGCATAGATAAACTTGCAGGATAGATGCTAAGAGAAGTAAGCCAGTCACACATACTGTATGACTCCACTTTAGAAGGTTCGTAGAGGGGTCAAATCCATAGAGACTGAAGATAGAATGGAGGTTGCTGGGGGCTGGGGGAGTGGAACAGGTGATTCGTGTCTAAGAGGGACAGAGTTTCAGTTTAGGAAGATGAAAAAAGTTCTGGAGATGGACAGTGGTGAAGGTTGTGCAACAAAATGAATGAATTTGATACTCTTGAACATATACTTTAAAATGATCAACGTGGTAAGGTTTATGTATATCTTATAACAATTTTAAAAAAATTAAGCACACACCTCTACACTAGGTCTTAGAAATTCAATGCCTCCAGGGATCAGGCAAGTAGCTCAAACAATGATACTGCAGGCTGTCTTTGTCCATTCAAGCAGCTATAATAAAATATCACAGTTGTTGTTCAGTCACTAAGTCCTGTCTGTCTCTTTGTGACCCCATGGACTGCAGAATGCCAGGCCTCCCTAACCTTCACTGTATCCTGGAGTTTGCTCAAATTCATGTCCATTGAGTCAGTGATGATATCTAATCATCTCATCCTCTGTTGTCCCCTTCTCCTTTTGCCTTCAATCTTTCCCAGCATCAGGGTCTTTTCCAGTGAGTTGGCTCATCGAATCAGATGGCCAAAATACTGGATCTTCAGCTTCAGCATCAGTCTTTCTAATGAATATTCAGGGTTGACTTCTTTTAGTATTGACTGGTTTGATCTCCTTTCAGTCCAAGGTACTCTCAAGTCTTCTCCAGCACCACAATTTGAAAGCATCAATTCTCTGGCGTTCAGCCTTCTCTGGGTAGTTTCAGAACAACAGAGATTTATTTCTCACAGTTCTGGAGGCTGGAATTTTGAGATCAGGGGGCTAGCCTGGTCCGGAGAGGGTCCTCTTTCAAGTCATGGGCTTCTTGCCGTGTCCTTAGCTGGGGGAAGTACCGAGGAGCTCTGTGCAGTCTCCTTTAAATGACACTAATCTCATCCATGCATCCTTTTCCCACTTTTTGCTTTGTGCCTCTCTTCCATCTGGTAGTTCCTTTGGGGAGTGAGATCTTTTACAACACAGCAACTCCTCTAGATACGAATGAGTTCCAGTCTGAGAGCACATCTGTAAGTCCAATTTGTTCATAAGTCCAACAAAATTAGCCTAGCTACCCAACCAGCACAGCAGGCTATATCGTTCTGTACCATAATGAACGCTAAGTTGTTTCAGTCGTGTCTGACTCTGTATGATCCTATGGACTGTGGCCCACCAGGCTCCTCTATCCACGGGATTCTTCAGGGAAGAATACTGGAGTGGGTATTCCTACTCCAGGGGATCTTCCCTACCCAGGGATTGAAACTGCATCTTTTACAACTTCTGCACTGGCTGTGCTGTGCTGTGCTTAGTCGCTTAGCTGTGTCTGACTCTGCGACCCCAAGGACTGTAGCCTGCCAGGCTCCTCTGTCCATGGGGATTCTCCTGGCAAGAATACTGGAGTGGGTTGCCATGACCTCCTCCAGGGGATCTTCCCAACCCAGGGATTGAACCCAGGTCTCCTGCATTGCAGGCAGATGCTTTACCATCTGAGCCACCAGGGAAGCCCATGAATACTGGAGTGTGTAGTCTATCCCTTCTCCAGGGGGATCTTCCAGACCTAGGAATTGAACAGGGGTCTCCCCCATTGCAGGTGGGTTCGTTTTGTTTTGTTTTTGTTTTCAGGTGGATTCTTTACCAACTAAGCTACCAGGGAAATCATAGGTGGGTTCTTTACCACTACAGCCACCTAGGAAACCCTACTGTACTGTAATAGGTTTATAAAACTTTCTACACATATAGTACATTTTTTAAAAAAAAAGAAGATATTTTGAATCTTACAGTATGGTACTTTGAAAAGTACAGTAGTCCAGTACAACAGCTGGCAAACAGGGGTTGGCATCCATGAACAGGCAGGAAGAGTTACTGACTGGAGGTGGGAGAGGAGGTGGGAGATGGTAGAGCTGAAGGATCATCAGCAATAGGAGACTTGGAGGACAAGCTTCAGTGTCACTCATGCCTGACATGGATGGAACACACGTTCGCACCTTTGAAAGTTCACAGCTTGAAGGTTCATGTGTAGGGGACCTACTGAACAGGCAATTTCAGTCAGTTCAGTTCAGTTCAGTTCAGTTGCTTAGTCGTGTCCGACTCTTTGTGACCCCATGGACTGCTGCACGCCAGGCTTCCCGGTCCCTCATCAACTCCTAAGCTTGCTCAAACCCATGACCATTGAGTCAGTGATGCCATCCAACCATCTCATCCTCTGTTGTCCCCTTCTCCTCCCACCTTCAATCACTCCCAGCATCGGGGTCTTTTCCAATGAGTCAGTTCTTTGAATCAGGTGGCCAAAGTATTGGAATTTCAGTTTCAGCATCAGTCCTTCCAATGAATATTCAGGACTGATTCTTTTAGGATTGACTGGTTGGATCTCCTTGCAGTCCAAAGGACTCTCAAGAGTCTTCTCCAACATCACAGTTCAAAAGCATCAATTCTTCGGTGCTCAGCTTTCTTCATAGTCTAACTCTCATGTCCATACGTGACTACTGGAAAAACCATAGCTTTGACTAGACAGACCTTTGTTGGCAAAGTAATGTCTCTGCTTTTTAATATGCTGTCTAGATTGGTCATAGCTTTTCTTCCAAGGAGCAAGCATCTTTTAATTTCATGGCTGCAATCGCCATCTGCAGTGATTTTGGAGTCCAAAAAAACAAAGTCTCTCACTGTTTCCATTGTTTTCCCATCTATTTGCCATGAAGTGATGGGACTGGATGCCATGATATTAGTTTTCTGAATTTTGAGTTTTAAGCCAACTTTTTCACTCTCCTCTTTCACTTTCATCAAGAGGCTCTTTAGTTCTTCTTCGCTTTCTGCTATAAGGGTGGTATCATCTGTGTATCTGAGGTTATTGATACTTCCCCAACAATCTTGATTCCAGCTTGTGCTTCATCCAGTCTGGCATTTCACATGAAGTACTCTGCATATAAATTAAATAAGCAAGGTGACAATATACAGCCTTGACATACTCCTTTACCTATTTGGAACCAGTCTGTT
The DNA here is from genome assembly GCF_000754665.1 of Bison bison bison. NCBI lineage: Eukaryota > Metazoa > Chordata > Mammalia > Artiodactyla > Bovidae > Bison > Bison bison. The sequence continues at coordinate 11,026,074 of NW_011494752.1, forward strand.
GTTCCATGTCCAGTTCTAGCTTTGCTTCTTGACCTGCACACAGATTTCTCAGGAGGCAGGTCAGGTGGTCTGGTTTTCCCATCTCTTTAAGAATTTTCCACAGGTTGTTGTGGCCTTTCCCTTCTCCAGGGGATCTTCCCAACCCAGCAATCGAACCCAGGTCTCCTGAATTGTGGGCAGATTCTTTACTAGCTGAGCCACAAGGGAAGCCCAAGAGTACTGGAGTGGGTAGTTTATCCCTTCTCCAGGGGATCTTCCCAACCCAGGAATTGAACCGGGGTCTTCCCACATTGCAGACAGATTCTTTACCAACTGAGCTATCAGGGAAGCCCAAACAGGCAATTCAGTGAGTAAAATTCTCTGGACTGTGTGAGCCACTCCAGCGAATTAATTGAACCCACAGAGGGGATTTGTAAGATCCTCCCACCTATAGCCATGTGGTCAGGAGGCCGATGACAACCTGGACTTGTGATTGGGATCTGGAGCAGGAGGCAGGACAATCTGATCAGACTGAGACCTCACTCATGGATCTGATGCCATCTCTTTGGTGGTGCTGGAAAACCCACATAACCAGATTCAGTACTAGAATTATTTTACCTCTCAACAGAGTCTTACCTGTATGAGGTCAAGGATCACACCCACTGTCAGAATATCATAGGTCATCATTAAATGTATTCTGAATAAGTGTATTGTAATAACTAAGACCTTTTAAAAAGCAATATGCTTTAAAACTCTTTAGTAATTACATGCAACTTAAGTAATTGCAATTGTACTTATAACTTAATACTTTTCTCTTTAAAATTAAATGGTTCTGAATCATGGATGGATCTAATCCTGGCCATGCACCAAGCTTGAGAAAAGCTCATTTTAATTTACCTTGAACCTTTTTTTGACATGAATTATGGGAAGAAAACTTTAAGGCTTCAGCACTAAGTGTGTGTCTACTAATAAAATGTGATTTTGGAGTAATCTGGCATAAGAAGGCTTTGAAGGAGACACAGTGTAAAAAAATTCCCAGAACGAGTTGAAACTGAGTGCCTTCTGAGGTGTGGAAAGAGGCAGGTGACTCAGGGAGATGTCATTTAGGTTGGAAGCCTTGAAGAATTCACTGACATGCATAACTTTCATTTATAAAACCAAACATCTTGAAAAAAGAGAAGAAAAATGTGAATAGAGAATTTAAGGCAAACAAAAGCAGAGCATGATTAGAGGTGAACACAGCTTCCTATGGTGGCCCATAAAACTGTGTCATGGGGTGCAGGCCAGAAAGACTGTCCACCAGAAACTTTAAAAGTCTAAAGAAGTGAGTAAAAGAATTCACTACTCAGAGGCAATCACGACAATATTCTTGCATAACACATATTTCAATGTGTTTTAAATCATTGCGATAACAATGAAGATACAATTTCATATCCTACTCTTTTTCATCTGATACTACAGAAAATCCATTTTTTCCCAGATAACTATGGCTAAAAAAGACTGGTGGACAGTCTTTCTGGCCTGCACCCCATGACACCGTTTTATGGGCCACCATAGGAAGCTGTGTTCACCTCTAATCATGCTCTGCTTTTGTTTGCCTTAAATTCTCTATTCACATTTTTCTTCTCTTTTTTCAAGATGTTTGGTTTTATAAATGAAAGTTATGCATGTCAGTGAATTCTTCAAGGCTTCCAACCTAAATGACATCTCCCTGAGTCACCTGCCTCTTTCCACACCTCAGAAGGGAAAGTGGGACTTCCTTGGTGGTGCAGTGGTTAAAGAATGTGCCTATCGATGCAGAAGACACAGGTTCAATTCCTGGCCAGGGAAATAAGATGTCACATGGCATGGGGCAACTAAGCCCTCCTGCCTCAACAATAGAAAAAAAGATCCTGCTGCTGCTGCTGCTAAGTCACTTCAGTCGTGTCCGACTCTGTGTGACCCCATAGATGGCAGCCCACCAGGCTCCCCCGTCCCTGGGATTCTCCAGGCAAGAACACTGGAGTGGGTTGCCATTTCCTCCTCCAATGCATGAAACTGAAAAGTCAAATTGAAGTTGCTCAGTCGTGTCCGACCCTCAGCGACCCCATGGACTGCAGCCCACCAGGCTCCTCCGTCCACCTAGTGCCGCAATTAAGGCCAATAAACAAATATTTTAGGAAAATTAAATTTAAAAAAATTTAAAAGAGGGAAAGCAATTCCATGATGTCTTTATAAAGGTCATAGCCTTTGATTCTGTGTTTGTCTACTAATTCTGCTTATATCTAGACTAAGAAAATAATCCAAAATGGATAAGTATGTCTAGAATTTTCACTGAAGCATTATTTGTAATAGTAAAAAATTTGGAAACAGGTAGATTTTCCAGTAACAGGAAAAAGGCTAAAGAAATTATGATAAATGCATAAGATGGACTACCTTACAGTCATTAAAAATGATGTTTTCTAATAATGTGTATTGTCAAAAGCATGTTTAATGAGTAAACTGCTGCTGCTAAGTCACTTCAGTCGTATCCGACTCTCTGCGACCCCGTAGACGGCAGCCCACCAGGCCCCGCTGTCCCTGGGATTCTCCAGGCAAAAACACTGGAGTGGGTTGCTATTTCCTCCTCCAATGCATGAAACTGAAAAGTGAAAGTGAAGTCGCTCAGTCGTGTCTGACTCTTAGTGACCCCATGGACTGCAGCCTACCAGGCTCCTCCGTCCATGGGATTTTCCAGGCAAGAGTACTGGAGTGGGTTGCTATTGCCTTCTCCAATGAGTAAATAAGTTCTGTTAAATAATTAAAGTAGGATACAAAATTATATATTTTTTATCTAGTCTATATAATATACATGAATAAATTTATATACAACTGAATATTTGACCTATGGGTGTTCAGCATGATTAATTCCAGGTGGTAGGAATCAAATGATTTTTATGTTCCCATTATATTTTTCTATAGTTTTTAAATTTTGCATAATAAGTAGGCACTAATTTCCTTATCCAAAAGGGGAAAGATAATATTTTAAGAAAGTTTCTTGATTGAGTTAATGCAGAAAAGTCATTAGAAATCAAAAAAAAAAAAAAGACTTGGATAATTCCACACTATACATGAGTGATAACTGTAGATAAATCATACTTGTATGACAGTCCTTAATTAGGTGGAAATAGTAGTACTTAAAAAAACTTTCTTGGCTTCAGTTTTAAAGCTTTTGCTTCATAAATTCCAAGCTAAGTACTAGAGCTGTCAGACCCTCCAAATCAATCACTGCATTTCCAGACCACATTTTTTTTTTCTTTACGACACTTTTGAAATGTTATTTCACCATCTTAGGGACTGAAGATGATAGAGACGATAGAGGATTGAATTTTACCAACTCTTCAAGTCAAAATTTATTTTTTCAGGGACATATTTATGTTTCTTGCCTCTGAAATAGGGCAGTCAGTGCACAGAACAGCCTGCCAAAGGGAAAGATGCTAATGTTCCATGAAGAGCTTAAATGGGTTTTCTTATCAGTAGTATAGTTTCCAAGCAGGCCAACCCACAAGGCCATGGGCAAGAGCAGACCCCTGAACAGGGCCTGGTGAGCTGGTCGCAAAGAAGGGAGCAGCTCTCGGCCCCAGGGAGGCACTGTTTCTGTCCACATTTGCTTTAAAAGTTGAGGCTGATTATTCTACTGGAAAAGATACAGACTCAGGGTCAGACAGGAGGGTAAGTCCTGGATGGACCACCTGAAAGGTGAGTAACTATTTCGACACTTGCTTCACCTCTCTTGATAGACTTGAGTTTATCCTTGGTATGGCAATCAGGGGGCTTCCCTGGTGGCTCAGACAGTAAAGAATCTGCCTGCAGTGCAGGAGACCTAGATGTGATCCCTGGATTGGGAAGATCCCCTGGAGAAAGGCATGGCAACCCACTCCAGTATTCTTGCCTGAAGAATTCTCTGGTCAGAGGAGCCTGGCAGGCCACAGTCCATGGGTCACAAAGAGTCAGACAGGATTGAGTGACTAAGTACACATATGGCGATAAAGGTTCTTCCAACAGTGAAAAAAAAAATCTCCAACTTTTGCAATTTTGGCCATTGATTTTTGTTTTCATTAATTTTTTAATTTGTATTTTTTGGCTGAGAGACATGTGGGATCTTAGTTCCCTGACCAGGGATCTAACCTGCACCCCCTGAATGGGAAGTTCAGAATGGCAACCCACTCCAGTATTCTTGCCTAGGAAATCCCACAGAGAGAGGACCCTGGTAGGCTACAGTCCATGGGGTCTTGAAGAGTCGGACATGACTTAGCAAATAAACAAAAAACTTTAATGATAAATTGCATTAAACCAAGTCATCAATCAGCAATTTGAAACACTTGATGCTTCATGCAATAGATTGTTTATGTATGTGTATGTGTGTGCTGAGTTGTGGCCAACTCTTTGCAACCCCATGGACTGTAACCCACGAGGCTCCTCTTGTCTATGGAATTTCCCAGGCAAGAAGACCGGAGTGGGTTGCCATTTCCTACTCCAGGGGATCTTCCCGACCCAGGGATCAAATCTGCATCTGTTGCATCTCCTGCACAGGCAGGCAGATTCTTTTCCACTAGCACCACCTGGAAAGCCCCAATAGATTGTTTGATGCTATGCAAATGCCTGGATCCCCAAGAGGCCAAGAAGCCTTGAAGAACAAACATTCAAGGTGAGAATATTCCACAGCTATTGACCAAGTTATTATTGGACATTTGGTTCCATTCATAGATCACTGAGGAAAAAGAGTTCAATAGTATCAGAACAAAACCCTTTAAAAAAGAAACAATTATTATTTTAAAACTCAGTGGAATAATAACATTTTTCCCCAGGGTCCCCAGTCTGGCTAAGATCTTCTCTGATTTCCAACAGTTCAACCTGTCCTTCCAGGCTCCCAGATACTTAAAGAGCTCATTTGAACTGGTGGTGCCCATAATGTAACATCTGGGTAAGCAGGTCACCTGGAAAGGCAGGGGTTGGTCAGCAAGCCAGGATCTGCCACAGCCACCACCCCAATCAGGCCCTGATTCTGATGCCCCCCATCACTATGGCAACGGGTGCGGCCTTCTTCTCTTCCCATCTCCACCCGGGTTTCGTTCTATTGGTTAAAGCAGTCACATCAGCAAGTCAGCATGATACCCTAGTATGTGAGTGTCAGGAGGTGTGGCTCACAGGGGTCACCATCCACCACAGGCCGTTAGAAGAGACCCTCCCTGAGGAATTCAATCAGATGGGGGCTGAGATCTGAAAGGTGAGTGTCTGGTTAGCAGGGCAAGGAGTTAGGAGAATAGTATCCACAGAGAGAAAGAAAACTACTGCAGCTGGAGCGAGGGGACCAAGGAGGGATGTCCAAGACAAATGAGGGGGTCTGGGTTTATGTGAAATGTAACGGGAGGCTGTTTAAGTGCTTTTAGCCAAAGGAGTGCACCGTCCAATCTGAGTTGTGTTAAAAGATGCTGCCAACTTCTGTGAGCAGAAGAGCTTGCAGGGAGCAGCAGGAAACGCGTGGGCGGCCAGGTGCAGGGCGACTGCAGGAGTGCACGGATGCAATGGCAGCTTGTACCAGGTGTCAGAGGACAGGAAGGGGTGGATGGATATGGGAGACTTCTGGAAGTCGTCTTGACAGGACTCATGATGGATTGGACGCGAGGAATGTGCAGGAAAGAGATGCCAAGAAAGCCTCCAAGTTTTCTGGTTTGAGTGCTACAAGCAGGCGAGACAAGGGAAGATTTAGAAAGGAGAACCTATTGAATGGATTTCAACTGGGGGCATGCTTTTATTGGAGATGCTCAGGGAGACGTCCAAATAGGTGGGAGGTGGGGGGTGGGGCGCAACTGGCTGGAGGAGTTTGCAGCTCAAAAATAGTTGGACTGCAGTGAGCTTGCTTGCTTGAACTTGCCTGTGATACCATCTTCTGTTGGCCCCTCTAGAACCCTCTTGCCCCTCCCCCAAGGGGCAAGTCCCCATGGATCCGCCTACAGTTTCCAATTGGCTGGATTCCTGCATATTTGCATTCTTGCAAGGATTGATTCTCTTCCTCTGCCTCCTGACCACCGTCCAGCCAATCACCTGGTGGCATCCTACCGGTCCGAGGGTTTGGCCCTTCCCTTCCCCCACCCCACGTCTGGCTGGACCCCCGCTGTCCTGGCTTCCCACAGTACCTCCTCACCGCCCTTTATCACACTGAGTTGCATCTTTGCCTCCCCCAAGAATTCCTCGAGGCAGGAAATGTGTCTTGTTTAGGTTGTGTCTGGAGCAGCCATAAGCACTCAGTAAATATTTACTGAATGAATGAACTCATCTCTGGCCTCAGCCTCTTCCTGCTCCAAGTCATAGCGAACAGCGCACCCCAAACAGGCATCTCTGAACTTCCCTCCCATCAGACGACTCCCCTTCCTGAGGACTTCCGGAGCCTTCTGTTGTTGACGCTTCCGATGGAGACGTGGTGGCGTCTGGTGCTCCTTCTTCTGCTAAAGATATCGAAAGAGAAAGCACGCAAATTTTGAGGTCAAGATTTGTGGAGAATGGTTACAGCTTCATCTTTATAAAGATGAAAAAGAGCCTCTGACACCTGCACAGATATGTAGGGAGGAGGGACGAGCATCAGTGTGTTCTACTCACCTTTCTCAGGACTCTATGCCCTGGGGTCCTTAAGCCCCTTTTAGTTCCCATAAGACAGACGATCCCAGGCTCTCAACTGGAGAAGGCAGGCTTGAGCCCGCAGATGTATGACTACAGCAAGTCTTGGGCAGTACCGTGAGCACTTGATCAACTTTAACCCCCAGTATAATAAACATGAGTGGGAATGAAAAAAAAAAACAAAAAACTAGATGCTAGTGATGGGCACTGTCTGTTCAGATAAGCTTCTTGTAATTGAGAAGGTGACCCTGAAGGAATCTTCCACTTTGAATGGCCCATCAGCACCCCTGAGGAAGTCAACTGTGTATTCAGTTGTGAAGGATAAGGAGAAATAACAATAGATCCCATACAAAGTGCCAGAAATATATTGGTGAAGACTGAATTGAGACCGGAAGATGACATTAGGGATTTCAAGGATTTGAGCTCTCTTTTTAAAATCCCTGATGATAAATCTGTCATCCCACTTTTGGGCAGTTTCAGGGACAGGTCAGTCTTTCCAGATGGCGCTAGTAATAAAGAATCCACCTGCCAATGCAGAAGACATAAGAGACCAGGGTTCCATCCCTGGGTTGGGAAGATCCCCTGGAGGATGGCACAGCAACCACACCGGTATTCTTACCTGGAGAATCCCGTGGACTGAGGAGCCTGGAGGGCTACAGTCCATGGGGTCACAAAAAGTCGGACACAACTGAGCGCTTGTCAGCAGCAGCAGGAATAGGTTAGTGATGATAGCTTGAGGGCTGCCACATCAAAGAGGACCCAGTGGAGTGAGGGACACCAGGTGGTGATGACCACTGTTTGAAATGCTGCCAGATGGACTTTCCCTTAGAGAAGACCCAGAGTTCCAAGGGGTGACTGCTTAGTGCTGTTCTCAGTAAAGAACACGGAGCAGAGGAAAAGGTACCTGAAGAAGAATCCAAGCTCTCCAGTGTTAAACTGAAGTGAAGTCTAGGCTCTCACACGCTGGTTTTCAGACTTTGGTAGGAATCAGAATCATCTGGAAAGCTCGTGAAACCCAGAGCTTCTGACTCAGTAGGTCTGATACCAGGTCCGAGGATTTGTGTGTCTATCAAGTTCCCAGGGAATGCTGATGTGGTCCAAGAAACACACACAGAGAACCAAGGCTCTCAGCCTCAGCTCCATATTAGAGAGTCAGTTGGGGAGATTTTCATATTATAAAAATTTTTTCAGGTTTACTGAGATATAACTGACACATACCATTGTGTAAGTTGTAAGGGTATGTCTTGATTGAATATGTTTATAAATTGTAACTTAGGGAATTCCCTGGTGGTTCAGTGATTAGGACTCTGCGCTTTCACTGCAGGGGCATGGGTTTGATCCCTGGTCAGGGAACTAAGATCCCACCTGCCAGGTTATGCAGCGTGGCCAAATCAATCAATAAATTAATTAAATTGCAATTTGATGACCACCACTGTATCAGCTGGGCTTCCTTAGTGGCTCAGAAGGTAAAGAATCTGCCTGCCATGTAGGAGACCTGGGTTAGGTCCCTGGGTAGGGAAGATCCCCTGGAGGAGGAAATGGCAACCCACTCCAGTATTCTTGCCTGGAAAACCCCATGGACAGAGGAGCCTGACTGGCTACAGTATACGAGCTCCTCTGTCCTGTCCCATAACTGCCATTTCTTTTTTTGTTTGTAGAAAGAACCTTTAAGATCTGCTTTCTTAGCAACTTTCAGGTACAGAATACAGTATTATAAGCTATAATCACCATGCTATATGTTAAATAGTCAAGCTTTTATAACTGGAATGTTGTACCCTTTGACCAATATCTCCCCATTTCCTCCACTCCCGGCCCCTGGTAACCACCATTCTGCTCTATTTCCCCAAGTTTGCCATTTTTAGATTCCATACATAAGTGAGATGACACAGTATTTGTCTTTCTCTGTCTGACTTATTTCACTAAGCATAATGCCCTCCAAGTCCAAGCTCAGGGAGCTTTTGTACCAGTGTTGGGGCCTTGTCCCCTAGAGATTCTAATGTAATTGTTCTGAGGTGTGTTAGAGCGTCAGTAATTTTTAAGACCTCTCTAGGTCATCCGAGTATTTGCCCAAGCTTGAGAAATACTGCTCTAAACTGTGCCATCAGGTTAATGAGTAGATTTTAGGTCCCTTTTATTACCTTTCTGTAGAAAAAGCAAGAAATTGATGGGCTGGGGTGCGAGGTCAGGTCAGCACTCAAGACCCACAAATATATCAACCAGTGGCATACTCCTGGGTTTGAAGGAGTGAGCTCTATAAAATGCAGGCTTTTCAACACCAAATGTTAACTGGAGACCTGTTTCTTAGCTGAGCAGCAGGCATCCCCCCATTTGGAGGGGTGCTCTTCTCACTACCTTTCCAAAATGGTAAGCTGGACTCAACCCCAAAAAGCAAATCGTTCCCTCTTCAATTCTCTTCCCTCCTTCATGGCAAGAATGCACATCTCAGGTTAAGTGCAAGCCTTCAACAGGAGTGACCTTTGCCAGGAGCAGAGGTTAGCTTATGGCAAACATGGTTCGAGTTATACATAACTAGGAATTATTAGCATCAATTAGCTTTTGCTCTATTAATATTTATGCTTTTAATTACGATCACTTCTTTATGGCATGAGAGAATGGCTATTCACTTGAAACTGTTAAGGTGTCTCCTTTTTAAATTGAATAAAATTTCAGTTCCACAAAATGAATTAAATCCAAGACACCTAATATACACCATAGTGCCTACAGTTAACAATACTATAGTGGATTCTTAAGAGTTTGCTAAGAGGGCGGGTCTTGTGTAAAATGTTCTTACCACAAAAATATAAATAAAAATAGTGGGTGGGGGGGACTTTGGAGGTGATGGCTATGTTTATGGCGTTGGTTTCACGGGTGTGTTCTTACACTAAACTCATCCAGCGGTATACGTTAAACATGCACATTTTTTGTATACCAATCTCGCCTCAATAAAGAGGCTTATAAAACAAACAAAAATAAGAGGTCAGGATTCTTGAGCCTTAATTTATTAACTTAGTGTCGGCTACTTTAAAATGCAACCAGAGGGACTTCCCTGGTGGTTCAGTGGCTAAGACTCCGTCTCCCAATGTAGGGGGCCAGGTTTGATCCCTGGTCAGGAAACCAGATCCCACATGCTAAAACTAAAGATCCCACATGCTGCAACTAAGACCAAATAAGACCACAGCCAAAGACATAAATATTTTTAGAAAATAACAATAAAATAAAATGCCACCAGAAAGTAAATCTCAATTGAAAATTTTAAAATATCAAGTAGAAGAATGAATCGAATGTTTAAAGTAGTAAATAATAAACCACATAACCATGGAGATGGTATGCTTTGTTAAAAGAAAACAGGTTGTTTGCTAAAGATATGGACCCTGATGCTGGGAAAGACTGAAGGAAAAAGGAAGAAGGTGCCAGAGGATGAGATGGTTAGATAGCATTTCGGACTCAACAGATGTGAATTTGAGCAAACTCCAGGAGAAAGTGGAGGACAGGGGAGCCTGGTGGGCAACAGTCCATGGGGTCACAAAGATTTGGACACAACTTAGTGACTGAACAACAACCACCACCTCCCTGTCCATCCACAACACATAATAAAACACAGAAGTACCCACGAGTTGGTAAAATATATTTTATTTGTTCATACAAAGAAATAGTATGAATTACCAGAATTTCATTTTCCTAGAAACATCTTTCTCTGTGTAAAATTAATTTGTATTATACATAGGACAAAATACTTGATTTAATTTTTTTTTTCCTTTTTGTACATATTGGCTATTCTAACATCCAGGTTATAGAGGAAACAGCTAGGATTTGCACAGTATTTCAGATTACTGGGTTGAACGAAACTCAGTCATAAATTAATGTTATAAAAGTGAAAAAAAAAATCTAACCACACCTTGAAGTTTTATTGACCATCTTTCTTGATCAACTGAAAAGAAAAAGACATCGACTTCCACCTTGGCCTTTTTGACACTGAGTGTTTCTAGTTGAATGGACTCTTCCATTTTTCCTTTCTTATGAAAATATCCTGGCAGGACCTGACACTCTGTTTCTCCAATGTCTATAATGTACCTGTCACTCAGAGTGACTTCCTAGGAGGAAGGAGACAATTTCTCCTCCTTCATCTTCCAACTAGATGTTCATCATGCAGTCTGTGTACCTAAACACCTTTCCAGGTCCCACGTACCAAGTTCACAGACTCCTGGACAAACACCTCAAAGACAGCGTGGGCTAGATAGGAATAACAGGAACCTCCAATTTTTTTCTCAGCATTTTTGTTTGTTTTTAAACATACTGAGTGGAGTAAAGAGTACCTCATGAATATCAGAGCTTTTCCTGTAACCTGGAAGAAACCCAAAACGTGTGTTAGGACAAAATTTGCCAAGAGGTGATATGGCGTTTGCCTTCTAGCAGCGAAAAAGTTAAGTTGGTGATCTTGCAGATGGCTGGAACAGGAAGAAAGTTAAGGCCTGATTTTATGTGTTGCCTGACTTCTCCAGGAGGAAGGCATGTGGGCCCTATAATAAGTATCACGCGATGGAGTGTAACCTTGGGAGCTGTCGGGAGCAGTCAGAAACCGCAAGCCCTCAGACCCCTAGGAAGAGATGCACAGGAAATATGATTTATTTGTCTTCCACAGAAAAACTCACTCTAGTCCTTCAATGCTAATTATCAACATCTGTTTGGATTCAAGGATTTGACCTAGAATGGAACCTTGACTCACTTCAGTGTTCATGACTAAATGACCCTCCTTCAAGCTGAGGATTTCCTGTTTCAGTTTTAAGGCAGAGAATAAACAACTTAATCAAAAATGGTCCAGCTTGAAAAGACAAGCAGGGACCCGGAGGGGAAGGAGAAGCTTGTGTGCATTTCCCCCACGGCTTTGTGGCAAGCCCTTCTCTGAACTACTCTGCCACTGGACATCACGTGCCACAGCAGGGCACCAAAGCGGCCAGAAAGCAGACGGCGCAGGAGCAGGTGGTGGCTGTGGACTGACTCGGACTTGAAGCCATGTTCTACTGTAACGGAAAAGAGGCAGTGTTCCGGTTTTATTTCTAATTAGCTTTCTGACTGGAGAAATGCATGATCAATCAGCACCCTTATGAGGATGTCTTTGACATCCAAGCAGCAAGAAGGGAGAACCACCCCGTGATTATGGGCGTTCCCCTAAGTGCAGGTTCACCTCGGCTTGGTAGAGGCAGTAACAAAGCTATGGAATGATTATAGCATCTCAGGAATGCACAGCTCCCTGCCCCCTCCCCATGTCCATCCTCCTATACCCAACCTACATGATGACAGTTTTGCTGCTAAGCACAGACTAGCTACGTGGGCAAAGACAAACCAGCTTATCCGCAAGACATCCCTTAAAGACCAGTGTTTTGTTTCTCTAGCGAGCGAGTTATCGCATAGAACAGACAAAAGTGTCCTTTGTAACTATTGCAACCCAACCAGGTTGACCACATCTTCCCATATATTCCTTGATGAAAGTATAATGCAAATGACAGTTCTTTGATGGTAGAACCATTCTGGGTTAGAAAACTGAGGATCAAGTGAAGAGATTATTATTATTATGTCATATTGCTATACGGTTACCCAAGAGCCACTAGCTGGTCAGCATCAAATGACTCCCCCAGCCTTCCCACCCCACCTCTCCCTCCAGAGAGAAGCAGAGGAGAGCATTCCACATCAGCAGCTACTAGGCTGGTACTTCTCCTGCCGGGGCCTGGCTAGAACAAGAGATAGCCCAGGCTCGAGTGTCACAGGCAACACGGGGCCAGCGTTCCCAGTCTCTTTTTATAAGAGCCACTCCTGGTTCTGTCTGGCTGTTGGCTACAGACTATGTTGTCTGAGATGAGCTAGAAATTTCAAGGAGAGGAATTCCAGACCCCAAACGGGGGCTGGTCCTGGCATCTTGGTGGAGTCAGGAGGGAAGGCACCTGACCCCTTGAGGTCTTGACACCCAGCACCCCTGGTTTATGCTGGTCATTCTGCTAGCCGGGGGGATTCTTTGGTGTGTCAAGGCAGAGACTGTCTGCCTGAGAACAGAGCATGATGCACTCGCATGCAAATTAGAAGGGAGCATCTTTATTTCTAAAGCAGCAGCCAAGCACAGGACCTGGGAAAGGTGCTGTGGGGTGGTGGGCGGGGGCGGAGGGGGTTCTGACATTTACATACACTTCAAGCCAGTTGATGAACTGGGGATGGGGCAGAAGAGGAGGCAAGGCGGCAGCCTTCAAAATCAAAAGCTAAAGTCCATGAACTTGACCCCTCACCAGCAGGCTCTAAGAGGACATGGATGTCCCTGCCAAAGTAGCGATTCTCCCCAGTGCTGAGTGGACTTGAGGGGGTGTGGGGGCGGGGTGGCGGACCTAGCACTGTGGTCTGGAGTCTGCGCCCTTGGACGTGTCAGAAAGTGGCCGAGGAAGCTGCCATGTGGCAGTCTGTCACCTCAGAGCTCCCAGAGGTGGCCAGGCAGCCAGGGAAACTGGAGTTTCAGAACAAGGAGATGACAAATGAATCCAGACAGCGATCGAAGGCTGCATACCCGTAACAACAAAAATCTCAAGTTGTGCTTTTCTTTAAATAGAATGGGTAGAAAGGAAACTCAAAGGAGGAAAAAAAAAATGGAAGCACCATCCATTGCAAGGACAAGAAAATATCAGAAAACACTTTGGAATGTTAACAGATTACGTGACTCTCTAAAAGAGTGTGGCTAGGCAGCTTAGTGAATTAATTGCTTATGAATTAAAAATAAATTATTATAAAATAGATTTCTGTACATTTTACATACATATAATCTCTCTCAATATTTCCTAAGCCCAAGAGGGTGCCATCAGTCCCAGCCGAAGTCGTGGCCCGTCATCTGGTAGAACTTGCGGTTGAAGGGCCGGTAGAAATCCCGCAGCTGCCGCAGCACCTGCACATCGATCTCGGGGTGGGGTCTGCCCTTGGTCTTGCCCAGGCAGTGGGGGCGGCCGCTGCCCTCGCCTTCTTGAGGCAGGGGAGCCCTTGGTCTGGTTGAAATAGAAGTGCTTGTCTGAGATGATGCGCTTGAGGCCCAGGAAGTCCTGCACGCGGCCCAGCTCGCCGGCCGGGTCGCGCACCAGG
>NW_011494752.1:11040238-11047406 GCF_000754665.1 Bison bison bison
CTTTTTTTTTTTTTTTCGCTATTCTTGCTTTTTTTTCTTATTTATTTTTTAATTGGAGGGTAACTGCTTTAAATATGTTAATTTCTGCTGTATAACACCCATGAACCAGCTGTATGTATCCATATATCCCCTCCCTCTTGAGACTCCTTCCCACCCATCCCGCCATCCCACCCCTCTAGGTCATCACAGAGCACTGAGTGGCAATGTCAGCACTTTTAATCGTGGCCCCATCTAATTTCAATGCAAGTCGAATTTCAGAGCTGAGAGATATAGGTACGTCCCATCTGAAGGTTGGAGGCCAGATGCTCTCCACTTAGGATGGGAAGGCACTTTAATTTAGGGTAGAAGGAGTAAGATTCGACCTTCTCTGAGATCTTCCCCCCAGTGTCACCTCTCCCTTATTTTGGGGGGTATTCAGCTTTTAGATGGCCCCGAATATCTGACTTCAGAACACAGAGACCTCTGGCCTCTGGATACGTGCCTTTCAAAATAATATCACCTGGAGCGCCTAGAGATTTTGGTGTCCACGTGTCCTCGCTTTCCTGCCTTTCTGTGCTTATCACGTTGGGACAAAAACCCTGTGGACACGGGAAGGAAAATGTCCCCTGGGCCAGTCAGGGTGTACTAGCATCGCCACAGTGACCACTGACCAAACGCCTTCACTGTGAAAGACATCCCTGAAGGCCTCGAGGCACACAGCTGCCAAGAAATCGGGAGGATTCAGATGAAGTATAAACTGATGCGAAGAGAGAATTTGCTGAGACACAATTCTAGAAGCCTCCAAAACTACTTCAGATTCCATTTTTTATAGCTAGCTGGTGGAAATCTATTTTTTATAGATCCCTGGTGTATGATGCAGGAGCTCAAATTCAGTGCTCTGTGACAACCTAGAGGGGTGGGATGGGGTGGCAGGTGGAAGCGAGGTTCAAGAGGGAAGGGACATGTGAATGCCTATAGCTGATTCATGTTGATACATGGCAGAAACCAACACAATATTATAAAGCAATTATCCTCCAATTAAAAATAAATAATTAAAAAAGAGACAGGGACTTCTCTGGTGGTCCAGTGGCTAAGACTCATTCCTTGCTGCCAATGCAGGGGTCCTAGGCTTGATTCCTGGTGAGGAAATGAAGGGTCCACATGCCACAACCAAGACCCGGTACAGCCAAAATAAATAAGTTAATAAATAAATATTTTTAAAGGGAGAGAGAGACTTGTATGATATTTATTTATTGCTGCATAATTTAAATGTAACTATATAGGCAGAACTTGAGCAAATTCCAGGAGATAGTGCAGGACAGGAAAGTCTGGCAGGCTGCAGTCCATGGGATCGCAAAGAGTCCGACGTGACTGAGCACCTAACACTCAGGCTGTTCTAAACGTCCAGCTTCAAGCCATCCCTAATCTGCTGAGACCAAAAGTGCTTTACGGACATGTTTATAGAAATGATGATATAAACTCACACGAGCCAGAAAGGGCAACAGACTCCTCCTTCACAGCGAATTAGAGGAAGCGGGCGTCTCCCTGATGGGGGGTGGCCCCACAACCCTGCAACCAGCCCCAGCTTAAGCTAAAGCTGGATTAACCCACTTTGACCATGTACCACTTAGATGAAGGTAGCCCTGTCATCAGGCTAATTCGATGGAGGATTAAAGAGGGCCTAGCTCTCAACTTATTCTGCATTTCCCTCAAAAGCAGGTCGAGTCTGATTAAGTCCGAATTTTTTCCCTGTGTTCAGCCACCTACATCTAGACCAAGTCTACAAGAAGGGTTCAATAGTCAAAATCCAAGTGCTATCCCTATGACTGAAGAAAACCCCACCCGCCACGTTCTCCAGGGCCACGCACGTGGGGCAGGTTTGGAGTCTGTCTGCAGAGGGTCTGAGTGACCGAGCACAGGCGCTGAAGTCCAGCCCCTGGTCTGACTTTCAGCACCCCGTGGATTGGGGTGTGTGCCCCTCACCTGTCCATGCCTCCATTTTCTCAATTGGTCTGTGAGAAAAAGGATGATGCCCACCACCCAGGGTTTCTCCTTGGGACCGAGCCTGGGAGCGAATCGGTGCCAAAGAAAGGTTGTCAGTTCCCTACTGTTGACAGCGTCAGGGAAAGGGTGCAAGGAGGCAAGGGTCACACGCAGGGAGTGGTCACTCCCTTGGTTCACCTGTAGAGGAGCCACAGGGATGCCCCTGGGACAAGCAAAGCTTCAGGAAGAGTGGACGTGGCTCTCTGCCCACCTAGGCTCCAGAACCACCTCTGCACCTTTGCTGCATGCATCCCCTCGACATCCCTAAACAAGGGCCTGGCGATCATGGAACAAAATGGCCAAGTGAGAGAGCCCATATCAGGATGCGCAGAAAAGGAACAGGAAACGGTCACCATCTTATAGTCCAAAGGCACAGCCTACTCAGCCATAATGCATCTTTGGACCAGGGTCAGATTCTTGGGTGACCCCCTGCCACGCTGCAGTATGAGCTCCAAAGGACCCCGTCTCCCCAGGACAGTCCAGAGGTTGCACACAGATGTCAGCAAGCACTCAGGGTCTTAAGACTTGCCCTGTTTATCAATAACAGCTGGGGAACTGCTGACACGGAGTCTCAGTCCCCGTCCACTGCAGGCTCCACAGCCGCCTTTCCCTGAGTGTGTGTGGTGTGGACACAGAGAGCCGATAGGCGAATGTGCTACGGGGTTCTCCATCATTTCAGCAGGTGCTCCCTGAGTCCTCTCCATGGGTTTCCAGGTGCATTTCTGTGGCAGGGGCAGGGGAGTAGAATAAGCCACACGAAATATGTCTCTTTGGGTTAAGGATTATTTTAGGCTGATTATTTCTAAGAAACAATGGACGTTGAAAGGCTCTGAAAACCAGTTAATGCTAACTTTTAGTAAGAGACATTTATATTTATAAGGGAAATGCTGGGAAAGATTGAAGGCAGGAGGAGAAGAGGGTAACAGAGGATAAGATAGTTGCATGGCATCATAGACTCAGTGGACATGAGTCTGAGCAAACTCCGAGAGATAGTGAAGGACAGAGAAGCCTGGCATGCTGCAGTCCACGGGGTCACAGAGTCGGACACGACTGAATAACAAGAGTGTCTTCCTGTCTGTACCAGGAGGAGAAGACTGGCTATATCTCTAGAATCTCGTATCCATGGAGTTAAGTCTGCCCAACAGCTGTGCCCTTATCTACTGGGCTTTTCCCCGCCACCTCCCAGAACTGGCCTCCCCCTTCTGAAAATCTTTTGTCTCCAGCTGGAGATGGCATTTAAGATGGAGGCTTGGGCTGTTTCCAAGACTTGCTCAGGTTTCCTGGGCATCTCCCTTGTACACAGGAGGGACACATGTTATTAAACTTGTTTGTTTTTCTTCTGTTGACTGTCTTTTATTACAGGGAGCTGGGTTGGGGTGGGAGCATCTCAGCTAAGAACCTTGAAAGGAGGGAAAATTATTTTTCCTCCTCTTTCCTGGTCCCGAGGCCTGAGCTCAGACAGAGTGGGGCATCTCCCCAGCATGGCCCAAGAAGTGTGCTGTTGACCCATCTGGGCAGTAACAACTCTTCTGTCACCCTCCACCCTCCCTGCCTCCCAGCACCCTTGGTCCTGGAGCGAAGCCCTTTCCTATTCACTTCCTGGGCCCAGCTTCTTCCCACCCGCATCCTTCACTGGCCAGGCTCTCCTGTCCGGACACTCAGAACCTCTCCGGGCACAGCAGTGGCTCTGAGAAGAAAGGATGGAGACATGGCCGAGGGTGACCCCCCTTACGTGGGCCCTGCAGCTCACCCCAGTGACCCCTCCAGTGGTGGCTCCAGCCGTGGACGGGCCTCCCAAGCCAGCAGGTGGGTTGCAGTTAAATTGAGCAGCTCATTAGGAAAGCCAGTTTCTCAAACTGATAGCCACAGCTAATAATCTAGGCGGCGCTTTGGGGCTGTCAGAGAAATTTTCACATTACTGCGCCTCACCTAATCCCTCGCGCACAAACCTTCAAGAGAGCACTGCCAGCCCCAACCTACTGAGGAGGGAGCTGGGGCTGACGGGGAGGGTCACCCGCCGCCAGTAGGCCAAGAGCTGAGACCCGGAGTCAGGCCCTCTGATACCATCAACATGCCTCCTCCACCCAGCCTTCTGCGTTTACCCTATTATGATGAAATATACAAAGAGCTACACACCTGTCTTTTCTTTAAAGAGATACCTGTATTTCTTCTTCTCATTTGGAGATTAGCATCTTAATAATAGGTATTCCAGGGCTAGAATCACATGACTATGATCATAATTGTTCAAAGATGAGTCAGATTTCGAAACAATAGATGTCTTAGGCTCACACACGCTTGCTGCTAATTGCATAGGATGAGGCTGGGGGATCAGGACAGGATGGAACAGTAGTTCTTCCTGCCAGACGCTGCCCCCCATCCCCCCCCCATCCTCCCCTCTCCACCACGTGGGCAGGAAGGGACACTCTTCCACACCTGGTACACATTCCCCACACTGTTATGAAGCCAGTGGACCTGGAGGTCTCTCTGGGGCAAGTCTCAGGAAGATGCATGCTCCCACCCACCCATCCTCAGGACAAGAAGAAGAGATGCTAAGCAGAGGTTTCAGGTGCCACCCACGACATTCAGGCCTGGGGATGACCAGTCTAGGAGCATCAGGGCCCTCAAAGACCTGGACCACGCAGCAGGAACCTGGGAAACTGCAGGATTTGCAGCGGGTATTTCAGGCTTTCAACATGTTTCAGGAAACTCAAAAGAAAGCAATGGGCCCCTTGGCAGTGGCGGGATTCAGCCTTGATGCCGAGGGTGCTGGATGCCCGGGCCCTGCCCTAGACCCACAGAATCAGGCCCCTGTGGGTGGGGTCCTGACAGGGGAATCTCTCTGATGATGCCAACCTGCAGCCAGGCTGGAAGTTGTCACCCTGGGGCATCCATGAGCTGGCAGCTGCTCTGTACTTCAGCCCCTTATTCTGCGGATGCCCTGTGCACCTATGGGTGTAGGGCACGGTGCTGGGTGGTGATAGAGGGCCCCCATGATCAAGAAAACAATATTGTTAACAGAACAAAAGCTGTTCAGCTAATCCAAGGCAGGATTTGAACCAAATTCCTGGAGTGAAGTCTAGAGAACTTGGGGTCGTATCCTCCCTGCCAAAGCAGACCAGGACCCAAAGGGAGGGTGATGCCCACCTGCCAATGCATGAGACACAGGTTCAATCCCTGGGTCAGGAAGATCCCCTGGACAAGGAAATGGCAACCCACTCCAGTATTCTTGCCTGGGAAATCCCATGGACAGAGGAGCCTGGCAGGTTACAGTCCATGGGGGTCACAAAGAGTCAGACACGACTAAGCAACTCAACAACAACAAAGACATGCATGTGTGCAGATGCAGAGAGATGTGCGTGCGCGCACACACACACACACACACACACACACTACACCGAGCTAACTATCAAACACAAATCAGGCTCTGAGTAAAACAAAAGGAGGCACACTGAAAGAACTAGAAGGAACTCGCGTGATGAGACTAAAAGATGCATCTAACTCTTTCATCATCTAAAGTTAGATAATATCAACACAAACAGAAGAAAGAGAAAAACAACCAGGTGAAGAAGAGTACAAGCCCCGAATTATCTAATTTACGCTTTTGCCAAACTCATGGCTTAAAATGAAACTAAGGTCTCTTCATTTTTGAAAAGCTCATGACACTAAGATGCATTGAGGTCAAAATGACCACTGGGCCGTTTCCTCTTTCACAGGCTTGTGGCAGGTGAACCAGGAGGATGTCTAGAGTCCGGTTTGAGGATACAGCATCTCAGCCCCGGGTCTGGGCGCTCACCTGCACCTGTGCCTTCGCCAGACTCAGGAGTAGCTGGGAGCCCACCTGTGGACTCAGCCTCCCGAGGGGCGTGGCCGTCATAGGCTTTGGAGAAGCCCAGTGTTTACAATGAACAGCCCATGTCTCGATGGGGCTCTTATGCGTTACCTCGGAAAGCAGACTCTTAAAAACAAACCTTCAAGCCAACAGGCGGAGGAAATTTGAATGAACCAGACAAGTTCTAAAAGCCTTGTAATTCTGATGTTCTTCAGCAGCCAGTGTTGCCCTAATTTTCTTTTTCTGCTTCTTTTCTCTCTTTGGATGGCATGTCGGCTCCCAGAGTCCAGCAATTGAACTTATTGTTGGAACTGGCAAGTTACACAAGAAAAAAGAGGAAGATTATTGAGATGGGTGTAACCCATCGCACTACAGCCAAACAGATGCTGAAACACTGACACAAAACAGATGATGGAAGTGAATGAACTTGAACTTCAGAGAGCAGACAAAGCTGCAAGCCACAATGGGGTGGGGTGGGCCCAGCTCCCTCTGGGACTGAGGAAAACTAGAAAGAGGGGAGGATGGGAGGATGATCTCTTTGTTTGGTTCCAGAAACACCATATATATATATATATATATATATAGACACTAGTATAGATAAAATAGATAAACAAGTACCTGCTAGATAGCACAAGGAATGCTACTCGATATTCTATAATGATCTATATGAGAAAAGAATCTGAAGAAAGATATAGTTAAATAGATGCTAAGTCGCTTCATTCGTGTCCGACTCTGTGCGACCCCATAGACGGCAGCCCACCAGGCTCCCCCATCCCTGGGATTCTCCAGGCAAGAACACTGGAGTGGGTTGCCATTTCCTTCTCCAATGCATGAAAGTGAAAAGTGAAAGTGAGTCGCTCAGGTTGTCTACTTGAAAGTTACACAGTCTTCTAGCGACCCCATGGACTGCAGCCTACCAGGCTCCTCCGTCCATGGGATTTTCTAGGCAAGAGTACTGGAGTGGGGTGCCATGGCCTTCTCCAATAGTTAAATAGATAGAGACGGGTATATGTATAACTAAATCCCTTTGCTGCACACCTGAAACTAACATAAATTAGTTGTAAATCAACTCTACTCCAATTAAAAAAAAATAAAAGAAATAGTCTCATGTTTCCTGACCTCCAATAAAGATCTTTTTTCTTCCTTTTTAGAACCTACTTTTTAACCTACTTACATAAATCATCATCCTGTCCAGTTCTATGATTTTGGACAAATGCATAGAATTGTCTAACAGCCAGCATCACAGTCATAATCCAGCTCAATTCCCTCACTCCCCACTCTTTCTCTTGCACTGCTCCTTTGCATAGAATTGTCTGA
>NW_011494752.1:11047712-11051360 GCF_000754665.1 Bison bison bison
CCCTGCGTCCTTGGCTTCCTGGTCTGTAAATCAGTACCACAGAGAAGGTCAAATTCTGATAAACTGCCCTGAGGACAAACTCAGGGTGGGGAGGACAGGCCAGGGAGCAACGATGCCATATCATCTTTAGACTTCCCAAAGACCACATCCTGGTGGCTCAGATGGTAAAGAATCCACCTGCATTGCGGGGGATGTGGGTTCGATCCCTGAATTGGGAAGATCCCCTGGAGAAGGAAATGGCTACCCACTCCAGTATTTTTGCCTGGAGAATTCATGGACAGAGGAACCTGGCAGGCTACAGTCCATGGGGTCACTGAAGAGTCAGAAATGACTGACTAACACTTTCACTTTCAAAGCCCACATCCAGCCTCTGAGAGCTCAAAAGCCCATGGTGCAGCCAGGAGAAACCTTTACAAACAGAATAATCAGCCTCTCTAGGAAGGTTACATCTCTCCTCCCACCCTGCAAACAGATAGTAAACAGTCAAACCTCCTCTCACAGTCCCAAATTGGTGTGGGAAGTAAGGATACCCCCCTTAGAAGGGCTAAACAAATAAGGTGCCATTTTAAAAAAATAGCTGTTAAGTCGCAAGTTTCAGCTGCAAAACTCAAAAGCCCTGGGATCCCAGGGATGCGGGGAGTGGGACGCTGAACAGAGCAGAGAAGGGTGAAAACACCTTGAATGATACATCGTGATGGACACGTGGCAACATGTCACACAGTCAAGCCCACAGAACACAGCTCAGCTAGGGTGGACCCTGCTGTGAACCGTGGACTTGGCGTGACGCCTGATGTGTCGGTGTGAGATCGTTGTGACCAGTGGACCGCTCTGACGGGGGGTATCAGTGGTGGGGGAGGCTGTGCTTGAGGGGGAGCAGGAAGTGCATGGGAATGTTCTTGAACCCTCATTTGAATGCCCATGCTTGGTTTCCAGAACTCTGCCCTTTCTGCTTGATTTTGCAATGAACCTAAAACTGCTTAAAAAAAGAAGAAAAAGAAGAAGAAGGTTGAGATCCTGTCTGTCCTCGTCCTGTCTGTGGACTACGGCTTCCTCCTTGGGAAGGCCGGGGTCACGCACCCTCGTGTCCTCAGCCTGGGCCACCAGCACTGGTGGGCCGTGCCCATGTGAGTCTTTTCCGTACCCTCGCCTTCCCCTGCAACTCCG
Organism: Bison bison bison; assembly: GCF_000754665.1. Taxonomy (NCBI): domain Eukaryota; kingdom Metazoa; phylum Chordata; class Mammalia; order Artiodactyla; family Bovidae; genus Bison; species Bison bison. The sequence goes on from NW_011494752.1 coordinate 11,048,877, forward strand.
GGCCGAGGGCTCCTCCTGGGATGCTGGGGCCACGGCACCTTTGCATTCTCTATGCTGCCTCCTTCGCCCCCAACCACTCAGGAAGAAAGAAAACCCTTTCCTCCTGGGGTTTGTCCCTGATATCTTGACCTGTGAACACAGGTAGGACATCTTAACCTGTAAGCAGCATAAGGGACTAACTCTCCAACTTCCTGCCTTGAAAATATATGACAAAAAATAAACTCAGAAAACAAACAAAAAATAACAAGCCTTCTTTTACGAAAGGATGCCCTTGGGTTCTTGGGATCTGACTGCTCTCCCTTAGCCTTTCCTCCTGGGCTCAGAGGCCCACTGCCCTGCCTGGTCCGCAGGGGAGGGAGTTAGGCTGAGGTTGGCTGAGTGCCTCAACCTCCCATCACTGAGGCCAGGGAAGCACTCAAGTGGCCAACTTGAAAAGGGTAGAAAGGGCTGCTGGGGGCGTGGAGGGGGGGGATGCTGCCTGGAGGAAAAGTGCAAAGCTGCTGACAGTCCAGGAGGTGACAGATGCTGATAGGTTGGGGGGAGAGGCAGGGGGACATGTCCCCAGGCTTCAGCGGGCACTGGGTGCTCTGGAGGTAAATCATTTTAAAAGAAAAACCAGGGAGAGGGGCTTCCTTGTTTGTCCAGTGATTAGGAATCCGCCTGCCAGTGCAGGGGACGTGGGTTCAATCCCTGGTCTGGAAACTAGGACCCCCTGTGCAACGGAGCAGCTGAGCCTGTGAGCCACAACTGCTGAAGCCCACGCGCCCTGCAGAGCCCGTGCTCAAGAGAAGCCACCGCAAGGAGAAGCCCACACACCGCAACTAGACAGCAGCCCCCGCTCGCCACAACTAGAGAAAGTCCACACAGCAATGAAGACCCAGCAGAACCAAAAGTAAGTAAAAAAAAAAAAAAAAAAAACTAGGGGGAAGAAAAAGAGCAGTCTCCAGGGTCATTACCATCCTAATCGAAGAGGTTTCTGCTGTGACAAGTGTGGGCAGCTGGGGTCCTGTTTCCCGAAGGCCTGTCTACCAGCCCTGAACCTCCATCCCAGGTGAGTACCCCAAACTGTCCCCAGGGCAGCGTCCTTCTCCCTTGTGAGTTTGTAAGTCACAGTGGACTTCAGGTGGATGGGGGACAAAGACAAAGGTCTAGGCTTGTGGCTTCTCTTCCCTTGCAGAAGATGAGAGCTGCAGAGATGAGAAAGGAACTCTTCCTGCAACCTCGACTGTGGACGAGGAGGCATGGTTGCTCCTGAGACTTGTAACTCGAGCTGTAAGTGGTAACCCTGGGAAGTTTCATCTTTAAAGCAGTTTTCTTCCCTGGGGAGGAGGGAGGAGGGCTGGGAGGAAGGTGGGGATCAGCCCTCGGCCCCTTCTTATCTGGAAACTTCTTCCTTTGTAGGAAGTCTCTGAGCCCAAGGATTGGAAAGCTCCCTTTCAAAGGGCCACACATCTCCATAAATAATTATCTCCGTTTGGGCGAGATGTTTGCATATCAAAGAACTCCTTCGGGAGTGTTTAAAATAATTTAAAATGAAATTATAAATAGTCTGTTGTTCTCCTTGTTTCTCTGGTGCCTGGAGCAATTGGGCTTCCGGAAGTGATGTCATTATTCATTATGAAGTGTACTGGGTCTTTTCACTTACTTTTTTAAAAAAAGGTAATGGGTAGGAAAGAAGAGACATAACAAAGGATGGACTCCCCCAGGCCCCCTCCTCTGCCAGCCCTCGCCCCTTTCGCCCCTCCCACCCCTCAACCCCCACCGCAAGGATTTGGCCTCCATTGTATGAGAATTTCAATACTGCTCAGAAAATGAAAAGCCTTTGAGTGCCATAAGGGGGTGGTGCTCAAAAGAGCATCTCGCAGCTCTGGGTCAACCCAAGATTCCTTTCATTTTGGCAGAATCCTCCACTATAGACCCTGCTTCACAAAGGCCTGAGTTCCTGTTCCTGGAAGGGACTGGGGGTGCTGGGGGGCAGAGGGAGGGTTTCAATTAAAAGCTAATAGCCTTTTGTGTCTGGGCGCTCTGGGGCACTGCTCGTGTTTATTAGACCTCACTGTGTGCGGGCACAAACCATGTGAAATCAGAGTAATCTGTGCCCCCCGTTTCCTGGAAAAAAAAATTGTTTTTGATCAATAGAAAGAGAGGAAAAAAAAGTTTTCTGGGAAGCGCAGTCTTTAGAAAGTAAAATCAGCCTGTCTGTGGGCAGGGGGGTGAGGGCAGAGCTCAGGACCCAGAGGGAGAGGAGACCTCGGCAGCACAGACAGATGTGGGAAGGCTGTCCCTCCCTGGACAGATTCTTCTCTGTGTAGACCCGACCCGCCCTCACTTCTGATCCGTGTGGGCTTCCCCTCTGGAATCCGCTTCTTCTCCCCGGGGTGCTGGGAGCCTGGCTCTGCCTGGGTGACTCCCCAGCAACAAAGGGCCAGCCCTCAGGCAGCTGCACTGGCTGGTAAGTTTCACAGGCTCCTGAAATCCTCTCCC
>NW_011494752.1:11051460-11071328 GCF_000754665.1 Bison bison bison
GTAAACAGACCCTCACTCAAGAACCACTCAGCACCGCCAGTCAACAGAGTGGATGGAAATCACCTCCCCACACAGGGAAGCACCCCTCTCCTCCACCGCCCGCACCCAGGATAAGGGGAGGGGGCTTCCTGACATAGCGAAGTCTACCCGGTGCTGGACGCTTGAAGCCTGGGGCTCTGGTTCCTGCGCAGCCGCTGACGAGACTTGACACTCAAAGCTTCGGGCTCAGTGTAGAAAAATTAATGGGTGACTTCCTTAACTCAGAACGACAACCTCTAGATCCATCATCCATGATGCTGCAAATGGCATGATTTCATTCTGTCTGACAGCTGAGTGGTATTCCATTGTAAACAAACGTGATACAAAGGAACTTATTTACAAAACAGAAACAGACTCACAGACTTAGAGAACGAACTTATGGTGGCCAGGAGGAAGGACAGGGAGAGCGGATAGTTGGGGAGTTTGGGATGGACATGTACACGCTGCTACATTTAAAATGGATAACCAACCAGGACCTACTGTGTAGCACAGGGAACTCTGCTCAGTGTTACCTGGAAGACTGGATGGGAGGGGAGTTTGGGGGAGAATGGATACATGTATATGTATGGCTGAGTCTCTGCTGTCTGAAACTATCTCAACATTGTTGACTGGCTATACTCCAATTCAAAATAAAAAGTTTAACCATAAAAAAAGTTGATTTTCACACTAATAAAAAAAAAGTTAATGGGAATTTTCCTGGCGGTCCAGTGGTTAAGAGTCCATCTTCCAGTGCAAGGGGTGTAGGTTTGATCCCTGGTCAGGGAGCCAAGATCCCACATGCGTCGTGGCCAAAAACCTCAAACATAAAACAGAAGCAATGCTGTAAAAAAAAAAAAAAAAAAAGTCAATAAAGACTTAAAATGGTCTACATCAAAAAATCTTTTAAAAAGTGAATGGACTGGTTTAAAAGGGTTGTTGGCTTTAAAATTCTATAAGGGGACCCTTACAATCTCCATCTCTCCCACCACACCCTCATGCCACCTCCCTCCCCAGCCAGTTGTAGGTTGGCACAAATCAGTACAGGAGAATCTATACAAATATTTTATGATGGAATAGGTGCAAAGGGTACTTTAGGCACCTTGAGGATACAGGTCAACCCCACGAATGTAATTCAGACAGAGGTTACTGTCAAGGGCACCCCCAAACTAGGCAACCTAGTGCCTGAGGAAACAGAAAGGGAAGTAGAGCTCAAGGTCAGGCTGTGGGTCCTTAGGCAAGTTGTCTAACATCTCTGAGCTGTCTCTCCTCATTTGTGAAATGGAGATACTTTAAAAAAAAAAAAAAAACAAGAATGAGACTCAGTCGTAGTTCATACGTGAACAAGCTCCTAACACAGCGAAACCCTACCTAAGGGTAAGGTGGGATGACCTCCACTCATGTCCCCACTTTATCTCCTTTGACTTACGGCTGTAGGTGCTGGGGAGATTTCTAGGGAAATATTGCTAAGGAAAAAGAAATTCCACGTTGGTTCTCACATTCAAAGTCTCTTGTAAAACAAGTATTTGAAAGTGTCTCCATTTCCTGGAATTCTTACTTGTGCCAGGAAGGATCCCATGGGTGGACCTTCTTTCTTAATCCCCTGGTAGGACCTTGGCAACCAAGGAAAACCAAGCTCCCCCTCTTGCATTGATGTTACTGAACGGACATGATGATCCAAGCCAAAAAGGAGCAGGAAATGAGGCAGTCTTTCATACGAACGCATCCTGCCTCAGAAGGTTCTTTCTTTCTTTCCTTCCTTCTCTCTCTCTCTTTCCTCCCTCCCTCCTCTCTCCCACTCTCTCTTTCATCCCTTCTTTCTCTTTCTTTCCTCCTTCTTTCCCTCCCTCTTTTCCTTTCTTCCTTTCTTGCTCTCCTTCCTCACCTCTTTCTTTCCTTGGCAGAGAATGAGGTTTACATGAAGTAAAACAGTCCGTTTAGGGGCAGGAGCCATCTGAGACTGATGAAAAGAAACAACCCAACTGCTGAAACCAGATCCACAGAGTGAAGACTTGACATAATCCGTTACCTTCCTGCCCCCTGACTGCGGGGCCAGCGGGAGTTGGGGATGAGAGAAACCCCAGTCAACTCTTAAGTCCAAGACAATGGCTCCATCCTGCTCCCCGCTCCCCTTCCACTTGACAAACAGAACCCCATTTTATGGTTATCAGCTGAAAACAGTATAAAGTAAATTAGGTCAATAAAAACCCCAGACATAAGTTTGAGTAAAGCTCAACGGATGGGAAATGAGAACAAATAAACTCCCCTTATCACAGGCTCTAAATAGCTAAGAACATTTTAGAGAAGAAAAGAGGTGCTTTCTGCCCATAGAGAACATCCCTGGGAGTGTATTAAGCTGGAGACAGACGCTGCAGACAAAGAAGACCCGCAGTTTCGCAGTTTCTTATCTCACACACCTATCAGCAGCAGCACTTTCTTCCCAGTGGGTCTAGGTGCTTGAAGGTGTCTTGAGACAGGAAGTGGCACGCAAGGCTGATGGAAAGTCTAAAGACACCCATCAAAGTCCACCCTCTCCTATGCTTATGGAGACTCTCAGTTTGGAAAGGATGGAGGCTTCTAAGAGCCAATTTTCAGGAGGAGAAAGGTAAGTGCAACCTCCTCAGAGTCTCATCCACTTATTGTCACAGACACCATTTTTTATAAAACCTCAATACATCTGTAACAGATTGCTAAGCAGAGCCCAACTTGCCTGTATATTTCATGTCCGAGGAGAGGAGAAATGGAAAGTCTTGGAGGCTTGAAGTTTTGCTTAAGTGTTCTGGATTATTTGAGCATATTCCCTCATGACAGTTCATATTCTGTGAGAACCTTTTGGTAGATGGTGAGTCTTACAACTTCCAGCCTTGCTTCTGTTCTTGACACAAAGCATTCCCTCCCCCTACCCCACAACTCCCGCAAGGGAACAAAACTGCAAGCACCAGGGGGATCAAATAACCAAATGGTTAGTGAGAGGGCTGCTAAGAATTACAAGTGAGATTAGCCTTTTACCCTGCATTAGCCCCAGTGAAAAACTAACCCTGTAACTACTTTTGAGCCTAATGATGATTTCTAAGAACAAGATGTTTGGTTCAATCTTATGGCCTGCCATATTTTGTTTTGTATTTCTTTGGACGGTACCTCGTAAGACGGTACATCTTCAAAAGAAATACAAGAAAAAGGGCAAAAAACCTGGGATAGGAAGCACTGGAAAATAATCTGCTGAATGAACACATGAAGGAATGAAAGGAAATTAACTTGCAGTGCTTAAAGCTAATGACTGGGGGTCACAGGGCAAATATGTAAAGAGAATTGGGGGCAACCTGGGATGATAAATTACCATTTGGGGAAGGTTTGAAAATGGTGACCATATCAGGATCTGAATGCCCAAAGTAATTAATCCTAGAGCAACATTTATGTACCATCACACCCATTACATTAAGTGACACTATTCCATCAGGAGGCCATCCACATAAAGAAGGTCTTGACCTTGCATGCTAAGCTACAGCAAAGAACAAGTCCCTTATTTCACCTGAGGGACAGACGCCAGCCATGAGCTCCTGTCACTTTTGAACTTTGGATGCCCCGGAGTTTTGGGGGGGGCAGTAATAAACCACCAATGGATATGAATCTGAGCAAACTCTGGGAGATGGTGAAGGACAAGGGAGCGTGGCATGCTGCAGGCCATGGGGTCACAAAGAATCATACATGACTTAGCGACTGAACAACAACAATAAGAAAAAGACTAGGAATGTGGGCAGGATCTCTCATGGATGGTTAAAGAATCAGGGAATAGACTAGAATCAGGGAAGGACTAGGAATGTGGGTGGGATGGCGGGTGGGATGGCTCGTGGACAGTTAAGGAATCGGTGACATGGTGTGAAGGGATCATTCACAGGGACATTTCTTGCCCTCAGGGGGCTCACTGTGTATTTGGAGAGAAATTCCACATCCAGGAAGTTCCCCAATAGATACTGCATTGAAATGTGCAAAACAAGCATCCATAAGTCATGTCCTTCGGGACATCTGCAGCTTCCTTGAGCTGGTGCCAAGGCCAAGGGGAACAACAATGTCAAGAAGAAAAGATACCCAAGTGTAGGAGCATAAGGCAGTGGTTGAGACACTGGGCTGGGACTCAAGTTTATTTGTTTGAGGAATGGGGAGAAATAAGACTACAACGATTAGGAAGTGGCTGGAGTGGCCCCCTTTCCACTCTGCCCAGCCCTTCCCCCACTGCTTCCCCAACATCTTTTCCAGAAGCCAAACCTAGAAAACTTCACAGCTTCTCATGATGTTGAACAAGATGTTCAAGTTTCCTGGCCGGGAATCTCCCTACCTTTCCAAAAGGACATGCTTGTCCCATTCCTCCATTCTTACCCTTCACCCCAGCCACGGGCAAGCAGAGTCCCCCTCCTTCTCGTACGTTCCTACAGCACTCATTCCCACGCTAGGCTGGGTTAGCAATTCTTGCTCCCTTCTTATGATCCTACCCTGCCAACAGCCTCCCTGCGAATATACACATGTGCGTGCACCCACACACACACACACACATACATGTTAGCATACCCTTTCTCTAGCTGCTATTATCTACTTCCAGGGGGTTGAAGCCTGGACTTTGCCTTATTTGCACTGTGGCCCAAATCAATGGCTCTTAGATGAATGAAGGTGCATAAATAAACAAACAACCGCTAGAAAGAACTTGGATTTGATCTCAGACAATGAGAAGCCACATCAAACACGGGAGTGAGCAACCTGAAGGTGTATCAGGAGTCGGGGAGACAGATCTGGGCTGTTAGCTGATGATAAACTCCGTGAGGCTACTGAAGCTCGATACAAGAAGGTGTAAAGAACACTGGAATAAGCAGAAAAGATTACTGGGCGTCTCCAGTGGAAAACTGAACAACACGTTATCTGGAGATAGCTTTCTTATTGCTTTTGAGATATTTGGCAACTCTGTAAATTACAGGTAACAACAAGGCAAGGCAACACGATTCTTGACCATAGGCATGCAAATAAGTGCCTTCTGGTAGAACTTCTGTGGGTTTCCCTCTCCACTACCCACTACATGGGAAAAGTCAAGTTCGCCCGCTTGTAATGTCATCTCAACGTTCCTTTATACCAAGGAAACTGAGGTTCTTTTGACTTCTTTGGACCAATGGTAACAGCTGCCATGTTCTCTCATTAATAATAAGTAAAATAAAATCCTTAACATGGTCATTAAGGAAATATAATCCTTAACATTGTAAGTGGATGAATCATGATTTTACCTTTTGCCTTTAGAAAATTATCCTTTACCAAAAGCCTGGATTAGCCATGTGCTTTTCATTAAGAGTGCTATCCAAACGAAGATGTGGTTCGTATGTGTACGTGTGTGTATACACATATGGATTTCCCTGGTGGCTCGGATGGTAAAGAATCTGCCCGCAACGCAGGAGACCAGAGTTCAATCCCTGCATCAGGAAGATCTCCTGGAGAAGGGAATGGCTACCCACTCCAGTATTCTCGCCTGGAGAATTCCATGCAGTGGAGCCTGGCAGGCTACAGTCTACGGGGTTATAAAGAGTCAGACATGAGTGAGTGAATAACACTTTCAGTTTCATACATGTACATACATACAATGGAATCCTACTCAGCCATAAAGAGAATGAAATAATGCCATTTGCAGCAACATGGATGGACCCAGAGATTATCACACTGAGTGAAGTGATTCAGACAGAGGAAGCCAAATGCCACATGACATCAATTATATGCGGAATCTGAAATAGGACACAAATGACCTTATCTATGAAACGGAAATAGACTCACAGACATAGAGAACAAACTTGTGGTTGCTAAGGAGGCGGGGAGGGATGGAGTGAGAGGCTGAGGTTAGCAGATGCGAACTATTACATAGAGAATGGATAAACAAGGTCTGACTATGTAGCATAGGGAACTATATTCAATATCCTGCAATAAGCCATAATGGAAAGGAAAATGAAAAAGAATGTATATATATATATATATATACACACATATATATATATATACACTTTTCTGTACAGCAGAAATTAACACAGCATTGTAAATCAACTATACTTCAATAAAATAAATATAAAAAGAGTGCTATCCACACCAGTGGCTTTTACCCCATAGCATCCTCTTGATACCAACCACCTTCCCATCTTAGTACCAAGAACAGTCATGCTTTCTGTTGCGCAAACAGCTCGTTTGAATGACTTCTGTAACTGAGGCCTGTCTGTCTGTGAAGGCTGCCATGAAGCTGAAGGTCATGTCCGCTATGTGGCCCCCACTATGGATTCTCCTTTCTTACTCTCACATTTTATGTGTTTGTGGCCCTTTAAGTATCCTTCAAAAACCACCTGAAGTATGTGTTCAAGAAGGCGGACACAATAAATGCAATTCCGTAGATCTGAATGGGAAGGGGGTATGGGGGCGAAAACAACGGGACAGCTGATTGGAAAACACACTGAAGGGAGGAAAAAAGGAAAGCAGGTTAGAGATGAGGAAAGACCTTCAGTTTTTTAAGCAAGATGGATCAAGATGGACGCTTATGGGTTCTGAGTTCACCCACAGAAACTGTGGCTTCCAACCCACTATTCAGGATGCAAGTCAGGACACAATGAAGGTGCTCAGCCCAGAAATGATATAAACACAAGAGGGTTTAGGATTCAATGTCTATGTAAAAAGCAGAAACGGAGATAAGGTGAACATGACCCCAGATTCTAAGCTAGCTTTATATCCAGACAGATTAGCCCAGGTGGGGTGCGAGGCTCCCTGGCAAGCCAGCCTGGAGGCCGGGGTCGTGAACGACTGCCTCTCCCTGCAATGCTCAGCACTGCCCTCCATTCACTGACAAAGCCAAATAAAGACCTTTAAGATGCTACTTTCCCAAATGAATCCACTTCCAAATCCAGGGCTGGGAACACACAGCACTAAGCCCGTGAGCAAACACTCCTAAAGAGGAGAACAAGAGACTCCTCTCTGCTGCCCCATTAGCACATTTGGGAAGTTAACATACCTCCCTTCCCCGCTGCTACTCCCCCCAAGGACACTGTTTCCCTGGGTTGGCTGAACGCACATCAATTAACTTGTCACATGGAGGCAGGCAGGACCGCCAGGTACCAAAACGAGGCATGGAATCAACTGACTGTAAGGATCCCAAGAACTGGAGTCCAGACCATCTTTTTTCTCTTCCCTTTTTTTTTTAATTGAAGTATTGGGCTTCCCAGGTGGTGCTAGTGGTAAAGAACTCACCTGCCAATGCAGGAGACAGAGAAATGGGGATTCGATCCCTGGGCTGGAAGATCCCCTGGAGAAGGTCATAGCAACCCACTCCAGTATTCTCAGCTGGAGAATCGTTTGGACAGAGGAGCCTGGTGGCCTACAGTCCATAGGGTGGCAACGAATCGGACACGACTGACGTGACTTAGCATGCATAGTTGATATATATCATGTAAGTTATAGTTAAACAATATAGTGATTCTGTATTTTCATACATATACTCCATTTAAAGTTATAATAAACTATTGGCTAGATTTCCTGTGCTGTTTAATATATCCTTGTAGATTATTTATCTTATACATAGTAGTTTGTACCTTTTAATCCCCTCTTTCTATCTTGCCCCTCCCTCCATCCTCTCCCCAGTAGTAACCACTGGTTTGTTCTCTGTGAGTCTGTTTCTGTTTTATTAATTTCATTTGTTTGTTTTATTTTTTAGATTCCACATAAAAGTGGTATCATACAGTATTTGTCTTTCTCTGATTGACTGATTTCACTCAGCATAATACCCTCCAGGGTCATCCAAGTTGTTGCAAATGGCAGAATTTCATTCTTCTTTACAGCTGAGTAATATTCCATTGTATACGTACATACCACATCTCCTTAAGCTGTCTCCATGAATGTGTAATTCTGAGAGATTTCTTTATGAGATAAATACAGTGTCTCTCCAGGAAAGGACCCCTTTTCCTGGGGCCCCTCTTCCTCTGAAGAGAGAGGGTTCTCCTCTCACTCGGGTCAGAAATGGGGCTTATTAATTATCATTACAGAATGTTACCCTTGCTGCCTGCAAAACAGGCATGCGAATCTCAGAGTCATGCCCTCAGAGCGGAGTGCTCCCACTTTTAGGGGTTGCAGAGAATCTGGGGAAAGGGCTGTGTTCTCTGGAATCTCTAAGATCTCACATGCTGCACAGTGAGGCCAAGAAAGAAAAAAATCTCTCAAAATTCCAGCGTTCTGCAGGGGAAAAAACACTTGCCCCAAATCCTAAGACCAACCTCAAAGACCAAAATGGTTCTATACGGCTCGCCCAGAAGGCTCTGCTCCCCACTCTGCTGGGGACAAGGAAAGAACCAGGATTGCGCACAAGGTGTTTTCAGGTACCACAGACAGAGGCTGCACCCACTCTGCTCTCCTTCTTCTCTTTAAACAAACCAGGTGCAGAAGGCAAAGCGAGCTGGTTCTAAATGTCCAGAGGCCAGAAGTCATGGCTCAATCCATCTTTAGAAGCGGGGAGATACACAAAGCTGTGCCAGGCTGAACAAGTCTCTCCAACCAAGAAAAACAGGCTGATAAATTAGTTCTGCGAAGCCACAGAGCAGAGCCCCCAAGAATCAACTCAATAGGCTGCCTCCTCTTCTAGCTCATTAACTATTTGAGATTACCATCATGTGGGGAGTCGCTTCTCAGCTGGAAATTAAATTAGCCTGGCTATAAACCAGGAATGTCGAGTGGAAAGTATCTGATGAGCCATCCTGGGGAAAAAAAACTCCACCACCCAGCACCATCCCCCAAGCAGCTTACTCCCACCCTCCAAGCTGGGCCCCTCAGTGCAGCGTCTCTTCTGAACGATGAGGAAAACAACACAGCCAAAGGGGCAAGACTACTTTCTTGGTTTTGATTTTCAGAGAAAAGCACAGTTCACCAGGGCTGCTCCTAGTGAAATAACCAAAGAGGTGGCTTCATGAGACGAAATGGTCAGGAATGTGGCATTCAGAAAGAGACAGAGTAACAAGTGTTCAGATTAGAAACAAAGATTAGAAAGAAAGGAGAGGGTGAGGAGGGAGAGGATAAACACATAACACACAACTAGCATCCTTGGGGATGCTCCATGCACAGTCGTCTGCCCAGTGAGGGGGCAGCAGGTCCTGCCTGCACCTTCACGACAGGTGTGTGCTTGCAAAGCCACCTCATAATTACCAGGTTTGGCATTTTGGCTCTGGCAGCTGGGTCCGCGCAGATCCTAAGATTTCAGGAACCAGCCTCTGCAGGGCTGTTCCTGCCGCGGGTCCGTGAGCCGAGAAGTAGAATTTCTAATTACACGGCTTTGGGCTTTACCCTAATGACAGGCTCCATCCAGGCAGGCAAAAAGCACGCAGCTAAGAGGATATAGGTCTTCGAGCTCATCCTGAGAGGCTCCTAACGCTTGCCTTTTTTTTTTTCTGGATGGCATCTTCTCTGATCACCAGCAAAACAATTCCTGTTTCATACTATTCAGTGGCACCTTGTAAATACCTCTTCCAAGCTGAAATACTTGACAGAGAGGAAAAGAAAGATGCATGATAAACTGTGTTAGTTGCCCCCTGATTGTTAAAGGCTCGCTCACCAAAGACCTCAGTCCCCTTGATGCTGTTTTCCTCGCCTTCCTTTCTTTTCTGCTGGCCCTTCCCTCATCCACGACACTTTTTCACACAAACCTCATTGCCTTTTCATGTGTGTTCCTTCTGCCAAGAAGACCTCCTTCCTTACTTGGTCTGCACACGAACTCCTATTCATCCATCAAACCCCCCACCAAAATCCTCCTCTCTGAAGCCTTTCCAGGGACGCTCCTTCCCCACTTAGATTTAATCACTCCTTCTTCTGCAATATTTCTTTGCCTTGAGCATCCTTCTCTTTTTGCCTGCATTACACATGACTGTATTTAGCCACCTCACCCCCTGCCTTTGCTCGCACACTCTATACCCAATATCCACATCATAGGCTAAGCCCTGTCCCCGCCCTCATTTACAGAGACCCCAACGGGCACCACTTCACACTAAGAACAAGGCTAAGAACACAGACAGCTTCCTCTCTGCCCCTAACCTGCCCTCTTTCTTTGATCTCTGATCACAGTGGCTGCTCACAGGGGCCTGCTCTTGTGGGCAGGGACCTTAGATCCTTTCTCTTCCTTCAGGTCTCTTCCCACCATTACCCCTTTAAAAAGGCCTAAAATAGCCCTTTTCTCCCATCATCCTCTCCCCCACAACTCTCCATCCCCTCTCTCTGTTTTATGTCTCTTCATGGCTCCTAATCACCGCAGGGGATCTTCTATTTCTGGTAGTTTGCTTGTGTATCGGTCTCTCGCCCATCTCCCTAGTAGATAAAATGTAAGCGACAGGAGGGCAGGATCAGTGCTGACAAAATAGGCAGTCAATAATATTTGTGAGATCAATAAGTGGCTGCATCCACAGAGCCTGGCACAGAATAGCTGCTCAGTAAATTAATAAAATCAATATGCAACTAAAAGGAAAAAAGCTGACATCTGTGGCCATTCTAATCCAGGGACACCACAAGCTAAGTGAAACCAACTGGATTTGTCCGCAATTCTCCGTCCTCATAGCTGGTTTTCAAACGACACAGGCCACAGGGTTTGTGCTGTTGTTCTTTGGTCGCCAAGTCACGTCTGACTCTCTGCAACCGCGTCGACTGCAGCACTGCTGGCTTCCCTGTCCTTCACTATCTCCCGAAGCTTGCTCAAATTCATGTCCATCAACTCAGTGATGCCATCCAACCATCTCAGCCTCTGTTGCCCCTTCTCTTCCTGTCCTCAATCTTCCCCAGCATCAGGGTCTTTTCCAGTGAGTCAGTTCTTTGCATCAGGGGGCCAAAGTATTGGAGCTTCAGCTTCAGCATCAGGTTTGTGGGGATACCCCTAATGCCTACCACCCCCAGGTGGTCCTCTCGAGAGATTTCACTGAGGAGAAAGAAGCCAAAGGATTTTAGAGTCGAGACAGAACAGCCCCAAATCTAAATTAGAATGTAATCGACAAGCAACCAGCAGCCGGCAAATCCTTCAGGGAGGTCACGTGCTATAGATGAGTGGGGCTGAACCCGAATGGTGCTGTCACCTGAGAATTATCTTTACCTGCTGCCCAGACCACAGCTGCCCACTAGCGCCGGGTCCACAGCTCCAGCATTTGGGACCTGCCTCCCATCTGCCACAACTAGGGGGTGAGCAACCATGGAGGATACACGCCCCTAGGTGCCAAGCCCTGGCACTTCCCATCCCCTAATGCAGAGTCCCCCAAAGACACCATCTGGGGTAGGTCCTCAAAACAAATGCAAGCTTGAGTCTCGAGGAAACTGGGACTCATTCTCCCTCCTGCACAAATGCTCCTTTAACAGAACACACACACAAAAAAACCACAGGCCTGTTCCCTACTTCTGTTTCCAGCTGGGACTGTAAGAAAACAACCTAAAAATAACCACGAGTGACAGAACATCCCCCTGGAGGGGATGGATGGAGAGAGACGGGGCCGGTGCACAGGGTCCGACACTGGTCACATGTGCAGCCCCCTTACCCAGAGCCCCTGGCCAGACTCTCCTGGATCCATCCCTTGACCTCTGGCTCTGGTTCTTCTAAACTGAAATAGTCTCTGGATCAGGGAAATGCAATTCTAAGCCAGGCTTGATCAATAACTCCCATCACTTATAAGCCAACATGGGCCACTCCCAAGCTTAACTGAGTTCCTTCATGGTAAGTGGTGGGAATAGGACTATATCACTCTGGGGACTCTGGAAACCAGGAGCCCAGAGTGCTCCTCTCGGATCTGCCCAGGTTCTGAGGCAATGGCCAGGGTTAGCCCTACCCAGCAGGGCCAGGGAGCAGGGGTAACGTGGCATCCTCCCCTGGCTTTCTCTGCTTGCTCAGAACCTCACCCCAGAGGGATGACGGGGCTGCCCCCACTGCAGAACCGGGGACCAGAGGAGGGGGCGGGCGGTCATGCCTGTGGGCTGCCATCTGTTCCTTCCCCACATCTGCAGCCCAGTTGGGACTTGGGAAGAAGGGCTGTCTTTCCCCCAAAGCCCTTTGGGACAGTCATCCAAGTCCCCAGAGACGAATGCTGGGTTCTGTCCCTCCTCCTGAGCACCACGGAGACACAGACTCATCCTGGAATTCCAAGAGCCTCGCACAAACCATCCAGTGGGGTTGTGTGTTGTCCACCCCAGAAAACCATCCATATACATTTCTTGCTTTCTCTGCCTTGGAAAGACCAAATCATTTCATTTTCCTTAAAAATACATTCATATGATTCATGCATAATTTGTAAAAAGTCTGAATTTCTTCAGTATGGGAGGCTCTGCTCACCCCAAAATCTCCCCGTGAGTTGAAGGCCTAGCTTCAAGATAACATTTTGCCTCTGAGCCGGCTTCCTGCACCCTCTCCCCATCCCCAACGTGTCCATATCACTCAACCAGGCCTTGCTCTGGGCCTCTGGGCCTTTTCCACAGAGCGGCTCTACCCTGAATGCTTTCTGGGATAATCAGCCAGCAAACTCCTACGCATACATCAAAGCTCAACTCAACGGTGACCTCTCCTTTGGGCCCCCTTCTCTCTGCTCCTCTGGCATTTCTCATTTTGTCCTATATTATCTATCACTATGGCCCATTGCATAAGACTGTGAGCTCCCTGAAGTGACTGACAACAGTTTAACATCTAATTTTTCCAAGTACTTTCACACCACTTGGCCCATCGTTGTTCCAAACCGTCTGGCGGATGCAATCAAATCACGAGGGAAGTCCCATTAGGATGGCCACCCAGACACTCCGATCATGACTTGGCAGAAGGCTGTGTCGTTACTGCCTGATGCTCACAGTCCCATGGAAAGAGAAGGTGGGTATTAAGTGTCCCGGTAAAAGATACGTAACTTTATAGGAAAGGAAGTGTGATAAGAGTGAAAAGCTAGTCAAGAATACACCATTGAGGACCCCACTATGGTGTGAAACTGTTCACCTCCAGACCGTGGGAAATGCCCTAGCCAGACTCCTCCCCCACCTCCAGGCGGGGTGGGGGGGGGCATGCACACAGGCACTCGGATTTCACCCAAGACGAGGAGGGGTCCTTGCTAAGTGCATCAGGAGATAACAAGGTCGTTGGAGCAAGCAGAGTGCATGAAGGGAAATGCAGATCCACCCTCCTGTAACTCAAGGTTTGCACCAACAGGGAAACTAATCCCCATCTCACTCCATAAAAGGTCCCACTCATCTCCCTTGCCAGCGACACCCAATCTGAAAGTTTCCTTCGTTTCCAGCGCTGGGACACCAAAGAAGACTTCTAAGTGTCCCCCCCTTGGCCCTGACACAAAGAAGGGAAAATGCATGTTAAGAAAAAAAGGCTATTGGCTTTGTTTGTGGCTCAAGGCTGCCAGTGTTTCCACCTGGCCCTGCAGTTACTTCTCAGGCTTCTGTGCGGGGAGAGCAGTCAGCCTGGGGTGATGATAACACAGATGGAGACCATGGGGGCGACCCTGGACCAGGCAGGGTGCAAAACAGCCTCGCCCCTTTGCCCAGAATCATCAGACATCCTGCTCTGTGTAAATAGCACAGAGACGAGCCCTTACCTTTGAAAACAGACATCATAAGCTTCTTGGAAGGCTGAGCCGGCAATTAGCCCGCCGAGGGCACAGCGATGGAAGCCGGCGAAAGAAGCTGGTGGCCAGATCCGACTGTGAGACAATAAGGAACAGTGTGGACTGTGTTCAAGGGAGAGACAGATGCATGCCCCACCCCAGTTCACAGACCCAGCTGTTCTCCAGCTCCAGCCAGCTGCTGCCGTGAGGATGGCAAGCCCAAAACTGTCAGATCCCTCATCAAAAACAGAAAACTGGGGATGGGAGGATAGACTGGGAGTTTGGAATTGATATGTACACACTGCTATATTTATTTTTCTAAAGGGAAGGGGTTTTGGGGGGGGCGTTGTTTTGGCTGTGCTGGGTCTTCATTGCTGTGCGTGGGCTTTCTCTAGTTGTGGCGAGCGGGGGCTACTCTATAGTTGGGGTGCATGGGCTTCTCACTGCAGTGCCTTCTCTTGTTGCAGAGAATCAGTTCTAAGCACATGGGCTTAACCACCCTGCAGCATGTGGGATCTTCCTGGACCAGGGATTGAACCCATGTTCCCTGCATTAGCAGGTGGATTCTTAACCACTGGACCACCAGGGAAGTCCCACATTGCTATATTTAAAATAGATAACCAAAAGACCTGGTGTATATCACAGGGAACTCTGTTCAATACTGTGTAATAACCTAAATGGGAAAAGAATTTGGAAAAGAATAGATACATGTATAACTGAATCACTGTGTATACCTGAAACTAACACAGCATTGTTAATCAACTATGCTCCAATATAAAGTAAAAATTAAAAGAACAGAAAATGTGCATTTGTATGTGCAATCTCCAAATCTGTCAATATCGGCAATAAATTTGCATGTTTTTAAAACACTATAAATATTGCTGACAAAGGTCTGTATAGTCAAAGTTACGCTTTTTCCGGTAGTCATGTATGGATGTGAGAGTTGGACTATAAAGAAGGCTGAGTGCTGAAGAATTGATGCTTTTGAACTGCAGTTTAGAGAAGACTCTTGATAGTTCCTTGGACAGCAAGGAGATCAAACCAGTCAATCCTAAAGGAAATCAGTCCTGAATACTCATTGGAAGGACTGATGCTGAAGCTGAAACTCCAATACTTTGGCCACCTGATGTGAAGAACTGACTCAATGGAAAAGACCTGATGCTGTGAAAGATTGACGACAAGAGGAGAAGGGGATGACAGAGGATGAGATGGTTGGATGGCATCACCGACTCAACAGGCATGAGTTTGAGTAAATTCCAGGAGTTCGTGATGGACAGGGAAGCCCGGCGTACTGCAGTCCATGGGGTCACAAAGAGCTGGACATGACTGAGCAACTGAACTGAACTGATAAATATTCATTCAAGCATTTCATTTAAGTCCATCAACAGGTGAACCAATCAGTAGTGGTAAGAGGTAGGACAGTGGTCATCCCTGGTACAGGAACAGTGTCCAGAAGGGAGTATGGGTATGGCCCTGGGGACTCTGGAACCACTATTACACAGGGATGTGGCTTGTGAAAATTCATCAGGGTGCACACTTAACAATCGGTACACTTTTTCGTAGGCATATGAATAAAAGTTACAAAAGAAATACATATATATGTATATATGCGTGTGCTAAGTTGCTTCAGTCATGTCCAATT
The DNA here is from genome assembly GCF_000754665.1 of Bison bison bison. NCBI lineage: Eukaryota > Metazoa > Chordata > Mammalia > Artiodactyla > Bovidae > Bison > Bison bison. Next base: position 11,066,719 of record NW_011494752.1, read on the forward strand.
CTTTGAGATCCCAGAGACTATAGCCCCCCAGCCTCCTCTGTCCATGGGGATCCTCCAGACAAGAATACTTGAGTGGGGGGTCATGCCCTCCTCCAGGGGATCTTCCCGACCCAGAGATCGATCCCACGTCTTCTGTGGCTCCTGCATTGGCAGGTGGATTCTTTACTACTGAAGCCACCTGGCAAGCCTAAGTGTATATATGTATATATACACATATATATAGGTCAGATATACAGATAAAATTTATTTTCTTTAAATATTATTTTCTTCAAATAATACGGAAAAGAGTACACTTCCTGGAAACAATGGAGGGCCGTTTTGGATAAAGTATACAGGAATCAAGGCCACGCAGAGAGGTAGCTGAAACAGCAGAATTCCTTCAGGTGCTTCAATTTCTATACAGTTTCTCCCAGTGTTGGGGTCGGGGTGAGATGTGTTGACAGGTGCTCGCAGGCAGAGGATGTCATTCAGAAAGATCGATGCACATGGTGGTTCTGGCATGGGTCAGGGGTGATGACAGCACGGCTAATGACCTGAAGAGTAAGGTCCGAGTTCTTGGTGGAGGGTAGGAACTCCGTGGGCCAGGGCTGCTCAGGGGGAAGACCTTCTCCTGCCAGCTACTGGGGATGATACACAACAGGGAGTGTACAGAGCGGGGGCAAGGGCAGTTAGGTGTCAGATGATGAGGTAGCAGAAGATCGCAGAGGGTTTCAGTGTCATGAGAACTAAGAACCTGAGTGTCCTGCTCGTGGTGGGCAGCGGTCAGAAAAGGAGCATCAGAGATACAGATCTTATCTCGGAAGGGCATGGGGGATGACACCAGAGGCTGGGGTCAGTGTAGGGGTGACATGCATGAAAACCACCAGCACCCATGTAAATGTCTTTGCAACAGAGACAAGGCTGAGACTGAGCATAAATTGGGGCAGAAAAAGAGGAAAAAAATATAATCTTGGGGACACTTTAATATAGAAAAGCCTGTGTTTGGGGTGGGGTGGGTAGAAAGAAACAACAAAGGACAGGGCTTAATCTGCTCCAGAAGGAATGTCCTGTTGCATTTCAGCCCGGGAGAGAAGCTCCTAGTTGTGGAGTTTGAAGGGCCCTCAGGAAGGCCTTGAGTTCAAGGGGCTGAGCCACCTACAGACACAGGTGGATGGCAGTGGTCATCTCTGTGAGTGCCCCTTTCCTCCTCTGCAGACTAGGGGAACTCACACAAGAAACAGGCTGCTAAGATGAAACAGGCTCCAGCCGCTGGCTGGCACACAGCATGCCTGGCTTGCTAAAGAGGAGCTGTTTTCTATCCCTACTGCGTCACCTAGTAACTGACATCCCCTCTCCTTCCTTCTTCTCAGCTTTCTCTGGAACATCCCCAGAAAAATGAAATACAAAATCACATTTCTTAATTTTCACTATTTTATTGCACACTCCTTTGTCTCCTTCCAATGATTTTTAGATGTATTAATGGTTTTTGTCCTGAACTTGCTCTGACACCTCTTTGAATCTGTAGATTTTAGTTCACTGATGAACACAGGCCCCTCAGGGACAAGCTCATGTCTCTTGATCTTCGCTGGGACCTCAAGTGCTGCCTAGGAGAACCCTTGATAAAAGGAAGTGCTCAAACAGGGCATTTTAAGGGCACTGATACAGTTCTGCTGTTGTTCAGTCACTAAGTCCTGTCCGACTCTTTGCGACCCCATGGATTGCACCACACCAGGGCTTCCCTGTCCTTCACTATCTCCCGGAGTTTGCTCAAACTCATGTCCATTGATGCTGTTGTGTATGACACACTAAAGATGGATAATTGTCATTATATACTTGTCAAAACCCATAAAATGTGTAACATCAGACGTGAATCCTGATGCAAACTAAGGATTTTGGACGATGGTGGTTCATCAGTGGGAAAAAAAGTGCAACTCTGGGGCTGCAGGTTGATGGTGGGTGGAGTGTGTGGTACTTGTGAGAGGCAGGGTGTATACAGTGTTTTCACTCAATTTCGCTGTGAATATAAAACTGCTCTAAAAAATAAAGACTATGTATATGTTTTTAAAAGGAAATACTCAATCAGGACTTCCCTGGTGGTCCAACAGTTAAGTCCACACTTGCACAGCAGGGGGCATGGGTTCAATCCCTAGTCAGGGAACTAAGATCTCACATGCCACACAGTATGGCAAATAAACAAATAAATAAATGCAAGCTCTCTCTCTATATATATAAAGTAAGCGCAGTGGCTCAGTGGTAAAGAATCCGTCTGCTAATGCAGGAAATGAGGCTGGAGCCGCAGGTTCAATCTGGAATATCATCTGGAATAGGAAATAGCAACCCACTCCAGGATTCTTGCCTAAGAAATGCCTTGGGCAGAGGAGCCTAGTTGGCTACAGTCTATGGGGTCGAAAAGAGTCAGACACAAGTTAGCAACTAAACAACAACAACGAAGTAAGTGTTTGCTGGGTAAGCTTTTTTTTAAGGTACACATAATTTATAAGAATGTATTATTCATTGACTAGCAGTGTAGTGCATGCTCATTCATGTCCGACTCTTTTCGACCCTGTGGACTGTAAGCCCACCTGGCTCCTCTGTCCATGTAATTTTCCAGGCAAGAATACTGGAGTGGATTGCCATTTCCTTTCCCAGGGAAATGAGCTTCTCTAGTGGCTCAGGGGAGTAAAGCGTCTGCCTGCAGTGCAGGTAGACCTGGGTTCAATCCCTGGGTCAGGAAGACCCTCTGGAGAAGGAAATGGCAGCCCACTCCAGTACCTTTGCCCGGAAAATCCCATGGACCAAGAGCCGGGTAGGCTATAGTCCATGGGGTTGCAAAGAGTCAGACACGACTGAGTGACTTCACTTTTTACTTTCCCTTTCCAGGGGATCTTTCCAACCCAGGGATCAAACCCGCATCTCTTGTGTCTCCTGCATTAGCAGGCAGATTCTTTACCACAAGTTCCACCTGGGAAGCCCTCATTGACGATAGAAAAAGACTTAAAATGGTCACCTTTCCCTTCTTCCAATAAGCATTTCAAGTCCATGACAATGTGAGGAGAGTTCCTTCCCTTGCTCTCCTACCCCAGATCACACACACATACTTGGGCATCTATAAATGCTCTTTGCTGGGACAGGATGTTTATTTCTTTGTGGATCTGTGTTAACTGCAGCACCAGCACACGCTAAGTGCCTGGAGAATGAAACAGTCAGAGGAAGGACCAGCATTCGAGTGGAATGGCTGGGCATGCTGAGCCAGGGTGCGTTTCCAGTCAGAAGGGGAGGGTTTCCAGCCAGGAGGAGGACTAGTAGGGAGAGACCTTTTAGCTGGGGATGAGGGAGATGCACCTGGAGTGATCTGGAGGTTACCTTTCTCTGTCAGCTGGGTGTGTGGTCTCCCTCAGGGAGATTACTTTAATGCACACGTGGGCGAAGTCCTGTGTTCCTTCAGCATCTCCTGAGGCAGTAAGCAATGTCCTAAATGAGTCCCTGCACTTTTAGGACAGGTCATCTCCTGCACCGCTGAATAAACTTTCAGGACAAAGCTGTGTGTGCTCAGTGTCTGTGTCTGACTCTTTGCGACCTCATGGGGTGTAGCCCACTAGCTCCTCTGTCCATGAAATCTTCCAGGCAAGAATACTGGAGTAGGTTGTCATTTCCTTTTCCAAAGGAACTTCCTGACCCCTATCTCTTACATCTCCTGCATTGGCAGACGGATTTTTTACCAATTGCATGCCACGTGAGAAAGCCAAGGCTGCCCTCATCCAAACCCACAGCAGAATTCTCAGCGCCACCGTGTAAAGCTCATCCCGAGAGAAGCTCAGATTCTGCCTGAAAAAGGTCAGCTTATTAGTGCGGGCCCCCTGGCCCCCGCTCTCCAGATGCCCGCCAGTGTGGCTGGAGGAGCAGAAAGGCGGCTTCCAGGCTGCCGGTGAAGACATTCCTTCCCCTTAGAGGCAGGGGCAGCTGCAGGCTGAGGGCAAGGGGCAAAGAGACCAAGGGCGCCCGGGACAGCGTGTCCCTGAGGACCCCAAGAGCGCCGTGGGGATGGGCTGAGGAGGACGGGCCCTGACCTCAGGCCAGCAGAGACCCACGATTGGTAAGGGGGCTGAGAATTACTGGGTTTTCCTTGCCCTCCTCTCCTGTCCTTTGGAGTCTTCTCCATCTCTTCATTCTGTCACTTAAAGGGTCACATTATAGGAATGAACCTATTTTTGGTTTTCTATTTGCTGAACTGCATTTTAAATATCCCTTATAGAAGTCAGTGAACTGAGAATTACGTATTTCATCCCCAGTCCACCCCATCCCACCCCCAAAAGAGAAAGGTGAGGAGTGGTGGTGAGGAGAAGAAAGCAAAGAACCATGCAGGTTGAAAATGGTCCCACTCTCTTCCCCACCCACAATAAGGCCCGAAAAAGACAAAGCTTCCACACCCAGATCTACAGAATTCATTCATCAGACGCACGTCCGGCACCGCGGACAATGGAAAGGCAGACTCAGACTCCGGCGTCCTCACTGCTCCACCCAACAGAGGCAAACGTTCAAAGAGACACAGATCAGCAGAAAAGCCCAGTTGGTAAAGCGGCTCACAGCATCCGCGAAGCTCGCGGGAAGGATGCGCAGCAGCCAGAAGCCCG
>NW_011494752.1:11071428-11072324 GCF_000754665.1 Bison bison bison
CGCCGCGGGCGGGCCCGCCCCACTCTGGGCGGGGCCACCCCTAAGGCGGGCTACCATTGGCCTCCCGGCTCCTACTCGGGCCAATCAGCGTGGAGCCAGGCCCGCCGGCACCACCCACTGCGAGCGCGGGATGCTTGACCCAGCTGCGCCCAACAGGTGAAGCCCGAGCGCGGCGTGTCGGCTGGTCACGTGGCCGCGGCAGGCGACCCGCTGGGCCGAGGGGCAGCCGGGCCGCGGGCCCGCCCCCGACACGAGGCGGCGCCGCCATCTGCTTCCTCCGACCAGATGCGGGGGTCCCACGCGACCCAGGGGCCGTGCACTCTAGTACCCGAGGCCAGCCGGCCAAGGAGCCGCGTTTCGCGCCCTTGACTGCACCTCGCCCACCCCCTCTAGATCCGGGGGGCTCCGCGCAAACACCCCTATGGCTGCCAGAGAGCACACACGTGGCCTGTCGGGCCTGCTGGGACTTGTTGGCCACTTCTGTCACCGGACCCTCCCTCCCGCCCCCATTCATTAAGTCGAGTGTGCGTGAAAAATCTTATCTTCCCAATGTATATGTACCTTTTTTCCTTCCACTCTCCATTTGTTGCCCCAAGCTTCATGTTGCCTAGAACTATCTTTCCAAGTTTTGTGAGTTTCTAAGCGACTATAATCTTGTTAAGTATTGTGTGGCAAAGATCTGGCGGGGGGTGGGGGGGGGGGACAACAGGAATTCTGGATCATGTGCCCCTAAGTTGCTTGATGAACGCATATGGCATCATTCATATCTACTCAAAGGGTAGTTTAAAAGAAGTGACCCCTTGGCAATAAATAGTCTAGCTTGGGCTGAAATGCAGGGTACAAAAATTAGAGCCTTAACACATTTGCCATAGTTAGGACAAAAATATTTTTGTGCC
>NW_011494752.1:11072424-11077076 GCF_000754665.1 Bison bison bison
GGACAAAAATATTTTTGTGCCAAGAGTTTATCTGTTCTGTAACAACTTAAAGTCACAGCAAATTCTTGTCCACACACACACACACACACACACACACACTTTTAAAATGCAACAGAAGATATAAATGCCTTGCTGGTAGTACTCTATGCCAGTTCTCTCTCTCCAGACCTGGACTCATAATTTTTAAAAGCAGCTCTCTTTGGGAGGCAATAAAGTGCACTTCAGCTTTGCGATTTAAATATGCTTCATACTTGACACAGTGAAGCACAATTTTTTAATACCCCAGTAAACTTAGGCTACTTTTAGTATTTTTCAAGTCACAAAACAGGTATTTAAGGGAAGAATTTCAGATATAAAGGAAACCAGTATCACTCTTATCGCCATACTGAGAAAATTAATGGGGGATTTTATTAGCATTAGATGTATTTTCACAGTCTTTTGGCTGGAATGAAAATTATTTATTAACATATCAGTAAGCTGGTAATTGCTCCTCACATCCTAAACTTTTCCCCAAATCTAAAATCCGAAAGAAAAAGCAACATACGCTAATATTAGTTTTATTTGATGTTACTTTTATTTTGGTATAGTTTGAGGAGAATAGGCGAGTTCTAACAAGGTCATCTTTTAAATATATATAAATATATAAATATATTGTAAAGTTTTAAGTTCTATTCCCAAAGAGTTTTCAAAGATATCAGTATCTTATTTCTTTTTGGTCATGGTAATGTTTTCATTTGAGGTAGGCAGCATATTGTGTTCATTACCCTTGAAAATATGCCACATACTTGGGGAATTCATTTTGCTGGGATGCCTGACTATCCCAATAGCTTAGCACTGAAATTCCCCTTACTCTCTGGAATCACTGACTGTTAAGAGAGAGAAGTGAGTAGCACCCTATTTGGGAACTAAGTCTATTCACAGCAAAAGAAGTGCTCATTATGCTGTGCCTTGAGACTGGACATTCTGTGTTTCTGTCAATCAACTTAATTTCCATGTTCATAGAATTGAGAGCAGAAAGTATTCAAAAACTACTGATATAGAAAGCCATGGGCAGGCAGCCCTGGTCATGTATTTCAGTCGTGAAGCTTCAAATAAATGCTTTTTTTTTTTTTTAATTCTTAGCGTGCTTTTAATTCTAAATAATTTTGGTGATTCAAAGAGTCATCTCATATAATCAGAAAACCTTATGTCCTACAACATTTTCAACAAAACAGTATATCAGCATATATATCTGGAGTGAGGTTTTTGTGACATACTGATTTTTCAAACTATCAAAAGTTTTTCTTCAGACAAAACATAACAACAGCAAAGCAGGAAAAAAAAAACCCAGAAGCTTGTGATGGGTTACTTTAAAAAATATCTAGCAATAAATATAACTTTAGCTGGGAAAAATATCTTTTATAATATAAAATATATTTATATTATAAAAGATAAATATTTATAAATAGTAGTCTACATTAAGTTGAAAAATTTCAATAATCTGGCTCCATTAAAAAAGCAAAATCTAGTTTAGTAGCTTAGTCAAATTGCAGTATTCTATTTTGATACACATTTTTAATAACGTGGGTTGCAACCTGATTTTTTAGAGACGAGTTCAATAATAGCGTATCATTTGGAAAATAATAAGTGTAATTTAATTCATGAACTTCAGCATTTTATTTACCTAAAACAAATAGGTTGCTATTTAATATTGACTATTTTATTAACTCAGAGCATCTGGGAAAACACTTATGATTAGGTTAATTTATGTTATATTTTCCCCTCAACTTGTAAAAGATTAATCAACCATTTTATGGTCTAATTTAGGTGCCTAATTGAAAACAGAATCCAACACATGCTACACTGTCTTGCTAATAAATCTTGACAGCTTTGTAACAAGATGGTTTGTATTTCAAATTGTTGCATATAAATGTAGATTTTTGATCTTCACTCAGCAGCTTGAAGTGAGCTGCATATTTGATTTAAATTGGAATGAAAAAACACAGTTACTTCAAAAAGATTATCCCCAATCAGGTCTTATCTTAAAGTTCGCTTAGGGAAGACAGAAACAGTCTTTGCCACCAAGTTTCTGAAAACAGACTAGATAAAGAGGGGAGAAATTAGTTTTCTCAGCATTTGTTAAATTTAAAATGTAGGGAAAGTTGCTATTTTCAGGTATAAGCTTTCCAGACAGAGATTTCTGAAGTTACTGGGTTTTAGATTCTAATACTAAAGCACTCTACTCAAAATGGTAATGGTCTTCTGGCTAAGAAGTCCACATTTTCAGTCTTGATTTGAAGCACTGCACATTTTTAAATGAATAAATTCATTCCAGGAGTTTCTGGAACATCTCCTTTAACCCTGTGTTCTCCCACGTCTCCCAGCCTTAAAAGAGGACAAATGGAGGAGAATAAACTTTCTCTCAGTGGGGACACTTGCCATGTTTACTCCGTCTTTATGTTTGGGGATATTTGTGTCATGTTAGTGACTCCATTGATTCTCACTGTCTGGTGCAGGCAGAGAAAGGAAACTGCCCGGGTGATGTAATTACCCTCACTTGGTTATAAACCAACTTTGGATGTCCTTACTATTACTATCCTGTTCTGGAGCTGGTCTTCTTTTATGCTGAATGACAAAGTGAGCAACCCTCGTTGAGGTCACTGGAGGTACAACAGAAAACTCAAACCCTTTAAAAAAAAAACAACTCGGCAACTCAGTTATGAATTCATCATATATGACCGATATCACGTTTTGTCACTTAAGCAAGGGAGAATGGCACAGTGACCTCTGGAGCAGGACTCCCTGGGTTGGTGTTATCAGCTTTGCCACTTTCTAGCTGTGAGACCTCAGGCCAGTGTCTTAACCTCTCTGTGCCTGTGTTTCCTCATCTGCAAAAGTACAGGCTTCCCAAGATCATGATGAGGATTAAATTTGCTAATCCTGTAAAACCTGAAACAGTTCCTGGCACATAGGGAAAACATTCAGTAAGTGTTAGCTGCCAACCTTACTAAACTACACACACTGCACTTTTTTTTTTTAATGTGGCCACAGCATTAAAATGTCAGTTTAGTTTTTATAGCCAAACATGGAAAGAAGAGTCAAGGTGGAAAGTCTAAGGAATATTTCCATATATTAAAAAAAAAAAAATAGTTACACCATATTTGGCTAACTTAAATCCCAAACTGAGGTCATTCAAATTTGTGACAATCTACGAAACCTAAACCAAATCAAAAAGAGAAACTTATTAAAGAATATATACTTAATTTTGGGCTTCCCTGGTGGCTCAGATGATAAAGAATCTGCCTGCAATACAGGAGACCTGGGTTCCATCTCTGGATCAGGAAGATTCCCTGGAGAAGGAAATAGCTACCGACTCCAGTATTCTTGCCTGGGAAAACCCATGGACAGAGGAGCCTTGAGGGTTACAGTCCATGGGGTTGCAAAGAGCCAGACAGGACTGACTGACTGTTCACAGTTTAAATCAATGTTGAAAGCCTAAATGTACTGGGTGGGTGTTTCTCCATCTTGGCAAGTGTGAGGTTCTCTTGAACCACCTGTCTCTGTTTTTCAAACACTATCACCCCCTGCAACAGAAGGTAAGGGCCAGTTTCAAGAGAAGTCCTGATAAGCCCCTCCCGTGGGATCCTCATAAGTACCTGCTAAATTTGGGAGGCCAGATTCAAGAGTAAGCTGAGTGATGAACTGGAAAAGTAAACCCAGAAGAGTTTGCATCCCCGACTAAAACAGACTCTTAGGTTGAAGGGCAGCAGTGAAGAAAGCGGTGACTGAGCACGCAGGCAGGAAAGAGGAGGCAAACTTCCCGACTTCTGGCGGAAGGCAGGTCAGCACCGCATCGCCACCATTGTGGGCTCCATCCCACCAGGATGCCGCCGGATGGTGTCTCGTTTTGCCACGTCAAAGGAACTACTATCAACTTGGGAGCCTTCAAGCAAATCTGCCCAGGCCTTGGGTTACCGGTTAGGCCCGCACCCTGAAACATAAGTTTCCCTCAGCCGCTCCCTCAGACACAGGCAGAATCTCCTTCTCCAACCCATGACCAATGCTGACCCTTGGATTCAACCATCCATTCTTGCCTTTGGAATGTCTTCCCTGTTTCCTATTTTCCAGCTTTGAGGATTTGTTTTAACTACTTGCTTCTGAACTGCAACGCCGGCTAATTATTATTTATACTCTTCTCCAATCCAGTGTCTGATGGCACAGACGGAGCCGAGCAGAGCTCCTCTAGCGAGCAGCAGACTGGGGCCCGCGGACAGAACTCCGCGGGGCGGGGGAAGAAGGGAGCTTGCTTCCTGGACACAGGATTTTAGGAAAAGCCTTCTGGGTTAGGCTTCTTCTCCCGGTGTGGTCTGTTTTTCAAGTTAAAACGGCCGCCTTCAAAATAATTAAGTCCACACATTTGCCCAGACATTCAGAATATTCCAAGTTAATTTAAAAGTTGTAAGTAAGCAGATGGCATTGAAAAGATTCCTTAATCCACTAACCCTGCGGCCACGCACCGCGCGGACCGAGGCAGCCCCGGAACCCAGCTTTGGGGGAGAGCTGCGACGTTTACAGTTCGCTCCTCCCGCCGCGCTCCGCGGGGTTATCGCCGCGGGCGCTGGGCCTCCGGGCCGGACAGTCCGGCCCATCAGTGTAGCCAGGTGACTGCCGGG
>NW_011494752.1:11077188-11079472 GCF_000754665.1 Bison bison bison
TCAGCATTTTGAGTCAATCAAAAGCAACGTGGCAGGTGGAGGGCGGCCGCCCAGGAGCCTGCGCGAGTCTTCCTGTGGGGATTTCCACTGCCTGCCCAGGTGCTGCTGGAACCGCCCGACATTAAGGATTCAGTTCTTTTCCTGTCAGTTCCTCCCAGTCCGGCCCCCCGGCGCGTCTGATCTCCGAAAACGCCGGACTGCCTCCGGCCTACGAAGGGTTCTACCTGGAGGGCGCTAGTAACCAGCCTGCCTGTCCCAGCCCCCGGAATCGTTATCCCCCGAGGAGGAGGCGCGGTGGTGGCTGGAATAATGACAACAATACAGTCGATGACAATAGCCGGCAATTAGCGCGGCCCCCATCTGCCAGCCAGGCACCGCACGCGCCGGCGCAGTCGCTCCTTCGCGCGCCGCCCGGAGCGCAGGTGAGGGCGCCGAGGACCCCCGCTAGCTGCCGGGGTCGGGACGAACATCCAGGCGCCGGGCTCCAGAGCCACCATTCGCAACAACCAGTGTCCAGGGCCTGAGGACGGTGGGAAGGGTGACTGTCACGCCTGGCTAAACCTCGAGACTTGGGCAACTCCTGACAATAATAAACGTTAGGACAAAAGGGAGGGGGAGGGCGAGGCCGGGGAGAGAGCGTTTTTAATCCGCTCGGCCAGCCCCCTTTTATCTTTCGAGCTCTCCCGGTCCCCAAAGAGGGGATGGGGGCAGGGATGGGGTTTGGTTTGACTCTCTTCTTTTGTTTTCCGAAATCCCCAGCCTCTTGTAGGCTGATTGGACCTGGAGGGGTGCTGGCGAGTCGAGGGAGTTATGTTTGTGGGGGTCGGAGGCAGTGACCGGGGAGAAGGGCCGGACCCCTGGTTGGCGACGAGACTTCCCGAGACCGGAGTCTGGATCCCTTGCTCACCCCCGCCTCACCGGAAACTCAACCAACCCAACATCTCACCCCCAAAGGCTGCGGGAGGCCTTGGTAAGAGGTCGCGATTATGACCCCCGTGGGGTGGGTGGCAATGTCCCTTTGGAGCCGCACCCATAACCCGACCCGAGAACCGAGTTTACGGAAGCCCACGCAACCCGCATTTCTCAAATCCATGCACCCATAATATTCCTTGCACCCCGGCGCTTCAAGGGCCCGCGGAGACACGCGTCCCTGCCCCGGGTCTCTCAGCCTCCGGGCCTGGGAGGCGGAAACCGGTGGGCCGTGCTCCGGGCGCCTGGAAGCCTTCAAAGCTGCGCGCCTTCCGCCGGCTGCAGTGCGCGCCTTTGCCCGACAGGGACCAGCACCGCTCCACGCGCCGCGCGCCTGCCCGCTCGCCCTCCGGAGCCCAGGCTGCCCGGCCGCGAGCGGCCTGAGCCCCTTCGGAAAGTGAACGGACTCCCTGCGGCCTCCGCAGCACGGTGTAGCTCCCACCCTATCCCCATCCGGACAGCAGAAGCTGCTCTAGAAGTTGGTCTGGGGCGGAGACCGTCCCGGATCCGAGAGGAAAAATAAAACACGAGATTCGTTTGAGAGGCGGCCGCAGTTAGAGGGTTGCGCGCTTTTCTGAGCACCTTCCCAGTCGCTGGCCTCCTTCCTTGAGGAAAGATCGCAGGGCTAATCCCTAGGCACCGTGGGCCGCTGAGCCTGGAGAAGTGTCTCCAGACTGGGGCGAGAGCGGAGCCCAGCGCACCCCGTGAGGCGCTGCGGGCCAGCACCGCGCGGTCGTCGCTCGGTTCCCCTTCCCGCCCGGGTGGTCCGAAGTTGTACCCCTGTCAGCTCTCCGGTGTACATGCCACGCCTGCGTCCTCTCCCCGTCAGGATCGCGGCTGGAGCCCCTGGCCCTGCCCGGGACACTCACCGGTACCAGGCGAGGCCCTTGTCGTAGCTGCGGTCGAAGAAGTGGGGCTCCGCGCCCACGGCGCGCACGTCGGGGTGCACGCGCAGGAACTCCAGCAGCGCCCGCGTGCCGCCCTTCTTCACGCCGATGATGATGGCCTGCGGCAGCTGCTTGCTCCCGGACCCGCTGAAGAAGCTAGAGATGGGGCTGGGGGAGTCCGGCGTCTCGGGGCTCTGCTCCTCCTGGCTCGCGGCGCCTTCGGCCATCTCTTCGCCCGCAGCCGACTGGGTGGCTGGCGAAGCCGGGAACGGCAGCCTCGGGGGAGACCCGTCGGGACCCGGGGCCGGCGGGGCGTGGGCGGCGCGGGACCCGGAGCCCAGAAGCAGCAGCCCGGGCGCAGCGGCGCAGGAGCCGGCGCACGAGTAGACGAGCAAGTAGAGCCAGACGCAGAGCATGGCGAACAGCAG
>NW_011494752.1:11079589-11084758 GCF_000754665.1 Bison bison bison
TGGCGCAGGGCCCGCCGGAGCAGGGAGCGCGGCGAGAGTTCCCTGGCCGCCGGGCGGTTCGGCTTATTGGCCCCGCGCGTCCGCGGTCGCCGCTGTTGCTCTGCCCCAGGTGGCGGCGGCAGCTGCACTGCCGGTGGCTTTTGACATGTTGCCGGGAGGAGCCACAACTGGAACGAAGGTCGGGTGGTGGCAACTGCCGGCCTGGGACTGCGACGCCGCGCTCGGGGCCGGCAGAGCTCCGCACTCCGGCGTTTCGACCCCTCTGGACTGTGTGCGCCGCACAGCCGCTCGCCGGGGCTGCCTCCTCACAGTCGCGTGAACCGAGCTCTGAGCGCAGCCCCGGCGCTTCCCCCGCGGAGGCTGCGAAGGAGGACTGCGCAGGAAGAGCGCCGGAGACCGAGGCAGAGTGGGCGGGCCCGGCCACCGGGAGTGATGGGTCATTCCACCTACCAGAAGCCGGGGAGCCCCATGCAAATCCCGCCGCTTCGCTGAGGGTTCGGCAGCCAACCAGCTCCCGGAACATGGGGGTGTGGAAAGGCTCTGGGGGCGGTGGAGAGCAATCGGGGGCTGCTGTTGGCTGAGAGACAAGGGGCGGGCCTGGAGGGGCGGAACCAGGGGCTGGTGACAAGCGCAGCTGGGAGTAAGGATGCTGGAGAGACCGCGCGTGCAGGGAAAGCACCGACCTTCCGATCGCTGCACCCCGGCGCCCGCACGCACTTCCGCACTCGTTCCCCAGGAGCCGGGCTCGGCTGCATTTGCTCCTGTGTGCGGACACGCGTCCCCATACAGATGGTTCGCTGGCGGGATGGTGGTGTGTGTGCGCGTTAGAAGTAGGGAAGGGGTGGAAGCGCAAGAGTCTGGCCGGAGATGCCCGCCCACCCTACTCCGGGACTCGGAGGGGGGCCCTTCCGGAACTGGCACGGGTTTAGGAAGTTTAAGTGGAAATCGCTGTCGAACTTTTTTCTTTTTTTAAGTCTCCTTCTTACTGTTTGCTGGGAGTTGATCTCTCTCGGGCAGCAGGTTAACGCTATCGGTGGATGGTTAGATAGTTCCTGAGAAACTATCCTTAGGAAAAAGTCTTCCCTTGCTTCCCAAAGTGCTGGAGAAAGGTCGGGAGAAACTAACAGGGAGTTAAAGGCTGTGGGAATTTTTCCCGGCGCCGAAAGTGTGTGTGAAAGTTTTGTCCGGATATTGGTTGTTGGGTATGTTGGAAAACGTTCTCTTCCCTTCCCATGAATAAATATCAAAGCCAACATTCGCCTGCATCAGGAGTCGGTTTGATTTGCTGACCTGTTACACGAAGTATTAGGTGTTTTTTCTATGTCAAAAGTCAACTCGGAGCAAATCGATCCCAAAGTTGCACTTAAAGTCAACTCGAAATCTCTTGTCTAGAGTTTCCTCCGTAGAGTGACCAGTCCGGGCCTGGCGGCGGCCTCGCTGCTGCATTGATGCGCCGCGTTCCGGTTGGAAGCTTCGGTTCACCCCGGCGGCACTCAGGAAGTTCTGGATGAGAAGACTCGGCCCCAGAGGGGTCAGCGGGCTTCCCACGCTTGGCCCCCCGTGGTTCCGGGACAGAACCTTCCTTCCGATCCCGACCTCCACGCGGCCCCAGGCTGAGCGCGGCCCCCGCTGCCTTCCCAGTGCGCGCGGGCGGGCGGCGGAACCGCCGATCCCCGGTCCCTCTGCCGCGCTGTCCCCTCCCGAGGAAGTTCCCCGAGTCCCTCAGTCTCGCCGCGAGTCCTGTTCCCCTCCGCCGGGAACACAGCGAGGACGCCCCTCGGTCATGAGCTTCTGAAGTTGGAAAGTGCTGGAGAGCGGGAGCGGCGACCCCGGAGGGTTCGGGTGACCCTGCGGCCCCCACCCGGCCCCCATGCCCAGCTGTGCTCCGGGCGACCTCCTGGTAACTCTGGAGCCCAAGACATTTTCTTATAGAGTGGCTGAGGGGGAAGTAATTTAGGAAGAGAATTCCTCCCCCTTTTATATTCGCAGGGAAATTTTATTCCCAGAGCTCTTTTCCCCTCTCCTTCGGAAGTGACTTATCTCCCCTTAGTTTTTAATTACATTAATTTATTACTAATTTATTTTAAAGTTCTGAAACATGAGAATGTATTTCTGAGCATTAGCTTAGGCCAACTTTTTCTTTTTCTCTTTTTTTAAGCGAGAGGGAAAATGTTAGTGTCTCCGAAGCGTTTGCTCAAATTCATATTATTTCGGGGAATGAAGTCACTGCCTGCTCTCTCTAGGCTGCTTGGAGTTTGTGGACGTCTGTGGATTTGGGGGTGGGTGAGAGTGGTTTATGATTTGTGCGTGTTCACACGAATTGTAGCTACCACATGGATAACTTTGGGCGTGGTTGGGTGTGAATGTTATAGTTTGGTTTTGGTTTTCTAAATCAATAATTCTGATTAAAAATGGTCCCTGTCCTGAGGGTTAGCAAAGTCCAGTGTAAAATAAGAAAAAAAAAAAGTCAGTTCGCCGGATATATTTAGGATTTTTTTTTTTCCAGGGGCGAAGGGAAAGAGTGGGTAGAAGCAAAGACTTGGGCATCGGAAACCGTCAGGAGAGCGCCGCGGAGCCGAGCGACCCCGGGCCAAGTCGCCACCGAGGCCAGCCGAGCGCGTTCGATCCCCACCGCCGAGCGACGGGCGGCGCGCTGAGTTGATGTCCGCGGTGATCCTGGCCTGAGCAGCGCCCCGCGGGCAGTTCAACAGGGCGGAGCAACCCTGCCCCGCGACCCTGCGCTTTGACCCTTCTTCCCACTCGGCTGGTCAGCCCCAAAGAGCTCCGCGAAATCCCCGGGCGCGGCGGCCGCTGCTGGCTGTGCCTTCGGTCAAAGCCGTCTCCCCCCATCGTCCCAATCAGCTGATGCGTAACCCGAGGTCAGCCTGCAAGGATCTGTCGGCGCGGCCGACCGTGAACCCAATTGGAGATTCTGCCCTTAACCTGTGCTCAGCAGTGCTGGGTACCCACGCCACGTGACCACCCAGATGCGAGAAAGGCCGCCCTTGGATACATTTATGCCTAAGTTTGGCCAGCCCCGGGAAACCGAGAGAGGAGCGAATGGGATTTCAGCACACGTGGAAGGGCTGTTTTCTCTGGGTTGGTTTTTTGCGCTTACCTAATATGGGATGCTCACCTAGGACCACGGACGGTCTAACTTGGCAGGCAGCCCCTTCCCCTTAGAAACGCACAGGCCGCCCCAGGGGCCACCTCCTGTCCCTCTTCACCTCCTGCTGCCTACCACGCTGTCGGCTCACTATCTGGAGCTAAAATCCCCCATCTGTAAAGCAGGGGACTTGCGCCAAAGTTTTCCGCCTGAAGATTCTCTGGTTCTGGGCTCCAGCCCCTGACGCTCATCCCGCCCACCCTCCGGCTCCCCCAGCCGGGCCCCCAGCTGCTCGCCGCAAAGGTCGCACTTCCTGGGCTGCCTGAGCTGGTGGCCCGGAGCCCGGTTCCTGTCACCGGAACCCGTGTCCCCTCCCTGCCCCCCAGCCAGGCGACCCCGGAGTTGGCAGCTGCAAGCTCCCTCCACCCTATGCCCCGCTGCGCCCAGATGCCCGCCCGCAGGGGGGCGCTCCGACAGCTGCGGGGTGGGGGCGGGGGTTGGATCTCGGCTCCCCAACTCCCAGGGGGCTGTCCCCGGCGCACCTCAGAGCCCCCTGTCCTCGCGGAGAGCGCCGGTCAGAGCTGAGGGCTAGAGGCAGGCTAGCAGACCGGCCATCAGAAACCCCTTGAAAGAGTGGCTAGAAGGAAACGGCCAAGTGGAAAGGGCTTCCCAGGCTGCACTCCAGCTGCACTTGAGGGACAGTGTGTCTAGCGGCCTCAGTTGGATCCATCACCCCGGCGCCGGGACTCTGGCAGTTTGAGGTCCCAGGAGGACCCTCAGCACATCACAGAAGAGAGATGACTGCTCCTGTCCTAAGGATAAAAGAACTCTGGTGCTCAAAAACAACAGAAAAGAACTCTTGTGGTTGATGTCCTGAGGAGTCAAGGTTTTGTGCTGATTCCAGCTCCCTCACAGTGGCCTCTGTGCTCTGGGTTTGGAGCTTCCCTTGTCCTCAGGCTCCCCTTATCCGAAGGCTCCCTCTGGGCTGGGTCATCAAAGGCTGGAAGTTTCCCTCTTCTGCAAAACACAGCCCCTGGCGGGAAGTCCTTCTACACTGCCTTGCTGTCACCAGGTTCTGGAATGGCTGTCTGCTTGCCTCTGCAGATCTAGGGCGGTGATGACACCTCCCCTTTCCAGCGCCAAATCCGTGCCCTCCCCAGGTTCTCCTTCCCCTCCAGCATCTTTGTAAGTGGTCCTTCTGTTACACAACCTGTGCATTACTCAGGTGATGTCCCACAGCTGTCCTGCCAGGACCCTGACTTTGTCAGTGTTAGTTGCAACCCCATGGACTGTAGCCCACTGGGCTCCTCTATCCATGGCATTCTCCAGGCAAGAACTCTGGAGTGGATTGCCCTGCCCTCCTCCAGGGGATCTTCCCAACGCAGGAATCAAACCCTGGTCTCCTGCACTGCAGGCAGATTCTTTTCCGTCTGAGCCACCAGGGAAGTTTGTCACTAGGGTTGCATTACTTTGCCTAATCTGGTTCCCAGCCACTTACCAGCTGTGTGACTTTGAGTAAGTCACACACCCCTTCTGAGCCCCAGTACCACTGGCTGTCATTGCGCTCCTCTGCTCCAGATGCTGTCAGCCCCCTCTTTCTCCTCTTTCTCCGTCAAGGTCTCCTGGCCGTGGAAATCCTCCAAAGCCGGTCCTGCCTTCAGTCTTTTGGGCCCGAGCTGGAGGAGGTCACGTCTTAGAAATGATGGGTCCAGCTTTAACTTTTCCTCCACAAACTTCCACGGACATGTAAGGCTGCGACTCTCCTAAGTGTCTCCAGGAGGCCCACTTCCCCAGCCCCTGAGACAGCATTTCTTATGATCCCTCTGGCATTTCTCAAAACCTCTTTGAGAACATAGATGTCCACACCTTTACACCACCAGATGAGCACCCGCCTGACTCCTCCCAACTCCTCCTTCCTCCCTCTTGTCACAGTGGAGGCAGCTGTGGGCTAGCCTGACACAGAGTGAGCCCCAGGCTACTCTGAACCTGCTCCCTTCTCACCTCCCGTCTCCTCACCTATGAATCACAGCCCTTCTGTGTGGACACAGACAGGCCACCCAGTC
>NW_011494752.1:11084858-11107264 GCF_000754665.1 Bison bison bison
CGGTCAGTGAAGGACGAGCTGTCTCACACAGCCTCCAGCTGTCAGGCCCTCCAGATTGCAGAGGGTTCCTGCAGAGGCCGGAGGTCATGCCCTTTCCCAAGCATGGGTTGGGGGTGGGGACATCCAGTGACCCCGCAGGAGGAGAAGGCCTGGTCATCCTAGTCAGCTCCAGGCATCTCTGAGAGCCTCCTGCTGGGTGGGCAGAGGATGTGGGGCTCGAGTTGCAGTTGGAGTCTCCCTCTGCCCAAGCCTGCCTCGACTCCTCCTCCTCCAGGTGTTGGTCTCAGGGCAACCTGCATGCTTGTCCAGAGCCCGACCTGACGTATTTCCCTCCCTTTCTAGCTCTTCTCCAATGACTCAAGTGGTAAAGAACCTGCCTGCCAATGCAGGAGACGTAAGAGATATGGGTTCGATCTCTGGGTCAGGAAGATTTCCTAGAGGAGGAAATGGCAGCCCCACTCCAATATTCTTGCCTGGAGAATCCCATGGACAGGAGGAGCCTGGTGGGCTTTAGTCCATGGGGTCACAAAGAGTAGGACATGACTGAGCACACGAGCAAGCAAGCCTCCCTCTCTCTGTTGTGCCATGTGTCAGAATGCCCTTCCTTTTTGAGAACGGATAATAGTCTATCCTTAAACCATGGATGGCATCGTGGACTCAATGGACATGCATTTGAGCAATCTCCGGGAGACAGTGAAGCAAAAGGAAGCCTGGCATGGTGCAGTCCAAGGGATTGCCAAGGGTTAGACACGACTTAGGGATGGAACAATAGTCCATCGTATAAGCCACACTTTGTTTATCCATTTATCCATCAATGGACAGTGGAATTGCTTCCACTTTTGGCTATCATGAATGATGTTGCTATAACCAAGAGTATAACCATATTTCTTCAAGACCTTCCTTTCAATTATTCTGGATATCTACCCAGGAGTGGAAGTGCTAGATCCTGTGGTAATTCTTTTCACTTTTTGAGCAACAGCCACATTGTTTTCCATGGCATCTGCCCTGTTTTACATTCCTACCAACAGGGCAGGAATGTTTCACTTTCACCAAAGTGAAAACAAAGGTTTCACTGTCTCCACACCCTCACCAACAATTGTTATCTTATTTTTTCTCATAGCAGCCATCCTAATGGGTGAGACTTCACTGTGTTTTTTAATTTATGTTTCTTTAATAATTAGTGCACCTTGCAGTATTTTTACACATTCATAGGATAAACTTTTTATAGTTTATAAGCCCCACTTACAGAATGGATGGGGACATCTGATGTAATACAGAAGGGGAATTTTCAATCACATCAGCATTTAACTTTAAAAATAGAACAGGAATCCAGATTCCTTACCAATACCCTTAAAATCCTGACCTATTTGTATTTTTCAGCCATCACAATGGGACCTTTTCCAGATACCTATCTGGTCTGTACTGAAACCCACCTTCAGAGACAGTTTCTTGCTGCACACAGAGAGAGCACCCCTAGAAAATGGTGGTTTCTACCACACCCAGGAGTGTGAATGCCCTACAGTCATCCGCTCAGGGAATTTAAAGAGCTTTGCAAGTAGCAGGTGGCCACCTGAAAACCTTTGAGCAGATTCTCCTTGCTTATTGGCTAAAGAGGAACCCTGAGAATACTCAGCGGTGTCTGGGGGCACCAGTGCTTCCTATAACTTATCTCCCAAAGGTCTGTATATGGTTCTAGATATTTCCTGCTGATTCCTCTTAAAGTGGCAGGAACTCGCTGGACACGGTGTCATGCGGACCAACAGACACAGACTTGCTGTATCACACACAGATTTTTCTCAGACCAAAGCCGCTGAAATATAACTTGCGATCCCTTCTAAATCCTGAGACGTGTTCAGCCTGGAACTGTCCCCAGAGCCAGGTGTCTGTGACCCTGTTTTTGCATATCATCACCAGTTTCTCCCATGTGCCTTTAATAAATGCAGACGCACACTACCTCTTGTTCTCTTTTGCATCCAGAAGGCTGCTGATTCCACGAGTTTCCAGCTCTGCTTCACAGTCCCTTTAGTCTCATGCCAATGTCACACCCACTTCACGATGGACGCCCTGTCCTCTTTCGATTCTGACCGTTCTTCTCTGCTTTCCACTTCTCCCTCTGGAAATCACCTTTGCAACCTATTCCTCATTTCCAATTCCCAACAGTCACCAAACAGACAGATGTAACAGATAAGTGAGTTGCCCGTCATCATAAACGCCACTCCCTGCCCCGCCCTGTCTCCCTGGCTTTGCTAAGTGCATTATGGAAAAAACTGGCTGTACAACCAACAAAGATGGATTTCCTGTTGACTTCCATTAGCGCTTGATGAATTTTGAACTTTTGGGAAACCCGCTTGAAATAGGAATGCCTGGTACTTTTTGTGAAGTAAGAGTGTGAATATAAAATAGTGATGCTGACTTCATCATCCACGCATGACAATTAGTTCTGAGCCTGAAAGGTGGGTTTTGTCCCCATAGTGGTCTGCCTACCTCTTCAACTCCCAGCATCAGACTTTCAAACCCATTTCCATCCGGAAGGTACAAAAGTACAAAAATGAGTCTACTTAAGAACCAGCTTAGTTTATAAAACCCAGAGCAGCTTCTTACTTGGTTTCCCTAATTCTGTGACCTGAGGAAGTTACTTGTGTGTTGAAAGGAACACACTGTCCTGGAGAAAAATTCTCTCTGAGGAAATCGCGTTTAGCATTAATTCAATGGGCGTTTAGCCCACAGGCTCTGCTGTGCTCATCTTAACTGTACTCATCATCACTCATTTCTGCCTGTCCCTTTCCTGCTCAAAGAGTGGTTCTTGGTTGTGTGCACTTGTGGCTCTCAATTCCGATTTCATCTGGACGAGACTATCTGGTTCTGTCACCTGATTTCCCACAACTCTTTGGAAAGTTAGTAATCTCTCTTTGCCTCAATTTCCTTCTGTAAAGTGGGTGGTAATGCCATCAGGGCTTAGAGCAGTCCCAGCCCCATGCTGGCATCTAGAATATGCTGGCTCTCCGCATCAGAAGTAAATGACCGTCACCTCACTCTCCCTTGCCACAATGCCCTCCTCTGTTCTGTAACTCATGATGGCCCATGATTCTCAGATGAGCAATTAGAGAGGGGGTGCCTTCAGAACCTCTGGAGCTGAAAACACACTCAGATGTTCTGATCCAACCCCCTAGGGAGCACCCTCCCGCCTTCCACCCCCACGGACATTCCCCCATGAGCATCACTTGAATGCCTCCTGTTCAGATACGTGTCCTGAAACTTGGTCGATGGTGTAGACCATGCCTGGCCGGGTAAGAGGGGAAGGCTGAGGAGGGGAGTCTGAGGAGGCAGAAAAGCCGCAGACGCAGTCTGGGCTTGTAGGTCGGTGTTACCAGATCTTCTAATTTTTCCAGCAAAGCTAAAATACAAAACTGGGTTTTTATGTGAAATTGCCTACATTTTATATGGGAGGGGATTTAAAAAGTTATATTTGAAATAAAATTTTAAAAGAGCCTTGGGGGTCATTAGGCCAAACACAAATAGATCAGACTGAGAAACTCCAACTGGTAACCTCTGGCCTTTACAAACCTCTGTTTCTTCCAGAGAGTTCCTGAGCCCAAGCAGAAATGACAATGTTTGAGTCAAAAAGACTTCTGACTCTTGTTAACAGAAGCGAACACTGATTTCCAACAAAGTGAAGGTCATCTAAGCTGCAGCAAAAGGGGCCAGACTGAGCTTCATCCCCCATGGCCCCCACTCCACCACGCAAGAGACTCCCAGTCCAGCCTCCCTCAGGGAGAAGCCGGGGCCATTGTCGATGGTTCACTTTCTCCTGTTGGTACATTTCATCATTATCCACAGACCAACTCTCCCACTTTGTGAAAACCCTCCTCCACCCCTGCCCTGGCGCCTGGCACCATCCTAGACTGACAGTCAGTGGCCAACAAATTGTTGTTACTCAAAGTAATTAAAGTAATTAAGCACATTGGGTTATTGCATGAGAGTAATAACTTACTTAATGGCCCACTTAAATACTTTTTAATGTCAGTCTGTGGTCTGCTTTAGAGCGCCTGCATTTTAAAGTGAGTGAGATTCTGGATCTTCCACTAGCTCCAAGTCTTGATTCATTCGTTTATTCATTCATGTATTTGTATTTTCTTGAGCTACCTCTTTGGCTAGTCCCTGTGTTAGCAACAGACACGCAGTCCACTGGACTTCACTGGCCTGTGGTTAAGACTCCATGCTCCCCATGCAGAGGGCATGGTTTCGATCCCTGATCAAGGAACTAAGATCCCACATCATGTGGCCCAAAAATTTTTAAATAAAAATTTGTCATTTAGTTGATAAGTCGTGTCCGACTGCTTGTGACCCCGTGGACTGCAGCACCAGGCTCACCTGGCCTCTCCACTGTCTCCCAGGGTTTGCTCAGATTCAACTCCATTGAATCAGTGATGCCATCCAACCATCTCATCCTCTGTTGTCCCCTTCTCCTCCTGCCTTCAATCTTTCCCAGAAACAGGGTCTTTTCCAAAGATAAATAAATAAATCTTTTCCAAAAAGAAATACATAGAAATCCAGTACATGCCTTCACACAACTCACAATCTGCAGAACCATCTTGACAGCTTTAAATACAGATATAATAAAGGTATCTATTCATTGCATTGGAGAAGGAAATGGCAACCCACTCCAGTGTTCTTGCCTGGAGAGTCCCAGGGACGGGGGAGCCTGGTGGGCTTCCATCTATAGGGTCGCACAAAGTCGGACACGACTGTAGTGACTTAGCAGCAGCATTCATTATACAAATGAAGAAGACAGATTAGCTTAATACATGGACACTAAGGGTGAATTCCATTGGAAACACATAGCCATAGACATGGAATCTCTCCCCACTTCCTGGCCCTCCTAACTGGTGGCTCAGAGACAAACAGTTATTCCCTAAAGGAACCAAGGAAGGCTGAATAATTCCTGCACTGCAAGCTGGCATTGTAGGAACACAGATCTGGAAGAGCCTTTGGTGGGCCCTTGGCTCCATCCAGGAAGAAATTAATGACCTTTGAAAGCAGCATTTCATGACCTTCCATCTGTCTTTGGCCTCAAGGACTCCTGAGTATAAACACAGATACTACCTAGCAATGATTCAAGCAATTAGATCCCATTGGGGAAGTCCAGAGAAAGTTTGTTTTGGTGAATTCAGGCTTGCTCTGGTAAGAAATGATAAAGGGAGTCCCTCATGCTGAAATGAAAGTATTCTGGAGAGCCACTTAAAGTTGGATAAATAAAGGTTCTCGATAAAAGTAAATACATGGGCCAGTAGAAAAGCCAGTATAATTTTTATTTTATATATGTTTTAAAAGACAGACACATAAAAATCAAATCATATGATGCTGGACACAGTGTACAGACGTAATCTTTTGTAACAATATAACATTAAAGAGGTGGATAAGGAATTGTATGAGAGCAGAGAATGTGCTGCTGAAGTTAAGTTGATAGCAATTGCAATTAGATTGTTATAACTTTAAGACTTTAAATGTGTCATAGTAACCATCAAGAAAAGATCTATAGGTACATGGAACTCTGCTCAATGTTAGTGGCAGCCTGGATGGGAGGGGAATTGGGGGGAGAATGGATACATGTATATGTATGCCTGAGTCCTTTTGCTGTTCACCTGAAACTATAACAGCATTGTTAATAGGTTATACCCCAATACAAAATAAAAAGTTTTCTTTTTTAAAAAGGAAAAGATCTATAGAAGATACACAAACGGAAGTGAGAAGGAAATCGAAGTGTGTCACTACAAAAAAATCAACTAAGCATAAAAGATGGTAACAATGGAGGAAATGAGGGACCAAAAAAATCTGTAAGATGTACAGAATCCAAATAGCAAATGCAGCTGTCCTTCTTATAAGTGGCCACTTATAAGATGTGGGATGTGAGACCAAGGAGAGGAGAGCCAGTACTTTGTGGGTGACTCAGAGGAGAGCTGAAAGAGATGGGCAGACTGACTTATTAGACTTCTTTATTTTTATTTCCCACTAGCCATCTTCAGAAGAGTGGAGAGAGGTTCACGGGATGGGATGGAGGTTTATCTACCACTGGAGGGGGGTTTCTCTTTTTCTTGTCCCACACTGGTCAAGGTTAATTAGTTGGGAGTGACTCCCACAGCTTTCCAGTCTGCATTACCTGGCCCTTCGTTGGCTGCAGCACTGCTGTGTGCTGTGTTTTTCAGATTTGAAGTTGGACAGGCGCAGAGGTCTGCATGGCAGTCTCCCAGAAGGAATGCCCACCCACAACTTGAGAAGGCAGCTCTGTTTGGATAAAGGGTCTCTATGGATGTCATGAAGGTAAGGATCCTGAGCTGAGATCATTCTGGATCAGGGTGAACCCTACATCTGATGACAAGTGTCCTCAGAGGGAAGAGGAGGACAGAGAAAAGTCCACATGAACATTGGAGGCATAGCCCGGAGTTTGCAGCCAGGAGCCGAGGGGCCCCCAGAAGCTAGAGTAGCCAGGGACCCATCCTCCACCAGAGGCTCCGGAACCAGTGAGGCCACCCACGTCACGAGTGTCAGGATGCGAGTAAGTTTCACTGCTTTAAGCCACCAACCGTGTGGTCATTTGTGACAGCGGCTCTAAGAACTGCATATGAACGAATACACCCATGGGGCCGTCCATACAAAGACCGGGAAAGGAAGAGGCAGCTGAGGAGACAGCGGGTAAGCAAGTGTGTGTCCCAGCTCCTCCTGTAGACCTGCATGGAGTGGGCATGACACCGAAGGAGCAGGTCTGTGTGCAAGCGCCAGGTGGAAAGTGAGGTTGGAAGAAAAGTGGGTGGAGGCTGGGGGCTGTGAGATCAAAGGGAGTCACTGGCTCTTTAAAAGTGGAGGCTGTTGTCCATGCAGATGGTGGCAGGATGGGGAGAGAAAAAGAGACATAAATACAGGGCTGAGATGACCCAAGGAGGGTGGGAAGGGACTGTTGACGGGGATTATCTGGCAAGAACTGAGCCAATGAATGAATGGCTGCAGCTTTACGTGCTGATGATGAGATTGAAAAATGTGCCCCAAAGATATCAGGGCCCAACTCCCAGAAACTGTGCTAATATCTTAGACAGCGAAAGATGTGATTAAGGTAAGGGTGTTGAGATGGGGATGCTGACCTGGGTTGTCTGGGTGGGTTCTGGCTTGGGATGTACATGTCCTTCTATACGAGAGGTTGGTGGTGGGGAAGATTCATTCACACACACACACACACACACACACACACGGGAGACGGCAATGTGTCAGAGGAGACAGAGACTGGAGTGTGATGGTCATAAGCCATAAACCAAGGAGAGGTAGAGGCTGGAGGAGGCGAGGACGGAGCCTCCCCTGGAGGCTGCGGAGGGTGGTTACTCCTGTCAACACCTGTATTTCAGCTCAGTGACTTCAGACTTTGGGCCTTCAGAACTGCGAGAGAACACGTTTCTGTCATTTTTCAGCCCCTCCGTTTGTGGTCAGTGGTTACAGTAGCCCTAGGAATCTTACACACATGGGGTAAGGGGTTCCCCAGGTGGCGCTGGTGGTAAAGAATCTGCCTGCAATGCAGGATATGCAGCTTCAATCCCTGGGTCGGGAAGATCCCCAGAAGGAGGGCACAGCAACTCAGTCCATCTTTCCAGGAAAATCCCATGGACAGAAGAGCCTGGTGGGCTGTGGCCATAGGGTCACAAAGAGTTGGGCATGACTGAAGTGACTGAGCACACAAGGACTGGTTTGGCCCTAAGTCATGGCTCCTGCAGGAGGACTTGGGGGCTCGTGTAGAGGAAAGGGAAGTGGGGGGCGGAGGGATGAGGATTCCACCCCATAAACATGTTCTGTAGCAGATGCCGCTGGACACTGTGAACTGCACATGCTCAGCCTTGAAAGACAAGAACAGAAATACCAAGTGCTAAACGCGCAGTAGAGATTCGAGGAGGAGGTGGGGGTGCGTGGAAGACTGAGGCCCCTTTAGGAGGCACTGTTGTGAGAAGGCGAACTCAGCACCAAAACAGAAATAGAAAGGACCAGACGCCTGCAAGGAGCGGGCAGTGGGGACGAGGAGGAGACTCAGGTAGACGCCCTGCAGGGCAGACACACGCGCCCACCCTTGCAGGGAGGCTTTGCGGCTCTGTTTCCAATCTCACTCTACTTCAGAGCCGCTGGCAGTGTCTGCCTGAGGCCAGAAAATTGGACAATTCAGGGAAATTATTCGTCAAACAGTTCCCTGGGGCAGCCCAGTACAGAGCAAAGCATACAAATTCTTTACTCCGGTTCCCCCTCCCGCAACTTCTAAAATGGCAAGAATTGTGCCCACTTTACAGATGGGAGCCCAGAGAGGTGGGAACACACCCCTGCCATCACAGAGTCCAGGGTCAGACAGACCCGGATTCACGTTCAGATCTGTCTGCCTCCTAATCGCGTGGTTTCACCATCAGTGTGTGGACAGAATGGATATGTATGGTCCTGGAAATCTCTGAGGCAGTCAGCCCGAGATGAAACATGTCAGCGTAAGTAAGACACTTAGAAAGAGTGAAGGAAAATCTCTTAAGAGCCACCTCCACATATTAGGGGGCTTCCCAGGTGGTTCAGTGAGAAAATATCCACTTGCCAATGCAAGAGGCACAAGAGATGCAGGTTCCGTCCCTGGGTTGGGAAGACCCCCTGGAGAAGGAAATAGCAACCCATGTCAATATTCTTGTCAGGAGACTTTCATGGGCAGAGGAGCCTGGTGGGCTACAGTCCATGGGCTTGCAAAGAGTTGGACACGAGTGGGCACAAACGCATGCAGGCCCTGTATTAGACACCGGGGGGTGGGGGGTGCATGGACCCTCTGAAATTGCAGAATTGTAGCAGCATGGGTTCATTTTCTAGATGGCAATGGTGTTACCTCTTATGGGAACCTCAAAATACATTAGTCTTACTGCTCTAGACATAAGACACTGTGCCAAGTGTTATGAGTAGCCATCAGTCTTCCTAAATCTATGGCTGCCCATAGCCCACAAATAAAGACGGTGCTTTGGGAAGAGTCTATAAAGTTGACATATAAATATTTTTGTTTTATTTTTCAGCCTTGGCAGCCTCCGTCCGGGCAGTTCTGGTCACATGTAGGTGTGATATAAAGATATAAAAGCTGCCCACTGAGAGGAAACCCAGAAGTTGCCAAGACCTTGACAATTACATAAAGACTCTATTAAAACTCTTTACAGCCTTGTGTCTACAGCCCTGCTCATCTCACTGAAACTTCCTAAACTGCTAGGCTCCCTTCATAGTGAGGGGACAAAGGTTAATAAACAGGGTGGGGACTTCTTCCGTGGTCCAGTGGCTGAGACTCCGCATTCCCAGTGCGGTGGGCCAGGGTTCGATCCCTGGTCGGGAAACTGGATTCCACACACCACAACTAAGACACAGCATAACCAAATAGAAAAATATTATTTAAAAAATAAAATAAACTGTCAGCCTCCTCTGTATCAGAGAAGTGCAGCTGAGTGAAGGAGAGAAGCTTGAGTCAGCGTCAGGCAAGGATATCCTCCTTACACATTTGTCCTGCTAAAACCCACCTGGACTAGCCTAAGTTGGAGGAGCAGAGCCAACAGGACTGATGGATTGGCTGGTTGGTAAGGAATTGGCTACCACAGTTATGGAGAATAAGTCCTAGGACCTGCAGAGGTGGCCAACGCAGGAGAGCCGACGACAGGGTCTAAAGTCAGGGGATGCTCCAGGTGAAGGACAGGGCACAGAGGGCCACTCTCCCTCCCCACCTCTGTGTTCTATTCCTGTCTTCCACGGACGGGATGGACCGTCCGCACTGGGGAGGGTAAGCTGCGGAACTCAGTCCACTGATCCAAATGTCCATCTCACCCAGAAACATCTGCACAGATACCCCCAGAATGACATCTAAGCAGATAGATATCTGGCCCCCTGAGGCCCAGTCAAGTTGACACATAAAATTAACCACCACACGGGGCAGGGCTCTCATGGGGTGGGGGGATAAAGTAGGAGTTTGGGATTAACAGACATACACTACTACATATATCACAGATAAACAACAAGCACCTCTTTGTAGTACAGGGAGCTATGTGCAATATCTTGTATAATCTTTAAGGGAAAAGAATCTGAAAAAGAATACATATGTATAATGGAATCACTTTGCGGTACACCTGAAACTAAGACAACATTGTAAATCAGCTGTGTTTCACTTAAACACACACACACACACCAAGCTCACACACCATCTGCTTCTTTACCCACTGGTTCACCCCCTCCAGACCAAGAGGAAGAGGGTCCCACTTCCTCTACAGTGAATTCCCCTTCCAGTCCTCTTCCTCGTCCTCGCCCTTCAAGCCCTAAACATCCTCAAGAATTGCCTAAAGGTGGAGAAACCAGAAACTTGGGGCTTTCCACATGGTGCTGGTGGTAAAAAAAAAAAAAAGAAAAGAAAAGAAAAGAAAAATCACCTGGGTTCAATCCCTGGCTCTGGAAGATCTCTGAGGAAAGGAAATGGCAACCCACTCTAGTATTCTTGCCTGGAGAATCCCTTGGACAAAGGAGCCTGGCAGGCTACAGTCTATGGGGTCGCAAAGAGTGGAACATGACTGGGTGACTTAGCACACACACACGTCAGTCGAGCTAAGGACGAGAAGCTCCATTCTAAGACTAGAATGCATCCATGGGACCTGTCATCTGTGTCCTGCAAAGGAAGAAGATTTCTGTCCACGTCTGCTGAGCCTGCTCACGATCTAGCAGCTTAGGAACACCTGCGGGCACTTCAAGGCCGGCAAGAGGCCACAGGTCCCTCCTGCTTCCGTAAACTCTCCTGAAGCTGAAGCCAAGCTTCCAGCCCATTTGTCTGTGAATCGGGGATTATAATCATCGAAGGGACCATTTTAGGTCCCAAGTAATGAGGTGGGAATATCCTAGTGGCCAGCTTCTAAATCTAGATCTCGGGTGATAGTTGATATACCAGACGGTGGGCACAGGCCTGTGGGTCTTGGTGAAGCAAAGTGGCTTCTTGGTGAAGCAAAGAAGCACTTGTGAGCCAAGTGGCTCAGCTACTGCTGCTGCTGCTGCTGCTACTGCTAAGTCGCTTCAGTCATGTCCGACTCTGTGTGACCCCATAGATGGCAGCCCACCAGGCTCCCCTGTCCCTGGGATTCTCCAGGCAAGAATACTGGAGTGGGTTGCCATTTCCTTCTCCAATGCACAAAAGTGAAAATTGAAAGTGAAGTCGCTCAGTCATGTTGGACTCTTAGTGACCCCATGGACTGAAGCCCACCAGGCTCCTCCGTCCATGGGATTTTCCAGGCAAAAGAGTACTGGAGTGGGGTGCCATTGCCTTCTCCGAAGTGGCTCAGAATCTCCCATCAATTCTAAGCTGCAGTGTTTGGAGGAAGTTATCCACCCGTCTGTACTTACTGTCCCTTTGTCCAGATGGGCACCAGGGTCAGAGCTTCTGGAGCTCATTCATTCTGTGGGGCTCGCAATAGTACCTTCATGTCAAATAGAAGCTGGGGGAAGCAAAGGGGATGCAAGAGTAAGAAAAGGGACCGGGCTGTGGGGGAGGTGCTAAACCGGAGCGGGTGGGGGCCCGGGGTAGGCTGGGGCGAGTGTAGCCTGAGACCCAGGGGGCCCGGGCTAGATGGGACCCTCCTTAGAGGGGGCTGGCCACCTGGCCTCCTGCTGTGCCCAGCAGCCAATATGTTTTCGCCTTGTCGATGCTGGCGGCTGAGGGTCTATCCCTGGTCTCATTTATCTCCCAGTGTAGTGGGCTCAGGGAGCAGAAGGACCATGGTTCCAACTGAGAGTCTGAAGGGGGAGGCCTTCCTCCTCTCCCGAGTCCCGGCTGATCACAGAACAGAACCGGCTAAGCCCTCCCTCCCCAGCTGCCCAGCCTCCGTGTTGGAGCTGCTGCCGGAGCTCCGGGTGCGCGAGTGCAGACGTCAGTGCCTTTGATCTCTGAGCACGATGACATAGATTTATCAAATGTTTGCCTCTTTCTGCCTGTTTGAAAGGCTGATTTATGGGATGCAGCCTTAGCCTCCCTTCCTTTCTTGAAATATGAAGTGCTTGTGAATAGCCAGGGTAATATTTAATATCCTGCCAAGGAGCCTCTCACACCGCCTAACAAACTCACTACATCCCGCCCAGTGGACCACGTCTGTTGGGCTCCTCTTTTTGGACTCAATAAATTAGCATTAAAATGCCTCACAGATAATGCCCAGTTTCCCTTTCTAGCTGAGGGAGCGGGGACAATTCCAAGGGAGGGGACCACAGCCCAGGGTCGGGGAGCCAGGCTCTTGGCAGATGCTTTCGTGTTCCAAGTGTCGGGGCAGGAGCTGAACAGAGGGGAACTTGATGCTCACATATGCTCAGGGTCAGAGCGGCTGGAAGACGGACCCGCCTGGCTCATTCCTGACTCTTCCATCCAAACTGTTCCCTAAACAATTTCCTGAGAATGTGGAAGTGTCTTCCAAGAAGCACTTTACTTGAAGAAGAAAGCAGCTAAAGTTGAAAGGTGCTGATGCAAACAGTCTTGACGGGAACTGACTTAGCTTTAAGGACAGCTCTGCATCTCTGAAGAGGGTGCAGGCCTGGGAAGTCCCGTGGGGGTGGCTGACTTGCTGTAAAGAGCAGATAGTGAGACGCCCTGGGTTTTCACCTTGTTAATGGCCTTGGAATAAATGGACCTTCACTCATGCCTGTATATGACGAGGTTTTTCCTTACAATGAGTTGGGAACCACAGGTGGTACATGATCAGGCTTGCCCTCTTGGTGCTGGGCATCTGAGGGTCTGCAGTCGCTGGGCACTGCCCATGCTGGGCCTCTCCTGGGGTCCATTTCCTCACCGTCGGGACCCCAAGGCCTCTCTGAGGACCAGACTGTAAAGCAATTCCCCTTTGCCCAGCCCCTTCTCGGCAGGTTCCTCAAAACTTCATGATGGGCAGGGTCAGTTGTGTCCTGTACATGGGCTGATGGACGTGAACCAGGCTGATCAGATCAGGAATAAGCCCAAACCCTAAGTCAGGCTAATCGGAGCCAGCATCTCAATGTCAAGACTTCCTTTCTCTCTAGTCTTGAACAAGAAGCTGTCACTAGTCACCCAGCTGCCCACCGCAGAGGGGAGCACAGTTACCGGGTCTTCTTGTTTCTTCCCAAGGGGTGGCAGGCAAAAGGCAGGGAGGTTTGCTTTGTTCACCGTGGCACCCCCAGCACCTGGCCCAAGGCACGTAGTAGACAGATATTTGTGAATAAAGGAATGAATGAGTGTCCAGGGGGTGTCTGCTTTTAAGGGGAGAGAGACTGCTATGAGTGGGGCCAACGACAAGCAGAGAGAACATTCTGTCGCCTGGATCAAGCCGTGCCTGAAGTCAGCTGTTTCTGGATCTTTCAACTACAGGAACCAATACATTACTTCTTGTAAGCCAGTTTCAGTCGAGTTTCCTGTCACTGGTAATTATGAATGTAAATTGGTACAGGAAGGTAGGTTAAAGGTTAACTAATGAGCACACACTCTGCTGTGACATTAGCTGTAAATTCTTCTCCCAGTTCTGTATAGATTATCTACATCTGGATGTGAACAAATGCCAAATTGTCTGAGAGGCCTGAATGAGTCTCTGCCATGATTTAGGTAGGTTTTAGGGCAAACAGCTCCATCCTTATTTGCAAAGTGAGCTCAGGTCCTCTGGATGGATGGGTCACTGGATCATTCAGATTGGAGGGACTCAGCAGGTGGGGAGAGGGAGGGAAGCGAGGAGTGTGGGGAAGTAGTTCCTGCTCTGGAAACTTTTGGGCAGAGGCTTAGGACCCTAGGCCATCCTATCACGCTTGGGGGATCAGTGAAAAGTGTGTTCGTTGCTAAGTCGTGTCCAACTCTTTGCAACTCCATTGACTATAGCCCACCAGGCCCCTCTGTCCATGGAATTCTCCAGGCAAGAATACTGGAGTGGGTTGCTGTGCCCTCCTCCAGGGTGTCTTCCTGATCCAGGGGTCAAACTAAGGTCTCCTGCATTGCAGGCAGGTTCTTTTCCATCTGAGCCACCAGGGAAGGACTGTTTCAGGGAGGCTGGACTAGGTGTGGACGGGGGCTGGATGACAGGGTGAGGTGGGGGGGTGTTTCCCACAGAAAGTAGGCCCAGCAGTCTGAGTCAACAGTGACTACAGACAGGAAGAGGACATGAGCTGGGGAAGGGGGCCCCCTCTTGGGGAGTGGCGCCACCCTGCCTCCCTGGCCTGGGAACAGCCGGGGATCTTCCCTCTGCAGTCACCTCTCCCCCCATCAAGGTGTGGACCTCTTTCTGTGCCCTGCACTCTTCCGCCCAGACCCCCTTGGGGTCTCTCCCCTCCTCCATCCTCCCAACTAGCTGTCACTCCAAGGCCTGAGTCTTTTTTCTAAA
Organism: Bison bison bison; assembly: GCF_000754665.1. Classification (NCBI taxonomy): domain Eukaryota; kingdom Metazoa; phylum Chordata; class Mammalia; order Artiodactyla; family Bovidae; genus Bison; species Bison bison. The sequence goes on from NW_011494752.1 coordinate 11,099,243, forward strand.
GCACAAAGCATCACAGTGCTTTGTCCCGAGTTGGCTTCTTATCTTGAAACTCGCTGCACTGAAGGGGAGAGAGGCCAAGGGTCTTGAAGGTGCGGAGCCGGACCCTGGTTTCCTGTGGGACTTGGAACGTCTGTACAGAGGCCACCTGACCCCGTGTCCAGGGCACCGAGCAGGAGAGGGGCTCACAGCATGAGATGGAGCTTGGTGCAAACTCAGGTCTGGAAACTGACATGTCTCTTACTGCAAGGAGAAATTTTAGGGAAAAATAAGCAGCATGATGCCAAATGAAGAGGTGAATCCACAAACAATATAAGAAAAAAAAAAAAAAAAAGGCTAAGACTATGAATGAAAGACTTGGAAGATCAGCACTGAGGTCCAGTCCACAAAGGACATTAAGTTATTTGCACAGTATTGCCATGAATCTATATATCTTTTACTTTTTTTAATTTTAAAATTTTTATTTATTTTTAAAAATTTTAGCCATGCCACACAGATTTTGGGATCTTAGTTCCCCAACCAGGGATTGAACCCAGGCCCCTGGGCTGTGAAAATACTGAGAACTAACCACTAGGCTGTCAGGGAATTCCCTATATATTTTTTAAATGTATTCAGGTATTTTGATTTTGCAATAGTCTAATTTTGTTACTCATCTCATTGTGTCCTTTTCAAAGTCCCTCTTTTATTTTTCTAGCAGAGTTTCCTTATGGCCAATTAATTATTTGGCCAAAGAACCTAGAACCTGAGGACTCCGGGGCAGAAGCAGGAATGGCCTGTTTGTCTACTTCCCGCTTCTGCTGCAATCCCCAACCCCCCTTGCCCCAGAACTCTCCAGAAGGTAAGCTCCTGGGGTTGGGGCTGAGTCTGGGTTTGCCCCTTCATCCCACACCAGGCCCAGCTCATGGCACCTGGATGGTCACTTGCTCAGTGGACGAGAGGGGCAGGCTTCTTCCCTCGAGGATGCCTTGTTTGATTTGTGTTTGTCTGTTTGTTGAAGCTGGGGTGGGGGGCTTGTTTGTGTTCGCCTGGCTAATGCTCTGGGGATTGTTTATCTTGTCACTTGGCCCCTCTTTAGATGTTTGGGATGGAGTTACTCTGCCAGGCACTCCTCTCTGCCACTTTCAGAGTTTCCTGTCTCAACCCCTGCTTTCCCCACCCCCACCCTGAACAGCCTCGGCGGCTCTGTTCTGGACTTCACTTTAGAGAGAGGAGCTGTGGGTAGAGCCGGCCATCTGCTGAGGACAGGCTTCTACCGAGACCCGGAAGCACCATCTTCACTCCCCAGTCTGGCTGACCTGCTGTCTTGCACTTGGGGTCCTCCTTCTTTTGGCTTCCACTTCCCAGGCAGCACCTCCAACTCACGAGCCGGGTTGGGGGTCCCATTTCTCTAAGCTGACCTGGATGCACATGTTGGCTCTCACCTGCCGGAAGTGGGTGATGCTTAAGGGAGAAGATGGAACCAGACACTAGATTCTCTGTGAATGTGTTTGGGAAAAGCAAAGCGAGAGAGAACGAGAGAGAGAAATTGTGGCCAAGAAGCCAACTTGACTAAGAACACCTTGCTGCTAAGTTGTTGGGCGTTGGGCCAAGACAGCCCTGAAGATATAGGAAAGAGTGAGCATATACTGCACTTTGGAAAACAAAGGCTGAGTAACTTAAGGAAGGAATGATAGTAACTCATCTTGGCTGGACTCTGGCCATTTTCTTCCCGAAACAGTGAGAGCTGTATCTGCCCTGGACTTAGTCCCACAGGGCCTGTACCCCACGCCCCCACCTCGTGTTGGTCCCAGTGGAGCAGAGACAAGTATTCCTCCAGCTCCGGCCCCTTCCCTAAAGCCACCCATTGGCTCCTTTGCTCACCGAAGAGGCGCCACCATGCGGTCACTACTGAGTCCCTTCCATTCCAGGTGCTGGTGGACCCAGCAATGAGAAGCTGGCGTGTTTTCCTCACTGAGCTTGGGATCTGATGGTCGTGGGGAGGGGAGGCGGGGGGACTGTGAACGGAGGGGTGAGTGACACGGGCCGGCTGCACACCGACAGGTGCTCCAGGAGACGCCGCAGGAATGGCGGTGGGTGGGGGGTGGTCTGCAGTTAGAGAAGGCAGACCCCAGAAACGAGAGAAGCTGTGGGTGGTGGCCTGGAAGCGGGGGGAGGGCCTCTGGTTAGTGCAGTCCCAGACTGTCCCGTGCAGGGTGGGGGTGGGAACAGGGACTGCCCCAGCAGTGGGGTGAGGGCAGTTTACAAGCTATCTGCTGTTACCTGTTACAAACGGCTTTCCAAGTCGGTTCTGTCTTGATCCTGGGCTAACAGACTGACTACAGGGGCCTCTTGTAGCCAAGAAGGGGTTATTAACTCAAAAAGCACTTCCTTGAATAAAGAAGATGTGTTCATAGACATAATGGAATATTACTCAGCCATTAAAGAGAATGAAATAATGCCATTTGCAGCAACATGGATGAACCTAGAGATTATCATACTGAGGGAAATAAATTGGACAGAGAAGGAGAAATATCATTATGACATCCTTTATATGTGGAATCGAAAAAGAAATTATACAAATGAACTTACAAAACAGAAAGAGACTCACAGACTTAGAGAATGAGCTTATGGTTGCCAGTGGGGGGAAGGATGGGGGGAAAGGATAGTTAGGGGGTTTGGGATGGACATGTGCACTCTGCTGTATTTAAAATAAAGAACCAACAGGGACCTACTATATAGCACAGGGAACTCTGCTTAATGTGGCAGCCTGGATGGGAAGGGAGTTTGGGGGAGAATGGATACATGTATGTGTATGCCTGAGTCCTTTTGATATCCACCTGAAACTATCACAACATTGTTAATTAGCTATACCCCAATACAAAATAAAACATTTAAGAGAAAACAATGTGCTTATAACAACGGGAAAAAAAAAAGTACTTCCTGAGCACGTAGTCTGGGCCGAGAATCACTTGAGATACTGGAGAAGGTGCTGAGGAGATGACGGCCCTGCCTCCACAGGGCTTATGCTCTACAGAGACAGATAATGAATTAGTCAGGAGATAAATACAGAGATGGACACAGAGTGTCTTACAGCCATTTCAGTGAGGCCAGGGGGTGATCCAGGGTGAGGGGTGGTAGAGGAGCCCAGGAAGAGGGAATGAGAGGCTTCCGGCAGTTGAGAATTGTGGCGCAATGGGCAGGATGGTGTGGGGGTGGGGGGGATTGGCAGAGGGGAGGTGGTTCTAAGATCAGAGCGGGGAGCAGAGCTAGATCATGGAGGGCCTCACAGGTCTTGTAGAGATTCTGCATTTTATTCATGGAGTGAAGAGAAGCCCTCAGGGGATGGAGAACAGGGGCGTGTTGTGATCAGCCTGGAACCTTGGCAGGGTAACAGTGGCTGCTACACGGACAACTCAGTGGTGGGGACAAGGGAGAGAGAAATTACGAGCCATGAGGGTGGCAGTGGAGGAAGTGAGGGGAGGTCAGACACGAAGAATGTTTACAGGGGGCTCAACCTGTGGCCAGACGCTGGCCTCCTAGACGTCCTGTGACGTGCACAGGGGGGACCAGCAACAGAGTGACAGAACCTGAATTAGGAGGTGAGTGTCGGAGGTTCTTTGATCCAGAACACCTCTTTACCTCTCACATTTGCTTGGAAATTGTAATCTCTCCAGCATGAGGTCAATTATGCGTGGGTTTTCAATAAAAAAGAAGCAAGTAGGGCCTTTCCTCATGGTCCAATGGTTAGGACTGCACTTCCACTGCAAAGGGGTGTGCGTTGGATCCCTGGTTGGGTAACTAAGATCCTGCAAGGAGCGAGGCCAAAAAAAAGAAGCAAAAGTACACTGCTCCCACTTAACTTTTCCTCTTGGCAGTTTATAAACTTATTTAAAATGTTTGACAGCTGATGGGAGAAGACCTAAAGCATGCGTGGCAAAGCTGAAGGCAATCGCTGGACCCTGTTTGTCTTCCACTTGCTTTGTATTTAGCTGCCTGTTGGTTGTCACCATCGATCCTATAAGACGGATGGAGAAAGTGTGCCCTAGACAGATGAAGTGCATTGGGGGGGATCGCCAGCTGGCCGATCATGGCAGGGAAAACGCTAAGGCAGCAGCACTCTGACCTACTTCTTAAGTGCGTTCTCTTGGGCTCTGAGCATGTTGTTAGAAAGGTCAAGTGGGCATTTCCCCAAACCTTTTCTCCCCTGAGTTCCTCCTGTGGTCAGTTACAAGGGTCCTACTATTTAGAGTGTGTCCAGAGGGGTGGGTGGGTGTCAGAGGACAGAGTCTCCAGCTCTACCTAAATTCAGAAGTGTGAGTCTCCCATCACACTGGAGTCAGCAGCAGAACAAGCTCTGCTCAGGTCCTGGCACTGCATGGGGTACAGGAGTGCGTGCGTGCGTGCGTGCCCAGTTATGCCTGACTCTGTGCAGCCCCATGGACTGCAGCCCGCCAGCCCCCCTGTCCATGGGATTTCCCAGGCAACAATATTGAGTGGGCTGACATTTCCTACCTCCAGGAGATTTTCCCAACCCAGAGATGGAACCTGTATCTCTTATGTCTCCTGCATTACAGGCAGATTTCTTACCACTGTGCTACCTGGGAAGCCCTGAGTCCCAAGCTACTTTCTTAGCAAAACAAACAGCACATGAGGATGGATTGACAGAAAAATAAACTGTCAGAGGGATATTCAACTCCATACATCCTCAGAGCAAAGCAGTCTCCAACAGCCTTGTATTTCTCCTTCAGCATCAGGGCCTGGGGCACTCAAAACGTATTTAAAGTGCAGTGAAGATATTTGTATTGGGCAAGATGTACCCCATTTTTCTGTTTGAAGACAAACCAACTGTGGGACCGGGCAACAGCGTCCCCCTCACTATGGGCCCACGGAGAGGGACCCTGGGTGAAATTAGGTTTCATCCATAATGGATGCAGTGTCTTTACTAAAAGGAAGCTGGTACAATTTTCCCAGTCAGAAGGAATATTGTGTTGAGTCGTGTTTTTTAAAAAGCTAAATAGGGAATCGGAACGACCCTTTTCCTTGTCATTAGTTTGCTGTATTATGAAATAACCCAAGTTCAAGTGCAATCCTGTGTTGAAGCTCAGGCTCCTGCTCCTGCCTGCATGGCCCCTCTACCCTTGCAGCCCGGGGCCTGATGGCCTCACGGCTGAGTGACACTCACGTCCAGACCGGGCATCCCAGGCTGGGCTCCCGACGTAGGCAGGGAAACGCTGGGGTGAGCAAACTCAGACCTTCCTGTCTTTAGCCTTCAGTCTTAGCAGGCCCTCTGTATGCGCTCGTGCCACCCCAGCATGGACTGCAGGCTTACCCAGTGACCTGCCGGAAAGATGCTTGGGCGCCCGGGCTTCATCCGCCTGGCAAGTGCTGGCGGTCAACGGTCAGGGCCAGAACCCCCGGCTCTACAGGTGAAGCCCCAGGATGTCCAGAGGCCTGGATGAGCAAGCAGCGGTCTGGGCTCTTGGGAGCGTGAATACCACATTCCCGTGAGGGCCAGGGGACAGGGTTTGGGAAGGTGGTCCTCAGAGGGTGGCCCCTGGGAGGTGTGAGAGTGACGAGGGCGGGGCAGTGAGGGGTTAGCGAGGTTTGAGCGCTGAGGAGCAGGGGCGCTGTTCCTTGTGCAGACCGTGCAGCGGGCACTGTATATTCCGAGCAGGAGAACAACAGGTAAGGAGGTGGGGAGGCCCCCAGGCCCACTTCCAGGGCGATGGAAGGGAGACTGGGTGACTGAGCAGAGGGTGGGGGGCGGGGGGATTCCTTCAGGCTCGCCGGCTGCTCGTTTTCACCCCAGCGCCTGCCAGTCCCATGGCCGCTCGTGACAGTCAGGCAAGTGTCACCCGTTCTGCCAGGAGCCGCAGACGAGTGGAATGACGCCACACACACTGCGGCTCGCGGTGCAGATTTATTGCAGCAGAGAACCCACGCGCCTTACAGATCTTTGGGCTGGGGACCGCCCGCCAGACGCGACTTTGTCAGTTCCCGCAGCGCGACCTGAACACGGCCAAGTAAGTGCAGTCGAAAATCAGATGCTACCTGCAATCGCTTTGGGCATTTTCAGAGAAGGGACATGTTGAACGTGGCTGAAACTCCCAAATAAATTCCTCCCAGGGCAGCAGTGCCCCGGAGACAGAGTAACTAAAACATCCTGTTAAACCTCAAGGCCTTCAGGCAAATGGGACATCCGGTAACTGGATGATGAGGCGGACTTGGGGGGCTGGGGGAACCGCTGGTGTCGGAGGCCACCCCTGCCTGTGGGGACCCATGCACCACCCCCCCTTGGAGGGGGGCACCAGAAGCATCCCCACTAGGAGTCTGGCTTTTGCTTCTGGCTCTCCAAGCCGCTGGCTGTGTGGAGGCTAATTTCTAAGTCCTGAAGATAGCAGGGTGGAAATGTTTTTAACCAAAGGAACAGGATGTGAGCTGTGAGGGCTGGCTGGCCCAGCTCAGCCCCTTCTGACTTCCCTTCTCACTGGACCCTGAGCCCAGCTGAGGACTGCAGCAGTGGTTGAAAAGGGAGAGGTGGGTCAGAGCCGGAGGGGCTTCTGGCTTTAAGTCTAACGTGCCCCTTCTACAAAGAACCGCTCTGATACCACCTGTGTGGGACAGTGGACTTTAAAGATGCCCTCGGTTCCCTGGGGTTTCTGAAATGCTGTTCCCTAACAGGATGGGGACAAGGGCCGGTCTGAGATTCCAGGGTAACCGTTTGAATCCTCCCTGAGGTGGGCGGCAGCCAGTACTTGGTGTTCTATTAGCATTTGAGGGGGTATGAGGCTGAGAACATGGGGCAGGAGCTGGGCCCGGCTCATTCATAGGAGGGCTGCGGCCGGCAGCAGCATTTACTCTGACGCAGCCTTTGAGGGACCACAGGCCACAGAACCACAGATGCCAGCGTGCGAGTGAGCACCTTGTCTGGCCTCCCTGGCCGGCAGGTGGGGAGGGCCGAGAAGCAAGGTGAACCTGCACTTCGACCTGAGGGAGAAGACGAACCAAGTGGTGAGGTCGGAGGAAGGCCTCTGTAACAACCCTCAAAGGAAAACAAGCAAACAAAAAACCCACCCTCTCCTTGTGTCAATCCACAGAGCCACTCCGATTCTCATTTGGGGAACATTTTGGATATCACCATGAAAAAAGTTGTCCAGTGGTCACTGAGCACCAAATTATTTTACAGCCTCGTTTCAAACGTAGCGAGTTTGCTCCTGGTGCTTTGGAATAACCAAAATATTTCTTGCCTAACAGCAGAGTGAAAAAAAAAAAAACAAACCCGAAAACCCTGCACGTCTCCCTGGACGTCTTCTGCTTTTCCCAGAGCGGGCGGCCGTCAGCTCTGCGGCGCCCCTGTGCCCTCCTCCCCCGCTCGCCGCTTGCAGGTAAGCATCAGCAGCAGGAGCAGAGGCAGGTGCCAGAGGCTGCAGAAGAACAGCTTCCGGGAGCTCTTCCGGTCCGCGTCCCGGTAGAACCGGAAGCCGAGGTAGGAGATGTACAGGTTGATGGGCAGGGCGATGACCGGGAAGGTCCAGGTGGTGACGTCCAGGGCGGGTGCGGCGACGCACATGGCGAGCAGTGCCAGGCAGTGGCGCAGGGCGACGCGCCGGCACAGGGCCGGGTGGGTGACGGACATCATGCAGTAGCCGCCCCGGGAGTAGTCCTCACGGAGGCCCCAGCTCAGCGCGTTGAAGTGAGGGAACTGCCAGGAGTAGAGGATTCCTCCCAGAAGACAGGCCCCTGCATGGAGGGGGAGGCGGGGAAGCAAGACAGGCTGTCGTCAGAGGTTTACACAGGCATCTCCTCCGCCCGCCCCCAGATGACGGCAGCCCGACCTGAGCGCTGCACCCCCTCCCACCACACTCCCAGCCTCCCCCGGGTCCTCTGCTCAGAGGCCGAGATGGATATGGAGGAGGAGATGGGCTGGGGCGCTGAATCCTCTCCCGCATCCCATGTCCTCACGGCGGGGGAGGGAGGCTGGGCACCTGGGCACCTGGGTTCCCACGGGGCTGAGCACCTGTGGCTCCTGCCCGCTCTCTCCGCCCC
>NW_011494752.1:11107597-11116863 GCF_000754665.1 Bison bison bison
GCGCACAGGTACACGGCCGGCACCGCCAGGAGGGCGGGGTACTCCACAGCAGGAGTGGAGAACCTGGAGTGGCACAGGGGCGCTGTGTCCAAGGCAGGGCAGACACCTGCCTGTCATCCGCAGTTTTTAGGACAGGTGAACACCTGAGCATCTCTCCTCTGGAGCTGGGTTTTCCCTAAACACCCTGGGGTGAAGGCTACCAGTTACTGAGCACCTCCTACTAACAGACACTCTGTCACCTGACTTAATGTGACTGCAGGACTTTAGGCAGATTTTATAATCCTCATGAGGGCTCCCCGGTGGCTAAGAATCTGCCTGCAATGTGGGAGACCTGGGTTCAATCCCTGGGTTGGGAAGATCTCCTGGAAAAGGAAATGGCAACCCACTTCAGATTCTTGACTGGGAAATTCCACGGACAGAAGTGCCTGGTGGACTACAGTGCAGAGTCACAGAGTTGGACACGAGCGACTAAAATAACACATAATCCTCATGAAGCAAACGAATCAGATGATGCTAAGTTCTCTAACAAGAGGTGAAGGAGGAACTCGGCAGGAGCATGTCTGATTTTCACCCTGGTTCCCCCACTGCACCGGGGCTGTGTCTCCCCAGGGGGCCGCAGCCATTCCCGGGAAGACGGTTCAGGTTCATTCCTCCTCTGCGCACACAGGACGTGTTCCCCGAGTGCCTACTAAGAGGCCAGCATGGTCTGGGAAGGCTGTCAAGTGCCCCCATCCATTCTGACCCTATCTGTAATTAGCACATATACATCTTAGTTCATGCGAACACTCCAATCTGAACAGTAAAAGAAGAAGCTTCTATTTGTTGAATCTGCTGGCAAAGAAAGGATGGTGCCTGCCACCCACTGGGGATGACCCTGGATGCCAGAGAGGCAGCGGCCAGCAAGGAGTCCAGAGGGCGGGGAGCGCACAATGCAGTGACACTGACGGCTGCGACTCAGAGACTCAAACAGGGCAACAGTATGCATGACCTGGGAGTGACTGCTCAGGGAAGACCTTCCCAAAGGTGACGGAGAGCCACGGCCAACTCCACTATCCTGCGCAGGGTGGCTCAGTGTGTGTCCGGGGTGACGTGAAGGCTGCGGTCAGGCTGTGTGTGTGTGTGTGTGTAGACAGGCTGGTGAGGGTGGAGCCCCCAGTGCAGGGGTCACCAAGGAGGGGTGACGCGGGCAGATGCTGATGCCTTTCCTCCAGGCGGTGGACATGCACAGTTCTTGGTGGAGACGTGGAGGTTCTCTTAGAGGCCGTCTTAAGTTTGCCCATCAGACATCTGCCCCATGAAGACCTGGCGGCTCGTTCACAGGCCCTGTGGAGAGGAGACACGTCCGGACTCTCATGCTCCCAGCACCTTCCTACGGGCAGGGCTGCCCTCACCTCACAGATGAGAAAGATAATCAACTTGCCTGAGGCTCTTCTGCACCCCTGGCACCTTCTCCTACGAAGTTGCTGCCAAACAGCGACTGACACCGTTTGGTGGTCGGGCTTCCCAGGTGGCACTAGTGGTAAAGAACCCGCCTGCCAATGCAGGACACATAAGAGATGTGGGTTCAATCGCCGAGTCGGAAGTCCCCTGGAGGAGGGCAGGGCAACCCACTCCAGTATTCTTGCCTGGAGAATCTCGTGGACAGAGGAGCCTGGTGGGCTACAGTCCATGGGGTCGCAAAGAGTCAGACATGACTAAAGAGACTTGGCACACACGCATGCCTGGTAGTCATCAGAATGTTGGCCACATTATGGGGGAGAGGAAGGCTTGGACAGACAAAGTCCGTTTATTAAGTAAGAGTGCTGGTACCTTAAAAAAAAAAGTTTGTTCTCCTGCAAACACACAGACGATATTCTTCTTGACAGTGAGCACCCTCAGGGAATTAGTGAGACAGAAGCAAGGCTGGACCACCCAGGTACAAGTGAAGTGGGAAACAGGGCGACAGAAGGCCCGCTTCTCCCTCGTGGTCTGATGACAAAGTAGAGCCGCCCCCGGATGTCGGGGGGACCAGCACGGAGGAGGCAGTGTGACTGGTTCTGGGGCACCAGCCACTGAGAGGCTCCGAGCACGGCGCCAGCCCAAGGGGGACCAACAGGACCAAGCTGTGTCCCCTGGGCACCGGCATCGCGATCATTAGAGGTGGGGGAGGGGACAGGTAGGCCAGGGCTCAGGAGCTGTGCTGCTCTTGAAATGGCCGAGAAGGAGCCAGCGCAGCTGGGAAACCAGCCTGGAAACGGTGGAAACATCAGGCTCCCACGTGGAGTCTCACTTGTCTTTCTCGAAAGCCCTCTTTTTTCGTGTGCCAGCCGGACTGTTCTGTTTTGCTCAATACACATTTTCAGGTATGCTTCTCCTTAAAATAACATAATTAAAAAAAAAAAATCATTTTCCTAAGAGTAGCATGCTGCTTCCTCCGGGGGGAGGAAATTGGGGTAGGGGTTTGGCTCCTGTCACAAATGAAAAGAGCTTTAGAAATCACAGCTGAGCCTTAATGGACTGTAATCACACGTCCCCACCCCCGCCCAGTTCTCCTCCGCTGCAGCGGCCTCAGCTCCTATGAAAGATGTGAAACAAATGACCGTCTCCATCGAGATAAGGCGAGTGAGCACAGGAAGCCTGGAATTAGTCCGGGGGCTTGGGGGAACCCACCTTCCTTGTGGGGGAAACATAGAGCCCTCAGTTTCCTGACTTGAAGGCCTCTGCTCACCCTCGCCCCCACAGAGCAGTCAGCTTGTACTGGGCCTGTGTTCTGCGACAACAGATACTGACTGCACACCCACTGTAGGGCAGGCTTGGTCTGCCCTTGAGGCCCTTTTTCTGCTAGCGTCTCCCCACGGACAGAGACAATACAGGAGGCACAGGCCGGGGGATGCCACCTTCAGTGCAGGGCTTGAGGGGAGCTCATAGGAGCAAGACCTCAGTTGGCCCTGAGGAGATCAGGGAGGGCTTCCTGGAAGAGGTGACATGTGACCTGAGATCTGAAGATGGTCTCTTTGAGTTTCAGTCCGTTCACTCAAGCGATGCGTGTTCTTCTTTTCAATGTATTTCCTCATTTTCCTGCCTAGCCGCAGAATCTTCTTATCTACTGGGTTTAATCATATCCAGAAGGCATGTCTGCTTCCTTTCTTTTAAGCAAATATCTGTGGGTCAATGAATACACAGAATACGGCAGTCTGTGATGGTTGCCGCAACTGTGCCTACGACTCTCCAGAGGATGGGTGAGGATGGATGACTCCACGATCCTGTTTGCAGGCAATTCCGGAGGAGGTCCGGGGGTCGGGGGCCTTCCTTCCTTCCCTCCGCACACACAGAGAACACGGGAGCTCGCCAACTGTGCTGTGTGTGTGGACGTGAGGAGAACCCATATCTCCCGGCCCCTCCCCGATTAGGGGGGCACCTAGGTGAGCAAGGCCAGCCAGAGTCTTCCCAGCCACTCCTGGAAAATACTCTTAAAGCCTCTCTCAGCCACCTCCACACCACCCTAAGGTGCGGAGAGCCTCACCCTGTGCTGGGGCCCATAGCATGAAGCACTTCTGTGTTTTGTGGCGAACCGAGTCAAGGTGATCCCAGCCGAGCAAGTTCCCAACACAGCAGAGATGAGATGCTCCAAGCTAGAGCTCCAGCTCTGTCGGAACTCTTCCAGAAACTAATCCCTTCAAACAGACTGCAGTGGTTGCAGCTCACTCGCTCTCTCTGCTGCCCTGCGGGCTCACATTCAGCCCTTCCCACTCCGACCCCAACCACTCGCGGCCAGCCGCTGTCCACGAAGGGCCTTGAAGAGCAAGAGACGCGGCCCCAGCAAAGCCTGTGCTGGGCTCAGGGGCCCTCCCCCGCCGACAACGGGCTCCTTCTCCACGCGGCCCCCACCCCTTGGGAGCTTTGGGGTGATGGCTCATGTAAACTGGGGGCTCGCTGGGGGGTTGGGCTTGGCGAAGCCTGAAGCTTCAGGGCCAGCGATTTCAAAGCCTTGTTTCCGAGGGTGAACACGAAGGCGCCCATGAGACCGATCAGCCTCTCCCTTGTGATGAGCCTCCAGGATGCCGCAGAAGGGGCATGGCGACACAGGGTAGGTGAAAAGTCCCCTGAAAATAGGAAATGGGGTGGCAGTGGCCGCCTGCCCTTGAAGGTTCTCCAGAAGGGACAGAGAGGGATGGAGAGGCGAGGCAAGGAGGGGGAGATGCTCACCCTTTCCCTGCTCCCCTGGCGGTCCCCGCCCGCCATCCACGAGCAGCCCTTCGCAGTTTTGTTTGAAGCAAAGTCGAGAGCAGAGGCAGCACAGAGCCCTGACTCCCAGGAAGTCGGGGCTTCCCTCCCCTTCCTCCTGGTCCCTGGGTGTTTCCTCACCTGCTCCCCACGCCTCAACTCACACTTGAAGGTCTGGCCCTTTATCACACAAACACAAATCTGTTTGCTGAACAGAACTGACTCTACTCCGGGCCGGCTGGCATCCGCCAAGGCCCAGCTCCTGTGATCCTGACCAGCTACGTGACCCAGGGGTGACAAGGCCGGATGCTGTGTACCCAACGGTCGCCAGTTACACTGCTGAGCTCCGGCTGGCGGTGTGTTTCTCATCCCTCCCTGCTTAGGAGTTTGTTTTTTCGGCTTAGAGCTCTAAGTATTGTTTGGTTTGCTAATATTCCCATAATGTTCCCTGTTTACCCTGTCTTTAGAAATGTCATTTATCTTAATCATCTCGTGGTCTAAGGCTAGGTATGGAAAAATCTCACACGAAAGGAGCTCACTCGTTTTCTAGTCTGATTTCGAAGCGAGGCAGCACTTTAAAGAGAATCTTCAAAAGTGCTTGGGTTAAACGGCAGCTGGTACTTGTAAGCCCTCAATAAATATTTGCGGAATGAATGAGTGAATTCTGTCCTACCTTCTCATCCTGGAATAAAGGAGGTAAATAAGGTGAGACAGTATCTAGCATTTTGTAGTTTACCAGCAGGGGCTAAAAATCCTCATTCTCTGTTACTAGAACCATCCATCTGTTGAGTGTCACTTCCTGATAAGAGCTTGTTCCCGAGTCCTCATTTGTATCTGAAAGTTGGCTGACATAATTAATGTCAACCACACAACGACATCAGAATTACAGACCAAAGGCGACTCACAGACCTCTATGAGCCAGTCACCAGACCCATCCCATAAACTCCCAAGACCTGGGACTCACTCAGACTTAGGGAAATGACAAAACAGAATCTGAGCCTTTTTAAGAAATGGGGGGCGGGGGCGGGGCAGTGGGAAGAGAGGTGGCTTTGGCGTGGAGGAGGAGGAGGGGAGGGCAGGACTTTAGCCTGAAGCCTCTGAGATAAACTAGACAGTCTCTGGAGGTAAACACTGTCAAGAGGCTAATGCGTGTGGCTCCAGAGCCAGAGTGTCTGCTGTCGGGCCCTCACCCACGGTCCCCACCCCCCTGACCCTCCCTAAGGCCCTCAGGTCACCACTTTCCTCGCGGGCCACTGCCTGCAGAGTCAAACCAAGCACTTCCGTGCCTCAGACAGCGAGCTGGCTGTGCTAGGGGCTGGCCCTCTTACTCAATCTTCCTGAGTTTTAGGTGGTAAGCATTTTTAATATTTTCTGCTAAACAGCAATGAAGCCAAAAAAAAAAAAAAAAGGCAGCAAAGTCATTGGGTAGGTGGGAAGAAGGGTCTCAGAGGAGAATGGACACAGGAAAACCCCTTGTCATGGTCACCTTTATTGGCACAAGAGTGTTTTCGGGCTGAGCCCTAGCCGGGCCCGGCCCCTCTGAAACCAAAACTCCCCTGGGAGAGAAGAGCCACCTCTTTACCGTTCTTTGTGCAGCTGCAAACCAGCAGACACCGAGAACACCTAGCGTTTGTTTAGCTTTGACAGTTTCCACCCATTAATCTGTTTGTCTTCACCTTCCACCTGGCCCCCCAGTCCTGCTTCACAATCACCCCTCCCACCCTGGGCTGGATTCCCAAGGGGTGGGTCAGCACGGGCTTTGTACCCTCACCACTGGGGCATCGAGACCACCTCCGGGAGAAGTTCTCTCTCATGTGTGATGAAAACCAAGCAGACAGCAACGATGCCATCGTGGGAAAAAGAAACTAGAGCCCAGGGCTCTCCTCACGCTTATCTTACATCTTCGCTGGAGGCCTGACAGCAGGCCCTTCAGTGTTCGGGGCCCTGAGGTCTTGATGGCCCCGTGGCCACCACAAAACCACAGAAAGATCCAGATGCTAAGAAGTGAAATGAAGTTGCTCAGTCGTGTCCGACTCTTTGCGAACCCACGGACTGTAGCCTACCAGGCTCCTCAGTCCATGGAATTTTCCAGGCAAGAGTACTGGAGTGGGTTGCCATTTCCTCCTCCAGGGGATCTTCGCGACGCAGGGATGGAACCCAGGTCTCCCGCATCGCAGGCAGACACTTTACTGTCTGAGCCACCAGGGGAAAGGATTAGATGCTAAGAAGGGGGAAGGGTGATTCCAAACATGGGATTTCTTTACTCCGTCAGCCGTCTGCGAAGCACTGTTTTCTGCAGCTATTTAATCTGGTATCTTTCCTCCCAATGGGGTGGCCAGTTCCTTCGAGGAAGGACCTTCAAGGTGAGGCTTGGGGATCCCCATTGCACATGGCCCAGAGCTGTGGCCCCTCACTTGCGATCACTGTCCACCAAGCCCCAGGAAAGGGCTTTAGCACAGGTCTGCCTGGTCAGGGGCAGTGTCTATAGAGTGCTGGGGCTGGAGTGTGAAGTCCTAGCTGACCAGCTGGGGAAAGTGAGCTGGAGTGGGGAGGGCATGGATGACGTTCTCATGTAGGCACTCATGCCTCCCGGCCCCCACGCACACGCTCTCTTCTCGGAAAGCACTTCCCCTCTTCAAGTAAATGGGACATGATTTAGTTCAGAAGTCACTTGGCTCCAAAGTCTTTTTGGACAGACTCGGGGGGCCAATTTAAGAGAGCCCAGAGGCCCCGCTAAAGCTCTCTGCTCAGTGATCACCTGCCTGCCTCTCCCTGAAGATGCTGAGACAGGAGGAGTCCGTGGGAACTGGACTGGGTTTGGTGACTGCATCTCACAGGGCCCTGCATGGAGTCGGCTGTGGGGATGGTTCAGCAGGGGGGTGAGACCAGCAGCCCGGCCTCTGTCACCACCTTGCCCCTCTCCGCAAACGCCACCCCCCGCACTGTGCCCCGCAGCAAGTTCAGCAGAGATTTCCAAACACCTCTGTCCTCATGGCTGCTCATGGTGATCAGTCTTTGGAGGTTTAAAGACAAGAAGGGTTGGAGATGCCACAGAAGAAAGGAAAGATTTCTGGCTGCTTTTTTTTTTCCCTCTCAGAAGGGGTCCTTCAAACAAACACAACCCCTAAGATAAGAACCCAGAAGAGATATGACCACCTCGGTGGATAACAGAAATGGCCCCGATACCGCATCAGTGACAGGACCATCTGCCACGCCCTCGGTCCAAATCCCTCTGTGTTTCCAGAGCATTCTGCAGTGAGAACACTCTCTGGTTCTGTCTGTTCAGACTGGCGGTTCTCAAATGTGGTCCCTGGATCAGAGGCATGAGTATCACGTGGGAACTTGTTAGAAATGCAGGTTCCCAGGCCCCATCCCAGATCTACTGAATCAAAGCTCTGGGGGCAGGGCCCAGGAACCTGAGTTTTAACAAGCCCTCCATCCAGGGACAATGATGTATACTGAAGTTTGAGAACCATCGTTTTGGACTCTGGCTGGTGCCTTCCATGTTAGAAAATGCAGTTCTAGAAGGTGACCAAACTATATAAAATGCTAGCCAACTTAGTCCCTAAAGTCCCAGCGATACAAATCTTTCAACTGTATTCTCCCAGATTCTGCCTCATCTTTTTGTGTGTCATTTTCTCCTGTACTCACAGCTGATGCTCAAGAAATATGTGTCGATCGATATCTGGTGACTGACTTCGGAATATGTTAATTTTTCCATCTGGAAAACGGAAGGTACTTATTCACTGATTCGTTATTTCATTTATCCAATTCATTCCAAGATTTATGGCTTAGCTTGAGTTGGCTCTGCCTATCAAATCAACGTTTTGAAACTTTTGAAGCAATCTGCAGCATCACGTTAAGTAGAATCACTCTTTTTGTATAAACCTGACAAGGCTTTCTGTTGTTTCAGTCACCAAGTTGTCTGACTCTTTGCGACCCCATGGACCGTAGCCCTCCAGGCTCCTCTGTCCATTGGCTTTCTGGGGCAAGAATACAGGAGTCAGTTGCCATTTCCTTCTCCAGGGGATTGTCCTGACCTGGGGATCAAACTCATGTCTCTTTCATTGGCAGGTGGATTCCTTACCACTGAGTCACCTGGGAAAACCCGATGAGGCTTCGGGTGTATGATTCGATCTGTGCTGGATTGGGATTCTGGGGGCAGTAAACCATGCCGTTACCGTGTGCCCCTCAGTGCATCTTAGAGATCTGTAGCGAAAGGATGTAACAGAAGTCAGTTTCAGAGGTCACAGAAGGACCTTGTGTGTGTGGTTACTCAGCCTGTCAGGCTGCTTTGCGCTACACCAGGGTCAGTCCAGGCAGTCACAGGCTTGTTGCTTAGGATTGAACATGCATTCTCGGCTGTGGTCTAAACAAAGCACAGCCTGGCCTGAGCTGCTCTGTGTGAATGAGTTTGTACACACATGATGAGATCTGGATTGCAGAAACACTATAACTCAAATTCAAGGGGGAAAAAATTTACTTTAAATATGACTGCTAGTCGTTTAGCCAGACCCAGACTGTGGCTGAACAAGGGCTCTGCCTGGACATACGTCCTAAGTGGGAGGACCTGAGGAGCGCTTGCTCTCTGGCCTCCGGGGATGTGGCTCGAGCCAACGTGTCCTGAGGCCCAAGCTCCTCGCGGGGAACTGCTGGGAGGATGATGGGGCCTCCAGCCTACAGCGGGAACCGTGGTCCTTGCACCCTGCATGAGGAGCTGGCCAAGTTCTCCACGGCCGCAGACTGACTGCCCTCGCATCCCTCCAGAGGCACCTGCCCCTGGGGCTGTCACACTTGGCCCTGACCCTGGCCCTGCCTGGGATTCCCTAGACAGAAAAGGCACTTTGGGGTGCCTTGCTCCTTGTGCCAGGTTTGAGGAAACTGAATAGGACCTGGGGCTGCGTCCAACAGATGGGTGGGTGGCCTGGCACAGGCGTCCATGTGTTGGGGCAGCAGGACCCGGGTGGGAACAGAGCACATGGGGGAGGCAGAGCCGGGGAGCCACCTGCTTGCTTTCAAATGTCTGGGCATCACTGGAAAGGCTTGGAGGGGAGAGGCAGGAG
>NW_011494752.1:11116963-11118589 GCF_000754665.1 Bison bison bison
CTAGTTGGGTCAAGGCTGGGGCTCCAGGCAGAGCTGAGCAGCAGGAATCTGAGCAGG
Source organism: Bison bison bison (assembly GCF_000754665.1). Lineage (NCBI taxonomy): Eukaryota > Metazoa > Chordata > Mammalia > Artiodactyla > Bovidae > Bison > Bison bison. Next base: position 11,117,021 of record NW_011494752.1, read on the forward strand.
AGGTGCCCAGATGTGCACTTAAAAGTTTACAATTGAAAACCGGGGGAGAAACTCACACGTCATCCAGTCCAGGGATGCCAGACCTGTGCCCTCCCCTCCCTCTTCCCTCACCCAAGACAGAGGTCACTATTGGACCCTGTTAGTGACTTGGTTTTTCCAGTAGTCATGTACAGATGTGAGAGTTGGACCGTAAGAAGGCTGAGCGCTAAAGAACTGATGCTTTCAAACTGTGGTGCTGGAGAGAACTCTTGAGACAGCAAGGAGATCAAACCAGTCAATCCTAAAGGAAATCAACCCTGAATATCCATTGGAAGACTGATGCTGAAGCCGAAGCTTCCAATACTTTGGCCCCTTGATGTGAAGAGACGACTCATTGGAAGAGACCCTGATGCTGGGAAAGACTGAGGGCAGAAGAAGAAGAGGGCAACAGGATGAGATGGTGTGGGGTTGCAAAGAGTCAGACATGACTTAGCAACTGAACAGCAGCAATGGACCCCAGCGCTCTTCCCTGCTAAGCCAGTAGACATCTCCTTGTCTGCAAAGCCACAGCCAAGTCACTAGGAATTAATTGCTCAGAGTCTGCAGACGAATGAAATCTCACGACCTTCCTTCATTTGCAGTAATACACCATCTCTATGAATGAGGAAGACTTAACAACAGCTCACTGAGTCTTCACAACAGCTCCGGGAGAGACAGGCCGTGACAGCCTCGTGGGAGGCGAGGAGGTGGCCACCTGAGGAGGTGAGGTTCTGTTCTGAAGGGCAAAAGCTAAGCAGGGAAGGGGGCGCCAGGGTTCCAAACCCAGGCTCCCTCCCCCAGGGCCACCACTGCCTCCCACTCGCAAGAGACTCTGGTTTCAGGTTCGTCACAGAACAGACCGGCAAGGACGCATTAGGATATTATATTTGCAGATTCGTGAGACTCCGCCATTACAGGATATTAAAGCCTCTCTAAGAGACCATCCAGTCAAGGTGTCCTTGCCTTTGTGAGCTCGCCAGGATGGAGTGTAAGGGCTTTTATGAAAGTCTCAGGGATGTGGCTTCTGGGGCAACGGTTTATGGTCACCGGCCTTCTGATCGCTCATTTGAAAAATATGTACTTACACAGACTGCAAGAAACCTCACCACTTCCTTCCTAAGTGTCGGTCAGGAACACTAATTACTTGACTAATTAGACTGTGAAACTTCCCTTACAGATGGTAAGAAGGACCTATTTTCACCCCACAAATTTAGCCGTGACATCCCAGCCAAAAACCTGGAGGAGTGTTTCAATGGTTTTATTGTAGACAGCATGAACAATTTAAGCAAATCATATAAAAATAAATTAGAAACTAATGAAAATAGTCTGTCCTCTCTGAAGAGGGGGAAATGACCTGGTTCTGGGGGAGGGAGGAACCTGCTGACGGGGCTGCGTCTGCTGAGCCAGGCGGGTGGGGGCCCAGCCCCGACACCTCCTCAGGATGTGGGCCGACCCTCCGCAGACAGGCCTCACTTGGCTCCTGACTTTCAGGCACTTTCTTCTCATTCTACATGTCGTCCTGTTTCCTCCCAGCCATTCCCCATGCAGACA
>NW_011494752.1:11118689-11122737 GCF_000754665.1 Bison bison bison
GTCTGCTCACCCAGAGGCCAGGCCGCACGGTCGCCCTGCAGCTCTGCACTCCGTGCTTCCCATGGCCACATTCGTTCTATTGCCAAAGGACTGCTGCTGTTCTTTAGCTGCTAAGTCCTGCCCGACTCTTTGTGACCCCATGGACTGTAGCCCACCAGGCTCCTCTGTCATGGGATCCTCCAGGCAAAAATACTGGAGTGGGCTGCCATTTCTTCCTCCAGATTCAGGGATCAAACCCGTGTCTCCTGCATTGGCAGGTGGATTCTTTACCACCGAGCCACCGGGAAAGCCCCTGGCAAAGCACTAGCCCAGAATAAAACGTCTACCACCAAGCACCGCAGCCCAGGGAAGGAAGCAGGCTCTGACTCGCGGTGGCCACTCATGGGAGCTGCTGCGGGGGGCACCCACGCCTCGGGCCTGTGGAGAAAGAGGCTGAAACACTCACCAGCATCCAGGCTGCCTGTGGCCGCGGTCCAGCCCATGACAGGGGGGATGGCCCCCACGACCGCCCCCACCCACGTGTTGGCGATGCTGACCCTCTTGAGAGGGGTGTAGCAGCAGGTGTACAGGAAAATGTTGAAGAGGCCCAGGGCGCCCGTGAGTGGGTTCACGCCCCAGGTCAGCAGGGCGACTCCAGGAACCGCACAGCATGTGGCGAAGGACACGGCGAGCAGCGGGCTGGAAGAGAGAGCAGGGAGCACAGGTCAGTGTGCGCGGTCAGAGCCGAGCAGGGGCGACTGGGCCTGGGGCAGGGAGTGAGCTGGAGGCAGCGCTGGCCTGGCCTCCTCCTGGGCCCAGGACATCCTCTGGATGTCATTTAACACGAGGAGGGACTTGCTTGCCAGAGCGCAGCTGCTCCTCCTGTATTTGCCAACCGGGGTTCACAGAGCGAGGAGGGCGGAGGCCTCTGAACCCTGGGTTTGAAGGGAGGCCCTGCCCTACCCCTCCCTGGCCAGGGGTTGTCCCAACCTCCCCATGCCCATCTGGGCAGGAGCGATGACGACCCCCCCACCCCGGGCTGAGGGGAGGGCCGCCCGACTTGTGCCTGTTCTGCACACAGTTCGGCTGCACAGCTGGTGGGAAACAAGCGGTTGTGACGGATGAACCCCTCGGAACCCAGTATTTAAGATATGGGCACAACCAGCATCTTACTTCTGGCAGAGTTCTCCCCATTTATTTATCCTTTATTTAAAAACATCACCCAGTTAGCAATAATGGGTAAGACTAGCGTGTCTGAGTACACCTACGTATAATAAATTACAGGCTCAGCATGGCACCAGCTCCACACAATGAGGAGACTGTCCGCAGTGACGGCACTTCCTTGGCCGGAGCGCGGTTTATGGACACGTGACTTTCAAAAGAGGTGGCACAAGGCTGTACGTCAAATAAACGTCTACAGTGTAAAGATGACCGCAAGCCTGGCCCTCAACAGAGCCCGCTTTCTGAGGTGGACTTTGTGTGGCATCTTGTGAAAGGCTTTGTGGGAGCCTGGATGAACTGGGTCCACCAGTATCTGCCTGTCCTCATTCTTCCCGAAGCAATCTAAGCAGGTGCTCGAGCCCGCTTCCCTGAGGAGAAGCCACGGTTCACTCCTGGGCTCCAGCATGTGCCCACAGGGACCTGGGAGTCGCCAGTGCACAGCTCTCAGGGTCTCTGGTTTTGGTGAGGCCATAAGGGCGAGGGTGGCCGTCTGTCCCCTGCAGACACGGCCTGTGTCTGGGACACTGCCCACCTGCCCCTCAAGGAATAAGACGAGCTGGGGGTGGGATAGGAGGGCAGCAGAGCCCACCTGCCAGAGACCAGGGGGTGTCGAGGTGCTGGCATGTATAGGGGGTAGGACCCTTGCAGAATCCTGGCTCCCACGCTGACCTGGGGACCAGCACTGACCCCTCTCTCCCAGGCTATGACTGCTTGGGCCTGCAGGTGGAATTCAATGAAATGGGAGTCTTGATGGAAAGAGAGACCATCCGAGGGGTATGTTGTCCTGGCAACGGTGATGGAGACCCTCTAACCACACCCAAGACTTGGTGCGTATTCAATCTGACAGTGAGTTGCCATCCCCTTCTCCCAACCTCCTTTGCATCTGGCATCTGTGAGGCCCCCTAGAGGCTGCTCAAGCCACCCTGTCCCCCCTCCATCCCTCCCACCCGAAGACCCATAGCTGGGGTTCCTCCAGGGCTCATCTCCCTTCCCAATCCTCAGAGTGATGGTGGCAGCTCCTCTCCTGCCTTCTCAGACTCCAGCCCTTCAAGAGACAGCTTTCGCTCTTCTGTAAGAGTGACAGATGCCCTCATCTTGACTTCTTCCCCCCATTTTTGCTCTCATTTTTCAAGGTAGACTCTCCAGTTTTGCTCTTGCATAATCCCCTCCCTGGTTGGGCTTTTACCTTCTGCCTCCACGGCCACTGAGCGCCTGCATCCTCACCTCAATGGCCTTGTTTACCCTTCCCCCAAGGTTCCAGCCATCCTCTCCGAAGCCAAGCCTGCCCGCAGAACGACTGCGCCCACGGTTCCACCTCCTGGTCCCCCCCTCTCCTGCTGCACACCATGGAGCTGGACTCCCTAGTGTTCCTGTCGGGCAGAACACACAATCTTCCAGAGGCAAGGGGAGGGGGCTGCCTGGGGTCACTTCTCACACTGCTCTAGAAAGAAGACCCAAAATGGTTGAAAAGCAGGGCAAGCATTATATCTGCTCTTCTTTCAATCAGGTAGTTTATAGCTTATAAGAAAGATATTTTTTTTCCCTATGGCACTCTAAAAAGCTAGTTTTATTTTGGGTGGGAGAAAGATGTGGCTCATAAACATTTTTATTTTTCCTGAATTGGACCTTGTGTAAAAAAAGAAAAAAAAAAAACACTGTTCACTCCTTCTCCAAGGGCTCTGGAAGCCCATCAATTCAAAGGTATTAGTGTTATGAAAAGACCTTTCACAAAAGCACGTTTGAATTTAAATGATTGAGATAGGTGATTTTACCCGGAAGTTTAGTTTCTGATCTTTGTCAGAATCACAGAGAATCATGAGGTTCAAGTTTGGTGTTTAAATCTGCGCTCAGGGGCACAAATGAAAACTGGGGAGGCTGACAAGGCATGTAAATAAGAATGAGGATATTTACCCAGGAAGCCATGACCATCCTCAGCACCTGGATCCTTGAGGGACCCACTTCCTGCTGGTCCAAGGAGCTGGGGTCAGCTCATGTTGTGGGCAAAGGTGCTCCAGTGGCTAATTCTGTGAAGTTTATGTTCCTGTGGTTTACTTTTCATAAGCATATATGTTTATCAACAGAGGGATGGATAAAGAAGATGCTTCACACACACACACACACACACACACACAATGGAATATCACCCAGCCATAAAGGAGAATAAAAGAATACCACGTGCAGCAACATAGATGGTCCTAGAGATTATTATAGTAAGTGAGGTAAGTCAGACAGAGAAAGACAAATACCATACGATACCGCTTATGTATGGTATTTTTTTAAAAAGGCTAGAAATGAACTTATTTACAAAACAGAAGTAGAGTAGATGTAGAAAACAAACTTAGGGTTATTAAGGACGAAGGGAGGGAGGAATACATTGGAAGACTGGGACTGACATATTCACACTACTGTATGTAAGGTAGATAACTAATAAGAGCTTACTGAATAGCACAGGGAATTCTACTCAGTGCTTGTAATGGCCTATGTGGGAAAAGAACCTTAAAAAAGAGTGAATATATGTATAACTGATTCACTTTGCTGTATACCTGACACTAACACATCATAAACCAACTATACTCCAATTATGTGTCTCTATAGGAGGTTTTCTGAGAGACTCTATTCTTGTATTTAAGGGCTTCCCTGGTGGCGCAGAGGTTAAAGCGTCTGCCTGCAATGTGGGAGACCTGGGTTTGATCCCTGGGTCGGGAAGATCCCCTGGAGAAGGAAATGGCAACCCACTCCAGTATTCTTGCCTGGAGAATCCCATGGACGGAGGAGCTTGGTGGGCTACAGTCCATGGGTCGCAGAGTCAGACACGACTGAGCGACTTCACTTTCATACTCCAATTAAA
>NW_011494752.1:11122837-11132819 GCF_000754665.1 Bison bison bison
TGGGGGGGGGGGGGGGGGGGCGGTAAAAAACCATGTTATAAAAGTAACGTACATTCATTTCAGAACATTTAGAACTAAATTTAGAAAATCACACAAAATATTCTAAATTAGCTATTCAAAGAAACATGTTGGTTTATATCTTTCTAGCTTTTTTTCCAATGGGAAAATATGTCTACTTTTTGTCTACTTGATATGTCTACTTTTAACTGAGAACACAATGAACTGTGGCTCTGTTATTCTATTTTCAATATATCTTAATAATTTCCCTATGCCATTAAGAATAACTACATCATTATCATTAATGGGGCTTCCCTGATAGCTCAGGTGGTAAAGAATCTGCCTGCAATGTAGGACGACCTGCAATGTAGGGTCAGGAAGATCCACTGGAGAAGGGATAGGCTAACCACACCAGTATTCTTGGGCTTCCCCTGTGGCTCAGCTGGTAAAGAATCCTCCTGCAATTATCATTAATAGCTACATGGCCTATTTGGTGGGCAGGCCATGATAAATTCAGTCAGTATGTCCACTTAGTTTTTTTCCATTGTTTTAATTAGAAATAATGTTGGGATGAATATGTTACAGACAGGTCAGTGTTTACAGCTCTGATTACAATAAATTCTGAGACTAGGTTCCCAGGTCGCTAGGGCAGATGACGTGCACATTTTTAGGGGTTTTGACTTGTACCCCAGCCTGTACTCGAGAGTTTATTCTCTTTACCTCCCTCCCAGCGGTATATGAGAAAGTCTATTCCCAGGATCTGTATCAATACTGGGCATGAAATTCAAAACAAAACAAAACTGAACAAACTCAAACAAGTTTGTTGAGACAGTCTTATCCCCATTTTACAGATGAGAAACTGAGATTCGGAACCAGGACCTGTACTCAGGTTTCCTTCTGGGCTCATTCATGTACCCTGGGGGTTCCCCTCTAACCAATATGTGGGGGACACTGGTCTAATGCCACCTACTGACCATTTCTGGGGTCTGCTGGAGAATCCCATGGATGGAGGAGCTTGGTGGGCTACAGTTCCTTTAGTTCACACCACTTCATATGTAGCTAACTTCCTGCTGTATCCCCTGAGATGGAAATGACTGGGAGGCACAAATTATTTTCATAAAAAGGGACAGACTTGGGATGTAATACACTGAGCAAGACAGACGTGGTCTTCATCCTGGGGGCGATTATCCTGGGCTGGGAGACAGTAAGATAGGCAGGACGTCGAGTGGGGAGTGAGCTGCCAGGGAGCAGGAATCCAGTTCTGGGGTAGCAGGGGTTTGGGGTGGACACAGGAAGTTCAGGGACTTTTAAGCCAAGCCTGGATGGACAGATGGGGGGTGGGGCAGGCAAAGGGTGGGGAAGCATGTTTCAGGGGTGGGAGGGGTCAGAGAGCATAGGTCGCGGAGGCCATGGGGAGGCCTCTGGGCAGAAGTCCTTTCTGCTTCTTAAATCGAGGAAGAAAAGGGTCTGACCTGCTTCTGAGAAGGAGCCCTCTGCCTGCCAGGGGGGACACCATTCACTTCCCTCTCAGAAGAAGTCCGCGTTAGGTACTTTTTTTGAGGAAAGTGACTTGCCATCACCCCACTATATAATTTTTATCACATGCTTACTTGAGAGAGGGCTTCCCATGGCTCAGATGGTAAAGAATCTGCCTAAAATGCAGGAGACTCGGATTGGATTCCTGGGTCAGGAAGATCCCCTGGAGGAGGGCATGGCAACCCACTCCAGTATTCTTGCCTGGAGAATCCCATGGACAGAAAGCCTGGCAGGCTACAGTCCATGGGGTTGCAGAGTCGGACACAAGTGATTGACTAAACAACAACAAACAACAGCCTGTAATCTACCCTCCAGATACCCCCAAACCCACGTGGAGAGAGGGAGGGTGGCAGGGAGTAGGCCCCCTTCTGCCCAGTGGCCTTGGGCAGACTGACACCAGGGCTGTCTCTCTCAAGGCTTCTTTTGACTTTTTTTTTCCTGGACAATTTTGTTACATTTTGAGACCCGGGTTCGATCCCTGGGTCAGGAAGATCCCCTGGCGAAGGAAATGGTAACCCACTCCAGTATTCTTGCCTGGAGAATCCCATGGAGGGAGGAGCCTGGTAAGCTACAGTCCTTGGGGTTGCAAAGAGTTGGACACAACTGAGCGACTTCACTCACTCACTCACTCACAAGTTAAAGGAAGCCTTGTTTGAAATAAGGCAGAATAAAAGAGTTAAATAAAAGAAACGTGAGGGTTTTGGTTAGAATCTTTGTTTACAGTGAAAATACATCAGTGAAAGAAGCAAAGGGCTCTTTTTGAGACTGGAAACAGGAAGAGGAGGAGCAAGAATAAAGAGAAAATAAATCAAGTGGGGTATTTGGTTTATTTTTTTAAAATTCTGATTTACCATGAAATCTTTAAATATCATGGTGATACTAAAAGTTGCTTAAGTTTAGCTGTTTTAATAAAGACATCTGTTTTTGATATAGAGAAAGATTAGAAAAGAATGATCATGTCTCATCTTGGTTACATACAACTATGGTTTTCTGCCTTACTCTCATAAAATATGCTCAGAGCTAAATCTCAAAGACTTGAAGGGCAATTTTGTCAAGCACCGATTTCTTATTATTTTAGGTCAATTATTTATCACACCCTTTCTCCTAATCATACTGCTCAGCCCTTGATCAAAAGACCAACCTCCTCTCCCTGTTCCTATGGGTTCTGGTAAGTACCCTGAACCTGGAGAAGGACACCCTTTGCCCCGTTATTTCTCCTTTTATCAGTTATTCTTCATTTAAAATTTTTGTTTACATTTTTATCACTCTTTATTGCTCCATTCATCATTCAATTTCCTTAGCAGTTCATCTCCACTTCAAGTGCCACTCTGAGGCCTGATTTCTAGACCTAAGATGGGAAGGAAGGTTAATAAGGAAGCTTCCTTGGGTTTCCCCAGGCTGGGGGTGACCCCAGAGAAAGAGGGCCTCCAGAATGTCAATTATTAATTATAAGTTATAAAGGTGAGACGGTGTGAAACATGTTTCTAAAGATAACAGTTATAACGGAAGAATATTTCTATTTTAAATTAAAACTTTAAATCAAGAATTTGATTATAGCAAGTCACAAAAATATAAATCAGAGCCAGAAAAAACTAGGTTGATCACATGCAAAACATTTTTAAAAAATGTGCTCTTACAAATCTATACCACAGTAGCTGTGATGGCTTTCATTGAGAAACGAGGAATTAATATGTCTGTGAGTGGATACTGCTGAAACGAATTTATGAAGGAGAGATCATAAAAGCAGGTGAATGGGCATGATGATGTTGCGAACATTTCTAATTGTCAATAAAACAGGAAAAAAAAAAGTACAAATAAGGAAAACAGCATTACTTGATGGATGGGGAACAGAGGTGGGAAAAGGTCCAGCAATTTTCTTGAACTAAAAAAAAAAAAAAAAAATTCTTTCATATCCGTTTACTCATTCATGCAAATAGATTCACGGCTCATGCTAAGGGTGGAATGATTGTTCATTTCTAAACTCACATTCAAAACTGAATTACATTTTAAATGGAGAGACCTTTCTACTGAGCACCAGTGTGAGGTCTTTCTACTCCCGAGTTTCCTGCCCAAGGCTACCACGGAAAAGAAACTAATAGATCCGAGTGGCGGGGAATTTGCTAACACGTTTCTATGAATTATTTATTCTTCCCATAAAATCTAGTACTTCTTTGTTTACTAAACACCAACCTTTACTACCTCTATCAAAGTGTAATTTTCTATAGAAATTAGGAACAAATGAGAATATACAAGCTTTGATATCTACTTATTCCATTTAAACACAATTTAAATTGCCTGACTTTTAAATGAGTTACTGGAGAAACGTGGCCTTTCTGTTTAAGTAATGTGTCAGAGAGGTCTATAAAATGTTATATGAAATCAAGAAGGCATTATATTCTAAGCAGCTCTGCAGGTAATTGGTTTACACAAAAACTAATCTCATACTGCTTGGTCATTTTTCCAGAATAAATGATTTTTAAATTATAAAATTCCCTTTCTTCAAAAACAACAACAACAAAAACTCAAAAGCGTAATCAAACCAAGCCAATTTAACTTTAATTTCCTGAATAAATCCCACATTTGAGCTTTGACCTGAGTTTTTTTGGGGAAGTCTCCACAAATAACTGTTTTGAAAAGAGGTGCTCTTACAAATCTACCACATTAGCTGTGATGGGTTTTATTGAGAACCAAGGAATTAATATCTCTGTAAGTGGATATTGCTGAAATGAATTTATGAAGGAAAGATCATAAAAGCAGGTGAACGGGTAAGACAGGGATCCCAGATCTTCCAGGGACCTGGGGGTGATAGAGGAATTCAGTAGGTGGTCCCTGCCCTCACGGGTGTGAGAAAACACTGAGACCACTACACTGGAAACTTGGTTTTCATGGACAGAAATAGGAATCTTCTCCTTAAGAATTCCAGAACCTTGGTGCAAACTGCACATTCTTTTTTAATTGGAGTATAAACTTGCTTTACAATGCTGTGTTAGTTTCTGCTGTACAACAATGTGAATCAGCTGGATATATACACATATCCCCTCCCTCTTGAGCCTCCTTCCCATCCCACCCCTCTAGGTCATCACAGAGCACCGAGCTCAGCTCCCTGTGCTATACGGTAGCTTCCGGCTAGCTAGCTATTTTACACATGGTAGTGTGTCAATGCTATTATCTCAATTCGTACCCTCCTCTGCTTCCCCCACTGTATCCACAGCCCCTTCTCTATGCCTGTGTCTCTATTCCTGCCTTGCAAATAGGTTTATCAGTACCATTTCCCTAGATTCTGTATAAATATATCGGTTAATATATGATATTTGTTTTTCTCTTTCTGACTTATTTTATTCTGTATGACAGACTCTAGGTCCACCCATGTCTCTACAAACGACCCAATTTCACTTCTTTTTACGGCTGAGTAGGATTCCATCGTATATACGTACCACACCTTTATCCATTCATCTGTTGATGGACATTGTACCATTCATCTTTATATGCCCCGTACCTAAGGCTGGGGCCCAAAATGTTGACTGAAATAAACCTTTACAAATCAGGCAAGACAGAGAATGTGATCTTAAGATGACTGCTCCCACAACATCAATCAACGGGAGTAGCCTTGGATGATGACAAATCTTTTCACATCGTCTAATGTGAAAGGAAATGGCAACCCACTCCAGTATTCTTGCCTGGAGAATCCCATGGACAGAGGAGCCTGGCAGCTACAGTGCATGGGGTTGCAAGAGTCAGACACGACTGAAGCGACTCAGCACAGCACATTTGAAAAGAAAGGAAGTGAAGTGACAGGAGGTTAGACCAAACGATTCCAGGTATTAATAAAGGTGTTTGCTTCTATGACTTATTTCTCACGTGACTGAAAGGATTGGCTGTGTAACTGTGATGTGATAGTTAACTCTTTATATTCATGGTTCTTAGAATATTGTAGGTATTTTCTGGTTGTAAACAGGGGCCTGGGGCCCAAAGGATCTCCCATGCCCAGGATTGCTGTCAACAAATACTGACAACTCACGATGCTTCCAAAAAGTCATGAATGCATTCTTCCTTCTTATGACAATGAGAGAAAGAGAGAGAGATTAATGTTGAGGAGATACCCGTGTCCCTCTCATTCATCCACTGTGATGATTCTGCGTGATGATATGAAAACAGACTTTCCTCTGCCTGTTTTTCCTACTATGGTTCAGCAAGATGGAATGATTTTAAGGACAAAGTTCTAGACATTAGCACCACTGTTCTTAAAGTTGAGACCAAATCTGTTCTTTCTGCCACTTTTAATGACTGGTGAACACTAAAGAAAAAGAAATTTCTACACTTATAAAATGTTTATGCTCTTATTACATTTGCAGTATATACACACCGAGAGACTAATCATAACCACCCGGACCCTGCAGAGCTTCACCCGGGCCGGTATGTGTCTACTAGACCAGCATGACAGGGGGATGAATAACATTCCCAGGTCCCCTGCAGCCCGCTAAATGTTTACATTTGCTTAAGTGCTTACTGGTAAAACCTTCAGTAAATGTGAAAAATGTCTCCTGTAAATCCCTATAATACTTTGGCTAAACCTCGTTCTTGAAGTTAATAATGCCAACTAAACAATCCATTCATTTCACTTCGAAAACTCAATCTTCATCACTCATTTCACAACCAGGTATGGGCTGCCCCCAATTCCGAGTGTTTTAATTTATCCCCTCGAAGACTAACCTTCCTCTCTGCTCTTATCGCTCCATCTCTCCGCTCACAGCCCACACCTAAACCTACAAGTTCTGGATCACTCTCGTTGGATCCATTAAGTTGGGAAAAGTAACGCTGACATGTATTCTTTCCCTGTCAATGTGAGGGAGCTGGAAAATGGATAATTCAAAGGAGACGGAATGAAAATAACCAAGAAGGCCCAGCCCATGTCTGATTTCTTCAGGGAGCTTTCACTGCCCAGCTGGTCTTTATCAGAGTCTTCCCTTTCTGACCTCCCAGAGAACTTCTTGTTTGTACCAATTCATTCCATTTCCCTTGATCCATGTCTATGGGCTGCCCCATCTCATCTGCTAAGCACTTTATGCACGTGGCATAATTTTTCCACCCAGATTCAAGGCCTTTTGAGCATGATTTAACAATAAAACTGACAGTGCTGGTTCCACTCTAGGTAATCAATACCTTCTTAATGAATTGAATTAAACAAGGGAATTATTGAATTCTAAAACACAGAGATGGCCTTGACATCCTTAAGATCAATTTTAGTTAGAAGAGACCAGGAAAAAAGGTTTTGACTTAGAAAAAAAAAATACACAAGCTATATATATCTCTCTTAGAAATATGAGTCTGCAGGACTTCAAGTTAGAGAAAGATGTATATCTCTGTTCTGTCTGAAAACTAACAGGAGAGTGAAGAGAAGACAGAAAACCCCAACTAGAATCAGGAAATGCTCCCACAGAAGAGTGGCCAGGTCCAGGAGGACAATGAGAGGATGCTCAGGTCCATGACCTGACATCACTGCTCAGAACGTCTCCCTGAGGCTCCGACTTGAATCAGAGAAGGACTGGGGAATGCAGAGGGTGCTCTGGGTGGGGGAGTGGACCCCAGTTAGAAGGCGACCAAGTAGAATCAGGGCCAAGGGTGGCGCAGGCTGCTGGATAAAGCAGCCGTGTAGGAGTGGCCTGGGTGCTGCCCCCCGCCTCGAGCCCCGCACCCATGCTTAACTGTCCTCCACTCCTTGCCCTCGGCCCTGGGCACTGGACCGGGGCTCGGCCAGCAAACATTCTCTCACCGGGCCTTGGGCCTGACACAGAGGACTCGGCCAGCAGGCCTGGGGGTCAAGGCTGAGGTTCCTAGTTTGATGATGAGTCAATTTAAGTGGAAGCAGGGTTTGAAGGGGCTTCCCAGGTGGCGCTACTGCTGCTGCTGCTAAGTCGCTTCAGTCGTGTCCAACTCTGTGCGACCCCATAGACGGCAGCCCACCAGGCTCCCCCGTCCCTGGGATTCTCCAGGCAAGAACATTGGAGTGGGTTGCCATTTCCTTCTCCAATGCATGAAAGTGAAAAGTGGAAGTGAAGTCGCTCAGTCATGTCCGACTCTAGTGACCCCTTGGACTGCAGCCTACCAGGCTCCTCTGTCCATGGGATTTTCTAGGCAAAAGTACTGGAGTGGGGTGCTAGTGGTAAGGAACCTGCCTGCCAATGCAGGAGACATAAAAGACGAGGGTTTGATCCCTGGTTCAGAAAGATCCCCTGGAGGAGGGCATGGCAACCCACTCCAGTATTCTTGCCGGGAGAATCCCATGGACAGAGGAGCCTCGTGGGCTATGTCTATAGGGTTGCACAGAGTCAGACACAACTGAAGTGACTTAGCACGCATGCTCGGGGCTTGAAGACCCAACATGCAGAGGAATGAGGTGGAAGCAAACAGTAGCCTGGACACGGGGGTGGAAGGGATGAGGGGACGATGCCTTCTAGAAGACTGGTGGTAAAAAGAGGAGAAGAAAGAAAAACCAGATGGAGCAGCTGACTGAACAGGCTCCTCTCCGTGACAGAAGGATTGCTCATCCAGATTTGAAGTCAGAGGGGAAGGACCCAGTGGAGTGGTAGGGCTGGCAGAAGCGCTTGGAGGCCCAGGGAGGCTGAGCCGAGGACCCGCACTCTGCAAGCTGCTCTCCTGGCCCTGAGCTTGGGGATCAGAAGGCAGAAACAGGGTCCCCAGCTGCCAAAAACAGGTGTCAGATTCTGGCGGCGATAACCTGCAGTGGACGACACCTGGTCCCATCCTCCCGGAAGAAACAAGGGCTATCTGAGGAGGAGTTTCTGAGGACATTCACTCTGGAGCACTCCTCATCCTCTGACCCCTCCCCTCTGCCACTTAAAAACCACAGAGTCCTCTTTATCCAGTTAGGATCAGTGCTGCAAGCAAAACTCAGAGCTTCATCACACGGAAGGTGTTCAGGGACACTGGACGCGTGCGTGACAGGTAGGTGACAAGAAGGAAGGACAATACTCGTGAGGGTGTAAAACAACAGAAGAACAGGCAGCTCGGGGCGTCAAACTCCGTCTTGATTTTGCCCACCCCCCAACATTGATTTTGACCACTCCCCCTTCCCCCGGCGTCATCCAGGCTCCAGAGCCCTGGTCCCCTGGGCATAGCCTTGGCCATGCTGACGCTCAGCCTCAGGGGCACAGATGCAGGGGTGTAGCCCCCAGTTAATAGAGGTCAAGTCTGCGGGGAGGAGCTGATCCTGGGGGTATGAGTGCCGTCCTGACCCCGGAGCTCCTCTCTCCAGATGTCCTCAGATGTAGACGCCAAGCTCTCTACCAAATGCACCGAGACTCCGGTCCAGCCTCGGGCCTCAGGAATGCTTCCTCAGTGATGTGGAGGACACGGTACTCAAGTTCATCAGGTGGCCCCCGAGCCATTAAAGACTCAGATAGATAATTCTGCCACAGAGGCCCGGAGCCAGAGGAAAAAGCAGAGGGCCTCGGGGTCAAGTGTTTCCATAGGAAACTGAACCAGTCACCTTCGATTACTGCTCTCCGGACGAGACCACCAGAGAAACTCACAACCGGCCCTGCGAGAGTGAAGAGGGATTCACACGTGTCATCTTAATATAAAAACACTTCTTCTTTCTGCTAAACACGTAAGAAGCAGTCTTTTCCCAAATAGTTAACGCTTTTTTTTTTTTTTAACCTTAAAAATTTTACACACGCAGAATTGGCATTTTATGTAGGTAACCGACAGATAGTTAAAAGTGCTGTCCTCTGTATTCTCCTTGGGAAAATGAAGCAAAGAATAATGCAATGTCATGGATGTTTATGGCCATGAAATGGCATTTTAGCTGTAAAGATTTTTTTCTCTTTGATTCTCAAAAATGTTAGAGAAAGTTTTTGTGGCCTAAGATGTAAAGGGTGTGTAACTACTTCAAAACTAGCCAGTTATCTCAATATGCCTTGTTTATCAAGTATGTATTCAGGGTCAGTTTTTCCAATATCTGAAGTGTCAGAGACAAACAGTAGCTCAGTAAAAAGCAAGGCGTGAGCACAAAGTCTGGCAAACGAAGCCCCCGGGAGAACTTTCTCAAGACGCTGCGAGGCGCAGTCCATTCAGCCCATGTAGATCAGCCCTAAGGCAAAAGTAGATTCTACTCAGAGTCATCCTTCATGATCCCCTGAAGTCACCATAAAGGACACACGGGCTTACGTGTGTACAGTTCTGGGAAACAATGACTAGGTGCACTGAAGTCTGACGATGGCTGAATTAAATTAAGAGGGAACAAAAGAAAAAAGTCTGTGTTTACAGGGCTGGGCCCTCAGAGTATCTGCCTCCGAGACAACTCTGCAGAGGTGAGAGGTGGAGAGCTGAGAGGGTTCTACATCCGGGCGGTGGATGCCCTTCTGTCTTCACGCTGATGACACAGGCGTGGACTTTGGCTGTGCTCCTGAGGGCGGGGGTAGGGGGTGGG
>NW_011494752.1:11132919-11147770 GCF_000754665.1 Bison bison bison
AGGGGGTGGGGGTGGGGCACGGCGGTATTCTTCTCACTTTACTACACTAGGCAAAATACAGGGAAAAGGGGACTTCTCTGGTGGTCCAGTGGTGAAGAATCTGCCTTGCAATGCAGGGGACCAGGGTTCCATCCCTGGTCGGGGACCTAAGGTCCCACACGCTATGCAGCCACTAAGCCCGCATGCCACTGTGAGAGAGTCAGACCACCGCAAGGAAAGTCCCTGCAGGACACAATCAAGACCTGATGCAGCCAAATAAAATACATAAATACTTTTAAAAAATACAGGGAAATGATTTGGGACGGATGCGCAATGGAACATTTTGTAACATGGAAGAGACAGACATTCCTGATTTTACCTGATCTGTCCACGAACCAGAGGTCTATTCTTTGTCCTGTTCATGTTTGAATCAAACGGAACCTCAAAAAACTGCAAAAAGATTGAAAAAACAATTAAATACAGCATGAAATAGTTATTTTCTTTCTGCTTTAGTTCTACAGTTTTTTCCACAGCAAACTTCATTTTAATTTTGATACTGTGAATACTCTCGGTACTCTTGAGAGAAAAGTTCTCTGTCCAGAACACGCAATACTTTGAAAACCACGGGTTAAGTACATGGATGTGTTAGAATCCCAGGGACGGGGGAGCCTCGTAGGCTGCTGTCTATGGGTCAGACATGAGAGTCTGACATGACTGAAGTGACTTAGCAGCAGCAGCAGCAGTGTTCTTCAAAGCCACTGTTTCAGGTTTACAGCATTAGTGCCGTACACGATTTCAGAATCTTTCACGCATCCTGAAGACTGTGAATCAACCAAGAGTCAGCTGACCTCGGAAAATGGGCTGCTGGAGTCAAAGGCCAGGTCTGAAGGAAATATTAATAAGAAGTCAGATGGGGCTGTACACAAGCATTTAATCGTCTCCCATTCTCCTACCACTGAATAAATGTTAACAGCATTTACTCTCATGTTTCAGTATCGAAGTTACAAAGGATAGAGGGAGACCATGACTCAGCTGTACATCCATTCATGTGCTGAATACTGGGGTTGTTTCTCAGTTTTGCCTATTAATACTGGAGTGGGTTGCCATTCCTTTCCCCAGGGGATCTTCCCGACCCAAGGATCGAACCTGCGTCTCCGTGGATTCTTTACCACTGAGCCACCAGGGAAACCCCCCATTTCCAACCACTGAATATATGTTAATAGTCTTTACTCTTGTGCTACAGGATTATAGCAACAGGGAAGCAAGGGACTCTGCGACTCAGCTGGAAGAGAAATGAACATGCCCTAGAGATGAATAAAGGGGCTTTGCCTCCTCTTTCAAGGAGTCTATCAGTGACTTGTTGGTTGTAAGGGGGAGAATTTAATCCTGTTTATTAATACAATTATTTTGCCATCACCTTATCTGAAAGTATGACTGAAGGGTATGTTGAGCACCAGGCTGACCAGGGCGAGCCCTGAGGGGTCAGTGCCGTGTCCATTCAGCTCACTGGGAATGAGGCTGCCCAGATGCCCCCTCCTTCCAGCTCTAGTCTGGAGCACCTGCAGAAGCACCTGGAAGGTGGGAATGCAGGAGCAGCCATGTTTACACCTGCAAAACTGGCGTGAGGTCAGGCATGACTGTGGCTACACACAGCAGCTGGGACCTGTCGGCTTGCACTGCTGGCCCTGAGGGACACTGTGCCTGCAGCTGCCCCGGCTCCTGCTGGACCTCCCTGGGCTGCAGCCCACGCCCGAGCTCCATGTCTCGTGACCTTGGGCCACGTCTGTGTGCTGCTCTATGGCCAAGCGCACCGCTCTCCTGCAGGTCACCTGCACCATCAAAGCAGTGGGAAACGGACACCATGGTCCAGTTTGCTCTCCTACATCTGGGATCCTCCTGCGGATTCTGGGTCACTTGGGTCTGCTCTCTTCTGCCTTCCTCAGGCCCAGCACCAGATACAAGGCCTGCATCACACCCAGGGTTGCACCAGCCCACAGCATCCAGGCCTAACCCCTACGGTAGACCCTCGTATTGTTCACAGTACCGCATCCTGATCAAACCTTAACTGATACAGACCTCTTCTCTACTACTTTCAACAGGGCCACTGTTTACAAAAGTAGTTAATGGTGGCTCACTGGCAAAGAATCTACCTGCCATGCAGGAGTTGTGGGTTTGATCCCTGGGTTGGGAAGATGTCCTTGGAGAAGGGAATGGCTACCCATTCCAGTATTCTTGCTGGGGGAATCCCACGGACAGAGGAGCCTGGCGGGCTACAGCCCACGGGGTTGCAAAGAGTCGGACACAACTGAGCGACTAAACGACAACACAACACAACTGTTCAATATGTTCACCTTATCTATGATCTCAATGACAGGCTTCCTAAGACTGGCGAATTTATCATCCTTAATGTCAAAGAGAGCTATACAAATAGGCGCTCAATAAATGACAAAGTAAATAAACCATCCCTGAAGATAAATCTATTTGTAGAGTGAGTTACACTTTGAAATGATTTATAAGTGTTAAAAAATTCTTTGCCTGTGAGAGTCTATATTCCCTACTGAAGGAGTTCAAGTTACACACATCCCGTCTGCTCACCTTCCCTCCCTCCCTCAGTATTCAAACACATTCTGTATTTCTAATAATCTTTCCTTCATGACCTATTAATTTGACTTCACAGGACTAATGAGGATTCCAATTACAAATCATGTTATTTAAATGTGGGTAAGGTGTTATCCAATATAACACAGAAACTCTTGTGTAAATAACTTTCTTGGCAGTTCTCGAGTATCTGTGCGCACGCACCCACACACACACACACACACTCAGTTCAGGAATTCTACTGAAAATTTTCATCTGGATGAAAAAGAGATGTTATTGTTTCTATGTTCCTGGCAAGTCCGTCATCCAGAGATGGGAACTGAGGTCTAGGACGCAGCGACTGAACCCCAGGGTGCCACGACTTGGCATCAGCTTCTGTCTCTCATGGATGCTGAAATGTATCAGAACAAGCAACATCTGGGTACAAACAGCAGCTAACCAAGACCTTCGGGTCCTTTCAGGGAGGGATCGACAAGTCCTCCCAGCACCATGGGATCAGAGCTCGTTATGCTACTTCTCATGCATTTTCTATAATGCTTTTCAGTTAGGGTCATGGCTTTGGTCTGGCTATGGAAGCCATGTTCCCAGAACATAAAGCAGTGTATCTTCAGGTGAGACATTTAAGCACTTTAGAACATAGAGCTGGTTTCATCTACTCACATTTCCCCGCCCTGTGCTTTATCATCCTTTCATAACGTTATTATCGTTTAAGTTGGCTCCAACTACTTGGAGCCAAAGAAGTAAAACTCCTACAACTGACGTTGAAACTAAAATACCAATGCAGTCTTACCAGCCCTTAGAACATACTGTTTGCCGACTTTTTCATGCATCCTCCCTGCTTTGAATAATGCCCACAGTGGTTGGCTGCTTTGGGGAATGCACGCGGACAACCGCTCAGCCCAGGCCCCTCCTCTGAAGGCTCCGGTCATTAGGTCTCAAATGGCCATGTCACCCCGTGCTTCACCCCACACCTGGACACAGTAGCTGGTTTACTGAGGGGGTATCTGATTCAAACAGTCTCTGCTTGGGGATTTAACAAACCAAAAGCCCAGAAAAGTATGCCCTCCCCACTCCTGGGCTGCCTGTGGCCACAGAGCAGGATAAATGGAAATGGAGGAGAGGTCCCACACTGACGCCTTGGATCCATTACCTCCAAGGCTCCATCTCCACCTTTTCTAGCCTTGCGTGCATGCGTGCTAAGTCACTCAGTCGTGTCCAACTCTTTGTGACACTATGGACTGATTCTCCAGGCAAGAATACTGGAGTGGTTTGCCATGCCCTCCTCCAGGGGATCTCCAGCTTAAGCCAACCCAATATGGGTCTATCCCTTTAATTTCAACGTTCCAACAGAGGAAGACTGTAAGGACGTCAAACATGAGAGCAGTTGCATTGTCCAGGAGGGAATGATATGTGCTTTTCCCTCAGAAAACAACTTCTTTTCTACTTATGTTCATTTCCAAAATAAGTTTTTGTCCTAGTCTCTTTTCCCTTATAAAAACCCATCAACCTTTTGGAAGTCCTTTCATCAAAAACCTCCCCTCTTACTCAGGGTCCGGATCCCACCACCCACTTTCCCAGCTCTCAGATGCTCCCCATATCCTGCCCTCCCCTAGCCCAGGAGCTGTTCTACGCAGAGACTCGGGGCCGCAAGTGGCAGAAACACACCTGAAACCAGCTCAGAGAAAAGCGGGCCTTTATGTCCTATGGTGGGCTGTGCCTGCTTTAGGGATTTCTGAGTCTGGCGCCACACGTACTGCCATGATTCTGGCTCTTTCCATCTCTCGAGTCTCTTCTGGGTGCTCCCGCATGCAGAGGTCTTCCAGGAAGCAAAACGGCCCTGGCAACCCTAGACGCTCAAGCTCCTAGTTGACCCCAGCAGAAAAGCTTATTTCCTGACAGCTCCAAAACAGAAGTCCACAACTACCATGGCCATGAATTCCAGGGACGAGGGGGTGATGTGACCACAGGGAGGGAGAGGTGGAGAGACACAAAGACACAGTACCCCACTCAAACGACGAGGACTGCCTTCTCCAAGACAAACGCTATCACCAGAAGAAAACAGGAGGACGGTAGACAGACAGATGCAGTGAAATTACCTCTAACTCACTGCAAAGCTAATGGCCCCAAATCATTTCCTTTCACACGTCACACCTATAAAATAACTTGCCCACTTTGGTCCTAGTTTAAGATGAGAAGCATTAATCAATAGAAACGTAATAAATAATTTATATTAATCTTGTCTCAGAATCAGTTTGGGAATCAATAGTTCTATCTGTTTATTTAATAGGCTGGTAAATGGATCATATTTTCCCTCCTCATAGCCACATGTAGATACAAGTCACTATTATACCAATAGATAAATATTTATTAGATGCCTAACATGGGCTTCCCTGGTTAGCTCAGTGGTAAAGAATCTGCCTGCAGTGCAGGCGATGCGGGTTTGATCTCTGGATTGGGAAGATGCCCTGGAGAAGGAGATGGCAACCAGCTCCAGTAATCTTGCTTGGGAAATCCCATGGACAGAGCCTGGCTGGCGGGCTATCGTCTGTGAAGTCGCAAAGAGTTGGACATGACTGAGCGATTAAACAACAACAATAAACATGAGATCCTCACTTTTCTATTATACCATGCTTTTTACATTAGCAGATAATTATTATTACCCAAAGAGATGTTGCTCTGATAGAAAACATACCTATTAGCCCTTCTAACAGATAATTACATACATAAGATACTTCTGAATTTTTGTGAGCTAAAATGAAATAGGCACCAAAAGTGGGGAGAAATAGAACTCGGCCCATGTGATGAATTTCCTATTCCCACTCTGATTAAGTATACGTTATGCAAAAAGTAGACATATTCTAGAGCTGTCCTTAAGTCGGGCTCAGGAAATATTGACTTTGATAACGAGGTGCAGCTTTTTTCTTTTTCTATGCTAAATAATGGGGGTGATGCGACGTTCTTCTAAAGACTCAAAAGAAAAACAAATGCATGAACCTTGTCGGAGTTTGTTTTTCCATCCATCTTCTCAAAGCTGTCAACAAGTGTTTGTCATTCCAAGACGGCCCAGAGCCTCCCAGGTCCAAGATAATGTCTCAGACCAAGTTAAAAGGGATGTTAAATAAATAAGTTAAAGTCCTCGGAGGGGCACCTTATCCAGCAGGGTCTCATACTGCTGCTCGCAGCTCACAAGGCAGTTAAGATATGCACTCAGCCTGGTGCGTCCCACTGTCACACCAAGAATCAACAAACTAAGTGGGACTCACAGTTGCCATTGATTCTTCCCCATGAGGTATCTGAAATAAGGTGTGTGTGTTCACACATGGTGACTGGGGCAAAGTTCGCCTCCAAATCTGCTACTCAAGCCATCATTAAGCTGTGTGTTAAGGCTTCACCCCCAAAATGTCACATGACACTTATTAGAGCCCTAAACGACCACATCCTGTGAGTAAAAGAAAACTCAAAAAGTCACACTGGTTTTGAGGAGCTTCAGAAATGGTGAACCCTTTCTCCTACCAGAGGGCTCTCAATTTATAACACTGCTTTCTGAAAAAAGATGGAAGGAAAGTACACGGAAATATTTACAACTGGGTAGAGAGGATGGATTGGAGAAGGCAATGGCACCCCATTCCAGTACTCTTGCCTGGAAAATCCCATGGACAGAGGAGCCTGGGAGGCTGCAGTCCATCGGGTCGCTAAGAGTTGGACATGACTGAGCGACTTCACTTTCACTTTTCACTTTCATGCATTGGAGAAGGAAATGGCAACCCACTCTAGTATTCTTGCCTGGAGAATCCCAGGGACGGGGGAGCCTGGTGGGCTGCCGTCTATGGGGTCGCACAGAGTCAGACATGACTGAAGTGACTTAGCAGCAGCAGCAGCAGCAGAGAAGATGGAGAGGTGACTACTCTTTTGGTATCTTACAACTGTCTATAAAGGCCATGTATTTTCTACTTAGGGGGAAAAATTAATAAAAATTTTTACCTACATGAGACAAATACAAAACTTGAACAGACTCTTTTTGGATTAACCAATAATTACCAAACGTATCCAGTATAAAGCCCATAGTGAAGCCTTAGCCAACAAAGTGAACCTTGTTTCCCCCAGAAAGAACCACAGGGTGAAAAGTGGATCCTAAATATTTCCAGGGACACCCATTTCCCCATCCTCTGTGCCACTTCTTTCATTCAGGCAACTATTTTATCATTTGGCCTAGATTACAACACCTCCCAACACTTCCTGTCTGCAGTACTGACCACTCCCCCCACCCCCATTAATTTCAAACACAATAGTCAACACCATCTTTTCAGGTACAGACCTGATTATTCTAGTTCCCAGAACAAAACTCTCCATGGCTCCCTCCTGCCCAGGGAGTCAAGTCCAGCGCTCGCACATGGCATGGAAAGCCCTTCACAGAAGCTCCGGCCCCTTTACCTCCCCCAACCTTCTCTTCTCTTCCCCTGACAGGCTCTGCTCTCAGGGTCTGAACTGCTTGTTGGGTCCTCAGTTTGCTGTCAGTTCTTCCACAGTCTCCCACGTTTCTCTGCAGGGACCCATAGTTGTTGCCAGGCTGCATCCGTCATCAGTGCAGGACTTGGGGCAGGGGTCTGCCCTTCATTCTGGTGTTCTGTGTGACCTCAGCTGTGGAGTCTGCCCAACAACCACCCACAGGACCATAAGGATTCACTACAAGTTCATAGTCACCAGCGTCAAAGGGGCTTGTACCACTCACTCCCGGACCACCCACTTTGACCTCTCTAGCCCACTGGATCTGCTCCTCTCCACAGAGTTGGTTTTTAGTCTGGTTCGCTCTCAACCCTCCCCATGGACAGAGGAGACTCGTTGGCCGCAGTCCAGAGGATTGAATAGAGTCGGACACGACTGAAGCGACTTGGCAGGATGCATTCTCAACCCACATGCAACCTCCACCTTCCCTCCACCTGGGCTGGCGACCCCATGCCCTCCCCCCTCCCAGAACACCTATTCCATGCGTCAGCCCTTTCCCTACAGCACATCCGGTCTGCATCTTTTGGCTGCGTTGTTCCTATCCATATCTCAATGTGCTTCATTTCCTCCAACCCCGCACATCTCCTGACATTATCAGCTGATGTGAACACAAGGTGAGCATTTGGAAACGAAAGGAAATGGTCTCTAAGATGACGTGAAGTCTGGGGCCCTCATCTTAGCCAGCACGATTAGTAGCAGGAGGTGTCCGTGGCAAGGTTATGAACCCTCCAGAAATCTCCCAGTAAGCTCCAAGGAATTTCTATTCTAACAGCTGCCAAGGACTATAATCCTATCTTTGCAGAAACCATTTTTAAAATAGTTAATTCTGATGGCCAGTTTTGGAGAACAGGAAACAAATAAATGCATGAATGTCCACTAAAGAAGACTTATGTGAACAGACTAAATCGCAAATATTTTCTTTAAGCCCACCTTTGAACTCAGATTTCACAGATTAAAAAAAATTAACCTTTCCTCAACTAGTGATACTTCATCCTAATCTAAGAGGACATAAGACTAGCAAGTTAATAAATTCCTGCGGATTCCTCCACAACTATTAAAAAAACAGGCATGTTCACTGAAACCATTAATGGTGATAATACAACATTCTGACCTCTGAAATAGTCCCCTAAAATACTATACAGAGTTTAAATGCCACCCAGAGCATAGAAGATGAACATTTTAAAAGGCAAGAAATAAGTAAGATCACCTTTGTCTACAGAGGAATCCACAGCAGAAGAATGATGATACTCGACAAGAAAAGGTGGTATAACAAGTTGAGCAATAAAACTGGCCAATCTGCAAAGGCTCAGATGCTGCCGTAATAACATCTGGTCCCAGCGGGGTTGGGGGGTGGGAGCCAGAGAAATCATTAAGCCATCTGAGACGCTCCAAACAAAGAAACTGTAAAATTCTGAACTATAAAGTGAAGGAAATACACTTAATCCCGGAGGGGTTGCAGTATGTATTTCAACTGGGTGATCCCTTCTCCAGTGAGGACACGGTGATATGCCGAAACCTGGAGTGACACAGAATCTCAACCGACTGGATGTGGCCCGGAGCCAGCCCGCGCCAGCACCCAGGCACCTGTTGGTTTAATCCTCGCATTACTCCAGACACCCAAGGCGGGTGGGGGTGCAGAGAGGAGGAGGCCAGGGGAATGGGGAAAAATACATCTCATTCATTCTGCCCATCAGAGAATGCATACCTTAAAAAAAATAGTTACATGTGCTTTCTGTAAATGTTCAATAACGTGTTAGAAGATTAACACATTTCTTCTAAGATTACGGTTTATTTTTTGAACTTCAGATCCTAGAGGGTGCAAAGGGAGATGTTTGTGAGTAAGCAACTACTTTACTTACTATATTATCTTAAGCAAAGTGACTCGAAACTCTCTTGAATGACCCTGTTTCCTTCTGTCACTGAGATTCTACGATGGGGGTACAATTATAGTTGCGTTTCAACTTCAATAAAATTTCTCTGCTGCCCATTTTCCCAGATCATTCTCAAATAGTCTTCTGCCAATTAGCTAAAGTTATTTTTAAATAAGCTTTTGAAAGTCTTTGTTGAAAGCAGGTGTATTACAAAATGTGCTTCTTTAGGAACTTATGTGAAAGAGAGAAAAAAAAAAACTCAAATGGTAAATAAAAACAATGACTATTACATCAAAATAGTAAGAGATAAAATACTTGTATCAAAAAATAAAATAGCACATAAAATATACTGGGGCATTTTCAAAGCTTTAAGATGGGAACACAGGTGTTATATGTGTAAGTCGTCACTAAGTGGAACACTTTAGACAGCTTTTCACAATCTTTTCTGTTCCTCTATTCCCACTGCTTTTCTTTCAGTCTAATGACTGGACATGCCTCAATTCTGTGTCTGATATATTCAGAATATATATCTCAGCACAGACGTGGGCCTATGGTTCCTTTGCTGAAAGACAGGAAACGGCTGAAAATACTTTTGGTAGGGCAAGACACCTGTCATGCACAAGGATGGGATATTGGGTAACTTCCCAGGACCCTCAAAAGTTGAAGTATATATAACTTCTTTCCTGAAGAGCTAAACAAAAACTAGTGATACAACATGGTTTTCATTTTTTGAGAGCGGAACATGTGCACTGACCACCTTACAGAAAGACCCAGAAATAACACAGTGGTCGATGCACAGAAGAAAAGCTTTCCATCTGTACACAGAATACCTTCAGCCCTCCTGTTAAAAGCAGACTAGGAATACATGCTTCCTTTTCTAAGATATGTGGATAAAAATTCCAGATTACTCAGAGTTTCTAGGAAGAAAAGGTAGAATAGAGTTCTGAGGTTCATTTTGAGTTTTTCAATGAGAACTTTTTAAAAGTTTTAACTTAATTAAACACAGCATATAGAGAACTTAAATATGTCTAACCTTTCTGTTAAATACTAACGTAATCCCAGAAAGTGGACAAACATTTAAAAATGCCCATGAATTACAGTAGTTGACTAGTGTCTGTGAATTTATTAGTATGATTATGCAGCTTAGATGAATGGTGAAGCCACTTATCGGCCATCAAATCCCAATACTTAAAGAACTGTAACTGATGACATGTCCATGTATTTTCTGTCTGTATGACTGCCTCAGAGGCAATTCTTGGAACATCGGGAATATACATGCTTCTCTATGTTTGCACAACTATCTGTGGGAAGTGGCAATCTAGTTTTCTAAGAGCAATGTCTTAATGAAACACTTATTAAGAAAAGGTTTTGATTTTAATGACCACCTTTCTTTCCAGTTTCTTTTTAAATACACTCTCATGGGAGGGCTTCCTAGGTGGCCTAGTGGTAAAGAACCTGCCTGCCATTGCAGGAGATGTAAGAGACACGGGTTTGATCCCTGGGTCTGGAAGATCCCCTGGAGGAGGGCATGGCAGCCCACTCCAGTATTCTTGCCTGGGAAATCCCATGGATAGAGGAGCCTGATGGGTTACCATCCACAGAGTTGCAAAGAGTCAGACATGACTGAAGGGACTTGGCATGGCACGTGGGAGGGCAGGTTTTCTAAGAGATGTGTATCCTTCCCTCTTTACTGCTGGTGATGCAGGACAAGAGCAGAAGGAAGCCTCCATGTGGCGATCAGTACAATAGCAAATGACGAGGTGCTGGCACCAGGCAAATGCTAACTAGTACCCAGGGTCACAATTTACACATGAAACATGTAAAAACTTCTTTGAATGCACATTCAATCAGAGATTTTACTTTAGAAATACCAAATGGACCACAATTCACCTATATTTTAAAAAATCTTCCATATCAGGTACTGCTTATCTCCTGTGAGGTATTGAAATCCTTACATTTATATGCCAGGATAAAATATTAATAGTAAGTAACAACAACCATGGCCACCCCCTCAAAATCCACAACAAATGGAAAGGTAAACAGACCCTTTATAATTAAATCTGTAATGATAAAAAATCAATGTTAGATAATAAGTGTCTTTATAAAAAACAGTCTCCCAAATCACCTAACCATTAAGGCATTTATTTTAGTTTATCAGTTGACAGTGACTTGTATTCCTCAATGAGACTCGACTAACGTACTTCTCATTCTTTAAAAGGCAGTCTTTACAGGGATAATACAAATTAACAAGACAAGTCATTCTTGGAAGAAAGGGTTGGGATTTTGTCAATTGATCTTTAACAGATAAATCAGCACTATGACTTACAATTAGGGTTAAAGATCCTAGACAATATTTGCATATGAATTCCTGGAAGAATGTATGAGGAACAAAAATAAAGCAGAATCTAGTGTACACTAACATATTTTTCAAAATGATAGCTCTTATAATCAAATATATTTGAGACATCATTTTATTTATCATACTGACAAACATTTTTAATTTTTTAAAATTAAAATCAATTCTATTAGAAGTTTATTATTTTTTTTAAGAAAATTACCATCACAAATCAAGATTTTGAAAGCTACGCAACCAAGAGATCAGATGTAATACTGCAATTAAATGAACAGGCTGGATGAAGGTTACTGGTCACACATATTACATAATATTGAATAATCTAAATCTTGTATTGTTTCATAAGATGTCAATGAAATTACTATTAAGAATATAAAATGCTTGAATTAAAACAAAAACAAACAGGAACATGAAAATAAGAATATATTATTTCAATATCACTTACAAAAGAAAAAACATTCTTATGAAGGGCAGTAAAGGAACTCGAAACTTAACGAGTTTAGTTTGTTTTTAATAAATTCCACTTCTGAAATAACATATTAAGGAAATGATCTAGAAGTAGAGGAGAAAACTACATGATGAAAATTTAAATGGGGACTTTCCTAGTGGTCCAATGGTTAAGAATCCACCTCCCAATGCAGGGGGGGACACTGGTTCAATCCCTGTTCAAAGAACTAAGATTCCAGATGCCACAGGGTAACTAAGCCCAAGAGCTGCAAAAAAAGAGGCCACGACTAGGACCCGATGCAGCCAAACTAAGTAAATAATAAATAAATATTTTTAAAAAGTTAAGTGTCTGCAGTTGCTTCTAACAGATAAACACTGGAAGAGAACTCAAGAAATGCTTAAAATGTGGTTAAGAACTTTATGGACTATCAGGCGGTCATTAAAAATGATAATTAAGACTCTAATAGTGCAGAAAAATGCTTCAAACACTAAGAATGCAGTTCATAATTTATAATTTGACCAGAATGCTGGGTCTATGGGTTTTTGCTCTGTTTTCCAAATTTTGTTATTATTATTATGAGAAAAATAATAAGCACAGAGAATAAACTATACAGATACATGTGGCTACATTTTAAAAGATTTGCAGATGGTCTGGGAATATTTTTAAAAAATTAAATGTTACGTTACATTTTCCCAACCACATTAAATCTTTTAGGTTTTCCAAAACCCATTACATACGTAGAAGTTTCATCACAAATGCTTTTGAAGGTTAGTTTGAGGGAGAAAGTCTTTATAAACACGGCAGGTCAAACAGATTTCGAGAAGAAGCTCCTTTTAGAAAAGGTTTCTTCACTTTTAAGAACTCTCCTTTAAATTATATTTTCCATAGCTTTATTTGTTTATTCATGGCTGTAGCTTGCTAAGGCCATATTTCTCAGAATTTTTATTTTTTACTTTTACAGCGTGGTCTAATATGCTCAAGAATTTACAGACACTGAGACCAGCAAGCTAGGACTACAAGCCGAAACCCTTTCCAATATTAAATATTAGAGGCAACAGAGGGATTCTTCTAGGTGTCAACAGAAAGCCTCATATGAACACACCTGCAGTTTCCACTTTGAGCTGTGATGGTGAGGAACAAAATATCTAAGCCTGTAATCACTATGTAATTTATTTTACTTTCAAAAAAACCACTGTCTTGTTTAGACACTACAAAAATAGATAGGTAATTCCATTTGAAACATTCTTTAAATTTGTTATGAAAGAAATAATTGACAGAACCTGGCTAATCTTGTGAGGGTTCATTCAAATGTTAGCTTCTCATAATAACCAGTCACAACCCGAGGCAGGTGAAGACCTATAGTAGGTTTCATAACCAAATGAATGTAACGGACAAGCAAACACAGAACAGCAATGGGACAGTGCCTTCTTAACACTGATACGGCTAAAGCAATGCACTGACTTATTCTGAACGAATCAGGAATAACGTCCCATTAGTGGTGTCACTCACAGGGGGCTTACTATTTCCATGCCTGGGCTCAGTGTTTTGTGCATTGTCTTATCCCATCCCCCACCCTCCCCATCTTCTTTTCAAAATACTATTTTAAAAATCATGGATTGTTTTTGAAGTCTTGATTAATCAAACACATACCCCTTGCATTGGAAGGTGAAGTCTTAACACTGAACCACCAGGGAAATCCCAAACCTTATCTCTGTTAGGTAAGTATTACCACAGTGTTCCTTCGAAAGATGAGGTAACTGAGGCCCAGACAAGGAATTAACCAAGGTTGTAAGGCTTGGATTTGAAAGCGGGCAGGCTGAGTCCCTGTGCTCAATCATGGTCCTACACGCCATCCAGCACCGGAGGCTTGAGCATGAGACTCCCCTGGGATGAGGAGGTTCTAAGGTGCTGTGAGACAGAAACCCTGGCTCCAGATCAAATGCTAAGTTGTGTCCGACTCTTTGTGACCCCATGAACTGCAGGCAGCATGCCAGGCTTCCTTGTCCTTCACCATCTCCCGGAGTTTGCTCAAACTCATGTCCACTGAGTCAGTGATACCATCCAACCCTAAGATCCTTAATTTATAATTTAATAAGAGGCAGCATGGTAAGATTCACAGAAATGCAGATGATCACTGCTGAAAGTCAGGTTCAGGGGGAGGAAAGACTCTGAGTCTCAGGACCAGTACATCCAAAATATGGCCCACCAGGACTGGGGTACAAGATTCCTGAGAACTTTTAGCAAAAGTTTATGTTTAAAATATTGTATAATACCACTTATAAGTGCAATCAAGAAAATCAGAACAAATGAATTTATTTGCAAAGCAGAAACAGAGACCCAGACATAGAGAACAAATGTAAGGATACCAAGGGGGAAGGGGGGAGATGGGCTGGATTGAGAGATTGGGATTGATACTATCGATATCTATGTATTAAATATTCACACTATTGATACTATATATTAAATAGGTAACTAATGAGAACATACTGTATAGCCCAGGGAACTCTACCAAATACTCTGCAGTGATCTAAGTGGGAAGGAAATCCAAAAAGAGGAAATATATTTATGTGTATAGCTGACTCACTCAGAGGTACAGCAGAAATTAACACAACACTGTAAAGCATGTATACTTTACATCTACACTATACTCCAATAAATTTTTTTTTAAAAAAGTCTATGTTTACTTGTCCAGCTACTGCTTAAGAATGGTTGGGCTAACCCTTCACAAGTAAGAAATAAGAACCTAAAGTAACATTTCTTGCCACCAACATGGCGGTTATCATTAGGGGTATAACACAATAATCTGGAGACTACATTTCAAATGATCTTATTCTTTTCAAAAAGAAACAAAGATATGCTCACTTGCAGTGGAATCAGTTATAAATTATTGGACACAATTCCAATATCCAACAATGTGGGCTTAGTTAATGCAAATTTTGCTTTATTTGTAAAACAGTGTAACATACAAAATTGATAAAAAAAAAAAAAACCTTTTAAAAGCAAATAATATTCAGTAACATGGGAAGTTCATGATTTGGTATGAAGAGAAAAAATAAAATTATGACATGCCATATATAGTATAACGCCTGTGTATGTGCA
>NW_011494752.1:11147870-11148277 GCF_000754665.1 Bison bison bison
GAAAAAAGATTAGACAAGAGCTATAAACCAATATATACTCCTTTCTAATGTAGTGCTCAAAATTCTCCAAGCCAGGCTTCAAGAGTACGTGAACGGTGAACTTCCTGATGTTCAAGTTGGTTTTAGAAAAGGCAGAGGAACCAGAGATCAAATTGCCAACATCCACTGGGATCATCAAAAAAGCAAGAGAATTCCAGAAAAACATCTATTTCTTCTTTATTGACTATGCCAAAGCCTTTGACTGTGTGGATCACAATAAACTGTGGGAAATTCTGAAACAGATGGGAATACAAGACCACCTGACCTGCCTCTTGAGAAACCTATATGTAGGTCAGGAAGCAACAGTTAGAACTGGACATGGAACAACAGACTGGTTCCAAATAGGGAAAGGAGTACATCAAGACTGT
>NW_011494752.1:11148501-11157441 GCF_000754665.1 Bison bison bison
GGAAACAGTGGAAACAGTGAGAGACTTTATTTTCTTGGGCTCCAAAATCACTGCAGATGGTAACTGCAGCCATGAAATTAAAAGACGCTTACTCCTTGGAAGAAAAGTTAGGACCAACCTAGACAGCATATTAAAAAGCAGAGACATTACTTTGCCAACAAAGGTCCGTTTAGTCAAAACTATGGTTTTTCTAGTAGTCATGTATGGATGTGAGAGTTGGGCTATAAAGAAAGTTGAGTGCCGAAGAATTGATGCTTTTGAACTGTGGTGTTGGAGAAGACTCTTGAGAGTCCCTTGGACTGCAAGGAGATCCAACCAATCCATCCTAAAGGAAATCAGTCCTGAATATTCATCAGAAGGACTGATGTTGAAGCTGAAACTCCAATACTTTGGCCACCTGATGCAAAGAACTGACTCATTTGAAAAGACCCTAATGCTGGGAAAGATTGAAGTCGGGAGGAGAAGGGGACAACAGAGGATTAGACAGCTGGATGGCATCACTGACTCAATGGACAGAGTGTGAGTAAATTCCAGGAGTTGGTGATGGACAGGGAGGCCTGGCACGCTGCAGTCCATGGGGTTGCAAAGAGTTGGACATGACTGAGCGACTGAACTGAACTGAAAGGAAATTTTAATCACGTGTGTCCCTTTAATGGTCATCACCGTATGAAATACTTGAAAGAACTGAAATTAGAGGATTGTGATTTAGTTTATTTTAATGTAGTAAAGGGCTTCCCTGGTGGCTCAAGAGTAAAGAACCCGCCTATGATGTAGGAGATTTGGCAGGAGCCATGGGTTCGATTCCTGGGTCGGGAAGATCCCCTGGAGAAGGAAATGGCAACTCACTCCAGTATTCTTGCCTGGAAAATCCCATGGACAGCTCATGGGGTCACAAAAGAGTGGGACATGACTTAGTGGTTAAACAATAATGTAGTAAAATTGCTAGGTTGCAGAAATATGTTAAAGAAATGTTTTGAATGTCTCTGTTAGTCAAGAACAGCTTGGAATTAAAGAGCTCTGATAAAAATCACAAAACTGTAGGTCTGCATGGAGTGAAAAAAACCCGAGAAATGTAAGTAATTTATTTGAGAACATGCTGATGAATCTAGACATAAACTGCACTTGACAGCTGAAAACTGGTGATTTCCCAATATCAGACTGAAGAATCCCCACTCCACCCCACTGCCCGGAACGTCAGGACTCAAATCCCCCTGTCCTCGGACACCCAGAGCACGGCCTTTCCAGTCTGCCTTAATGCTATTTAGTTTTTCCTACATTCACTCATTTAAAGTGATTTGCTTTAGAAAGCTCTCATAGTCTATAGATAAACATGTATCAGACTCCTAATCACACTCCTAACACTATCCTTAAGATTTTCTGTATTAAAACATTAAATATATGGTGACTCTTGCAGGGAGAATTATTTGTATTCTCCTTATCTTTGCTCAATATTTTAAAAGAAGTGTTAATTGTTTACTTCTGCTTTGTATATATTCATTTCCAAGAGGAAAATTGCTAGGTTAAAAGCTATAAATACTTTTGGACCTACCAGTCAGACATACATGTATTGTGTTCACTCTAATAATCTAATATTTGTTTTATAATACAAACTTCCCATGTCATTAAGTGTTACTTGGAAATGCTGACTTTTACGATATTCATAGTATGCCATTATAGGGATAAAACATAATTTAACTGAGTCCGTTTTGTTTGTTGAAATCATGTCCAATAGATTTTAATAGGTATCGTATTTGCTATCATATCATATCTTGATAATTTACTTTACAACATTTCTAGAAATGGACTTTCTTGGTTGAAGAGAATATACATTTTTAACCATTTTAAACTACCAAAATTTCCCTCCAGAAAGATTGTCGCAATTTACATTCTCCACAGCACTGAGAGGGCCTGCCTTCCAGTGTTTTCACTAACATTACGTAAAACAATTAAAAAAAGAGAAAAACAAAACAAAAGCATATTTACCTATTTAGTTGTTAATCACCACATGTGTCTTTTCACTGATTTAAAAACAGTTTCAACACAGGATACAAACTAAACTTTACAACTTTATAAAAAGGCTTAAGTTAATAAAGCACTGATTGTGAAAATGAAGCCATCAGCACCTGCAAATATCTGTATGAACAGGCTACAGTCAAGCATGTTTTTCTGTCTTCTTTCACTATAGTTAATTCCTAAATTAATTCCTAACATTGTGAGTCAAGGTAGACACCTTGTTCTGCTAACCTCATAAATAAGATAATTAAAAAAAAAAGAACACCCTGGCAAAAACTGTTTTGAAGGAGGAGATTCACTCTAAGTTTTGACACGCACATATCAAGAAAACAAGTAAGTACAGCGGGCAAACAACCAAAGACTCAACTGGGCTTTAGGGGGAGAAATTTTCTGAAAATATCAGTACACAGCTGCAGCCAAGACAACTGCAAAAAAGAGGGTGAAGCAGACTGGTAATGCATGAAGGCAAATCTAGACGTTTGGGTTAACAGCGAGAGAAATGTCTAGAAAGATGTCTACGTAATTACCCAGTCTTTCCTTGAAAGGACGCTTATTACTCAAAGGTCAAGTGCGTAAGTCACACCTCATTTTTCTGTCGTATCTGAAAAAGAAACTGCTGCACACAAATTAATTTTCTAGATTAACAG
This sequence comes from Bison bison bison, assembly GCF_000754665.1. NCBI lineage: Eukaryota > Metazoa > Chordata > Mammalia > Artiodactyla > Bovidae > Bison > Bison bison. The sequence goes on from NW_011494752.1 coordinate 11,151,162, forward strand.
AGTAATTTTCTATTTTGAATAACCAAATGTTTGTAAAATTAAAGTCAAATTTTGATGGAAATGTTTCTAAAATTTCTATTTCTGAGCTTTCAAAACTATTTACTTCTGAGCCTCGTCTGACATTGTTTGCAGTAACTGAGGGTGCCTGTCTTCACAGATTGCTCTAATTCCTCAGGTTTTAAAAATGTATCACCTTTGTTTTCCTTTTTTGTTTAATGCCAGCGTTTCCTTCTTCTTTATCTTCATCTCTAACCCTTAACTTACTATTTTTAATTTTCTGTCCTTACTTAAACACAAAAAAGACTAGAAGGGAAAGGGAAAGAAAAAAACAAAACAAAACAACAACCAACCAACCAAACCACTTGATTAAATATTATATTTTATATACTTGATTAAATGCAATTATCAAAGGCAGAGCTTTTAGGGTAGTTCTCAATCTCTATTCCAACCTCTTTTGTTTACTGTGCAAATGCCAAACATTTTTAGGTTTGAAAAAGATTTCAATCAGAGGTGTGACTGACTTGCAGTCCTGAAATCTAAAAGTTTCAATAAGGCTGAAATGGGTGAAGGTGGTCAAAAGGTGCAAAAGTCCAGTGAAGAAATATATCCTGGGGATCTGAGGTACAACACAGTGGCTATAATAAGACTGTGTTGTCTATTTAAATGTTGCTAAGAGAACAGATCTTAAAAATTCTCTTCACAAGGAAAACAAATGTGAAACTGTAGGGTGATCATTTTGTGATATATATAAATATCAAATCCTTATATTATATACATGAAACTAATATAATGTTACATGTCAATTATATCTCAGCTTAAAAAGAAGTCTAAAAATTCCAATAGGTTAAGTAGTAAGATGGTGAGAAACAGTAAGTCCAAATTTGGACAAAACTCTGAAAAATGAAGATGATGTTCTTTATATACATTTAGAGAAAAGTATAAATATTTTATTGCTTCTACAATATAATGCTAGAGAGTTTCCATGTCTAATACAGCGTTTTTTTTCAAAGTGCAGTTCCGGGGCCGTGTGCGTGGGAATCCTCTGCGATGCTTAATTACAAGGCCCCACTCCGACCTTCTGAAACAGAAGAACATCTAGGAGTGGGGACAGGAGTCTGCCTTCTCCATCAGCTCTACAGGTGATTCTTTATATCCATAAAACCTGAAAACTACTAATCTAGCACCTAAAACCGGTGATGTGCTTGCCACATGCCAATACGTTTTTGTTCCCAACAAAATAGCTGCATGAGCTCCAAAGAAACTTTTATCATTACGGTAATGGTTTATTGCCAAAATTATTCCAAGATTTAACTTAATATAATCTGCGTGTTCCTCTGATTTAAAAAAAAAACAAAACAAGGTAAAATGTGTCAACAGAACCAATGAACTAAACTGTGCAGGAAAAAAGGGAGCATTTCACGTAAATTTATCTTTAAGAGTCAACTCTTCACAAATGAACAGCTTTACAGTATGGATCTTTGTGCCCACAACGTAGGAACAGAGATCTCATCATATATATATTTAAGATAATTTTTATATGCATAGTTATGCACAGTTGCTCTTTATTCAGAATGAAAGGAAAAAACAGTGCTATAATTTGGCTGTGTGGACCAAAAAGCATTCTGAAAACAAAGGCGAGTGGGTATCCTGACTCTGATGTTGCGATGGTTTTACAAGACACCACTATGGAGGGGAAGCTGGTGGAGTATCTATGAGATCTCTTTGTATCATTTCTCACAACTGCATGTGAGTCTATGATGACTTCAAGGTAAAGAGTTTAATTTGAAAACAAACAAACAAACAAACCTCCAAGGGCATTTAATTTAGGCTAGAACTAGCACTTTGAAAGCTGTACCTTCTGCTACTGAAGTTAAATGGCACTGCTGGCTTTTTCAGCCCTTATTAAGCCAGTTGATTTCAAAATTCTCTCCGAAACTGTGCTACACCACACGTATTCCTCGGGAGCAGGTTTAATTTCCTTTTTATGTGCTTGCGATCCCTTTTTAAAGGTGAAAACATCTGTGTCCCACATACAAAGCAAAATTAGGCTTTGCACAGAGTCATTCTCTGCTCTGAAACCCTATCTGACAAACGCGATGCTTTTCATCTCCCAATATGAGCAACCACTAAGGTAATTCTAAGACCCAGTTAATTTTTTCCAGAAAACAGACAGTTTCTAACACACAAGTTGTTTACTAAAGCAAACAGAGACTGTAACTTTGTATTTTTATCTAGATTTTCTTTAAGAATTCGTTAACAAGCATGTAAGCGTATCATCAATAATATTCCAGAAGGTCACAAGTGTCAGCGACGACTGGATGAAATGTGAAAAACTATACTCTTTAAAGATCTAGATGGAATGGATTGTGAATAATCATTGCTTTTCCCTTCAGACATTAACATCTGTTGAATTTGAAGACATTATGCAGTCTATATCACGAAGTCTTTTGATTACAAGTAAATGAAAAATTATTATTAATATTTACAATTTAACACTGACTCAAAGAACTGTGGTGAACACCAAGTTCCTCTCTGTAAAAGTTAAGTCATTCAGCATCTACGTCATGTTTTACAAAAAGAAAAGATTTCTATATGGTAACACAGAGCCTCGCTTATGCCGCCCAAAGTCAACGCAGACCAAAACTTCATGAATTAAGATTTTATTAGAGTTAACGAAAAATCTGAATTACAGACAAATTTTTTTTAAAAAAGGATGTTTCCTTCCTTGATTTCAACTATGATAATAAGAGTTTCATGAATTTAAACTTTATTTAATTAGTCATTCCCATCATCCATACTGGAATCAGGGTGAAACGGACAATCACGTAGAAAACTCTTTCATTCTACAGAATACCATTTTAAATACTATTTGGTGTTGGTAGCGACAGCAGGCATTTAAAATACTTGATACCACCTGTTTAAGTGTCTTCAAATATATTAATATTTTGTCAAGTTCTCTGTATTACACATCAAGTAAAATTACAGACCATTTTTGTTAATTCAATGAATCACACCATTAGCTATGATAAGGGCATACAAAGATATAGAACCCATACTCAAAGATAACTCCTAATTAAAAGAAGCTCTTCAAGCACTTTACTATTCTGATTTAATCTGAAAAATAATACTGGATTTCTTCAGAAATATTCCATAAATTGAAGCTTTCACAAATCTAGTTAGTATAAATTAGTACAATTTAACTGTAGCTGCAATAATACAGCTTAATGGTTAACCAGAGGTTCCCTCAAAACTGCCTTTAATGTATGTCACAGAAGTAATTTATTAACAATTTATTTATTTAGTCCTAAATAGGCATTTCTAAAATACTTCCAGTTATTTTAAAAAATACATTCAACAAACTACAGTTATGACATCTTTGATTTTTTATTTTCATGGAAAGTACAAAAGTAACCTGTAGCCCAATCCAACTAGATGGATACAAAGTTTAGTTACTAAATACAAAGTTTTATTCTATCATTTCTAATCAAGAAACCTAGTGAATAAATGGCTTATTTTTAATAGGTTGCTGGGAAATTCTAGGAGAGTTTTTCAAATTCACATTCACCCAAGCGTCACCTGGTTCCTCTGGAAAGAATGTTACAAGCACCACACATCCCCTCAACAGAGGGGGAAGCTACAGGCATTACCACACTACACATTTTTAACTTAAAAAGTACACAATGTTGTAGAGTTATTATCCTCCAATTAAAAATAAATAAATTAAAAAAAAGAAAACTGGCTTTTCCCATGGTTGGCACTGCAGTCCAATCAACTAACCTGCAAGAGGCTGAGAGGAAATTATAAAAGGAAAAAGAAAACATGAGAAATTATTAGTCTTTGTCTTTGTCCTTTGTATTGTGTTTGCTTCACTGCTATTTCTTTCTTTTTTTTCCACTTTGCCTGCTTATCTTCACTACACAAAAAACTTTGAAGTTACATTTTTTTTAATTATCAAAATCAAGGATAAGATGGAATTTCTTGACTTTTCTTTATCTAAAACAAGGGATATGCTAGGTTAGACTCCACAGTCCTCTCTCCTTTCATTTCTTAGTCTCTGTTTAATATAAGATGGTAGCTAAAAGTAAAAATAAAACTATATTTGAGGATTATTTTTAACATATCTTTTCTTCCCATAATAATGTTATTCATTGAAATCACATTTACAAAATTATTTAGACATTGTTTTTTAGCTTTCCGATTAAGAATATTATGAAGATATATAAAAATAATATTATGAAGAATTAAGTAAATTTATATTTATTTCCAGCTTAAAAAAAAGTTCAACAAAATCTCCAGTTGACTGAATTGTACTGTTTTCTTTAGGAACAAATCTAAAATGAACTAAGCTCAAAATAAGAACAATTAAAAAGTTCTAATGACATAATTCTTTCAACATTAGATTATTAAATGTCTATAGTAACAGTGCATAATTTTTATCTATTATTTAAAGATTTCTTATGCTATGATTTAGCATATAAGTAAAAATAACCAGGATTATTCTTTGATACAGTTTCTTAAGGCAGCAAACAGTTTTTTTTCTTCTCAAATGACTTAATAGGTTAGAGGTTAAACTAAGTGAAAATGCAACACTTTATCAAAAAACTATCCTACAATAGGCCAAAATAATTGTAAGATGGAAAACAATACATAAAATTTAATTTTTAAGATCAGGAGAACATCATGGATGGAAAATTAAAAAAAAAACAACTATTATGCTCATACACCATGACGACCATTCATTAAATTGCTTATAAACCAAAAGCAAGAGAAAGCAGAGAATCAAGTTAAGGTATAAAGGATCATACCTCCACGTTGTTTAAAACTGATACATCAGTTGTTTAACTTCAGATAAAACTTTCTCAGGTGAATAGTTTGACCATCTACACTTACCCTCCCTCGGAATTTAAAATAACAAAAGCACAGAACCTGGTTTCATATAAGTATCTTAGGCACAAGTGATCGCACAGCTGTGGAAATCTACGTCTCAAATATCAAAAATTCCTGATATAATAAAATGGTGTAAACTTAAACCACCCATTTCTAATCCAATTACTTTATCTCCTCATCTCATCTGCAATGATTTCATGATGTTTGAATAAAGAATGATGTGGCATTTTGTTCGTGATTAAATTCTAACGCAGAATGGAGGAATATTATGGAAAAGGAAACCCAGACAAAAGCAGGCTTAAGCATTTTTAAATATATACAATGGATGAAAATGTACAGATCCTTAAGGAAATGTCTAGTTAGAAGGAAGTCGTAAACAACTCATTGGTTCTTCATTTTATCATTTAATCCCCCAATTTTTTTTAGCTGGAAAACCCTCTGAATGAAAGGGACTCTGTCAACAAGCTACTGACTTTGGTTTCAGAATCTCCTTTGTAATCACTCTCCCCGCTGAAGAACATCAGCAGTGCAACTTACAAAGCAGCGTTCTTCACTGCACTGAGTCTGTCTAACCACTCCTCTGCATTTACTGCTGTCACATGCTGACAATGTTGTATAATAATTTTCAGGGAAAAACCTGTTTCATAATTTTTTAAATATCAATGCTTTCTGAATTACTGCCATTCGAGTATTTGAAATGGAATGCCATCTGCGCCCTTGGCTCCATCCAGCATATTTGATGGTACAATGTGATCACCTGGTCACATTCAGCGACCTTAACTCCCTGGGAAAAGCTGGGCCCAGAAGAGAGCCCCTTCCCAGGGGTAAAGACTTAAGATTCCCTGAGGAAAATGAGCTGTGAATTGGAGCTTCCCTCTCCTACTCCCTTGAGTTTTTGCTAAGGGGTCCTGCCAGACATGGAGGCAGTTTTAACGTCTCCCTAGGTTCTCAAGGGGGTTTCCCAGGTGGCTCAGCCTGGGAACCCGCCTGCCAATGCAGGAGACTCGGGTTCGATTCCTGTGTCGGGAAGATCCCCTGGAGAAGGAAATGGCAACTCACTCCAGGATTCTTGCCTGGAGAATCCTATGGACAGAGGAGCCTGGTGGACTACAGTCCATTGGGTCACAAAGAGTCAGGCTCGACTGAACGACTAAGCCACAACAAAAGGCCCAAGAAAGGAGAAAAGTCAGAGGCAGAGAAGTTCCTCTGGGGGTAAGAAATCAGCCGGGGAACAGAGAGGAAACAAGCTAAGACAGGGCTTTCTGTGCCTCCTCAAATTGTTTCCTGGGCTCTGCAGACGACCATACCTGGCACTCCAAGCTGCTGCACGGGTTAATTAGGGAAGCGTGTAGATACGGCATCTTCGCCTGGCATATGCTATGTGCTTATTTAT
>NW_011494752.1:11157541-11200431 GCF_000754665.1 Bison bison bison
ACTCAGCATTCAACAGTTTTTTAGTTTGAATCAACCTATTCTCACGGAATGTTTGAAATTTTTCAGCCTCAAAGATTTATCAGTAAATTACCTTTAAATGGCATTTCACAGCTTACATAATGTTTTCACGTACATTATTTCACTTGGAAGTGTTTTTTTTTTCATACACGCGTTTTTATAAACCTTAGGCAAAATGAAGACAGGAGGTCTGTGCCATTTTTTGTGTGTCATATCCTGCTTGGTTGCTTCTAGATTTTCTCTTGGGCTAAGATTTAACTGCATAAAATGCAGGTCCTTTTTGCTATAAAGACTTGTTGATGCCAAGTTTTGAACCACAACATGTCAGTGATACAACGTGGGAGCAATTCAAAATATCTAACCACCAATGCAGCATGGGCCTGGGGCCAATCCAAAGGGATGCTGTCCCCCACCCCAACTCTCAGGTTTCAGGTCCAGGGAGTCCTGGGTTGGTAGGGATGGGGTGGGGAGAGACTGCCTTATTTACCAACGCATAGATTAACAGCCAGTGTCTGCCAACTAGCGGCCCTGAACACAAGGTTTTTATCTCTATGTTTAAAGTGGACCGTTTGGCTTTACGGGAACCAATGGGTCCTGAGGACTCATTCTTCTAATCTCACACACGGTCTTCGATGCCTTGATGTCCCTTCTTGTACATTATACAGTTTTTTTCTACTGGCTGCACCAAGAGGCATGCGGGATCAGCGTTCCCTGACCAGGGATTGAACCCGTGCCCCCTGCACTGGGAGCTCAGAGTCTTAACCACTGGACCACCAAGGAAGTCGGTGCACGTTATACATGGCAGACGCCCCCAAAATGGCCTTCTGTGATATAAACTCTAACTTTTGTACATCAGCTGACAAATAAAACATCTGAGCTGTTACCAAGTGTGGTTTTCTATCTTCTCGCATTTGACTTTGGTTGTACTGTTGTTTTTGTCTCAACAGTAGTATTAGGTTTTTTACTACTAAAGGTATTTAAATATTTTATTGAGTCTTCTCGCATATTTACCGAGTGAGTGAGTGTGTGTGTGTATGTAAAGCGTAGCTACTTTACTAGTGATCAGAGAAACTTTTTTTTTTTTGGCCGCAGCGTGTGGCATGCAGATCTTAGTTCCCCAAGCCCAGAGTCCACCAGCCCACCCAGGGAAATCCCCAGAGAAACTTTAAAGGAAAAATTTTCCCATAAACTTGCACCCTTTGGCTTCTATTTATTGGATTAAGCTGAGAGATGGTGTATTTAACTGTGAAGAAGATGTTTAAAATTTTCAGATGGGAGACGGCCGAGACAGTGAGGACCACAGAGACGACGGCCAAGAAAACAAGTGTGATGGTGAGGACGATGACCAAGGAGGAAGTTCTAAAACCAACAGACCTCATTTAATTTTTAGAGAAAAATTCTTCAGTGTACACGTTAAAGGCCTCAGTTTCTATGTGAGAAAACTGGGGTTTTGTGGGTAGTGACATATAAACACCCCTATTAAGTGGAGCTGGCATATGATTCTAGGCCTGTTCTGCTCCCAAACTTGTGACCTTCACCAGTATATGATTACAGGGGCTTTTGTCTATTAAAAGCAAGGTACTCATTACAGAGGCAGTGATTGGGCTTCAAATCTCCCAATCACTGATGACCATTACTGAGATTTTATCTTAAAAGAGGCAAAATTACTCAATAACAAGAATATAATAGTGCCTTGACTTGTGATAACATTTTACAATTATGGGAGCAATGTTTTCCCAGAAAAGTAAAAGTGAAAGTGTTAGTTGCTCAGTCATGTCCGACTCTCTGTGACCCCACGGGCTGCAGCCCACCAGCCTCCTCTGTCCATGGGATTCTCCAGGCAAGAGTACGTGGGCTGCCATTTCCTTCTCCAGGGGCTCTTCCCGACCCAGGGATGGAACCCAAGTCGCCTAGCATTGGCAGGTGGGTTCTTTACCACTGAGCCACCTGGGGAGCCTGTTTTCCCAGGAGGGAGGAATGATTCTGAGGGAGGTACAACACATTCATTCACAGGATACTTATTTCTTCAGTGCAATTTAACTGGGGAGTAAAAACTCTCCACTTATGTCCAGAGGATTTTACTTCCTTGACTTCTGTTGGAACGCCTGAGTGGCAGGGGCTGACCTTAGCATGTCCACTCCATTCCCCCAGGAGAAGAGATGAGAGAAGATGCCGGGCTCACAGGTGTGCACACCTGGGACTAAGGAGTATCACAAGCTAATCTATGTGGGCTTCTCAATATGCGACTACAGGGCTTCCTATACAAGTCGATCCTCAGGCTGAAAAAGGAGGCGGTGGCTTACAATCTTTATTTTTTAACAAATAAAAACAAAACCCCTTTCCTATTTGGCTCGATTTCACCCAGTCATCCTGACCTCTTGCTAAAACACTTCTGCAAAAGTGGACTTTCCTGCAGACATGCTTTTCATGTACGGGAGTTTGTTTTTGTGGAGCACCAATAGCCTGCATCTTCACCCCTTTTGCTAAAGGGGCACGTGGCTTACAGCACAATGAAGAAAATGACTGAAGCGATTACCAGTGGTTTTCTCAAAGGGCCTTGAAGAAACAAGGTAAAGGCAAACAAAAATACAGGAGGCTGAAAGAAGCTGGTTTACCCAGATAAGCCTAAAATAAAAATAGCTCTCCTACATAACCACAAAGAGTAAGATCCTGGCCAAGATTATAAAGGATGCAAACACCACAGGAAGTTTTAAGCTGACTCAGGCAGTACGTGTATAACTAGAAATCAAACAACGGGATTCAGGTGGAGAAACTGGGAACTTGAATAAATAGTTCTTCATGGCAAGGGGTTCATTGGCTGAGGAAAGGTTACATTATTTATATGGTGATGCAGAAAAACAAAATACTATTTCATCAAAGGGAAGAAATTTCATTTGTGCAAACTAAAACTGAAGCCTGATGTGCCTGGCTGTATCTTAAATCTACAGAAAAAGATTTATTTTTACTAATGCAAAACGGGTGCTTAAAAGAAAATAAATGTAGAAATACAGATTTTAGAAATGCACCTTGAGATACACTCTTCTTAAAGCTGAACACTTTTGTTTGGGTTCTGTACTCCTGCCGTAACTCAGTCCAGCTGTACAATCATAAATCCATCCGTAATGTACTTAACTGACCCCTCTCAAAGCACCCTGCCCGCCTCCTCCAAGAACCTTTTTATTTAATTATCTAAATATTTGAGGTGAAAGCATTTTTACAAGAATTCATGCATGCCAAAAAAAAAAAAAATTAGGAATCTCCAAATAGGCACACCCTATTCGGAGAATTCATAATTTGTATCATAAGTCACTCAATTTTGATGGTTTATTCTCACCAAAAGAATATTTGTGAAGTTATTTCTGTCCAGAAATATAAAACAGTATAAGAAGTATAATAAGCATGAATTATAATCAAGTCACAGCTGAAACAAAGATATCTGACACTTAGTGTTTTTTATTAATGACTCAGGAAAAGCTTTTTGTCAAATGGGCATGTTCAGAGCTCACATTTTATCTTGTAAGTATATGACAAACTAAAGGAAAAAAAGATTACAGCTGAAAATGTAAATGCTCAAACCTAGAGCATTAAAATGTAGATGAAACAACATTGATTTATAACCCTTTTGTGTTTTAAAATCTACTCATAAGCATATGGTAATTTTTCATATCTTTTTTTAATTAAAAATTCAGTTAAGTGAAATTGCTTATTAAACTATGAGAGGTATCAAAAAGAGTAAAATTAAACAGAAAATGTTTACACTGTACAAAAAAAAAAAGATAAATCAGATTTATATACAGCATCTGCAACAAATTTGAGGTACTGGCTAAGGCTTTAAGGTTCTATGCTGTAATTTAAAAACCACACACTCACACAAAGATTCGAATTACTATTAAAAATGCAACTTTTGAACAAATTAAAAATACTTCTGAAGGTGGTGCTAACTTTGATGTGGCCCTGTTACCAGACTGTTTTGGTACCTGAAGGCAAAAGAGTAACTTCTCAGTAGCATCTAATTGATAGAACAATACCTAAGTGTGCAAGACAAAATTTAAAAAAAAAATTACTTTTTATCTTTAAGTACAGGATATTAATAATTTAAACATAGGGCAAAATGCATAAATTCTCAGTGAAGCACACTCACATACATAACATTTTTATTTAATAGAACTCACTAGCTCAAATAACTAGTTCTTAGTCTTGACCTATCTGAATATAAGAAGTAGAATGTATTTACTGCATTTGAACTTTTCTTCAATAATCTTAAAACTTTCTCTGCTGCGAAGAGAGTATTTAAAGTGAGTCTGGCTTATTTTCATTTATAAATGTTAAGGCTTTACATTAGAATATATCTTATCTCTCCCTCTTCACCATCAGTATGTAAAAACATCAGAAAACTGAGGGAAGAATAATAAATAGCTGAAATGTGCTTATTATGGCAGACTTGTGGCCGATCCCATTCGAATGTCTCGACGGTATAACTTTACTACCAGGAAAAGTAGATACAGGCAGAACAGTCTTCAGAAAATAAGTTACTCAAAACATTAAACTCACAAAAACATATACCTACAGTAGAGAAGTTGATTTAGTAGTAGAAAGCAAATAGCTCAAATTCATACATTGCTCCATAATCTACTTTAAAATGAACTCTCTTTAAAAGAGCTGAAGTTAATTCAAAACTTATACCATAGTCTTAGTCAAATTAAACTATTTTCTTTCAAGATTATATTTCAAAGATTTAAATACAAAGCCTGGGACTTTCAGTCCTTTGCATCAGATGTAGGATTCTATCATTTAAGGAAAGATGAATTACAGTTATTAACAATCTAGTTCTTCTAAAGTTAAGAAAAAGTCAGAAACCAAACCAATATGATTTAGCATATTTCAGTAATGCCCATACTGAATAATACTTAAATATTTCCTTGAAATTTTAAACATTAACTAATCAAACATCACAGGGAGCAAAAAATATATAGATGTTAATACTGCAAGAGCTTGAGAGAATTAAACACCAAGTTACCAAAGGAATATTATCAAGTTCACCCTATTGCACCCTCCTGCATGTCCCATCCAGCAACCCCCAGTCCCCTACAAACACTCTCATAATAGTGAGCTCAATAAAGATGATTTTCATAAAAAAAAAAAAAAAAGAACTGTAACCACTGTCACCATTAAACACACTTGGTTCGATTAAATGGCTTAAAAAATGTATACCAATAAAAGTATAGAATGCCCTATTAACATTTAAACACATCTGTATAAAGTCTGAAAGTTGCAAAGAGAAAAAGATTTACTTTCAGTTAATTAGTTGTGGTAACAGGATGTTTATTAAAGCTGGATTTATTTTTTAAAAAATATACACTACACATCTTCAAAACGGGGAAGAGGATTATAGAAATCAAAAACTTCTAAAAGTGTGTTTGAATGCCGTAATTCAAGAGTTTATACACTGAACCTTTTATTCAATGGGTCCACTAAAGGAATTTAAATTAGTGAGACCCAAATGGCTTAAGTTTAAATGGATATTGATGGAGAAGTAAACATTTGGCTACGTTTTAAAAGAAAGATAAAACGGTAAAGTGCCTTCAAGCTAAACATATTTAAAATAATAAATAGAAAGTAATGAAAGATGCATCCTTATAAGGAATGAGGGGCGGGAAAAAAAAAAAAAAAAACCCCGGCGATGAATCAACACAAGTACCCCCTTATTAATCGCGGTGTTTTGTTGGAAGCATTTTTCTAATTGACACTGAATTAGCATTTACTATCCCAGAGAGGGCTCTCCGTGGCGAACACTTTAATGGAGGTTGTCTGATGGCTTTGGCTCGTATTAGAGGTGTAACAAAATAGATTTAGCCCCCGGCGTTGGCCGTGGTGGTAGGGGTGGCCCCGGGAACAGCCCCCTCCTCACCCACAGGACTGTGCGTGGAAGCCTGCCCTTGACTCATACATCGGGTCTCCTGAAACAATGTGTTAATTATGCATTCGCTGTGAGTTCAGACACTGTGCTTAATATGATTAGTGCTGCTGTCTACCCGACTTAAGGGCTGATGTGTATTTTCAAGGCTGAGAGTGAATTGGATGCCTTCGACTACCCAGAACATTCGCTGTGAAGTCTTCTCAGGGGCTGGACAAAGGATGTGGAGACGCATAGGCCTCGGCTACCGAGGCCTGGTTCAGCTCTTCAAAGTCTAGGCATTTCCCTTTGTAATCCCTGCTCCAGTTTGTTTTCCTCCCCAAAGAGCTGCGTTTCATCGTCTGGCTCTGGACGCTGGCCTCTGAACATGTTTTAAATTTTACAATGTGGTTTTTGGTATGGAAGTAAAACTTTATTTTTCAATAGCCCAAATGTTTTTCTTTCAATGAACCTCCTTGGTCCAAGGCTAATTTGGCAAAGAATGGCTTGAACGCTGTGAGAATCACCAATAAGCACCTAAAACCTCACTCTTGATGGTTTCAGGAACCTTATTACATTTTTATTAATAAGATGACAACGCGGTATCAGAAGGGCACGCTGTCAGCTTCTATCAGCTGCAGGAGCAGAGCCTGCTATTTTCAGTGTGTGTTGAAAACTATGGCCCCCGTGAAACGTTTCAACTGGAGGTGACAGGATAAAAACATTCCTGGAGCTATTTTACCAAGGTGCATTCATCAGTGACAACCTGTGTAAATACATTTAAAGATGAAGTTCACGTTTCATTGTTCACATTTCAGGGGGGAAGAAACCCAACCAGCGTCTCATAAATCAATTTGTCACCTGCTTTTACTGGCCATTTTCTATTGGGTTTCAAACCAAAGTGAAAACTGATAATGCAGTAGGAGAAAGAATGAGACTGAAACAATTCTACATGAAAAGGAAAATTTCTAAAATTGGGGAACACTTGTTTCACGTATAACTTATACACTGGTTCTGATTCAACATTAAACAACAACAACAAAAATCCCTGGTGTTTGCCACATTCACAGGCTGAAAACATCCAACCCTCACATGCACTTTTGACAGTGCAGGGAGAGGCGGGCAAGGGAGCCAAGGGGCACCCGGAGCATGCAGGGTGCCGGGCACTGGACCCCTGACGGCAAGACCCTGATGGACATGTCCCCTCTGTATGTAATTTCCACAAGTAATCATCTAACAACGGGCGCCATGAGATGAATCACCATCCTAAGTACCAAGAGGCCCATTAACAAATTACACATGTGACATGGACCACAGGGACTAACAGCCACCAACAAAGGCGGCAACACCTCCAAGCTCATGTTCTGAGCGAAGTGAGAAAAAATAATCAACTCTAGATCAATTCATGGCAATCCTCCGTTCATGGAAATCAGGGGGAAAAAAACTACTGGTGGATTCTTAGAAGAAGGCGCACTTCACTGAAACTATCCCCCACTGCTCCATCCTTGATAGAGTGGCACTGATGTGTAATAAACACTAAATACCAGTCTCTCTAAAGGGGCTGCCCCCAATTCACAAAGTCTACGCCAAGTTCAAGAGATGAAGCAGCTCTTTCTACAGCTAGGATGGAGCTGTCTGAGTCTAACAGAGTGGTCACTCTGCAGTATTTGACGCAACAACTGACCTATTTATAGCAGAAAACCAGAGTCAGGTACCTGATTTATTCTTTAGAGACCCACTGTGGCAGCAGCATGAGAGAGAGAGAGAGACGTGAAACCAACCCCATGCAATCAACTGTAACCTCTGTAAACACTGGATCTGCTTTTCAGTAACACAGGGCAAGTCAGGTTTCACAGCTGAGTACCACTGACGTGGGCACTGAGAAAAGAGGAGAAGAGGGAAAAGCACTTGACAATGAAGGGCCAATGGTCCACGTCTGCACATCATATGATTTGACTTAAAAACAGACTGATGAGAGATCCTTAAAGCGCTCTGCACATACACGCAGGCACCTGCTGTTCGCAGGCTGGTGCCCCTCCTTGGCCCCCTGAGCATGAGAACTCTGCTCTCTGCATAGAACGCCCTGCTCCCACCGTCTCACATTGCTTAACTTGGAGGAGAGCAGATTTCTTCCTCAACTTCACAGTTTCTTTGGGATCCACGATTTGCATTAGCATGTCATACCAAATAGACCACAGAAATAACATTCACATTCTCTATTGAATGCCTTTCCTTATAAACTGCCTTCCTAGTTTTATGATTGGTATAAAATTTTTCTTTTTAATCAGACAAATTAGTTTCATATGTCTCCATCCTTTTCCGGGCTACTTCATCCGCTCCGGGAAAAAAAAGCCCTGAGTTCTGAGAAAAGCTTTCATTTTCACAGCTTGTGCATCAATAATATGACCTATGTGAGTCCATTTCTAGACTCCAATAGTCTTAAGAAAATTACTGCGTTGAGGCTGCTGAGAAGAGAGTTACGATTGGGGAAATTCAGATTCATGATGAAAGATTTTGAGTCTGCAACTTAGAGAAAAGCTCTGAAACTGTCGCCTCCCCAGACCAAACGTTCACTGCATGCACTGTGAACAGGCGGACAGGTGCTGTGACAGGAGAAATGAAGGCCAAATTTGGGCTCTGGTGCCCACGGCACAATGAGTTCAACTCTGAATCTCAGGATCCCGAGCTGTGCTCCTGCTCAGCCTCTTTCTCTGCACCTCGGAGAGCTGGGGAGGGAGGGAGACCAAAGATGGGCTCAGGAGACAGCTCTGTGCACTGAGAGGGGCCCCCGAAAAGCCAGGCAGTGCTCTCCCATGGCCCTCTCTCCATCCACATCCTCTCCAGAAGCTGGACGGGCTTGGCTTCTGCGCTCAAGACCTTCTTGCAGCAGGAAGGCCCCATGTAGGGGCAGCTCCCCCAAAGGCAAGCACTAGAAACATTAGCTAAACTTCTTAAGGTTCAGGGAGGATTTAGCTGGTTTCTGGCAGATGCATACTTAATTCAACATGGTTTACTGAATGAATGGTATGCCGGTCATTGGACCATCCAGCACTTGGCTTTCATGATGACCGAGAGGCTGAGTCTCAGCCATCCCAGTCACTTGGCAGGACTTCCTTCAGTCGGCCAAGGGCATCTTTCTGCCTCAGAGCATCCCAACAGTCACTGCCACCAACCAAGATTTCGGTCAGCCCTGAGCTTAGAAGACCTCCGACTACAGGGAGAGAGTGGAAAGCAGACAGATGGGGCAAGGCTTCCGGTCCTCATGTAGAAACCCCAGAGGAGCAGGGCAGATCCAGAGAGCACTGCCAGTGAAGGGGTGACAAGACTCTGGGAGCAGGTATCCCCGGTGTGGAGGTTTGGTCAAAGCAAGGCTGGAAATCTGGTAGGTGAGTCAGGGTCGAGAGAGGGCTGTGAACTCAAGCAAACTTCCAGTTCTGTCATTTGCCCAAGTGATCTGGGGCAAATCACTTAACTTCTCCGAGCATCTGCTCTTTTTCTAAATGTTCTACTTTAAGTTGGGATTGAACCCGAGTCCTCTGCATTGAAGGGCAGATTCTTAACTACCAGACCACCAGGGAAGTTCCTGAGTATCCATTTTCTCATCTGTCTAGTGGTGAAAACAAGACTTGGCTTACAGGGTTGCTATGAAGATAAAATCGGATGACGGACATAAAGTGCTTGGCGACCTAAAGTGATGCTATTATTAGCATCATAATGATCATGGTTATTTGTGGAGCAACAAGCTGAAGTCGGAGGAAGCAGTGAGTCACCTGGAGGCCTGGCAGGCCACAAGCAGAGCAAAAATATATATATAGATATTTAAATTATATATCTGAATATATATTTATTTAAAGCATAACCTACTTGACAAGGAAGAAGGAGTCACAAGAACTTAGGGGTGGAGGTACCCCTGGGCAGGCACGGGGCAGAATCAGGGTGACCCCTGGCCTGAGGCATATGGCATTCATACTGCTTCAGTGGGGACAGGAACCAACCCTCAAAATCAATCTAGTAACAGATTAGATAGGGCTTCCCAGGTGGCTCAGTGGTAGAGAATCCTCCTACAATGCAGGAGACACAGGTTCGATCCACGAAGTCAAGAAGATCTCCTGAAGAAGGAAATGGCAACCCTCTCCAAAATTCATGCCTGTGAAATCCCATGGACAGAGGAGTCTGGCGGCTACAGTCCATGGGGTCGCAAAGAGTTGGACAGGACTGAGTGACTAAACAACATCAAAAGCAGATTAGATGGAAGATGAAAGCAGATTACTGGGAACACACTTGAACAGACAGAACCGTGTGGAATGAGAACAGGGGCAGCATCCAGCAGTTAAATGTTAGCCCCATATTTACAGCTCTGATAATAGTGAGGTTCTTAGTGGGAGGTGAGCTTTCATAACAGTCCATGGACACCCACAGGCACAATCCCCCTTAGGGAAGCAGGCCTCCTACCATCTCTTCCCTCACTGCTCCCTCGACAAATTGGACATGTGCCAATGAAAAACATCTACAGAAAGAAAAATCATCCAAAACGAAGGATGCCAGCCGACCAGGTTCATTTCCCACTGATGTGACCAACTCTCATCAGGTCAGCAACTAACAAGTTCGTGGTCCCCCAACCACCACACTGGAGCATCAAATGGGGGTAAGAAATGATCTTCAGGCAACCAAATGTGCCTAAAATTAGCACAGCCTAATTTTAACATTTTTGAAATTTCCATGAAAGCAGAAGTTAGGGAATTAACTACTTAAAGAGATTTAAAGAGAAAGTTTGGCGTCTCTTAGAAAAAAAATTTTTTTCCCCATGTTTATGAAAAAGCATTGTTGATCATTTCCTCACCATAAAAAAGTCCAGGAAAAATGTTTCCTTCATCATAGTCTTATTTATAACTGTATTAAGCATCTCTTGAGTTTCACTATTTTTAAAACATTAAGCAAAGAAACTATGATAAAACTATGACCAACTATGAAAAGTGGGCGAGCAAGGACTCGGAGACATCACAGATGGCAGCTACCGACGGGCTCTGCGGGGTGACGGCGACTTCACATTGGAGCTGCCAGAGCTCATCCAGGGTTCTCAGTCCCTGGAGGAAGGGGACTCTGGTCACAGCACAGTGGCTGCCACCCAGGCTGGCAGATGCATTTGCATGCTAGTACAGTCAAAGCTCTGCGTGAACTAATTTCTCAGAATGAAGGCCCCTTTTCCCCTCAAATCCATTTCTTCGTCCTTATTATCACTATCACCTCTGAGGTTCCTGTTTCCTAAGTTACTGGGGCCATGATGACAATATGCAATTGGCCACTCGCCTTGAGGCTCTTCCTAGTCAGTGACTCTGCTACTGAAGCAGACCCGACTGAAGACTGTGACACTTGATGGCCTGGCTCCGCTCTGTGACCAGCGACTTCCCCTCTGTCTCCTGCCATCAGAGGCCCCCTCTCCTTATGGCCCAGTCACGTCCGTGCAATGCCTGGGCTCAGGCTACTTCTTCCAACTGGATCCATCCTCTCCTCAGCCTCAAATCCTGCACACTCTACCAGGCTAAACCTCTAGAAGCCTGAGACCATCTTTCTTCTGAGACATCCTATGCAACTTTATTTCTCTTATGTATTTTGTACCTTCAACCCAAGTTACCTGTGTGTGTATCTACTTCTTGGGCTTCCGAGGTGGCTCTAGTGGTAAAGAATGCACCTGCCAGTGCAGGAGATGCAGGTCTGATCCCTGGGTCAGGAAAATCCCCAGGAGGAGGGCATGGCAACCCACTCCAGTATTTTTGCCTGGAGAATCCCTGGACAGAGGAGCCTGGCAGGCTACAGTCCCTGGGGTCACAAAGAATCAGACACGACTGAAGCAACTTAGCACACACGCACAGGCGTATCTATGCCCCACTAGGCTGCAAGAACAGACATAGTGTTCCATTTGCCAGTCTCCAATGCCAGCACATGATACAGGCAGATGCCATTATTACCATCTGCATTTTACCAGCAACCGACATCAACATATACAAGACAAAATAGCTGAAAACAAGTCAAACACATCAACCAGTTGCTTTCATAAAGGTATGAACTACAAACCTACATAAAATATGCAAAGTGGGACCAGGAGATACCACCCGGGGGCAGATGAAGAGCCCCAAACAGCAGAGTTGGTGGGAAGGGGAGACAACCCATGGTGGCAAATCACCACACCTGCAGTTTCGAGTGAAACCCTGCACAGCCCACACCAGGGCAGATCTGGGCTACAGAGACCTCTGTTAGCTGAGTGGGGAATAAACGGGGGAAATACCACTGGGGCAGCTGAAACCTGCCCACACAAACAGTGGAAACAGTACCGAGAGGTAGTAGAATGTACGTTCAAAAAAAATCCTACCAGTAATAACAAAAGTAATCTTTGGAAAGCATTTGCTTTTTACTCTCAATTCATAAAAGAAGTAAAAGAAGACACGACAACATACTTGTATGGGGGAAAAAAAGCTTCTTGAGTACAGGTATATGTAGACAGAAAAACGGGAAAAATGGGACTTGATTTTTCATTCATTTGACTGCACTGGGTCTTAGATGTGGCATGTGGGATCTAGTTCCCTAAGCAGGGACTGAACCTGGTTCCCCTGCATTGGGAGCACGGAGTCTTAGCCACTGGACCACCAGGGAAGTTCTGGGACTTGATTTTAAAGGAACTAAAAATCTAAGAGCTGACTGAGAAAACTTAGGAATGAACGTTAAAAAAAGGGAAAAGGTCTAAAGTTTAGAAATTACATTTACTAAGAATATAAAGTGTGAGCAAACAGGAAAAAAAAAAAAACAACCCTGTGTATTCTTTTGATTCTTCTATGTGCTTTTCTCCCCTGTATCTTAAACTTTCTGGAGCTGGGATCCATCTGCACGTTGGCTGGCCTACCTAATGCTGTTTCATGTTATATCTGTACCTTCCTGCCCTTAGTCGCTAAGTTGTGTCCAACTCTTTGTGACCCCATGCACTGTAGCCCATCAGGCTCCTCTGTCCATGGAATTCTCCAGACAAGAATACTGGAGTGGATTGCCATGCCCTCTTCCAGGGAATCTTCCCGACCCCAAGATCAAACCTGGGTTTCCTGCATTGTAGGCAGATTAGCAAATAGTCTTAGGAGCTGGGAGATGCTTTTGGATAAGAAGACTGAATAGTGCAAAGATGCCTTTTCCACAAATAAATTCGCACATACAGTGCAGTTCCAATGAAAACCCCATTTCTAAAAAATACTTCAAAACAATGATTCTCAACTTCATCTGAAATAATAAGCTGATGAGAAGCACCCAAAGAAAGTCTTGAAAAAAGAACTGCACCGCAAGAGAGTTGCCCCTGACCTCGCAGATATCAAAATACATTACAAAGATAAGCTTCTTTAAAGGGTGTGGTTTTGGAAACAACAGAAGGAACAGATTAGTGAAATAGAAATACATCCAAATAAAATAGAATGGTAGCTATTTTAAGACTGGCAGTTCAAAATGATCCCTGGAAGGACAAGCTAACAATTTAAAACCATATTAAGTTAAATCACCACCTCATAACTTATTTTTTTTTTAAGGTAGAAGGCCTTTCTAGTTAGCCTTCCCAAGGGAGATATCATCACAAAATGACAGATTTGAATATTTAAAAATGTAAGGCTTCCCTATACTCCAAAATAACAAATAAATGTAAATCAAGGGCAATATCAAGGACAGTTTTGGAAAAATATCTGCAACAAATTATTACACACACCAAAGGCCTTTACATGTCATTTGAAAAGAAAGTGTCTTCATGCTAAAATAGACAAAAAGACATGACAGG
Source organism: Bison bison bison (assembly GCF_000754665.1). NCBI lineage: Eukaryota > Metazoa > Chordata > Mammalia > Artiodactyla > Bovidae > Bison > Bison bison. The sequence continues at coordinate 11,171,254 of NW_011494752.1, forward strand.
ACAGCCTTGGCCACTGACAAACTAGAAAGTACAATGACTAATGAATACTTTTAATTAACACACTACAAACGTAAGACCTAAGATGCTTCCCTGATAGCTCAGTTGGTAAAGAATGCAGGAGACCCCACTTCGATTCTTGGGTCAGGAAGATCCGCTGGAGAAGAGATATGCTACCCACTCCAGTATTCTTGGGCTTCTCTTGTGGTTCAGTTGGTAAAGAATCTGCCTGCAATGACGGAGACCTGGGTTAGATCCTTGGGTTGGGAAGATGCCCTGGAGAAAGGAAAGGCTACCCATTCCAGTATTCTGGCCTGGAGAATTCAATGGACTGTATAGTCCATGGGGTTGCAAAGAGTCAGACACAACTGAGTGACTTTCACTTTCATTTTTTTCAAGATAAGTAAGATGAGAAAAGTGTGTTGGTTGATGTGAAGAAACTGAACTTGGGGGCAGGAGGTGGGATGCTCACCAGGGCCTGGGGGGGTCCCTGGCAGGCTTGGAGCAGAGGATGGCTGCTCTCATTCGGGGTTTAGGTCACCCTGGGATGTCATGGGCTTCCCAGGTGGCTCAGCAGTAAAGAAACTGACTGCAGTGCAGGAACCACGGGAGCCACGGGTTCGATCCCTGGGTTGGGAAGATATCCTGGAGTAGGAAATGGCAACCCATTCCAGTATTCTTGCCTGGAGAATCCCATGGACAGAGGAGCCTGGTGGGTTACAGTCCATGGGGTCACAGAGTCGGACAGGACTCAGCACCAGAATGTTGTGCTGACAACAGGCTGGACAAGCAGCAAACCCCAGTGAGAGGCTATGCATAACCCAGGCAAGTCATACTAACCATCCTCCAGCCACTCCTCAACCTCTACAGCTGTGTGTGTGTTTGTGTGTATGTACACAATCAACATAGTGTCCCGATGGACTGAATATAGGGTCTGAGAGAAAACCAGGGACTGTGGATGACTCCCGTCTCTGGCCTGAGCAACCATCAATTGGACTGACAGCAGCTGAGACCGGCAGTCAGAGCAGGTTTCTGGGGGGAAAACCAGAAGGTGGGTTTTAGAAATTGCCTTTCTGTTGGCATCTCACAGAAATCGAAGCGGAACTGCTGAGTGGGCAGCAGGATATGTGAAGAGTCTGGGCTTCTTTATTTTTTATCTAGTTTTCCCCTCCGGTAAAGTTGTTTCTTTCTCTCTTTCTCTTTTGGCTGCACTGGGTCTCTGTTGCAATGGACGGGTTTCTCTAGCTGTGGCGTGTGTGCTGAGCGGCCCCACAGCGTGTGGGGACTTAGTCCCCTAGGCCAGGATAGAACCTGTGTGTGTATTAAAGGCTGAGAGTGAACTGGATGCCTTCAACTACCCAGAACGTTCGCTGTGAAGTCTTCTGCATTGCAAGGCGGACTCTTCACCACTGGACAGCCAGGGAAGTCCCCACGAAGTTTCTATGAGGAGATGCATCAGTGGACTAGGTTTTCACTAATAGCTACTTGCTGTAAGCACAGAGAACACATAATTCATGACCTCCAAATCATTGTGTAATACCAACTGGTGAAGAATAATTTTTAAAGGTCTTTGAATGACAAAGATGAAAGGAATAAACACTCTCTTTAGTGTTGTGTGAGAAAACCTGCTGTGCTATTAGAAATAACTTTTACATCATCATTAACTTAAGCTTGATTCTATCTGCCCCTGAAGTATTACTCAATTTTAATATAACTTGTTTTATCGCAATCTTAACGCTAACCCTTTCAAAGATGACTAATAAGTTTCCGAGACAATCTGTACAAACAATAGGATTATCCTCTTCTCCACCTTGTAAAATGTGATTTTTTGACTAACAGCTGCCATGAGGTTAGAATAACAAATGCCCAGGGCAACAATGTTGACTTAGGCCCCTTTGACCACTGAGCTACCTGATCATTTGCCAGCTCATTTTCTCATTCAACAGCCTTCAGTGAGTGCTGGGCGCCAGGGATTAAGAATAATAAAAAATAATGCCCTTACAGCCAAAGAGGGGCTCAGAGGCTAGGGAACATTCGGATGTGTAAAACATAACATGCAACCTAAAAAATGGTGTCACAGAGAGCAAAGAGGAATTATGAGACGAGAGCAGAAGGCATGAAAACCCAGAAGAGGTCAAATGAAGTCCTAACACAAAAGCTTACGGAAAACACGGACTAAACAAATACTGATTAAAATGATCTTACCGGTGGAAATTTGCTGTATGACTCAGGGAACACAAACTGGGGCTCTGTGACAATCTAGAGGGGTGGGATGGGGCAGGAGGTGGGAGGGGGGTTCAGGAGGGAGGGGTCACATGTATACCTATGGCTGATTCATGTTGATGTATGGCAGAAACCAACACAAAATTATAAAGCAATTATCTTCAATTAAAAATAAAATGAAAAGAAAACAAGAGATTGGGAAAAATAAAAACAGATGAAACAAGAAATTGGAAAAAAGTGATCTTAGTGTAAAAGGTTAATTATATTGATAATATGGGAATATTTTTGTGCTACCACATACTAATCTCTAATGGCTGTACTTAAGAAAAACCATTTAAGGTGTTTTCTATCAAGTCAGTAAGAATTATATATGTTTATGACTGCAATTCTTCCATTAAACTACTTAATTCTGACATATTCCTCAAACACCTAGAGTAGACCTCTTTTGAGTTCAGTAAACAAGGAGCCCATTAGACTGAGGTCTCTCTAATATCTCAGCAGCATGTATACCCAAAACAGAGCCTAAGCCTGTAAATGCTTCAAGGTGAAGGAGTCAATACCTAAGAACAGCCAATCACAAACTGCCAGCCATGTTCCCAAATTAGGTGATCCCTGCAGCCACAGCCAATCAGACCGTTTCCTGGTTTGATTGGCCTCTGTCTGTGCAAAGCCTTTCCTTGGTTCTTGCTTAGTGGTTAGCACCCCTAACCACTTCTGGTTTGGTGTTGCCCAGCTTGCATGGATTTTTGCTCAAATAAACTCTTAAAATATTGAATACACCTCACTTTACCTTTTAACATCTCTTTCACAGAGGATGACAGTGTCTATGTCATTTGCTGGCAGCCTCAGACACTTTGTAGTAAAAACATCAATAGCACATCCAGAGACAAGTCTTTGATCAATGAACTATTAATGAATGCTGAGTTCTTTACTCTTACACTCTCCTCTGTAGACATTTAGAAAGCAAATCCAGAATTCTACGTTCGATGACTGTTTAGATTTCAATTTGACTGAAGTGATAAAAGTAAGGAGGCAAACAGGCATGACAAAAAAAGTAAGAATGACATGTTTATATTGATTTCTGTTTTTGTGAAAGGAACAGTGTAACTAACTGGCTACTTCAAGTGATTTTGTTAAAAATTCATGCAAATTGTTTAAAACTATGCTTAGAAAAGAATAAAGATACTTAGAGTATCATACTTCATCTGCAGGTGGACATTTGTAGGGGAAAAAAATGGGCTAATCATGAAAAGGCTGATTAAGACATGTGGATCACTATTTAAATACTTAAGCCAAGAAACGTACTAATATGGAACGGCACGAAATGTAAATTAACACAGGATCTGGTCTTTTAACTTGACAGCTGTTTGACAACTGCAAAATGGAAAATTGACCTCAGACAACTGCAAATAAATGAGAGACGATTAAGGTAAAGAATTTCACATGGAATGATACAATATCCATTGTAGTAACTTCTCACAGGGGGATAGATAAATGCAGGCTGGAATTTTTATTGTCTTTGAAGGTGCTGGTGCTCAACGGACTTAAATTTCATAGAATACTGTGTGGTACTCTCTTATAATTAATGGCACTTTCTGAAACATAATGCCACCACCACCACTGGTGGAGAAATAATTGTAAACACATTTGAAATTTCCAATTTGAAAAATTTCAAATTGTTTCTTGAAGCAATTTTCAGCTGACCTTCCTCCACTCTACCTTTTGCTAAAGCAGTACCACACCCCCTTTTTTAAAATGGAAAATAATGAGCTCTTCTACGGTACAGTTTGAGAAGACACAGGTGTTCAAGAAAGCCAGGCACTTCATCTCCCAGCTAAGATTCAGTGGTGGCTCAGTGGTAAAGAATCTGCCTGCCAATGGGTTTGATGGCAACCCACTGCAGTATTCCTGCTTGGGAAATCCCATAGGCAGAGGATCCTGGCGGGCTACAGTCCATAGGGTCTCAAAGAATCGGACATGACTTAGTGACTAAACAACAACAACAAAAGATCTAGTGGCTTGATTCTATCTAATCTACTGAGATAGTTTGTACTTTGCTTTTCTTGGCACGATGAAAATAAGGGGAGACAAGTACATGCCACCATTTAGCTGTGAAGAATTCTATTTTCAGAAGGCAGACTTTTTTCTTCTTCTTAAAAAAAGTGTTGATAAATGATAATATATAAATTATGTCCTATTTCAAAGGCCAGACTTGGGGGTGACCAAAGAATTTCCTTGAATGTTCAGGGAAAATTCAATCCACTGGCAGGTTTTGTCTGGTCTACATGGGATTAAAAAAAAAAAAATTTGAGCCAACATTTCACATTGAAAGCTCAGGAAATTTCCCAGGAAAACCCAAGTGTCTACTGAAAAAAAGACGGAGGTTCTAGCTGCACAGGTTCTGCTCAGGCCAAAACGTAGCAGCTGCTCCTGGGCACTCGCCTTCCAGCTCATCAAGGCCACCACGCAGCCTGACGAGAAGTAAAATGTGGGAGGAGGAGAGTCCAAAGCATCTGCCTCTGAAAATGGAAAAAACTGCTGAGGGTAACTGAGATGGGTTCCCCGTAATCACAGAAGAGCTTTAAGAAAAAATCCCTCATCTCTGAGGCATGTCTATACTCACTTTCCAGCAAGACTGCTTCCTACAAACACTGTTAAGAGTCCCAGGAACTAGGCAGCCTATCGGGAAGGGGGTTGCCCAGCCAGATCTGTGCCCAGGGAAGTCCCTCCTCAGGCCCAGATGCCATCCACAAGAAGACACAGGTGAGTGCTGAGGTCAAGCACAGACTTCCAGCATCACTCCCTGATCACCTTCCTGTGTGTCCTGAACGCCTTAACCGCTCACCACAGTTGTGAGTTTACGTTTATCTGTGTCATTAAGAAAAAAATTTTTTTTTAATTTAGCTGCTCTGGGTCTTAGTTGTAGCACATAGGGTCTTTGATCTTGTTGCAGTATGCAGGATCTTAGTTCCCTAACCAGCGAGCGATGGAACCTGGGACCCTGCATTTGAAGCATGGAGTCTTAGCCATTGGACCACCAGGAAAGTCTCTGTGTCATTTTTTGACATCAGTTCTCTCGCCAAACAGTAAGCAACATTCATCACCGACTTATTCATATGCTGAGCTCCTACGATGTGTCGGCCAATTTTTAAGGATAAAACCAAGGCTCTGTTCTTGTCATGCCGACATTACAAGTTGGGGAAACAGACAAGAAACCAAAGGACTCATCACAGGAGAGGAGAGGAGTGCAGAGGGTGGGCGTGCCCTTTACAGAAGCGGAAGCTGGAATGAAGCCTGGACACCTGTGAGGAGGTGGTGGGCGAGGGAACCTGAGGGACTCCTGGGCAGGAGACTTCCTGAGGGGTAGGGGATGGTGGCAAAAAGCTGCGTGGCTGGAGCGGGGTGAGCAAGGTTGCCAGGAGGAGTAGGGCAACCCTTAGAGGGCACCTGGGGTTTTACTCTGAGTTGATCCATCACCCGTCTCTGACATAACTTCCTTCTGTTTGTCCAAGATCTTTATCTTTCCATCACAGGAAACACTTTGGATGTTCATGCCACTCCCAGCCCATAGACTGCAGCCCCTCCACTGTCCTCAAGTCCAGGCTGCTCTCCCCTACCCCGACTCCTTCACTCTTATCTGATGACAACCGCCAGCTTCCGGTTTCAGCTCCATGTTCTCCTTCTGTCTCCTGCTGCCTCTACCCATCTCTACGCAAAATATGCAGGCCCCCCCCCCGCAAAAAAAGCCCAAACTGAATGATCATTTATTTGCCAAGACCTGCTCCTTCTTCTATATTCCCCACCTCACTAGATGACACTCTATCCATCACTCCACATCTACCCAGTATTTGTTTTTTCCAGTGGTCGTGTACAGATATGAGAGTTGGACCATAAAGAAGACTGAGCGCTGAAAATTTGATGCTTTTGAACTGTGATGCTGGAGAAGACTCTTGAGAGTCCCTTGGACAGCAATGAGATCAAACCAGTCAATCCTAAAGGACATCAACCCTGAATATCCATTGGAAGGAAAGACTGATGCTGAAGCTGAAGCTTCAATACTTTGGTCACCTGATGAGAAGAGTCGACTCACTGGAAAAGACCCTGATTTTGGGAAAAGATTAGAGCAAGAGGAAAAGGGGGAGACAGAGGATGAGATGGTTGGATGGCATCACCGACTCAATGGACGTGAGTTTGAGCAAGCTCCAGGAAACAGTGAAGGATAGATAGTGCTGCAGTCCATGGGGCTGCAAAGAGTCGGACACAACTGAGCGACTATATTTTTACTTTTTTCTTTTCAGCACTAGGACACTGAATGAAGGATCAAGTCCTCTAACTTGATACCTCTCCTAATGGTACCCTTTCAAGCTCTCATGATCTCTGCTTCCTGTCTGAAAAGGTTTGTCCTCAAGCTTTGCTTCACAGAATGGCTAAATCAATTTTTTATAGAAAGAAAATCTGCCTACCTCCTTTCCTCATTCAGTAAATTCCTATTAATAAGAATAGTAGAGTGGGTAACCATTCCCTTCTCCAGGGGGTCTTCCCAACCCAGGGATCAAACCCAGGTCTCCCGCACTGTAGGCAGCTTCTTTACCATCTGAGCCACCAGGGAAGCCCAATAAAAAGTAATAATAATTAACGTCAATTGCCTACTTTCTAAGTACCAGGCCCTTCTTTAAGAATCAAATATGTCATTTAACTTTCTCAGCAACCTCCTCTGTTGAGAAAGTTAGGTGCCCAAGTCACAGGTAGACACAGAGCTGGCACACCAGCCTGGTCAGCGAGCCTGGGCTCTGCCCTCAGGCTCCTGACCTCTCTGAGCACCTCTCTTGTGCAGATAAACAGACGGGGGTGATCAGATGCATCCTTACAAATCATGAAGAGCACCGTGAAGGGACAGTGCGGGTGTGATGCAGGGCAGCAGTCAGGGGGCAGGTGGGGCCTGCTGCCACTGCGCTGCCTGGTCCCTCACCACGGTCCTCCCCTCTGCCTGGTGGTGTCTCCCTGTTAAAATATCTATTGCCCATCTTTTGCTTTTCCACGTAGACTCTGAGAGAGAATCGACCTTCCTGTCAGCCCAGCACACGACACAGGTGCCCAGGGAGTGTCTGCCATGTGGCTAGCACTTAAGCTGCGATCCCTGCGGTGGAAGGAGGTGGGGGCTAGAGAGGGACCAGACCACACAGCCTCCGTGGGTCAAAGCTAGCATTTTCTTCTCTACCCTCTCAAGAGCTTGAGAGCCAGCATGGGTACGATGGCTTTATGACCACCCACCAGCGGTTGCCCAGCACCTCCAGGGGAGTCTGGGTGCTTGACCCCCCACCCCCGCTAAAAGCCCTGCAGTGGAACCTCACAGCATCCTCCCCACCCCGTATCTCAGGCTTCTGCTGTGCTGTGATGGACACACATCCTCTGGCTGATGTTTCACGTCTCTGGGTCTTTACTCATGACGTTCTCGCTGCCTGGGAAGATCTCCCCTCATAACACCCACCTAGTAAGTGCCCACCTCACCTCCAGAGGCTCTGGCCCCTTCTCCAGGAGGCTCTTCTGACCTCCAGAAGCTGAAATGACCCCTGTCGACCCCTCCCTTGTACACCTACAGCACAGCCCGACTTCTACCCCTGTGTAGAGCTGCTCTGCTGTATTGTTTCACTGCTCTTATTTATACAACTGCCTTCCTCTGCCACACTGGGGGCTGCTCTTTTTGATCACTCGTGAAAGGAGTCAATACTCGTGTGAGGATCCTTCCTGAAAATAACTTTCAAGAAGAGATGGCCACACTGGATGAGCATTTCCTACTACCTAAAGAACTTCTTTCCACCAGGCAGGGGAACATCAAGGGGATTTCAACAGCCTACCCCTCCTTGATAATTCTGACTTGAACTAAGCAGAATAAACAAAATTCTGTGCAAGTGAAAACTAGTTCAGTCGCATATTCCTGACTTTCAAAGGCATTAAAGCCAAGTCCTGAAGCCTAAATGTTCACTGAGCACTTAGGGAAAGGGTCATTTTTTAATACAAGCTGACTGTACTTAAGCCAGGATGGCTAAATATCTCTCTGCTAAAAAACTTAGGAACTGTTTTTCTTCTTCTGTGAAAACATGTCAGACTCTGAATTGAAGGCCTGTCTAATTGTTCCAGGTTAACCACATGCTTATTTAAATAAGCTATGTTGCCATTCAGTCATTTATTCAAGAGTAAGTGAAAACCAAGGGGGTAGGGGTAGAATCCATGCTCAGTCCCTTACTAATACCCTAATTTACCAAATCCCTGAATATTTTTATAAGAATTGATAATCTGGACTTAAGACAGTTTTATATTCTTAACACCCGATGTTTTGGTTAATCCCCATTATTTTAAATTAGGAGTTGACAGCATTAACTTTGGAAGAGAAATCTTTATTCACATATCTTCAGAAAGCTGTTTAAGGTAATTATACACAGCACTGTTTAATCCTTCTTATTAGTTCACCTAATAGCAGTAATATGAACGACTGCAATTTTCTACATCATCAGCCATAGTTTTGCTAAAAGCAACACCAGACTAACATAATTTTTACTCAGATATGTTAATGAAAATATTAGGATGTTACACTAGACTTTCATTTCAGCGGTACTTTCCTTTTTTATGAGCTAGCAGGTAAACATCCTCCAGGATTAAAGGAATCTCATTGGAACAAAAGCGTATTATCTTAGCATTGTAAGATTACACAGTATATTTTAAGGTACAAAGATACTCTATGTTACAAGTATACATAAATCTTATTAACTACTAAATTTTCTCTTTTGTTTCATCCTATCTTTACGTTCCATCACTCAGATCCTTCAGAATGTCTTTGTTCCCCCTTGTGATTGCTGCTTCCGGGAGAAATCTGGCATAGCATCTAAAGGAAACGCCAGCGCAAGGTTTTCCTTAAGATTAATCACACAGGTAAGCAATTTCCCCTTCTTGCCAAACAGTATTTTCTAAAACTTCTTAGAAAATCAATAAGACAGGGCTGGGTGGTCGTGGCAATGTGAATTTTAGGATTTACTTTAATCACTTACACACACATTTTAAAGGTCTGATAGCTTGCCTAAAGCAGTATGGAGCTCCTTTACTGGTTAGAAATAGCAGGAGACAAAGGATTCTCAGAAGTCAGTCTGTTTTCAAGAGCACAGGCCTCACAGACCTGTTCCACTGTCTACTGCCGACACCCTGATTCCTCTTCAAGAGTCTGGGAGTTTGGTGTGGAATTCAGAACCATCAAATGACTCCAATTCTAAAGTATAAATACTAAAGCATCCACTTTTTTTCATGTGTTAAACTTTAAAAGCAGTGACTAAGGCAAAGAGAATATGAGATGGTCTCCCAGGGTCAGTCTACATGGTCAGGTTCGACAGCAGTGTCATCAATGAAGAGTCCATCTAACCCAGAAAACAGCAGGGTCAGGAGGAGGAGGGGCTGTGGTTCAGAGCAGAGAACAGACATGCTTACGGGATTCAGAACAAGCTACTGGGAAAGGCAAAACATAACTGAAGATTTTGGGGAAAGAAAGATAATTTGGGAAGAAACTCAACTTGACCCCTGCTGGTGGTGAGATGGAGCCAGCCAGGGAGGAAGCAGGTTTCTATTTCCCAAATCACAGTCAAGCACGACCCACTACTCAGAGATGCAGCCACAAAGCCCAGCTCCAGAAACCCAGATTAGCCTCACTTCTGTTATCTCCATGCGAGTCTCAATTAAATATCTGCTTTTTTGATTTATCAACCTTTTTTCACCAATAGTACAAGTATTAGTCGCTCAGTCATGTCTGACTCTTTGTAACCTCATGGACTGTAGCCTGCCAGATTGCTCTGTCCATGGAATTTTCCAGGTAAGAATACTGGAGTGGGTTGCCATTCCATTCTCCAGGGGATCTTCCTGACCCAGGGATCAAAGGTGGGCCTCCTGAACTGCAGGCAGATTCTTTACCATCTGAGTCACCAGGGAAACCCAATATTTTTCACCGATATTTTTTAGATTTATTGGAACTGACAACGCAACTCCACAGGCCTCTGAAATGGCAGAGCACGAATGACAGCTGCTGAGCCTAAGTCACCACATGTTCAAACACCGGGCAGGTATTACACACTGCTGCTGCTGCTAAGTCGCTTCAGTCGTGTCCGACTCTGTGCGACCCCGTAGATGGCAGCCTACCAGGCTCACTAGGAATACATAAATATGCATATTCACTCACACACGCACATATTCACACACACACACACACACGCGCGCGCGCGCATATTCACTCACACACCCACACACCACACACACACATTATAGTTTGCAAGGCTAACCCAGGGCTCTGGGTTAACACTGAGGAAAACAAACACGTCTCCTTGCCATTCTCTATATTACGACCCTAACTAGAGACAAATGGATGGTAACCAGATTCTCCAAGTGGGCCCAAAACAGGCCAAACTTGTATATTAACAACAATCACAACAGCTAACATTAACGGAGCACTTGGCTTTCATAGAGATGAGGGCCTCAAATCCTCCCATCTCACTAGAGACGGAGATGTCACCAGCCCATGAAGGTCCCCTCGCCTCGGGGCTCCACAGCGAGAATGCCAGCAGTCACCTGAGCAAAGGTGACTTGTTCAGCGGCAACGGCCCTCATCTGAGTGGTGCTGAGACTAAAACATCCGAGTGAGAGGAAGAAGCAGCGAGCTTGGGGTCGCACCCACAAATCCTGCTCTCAACCCCGCCCAGCTCAGGTGTGCAATCAACAGCACAGCTAAGCGTCACTTCATTCTTCCACAACACAACCGGGTGGTGCCACTGCACAGCCAGTTAATGCGGCACGTAAATCATAAACACTGTCTATGAACCTATGTTCAGACCACTGTCGACTCTACATCTGCAGGCAGAGCTTCACCTGGAGGTATTTAGGTTATGAATTCCAGTGCCAAACTCACTCGACTCGGCTGGATCATTCTGGAGCAGAGAATCAAATGTAATTTAGGAAGTATTTGGGGTTTTATATATATAAATGCAGGAAAAGAGACTCGGCATTGAACGTGCGTTTTCTTTCTGATGTTGCTCAGTAATGCTCATCATTTGCCTTCTATGAAAAACACATTTAGCTGGAGACTCCCATGTGCTACTCAGAGACCCTGCAGACCCAACTTAGAGCAGTAGCTAATCCGGGTTGTCTGAATGAGCCACAAGTTGTGGATTTCAGAGGTCTTGGAGGGAATGCGAGTCGCCCACCAGTTAAAACATCAAAGTCCAACAAGTCACAATATTTGGGAGAAAAATACATTTCTCGTATATTGATTTTTCTTATACACACGATGTTCTATAAATCACATCGCCGGCACTCGCTGACATCAGTCGGACTCGCCCAGGATACAACACCGGGTTCCCTAACCACTTCTGTCCACCATGGAAGATGAAAGTCAGTTCCTATTGCTTAAGGCAGAATGCAGAGTCAAAACAAAAGAAACATCAGAGAAAGCGAAAATGGAGAGAGACTCTTTAGATATTAATCTTGTATTCGCTGGGAAAACAGGAAAATCTTTATCTGTCTCCCCTCTTGCAGTTTAAAAGCCTGTGGATTTTCTTCTGCCCTGCCCACCCTATAATTCAGAGCTCTTTATCCAAAGCTCTTCCTTTTTACCTTATTTCAGCCGTGAAAAGTCTCTCAAGCATTGTCAGTATCAAACAAAAAACACGTCTCTTCTTGACCCCATTTCATTCACACCTCTTGATCTCTTTCATTTCCTTTCATAAAAATTCTTCAACATCCACAGATACACCAGACCCCAAAGATAACAGAGCCTTATCGCCTTTCCCTTTCTAATTATAACCTACCCTTCAGATCTGAAACTTGACTTACGTTTTGGGCCTTTCTTGTAATTTTCTCCAAAATAATGTCTCAGAGAACATCAATAGTTCTTCTTAGAGCTAAGTCTAAGTTATGAATTCATTTGTCATCCATTTGATCTTTCAGAAGAGTCAGTTTCTGAAATCCTATAAACCTAGATTTAAACAAGCCCTAGCTAATACATGTGAAATGCTCAGAACATGACTTGGCATCTGACAGGTGTGAAGTTAAGTATCAGCTATGACTGTTGTTATGATGGAAACTTCCTGCTACTTCCCTTCACTTCCCCCGTAAATATTCCTTTTTTCCATTATGACTTCCTGGGCAATTTCACCCTGCTGGCCCACTCTCTGCTGTGGGAAGAGGGGGTGGTTGCTCGAGATCAGGGACTCCTACTTACCGGTATCAAGGAGTTAAGCGTTCCCCTGCAACAACACAAGTGCCTGTAACCACAGTTGGAAAGTGACTGGGAGCACCGGTCATGTGGACGAAGGGACACTGAGCTTTCACAGACAGGAGAAGATGACCCGCTGGTTGAAGGCAGGAGGAGGCCGACCTCCGCTCAATAGAAGGAAGACATTTCTAGTCACCAGGTTGCTCATTGATAGAGCCAGGTACTCTGGGTTCGATCCCTGGGTTGGGAAGATACCCTGGAGGAGGGAATGGCTACCCACTCCAGTATTCTTGCCTGGGAAATCTCATGGATAGAGGAGCCAGGTGGGCTACAGTCCATGGGGTCACAAAGAGTCAGACACGACTGAGTGACTAATGCACCCTGCAAGCAAGTGACAACTGTAGTAATCAATTTCTGCCAGGGATATTGTAAGAACTAAAGAATTCATCAAACCTCTTCAACAGCTTACTGATGGCAGAGTAGTAACGGAGGGAAATACTCTTTGTCTGAGTTGCTGTGGTGCTCACACCCAGCACCACAACTGGCACGACAGTAGGTCCAACAGGTGCCTACAGAGAGGGTGAAAGTGAGGCAAGCCAGGTGGCCTGGGTCCAGTCGGTGCACTTGAGAGGAGAAAAGCCAGCGCCTGAGCCCCGATATTCTGATACAAAGATGCTTTTAGCACAGCTCACTTATAGTGAAGGGCTTCCCTTGTGGCTCAGCTCGTAAAACATCTGCCTGAAATGCAGGAGACCCTGGTTTGATTCCTGGGTCGGGAAGATCCACTGGAGAAGGGATAGGCTACCCACTCCAGTATTCATGAGCTTCTCTTGTGGCTCAGCTGGTAAAGAATCCACCGGCAATGTGGGAGACCTGGGTTCAATCCCTGGGTTGGGAAGATCCCCTGAAGAAGGGAAAGGCTATGCACTCCAGTATTCTGGCCTGGAGAGTTCCATGGACTGTACAGTCCATGGGGTCGCAAGGAGTCAGACATGACTAAGAGACTTTCACTTTCATTTACAGCAAAAGAGGTGAAGTGTGGGTGGGCTACGAATAGAGAGACTGGTGATTTCCTGTCTGAATTGGAACACTTGAGAGTCAAAAGGGGCATGAAGAGTTATTACACGAGGAACAGCAGCACAAACCAGGCCGTGTGGTCAACCTGGCCATCAGCGGGCAGAAGAAACGTGAGCCAGGCTGCCCGAGGCTGAAACCATAGCCAGGATCTCAAGTAAAATCAGAAGGAGAAATTATCAAAGCAGCAGTTCTCATTGGAGGGACTGTGGTTCCCAAGGAACACTTGGCAAAGTCTGAAGACATTTTCATTTGTCACACTAGGGGGGTCGGTGCCAACAGCACCCCGTTGGCAAAGATGGGGACACTGGGAAACACCCCCCGGTTCTGAGGACCATTTTCCAGCCCAACCGTCAGGAGTGCCGAGACTCAGAATTTCTTTATTAAAAATTACAAGATCTGACTGAGTTAACATATGAAACATCGGCATTTAAAAAACCCCGCCCAAAGACCACAGACCATATTCAAACCCTACAGGACAAAAGTTAATCCAGTCTACGGACAGCAAGACCTCTTGAACGAAGGCATATGTCCAGCAGCAAAATGGGCTGACAAACAGAAACAGCAAGTAAGCATTTAAAAAGTCTCCTGACGAAAAAAGCCCAACTCCACCTCCTGAGTAATCAGAACACCTTGAATCAAAAGGGCAACATGTAAGGACACCTATAGACCCAGCATAGGTTTCAGGGTCAGTGAGAGCAGTCCCGGGGCACCAAATGGAAGTATAAGCAGATTAAAGCAGAGGCCTTCAGGAAGAAATTTAGCTGCACTTAAAACACACATCGTTTTAAATTTTAACGTTCTTTTAGTTAAATCACACAGCTTCAGCAATCTATCTAAAGAAATAGTGAAGGACGGGGTTCAAAGATTCAGCTGTAAGAATTTCAGTTCAGGATGATTTATCTGGGCAAAAACTGAAAGTCCCTAAAATGTCAAACAAGGAGAAACTGATTAAACAAATCATGGTACATCTACAGAAGACTCTTAAAATCATGCTATAAGGCAAATACTGACATGGAAAGACGTTCGTGATATACTACTTAAAGGAAAAAATATATAGAAACTATGCATATTACATAAACCATTTCTGTGAGATATTAATATATGCCTGAAGGTATGTGTGTGAAAAAGGCCTATACAGCAATAACATAAATCAAAATGTTAAGCAGTGGATCTCTTCGGTGCTGGGCTACAGGCCACGAGGGCAGGGCTTGTTGCTTTTTCTCTACTGTGACTCTAACACTCAGAACAGTGCCAGGCACAAGCAAAACACAACATTTAAAATGTCATTTTTACTTATTTATAGTTTCTTACAGATTTTGCAATAAACACTTAATTTGCATAATAGTTTCTGCCTTCCTGTGGCTTTTTTTTTCACACTCATAAAGCAATGGCATTTATTTAATATTTTTACTTACAATGATTCACCTTTTTTATTGGGATTTAATGGCACAATAATTTTTTCAATGTTGCTTTTAAAAAAAGAATAATTCAATGGTAAAACAAAATGTTTAACAATAGAAATGGAAACAATGCCACCTATCCCTCAGGGTTGTAAGGTTTAAATAATAATTTGTGTGAATACACCCTGTAAATGCTAAGGCACTGCATGAATGTTAGAAATTAATTATTCTGCTAAAATCATACATTCCAGAGTTAAACCATTGTCACACATGCTTTGGCTGGTGGCCTTCCTCCCAGCAATTTTACTTCCCGTATTTTGTCCTCTAACAACAAAGGTGTGTGTGGCATCACTTGTAGGAGCAGAGCTAAAAGGGCAGAGGACTGGCTCAGAGCCTGCGGCATAGCTGTGAAATCAAACAGTGCGTCATTATTAAAATCAACCTGTATATATGCACTTATTGACACACACTCTTGATCTTTATTTTAAAAACTCATGCATATGTAACATAACTAAAATAATCCTACTTCAGTTCAGTTGCTTAGTCGTGTCCAACTCTTTGTGATCCCATGGACTGCAGCATTCCAGGCCTCCCTGTCCATCATGAACTCTTGGCATCCACCCAAACTCATGTCCACTGAGTCAGTGATGCCATCCAACTATCTCATCCTCTGTCGTCCCCTTCTCCTCCTGCCCTCAATCTTTCCCAGCATCAGGGTCTTTTCAGATGAGTCAGCTCTTTGCATCCGGTGGCCAAAGATTGAAGTTTCAGCTTCAACACCAGTCCTTCCAGTGAACACTCAGGACTGATCTCCTTTAGGATGGACTGGTTGGATCTCCTTGCAGTCCAAGGGACTCTCAAGGGTATTCTCCAATACCACAGTTCAAAAGCATCAATTCTTTGGTGCTCAGCTTTCTTTATAGTCCAACCCTCACATGCATACCTGACTACTGGAAAAACCATAGCCTTGACTAGACGGACCTTTGTTGGCAGAATAATGTCTCTGCTTTCTAACATGCTGTCTAGGTTAGTTATAACTTTTCTTCCAAGGAGTAAATGTCTTTTAATTTCATGGCTGCAGTCACCATCTGCAGTGATGTTGGAGCCCCCCAAAATAAAGTCAGCCACTGTTTCCACTGTTTCCCCATCTATTTGCCATGAAGTGGTGGGACCAGATGCCATGATCTTCGTTTTCTGAATGTTGAGCTTTAAGCCAACTTTTTCACTCTCCTCTTTCACTTTCATCAAGAGGCTCTTTAGTTCCTCTTCACTTTCTGCCATAAGGGTGGTGTCATCTGCATATCTGAGGTATTGATATTTCTCCCGGCAATCTTGATTCCAGCTTGTGCTTCTTCCAGCCCAGCGTTTCTCATGATATACTCTGCATATAAGTTAAATAAGCAGGGTGACAATATACAGCCTTGACGAACTCCTTTTCCTATTTGGAACCAGTCTGTTGTTCCATGTTCAGTTCTAACTGTTGCTTCCTGACCTGCATATAGGCTTCTAAAGAGGCAGGTCAGGTGCTCTGGTATTCCCATCTCTTTCAGAATTTTCCACAGTTTATTGTGATCCACACAGTCAAAGGCTTTGGCATAGTCAATAAAGCAGAAATAGATGTTTTTCTGGAACTCTCTTGCTTTTTCAATGATCCAGCGGATGTTGGCAATTTGACCTCTGGTTCCTCTGCCTTTTTTAAAACCAGCTTGAACATCTGGAAGTTCACAGTTCACGTATTGCTGAAGCCTGGCTTGGAGAATTTTGAGCATTACTTTACTAGCATGTGAGATGAGCGCAATTATAATCCCACTTATAGCTTATTAAAACAGTATCTGTCATGTCAAACAATCAAAATGGTTGTGATGATAATTTTCTGATAATTTTTATCTTTCAATTTGTTAATTCATTCTACTTGAGCTCACTCAGCTTTTTCCATTTGGCCTCTCTGTTTTCAAGATAAGATCAGTCAAAGCCATCTATAACATTTTATTTTCCAGTCGCTGAATTTTATGGATTGTTTTCAGCCCTGGAAGGCACTCCCACTCTCAAGCTGCCCTATGGCTTTAAATGAAACATGTGTATGGTTTACAAAACATGGGTGTAATTGCTTTTTACATTTTCATGTTAGTGGTTTCTTACATATACATGTATCTCTTTATGCATTAGTCAGGACTTCATATATCAGAGGCTAAATCTCATTTTCCCTCCTTAAAAGAAAGGTTAAGAACTGCTTTCCAAAGCTTTATGTTTCCTACTTTTACACAGAGAGATCACAGAAGTAGGGTATAAAGAATAAACACTCAGAACTAAATGAATAACAGCAATGAGAAGTATTTTTAAAAACATGAAATGTTACTTGAATCCTTCTGTAAATGGGACAGGGGACATTTTCTTCCCACAGAACTCTATCAGAAGCTGGAGATCGGTCTTGCACACCAACCACACTTCTGCGCTCTTTTAGTGGGAAGCCAGCTCCTTTAAAAAACCAGGAAGCTCTTCCCTTCCGACTGTTTCTTTCTCTGCCTGCTTTCAAAAGCTCATGCAAATCCTTGTGGCCTTGTGCTCTTTGATGCTAAAGAAAAGCATTGATGAAAATGGCCTCACCTTCCTTTATTTTATGAGACTGCTTAACAACACTAGAATTAAAATATCCCCAACGTTATTTAGAAAACACTGTCATTTGAGAAGCTAACTGACTCTATAATAATGATGAAATTCGATGATGGAAATCAGTGAGATATTTTTAAGTATTACAAGGCTTCCAAATGAAATCAGAGCCCAAGACAAGTGGAGGGAAGCAATACGGATAAACAGGAGAGGATGAGGAAAGTATTTGTGTGCCCAACAGCCCTGACTGAGGGTGGACGCCATGCCCAACGCTGCTGAGGCCTGTGGGGGGTATGAGAAAGTTCTAGAAGAAGAGCGGGACAGTTGTGTGTGTGAGAGGCAGGCAGGGCTAGGACACAAGCCTGAGGAAGAGGCAGGATAAGACTCTTGGCATTTGTCATCACAGAAAGAATCCCCCTATGGAGGCTGTAGCTTCCTGAGCAGTTTAAAACCTACAAAACCCAACTCAGCCCCTGGAGCAAACTGTGAAATAACACGTCCATCTAAACGCATTTCAACTTAAAACATTTCTAAAACCTTGGTTTGTGTTCAGCTTCCATAATAAACTTCTGCCTAATATAAGTCATTCCACTTTATTTCCTCCAGATATTTCTTTGCTACAATTGAATGGTTTTACTCCATCATGAATCCTTGACCACCTTTTTATTCCTTTTGGTGGTGATGGTGGGGGGCAGGGGGTCAGACAGCTCCAACTCAAGGCCAGTCTATTTTTTTAAAAGACTTTTTAATGTAGATCATTTTATTTATTTTTTTATTTCATTTTTTAAAGTGTTTATTGACTCTGTTACATCTGTTTTATGTTTTGGTTTTTTCGGCCCCAAGGCATGTGGGATGTTAGCTCCCTGACCAGGGATCGAACTCGTACCTTCTGCCTTGGAAGGCAAAGTCCTAACCACTGGACTGCCAGGGAAGTCCCCCACTCTGTGTCATCTTTTACAATATCTAGGGACAATTTGATGTTTATGAGCTTGTGTTGCTATTTTCTGAGTCTCCATACTTTTGTCTGAAGCCTCTATTAAAATCTATGTAAATGCAACAGAAGACAACAATTGATATTATTAATCTTATGACCTGGATTTATAACTACTGAATACATACAAGTGATAATTTTAAAAATATTTTGAAAAATAGACCCACAAATAGTCACATAAACCCAATTTGCTTATACTGCTTTTTATTCAATCGTCATTAAAAACGTGTTCATTGTGAAACCGTCATCAATCTCTTCGCTGGGGAACAAGGGAGGGTGCAACAGGAAGAGATGGCTTGTGGTTTACAGGAGGGGCGTGGGGCGGGGGCGGGGTGGTGAGTAGAGCTGCTTGAACCTCCTGTAGCACTGTTTTGATGTAAAATCGGAACAGAAATTTAACTTTATTTGAAATGCATTGACCCTTCTCCAAGCAGCTGATAACACATGGTAAAAGCACACCGATTCTAGATGTTCCCGAATGAAAAGGCTCATGCTTTGCAGACTACCAGCGCATGCATCCACTTGGCCAACCTGTTTTCCTGCTGGTAACTTCAATTCCTGTTTTAAAACCATGCCAACTCCTCTTGGGTGTTCTGGTGAGGAGAATGACTTTCTTTACGTTTTAGCCAAGACTTTCCCACCACAATATCTTATGAGAAAGCCACAGGGCTGGGGCACACACTGCAGTGACCAGGCTGGGGAGGGGAAGGCATTTTAGAGAATTATTTTGACATTTAAAATAATAGGGAGGGGAAGAAGCATTAAAAATAATGTGCTAATTAATTTTTTTGATATATTCTGATTCCACGGGCCAAGTTTACTGAGGACTGAATTAAAGAATTTTTTTTTAAAGATGGATGTGCTTGTTTAAAATACACTGTTTTGCATAGTGGTGGTTTTAAAATGCAAACAAGTCAAACCAAAGGAAGAACAACACATAATAATGTAAGCTTGGGGGAATGTGCCTGAAGTCGGAAAGAGGAGAGAGGCTGATAGCTCTAAAGCACTTTCTAAAAAATAAACTATTTTAATTGAATTAATTAATTAGCTTGTTTTTTGGCTGTGCCATGTGGCATGCGGGATCTGAGTTCCCCAACCAGGGATCAAGCCTGCACCCTGTGTATTGGAAGCAGAGTCCTAACCACTGGACTGTCAGGGAAGTTGCTCTAAAACACTTTCCAACCTCAAACCCTGGTCATTTGAGAAAGATACTCTATTGCTCTCGCTTCTGAATATACCTGAAAACGTTTCACCTGAAAAGAAAAAGACAGACTGGTTCGGGACCCCAAACCTTGCAAGACACGCAGCGTTCCAGGCTCACAGGACCTTCCCAGCAATGGGTGTGATTTGGGAGGGGTCTTTTTCTTTTTAAATGCCACAATATGACAATCTCAGAAGAAGCGACGATAGCCTGACCCGGCTGAAAGGTGCTGCACTGACCTGATTGATGGAGTTGGCAGCGCAGGAAGCCAGGCCTGTTCCAACAAAGGTAAGCAGGAAGCAGGACCAGTCAAAAGGCGCTGGAGCCAGGGCGAAGCCGGCTGAGGTGGTGCTGACGACCAGGGCTGCAACACAGAAACAAACCAGGGGCTGTCACCAGGCAGGGCGGAGGGTCCTGGCCATGCAAGCCTGCCTCCAGGCAGACCAATCCCACCTCAAGAGCACGGACTGCAGGCTCACCTTTCATTGGAAAATTAAGCTTTACAGAACATTATTCCGATAATAAAAACTCTATGTTTACTATAGAAAAATGCCATTACATCCAAGAGTGAAAACTAAGTGGGTGTTTCAGATCCAGTCGTTCACTTATTCATTCAACACTCACTCACTGCATACCTAATCCACAATCAGTACCTACTAGACGTGAGGCATTGTGCTGAGCAGGTTAGGCTCTATTCTGCCTTGAGGTCCTTGTACTTTTTATTCCCTCTGCCTCTTCCCCTGGCTGGATCCTCCTCATCTTCCAGGTCCTGCCTTAGAGATCGTATCTTAGGGAGAACTGTCCCATCATCTCATGTGCAGGAAGCCCTCCAGGCTGACAGTGCCCTTGCGCTTCCTTTCTGGCGCTTGTCACTCTCTGGCTTCCGCCTGGAATATAAGCTCCATGGAGGCAGGTGCCCTGACTGTCTGGCTCGCTGCTACTTTCGGGGATCCCAATGCACCAGGCAAGGAGTATTTATTTTGAGCTTTGTAAATAGGTTTAAAAAATCAATTACCATCATGGTGGAAAAGACAGTACCATTATCAGTGAAATGTCAAACTAAAAACACTGTAAGAAGAAAATTCACTTTGTTTGAAATCAAAAAGGGTATGTAGTTGCACAAAACCAATGGTTTTTCTTTTTATTTGCCCCCAGAGCTTGACTGCGGAGAAGGCAATGGCACCCCACTCCAGTACTCTTGCCTGGAAAACCCCATGGACAGAGGAGCCTGGTAGGCTCCAGTCCATGGGGTCGCTAAGAGTCGGGCATGACTGAGCGACTTCACTTTCACTTTTCACTTTCATGCATTGGAGAAGGAAATGGCAACCCACTCCAGTATTCTTGCCTGGAGAATCCCAGGGACAGAGGAGCCTAGTGGGCTGCCGTCTATGGGGTTGCACAGAGTTGGACACGACTGAAGTGACTTAGCAGCAGCAGCAGAGCTTGACTGGGTGATGAGCAATAAACACAGAACATGTAATTTTTGACTAATGGGTCAACTCTTGAGCTGAGAAGAGACACCAAGTAGTTTGCAAAAAAACTGACCGAGAGAAAAGGATAATGCTTTAGTAAGACTTAGTAATGATTAAATCTACAAAATGGAAATACTGCCTCATTTAAAAATATACAAATTATAAATGGTAACACAGATTAAAAAATGACAGGGACCATTATTACTAGAGAGGAAGAAATCTGAATTTTTGTAACACATTTCCAAAAAAAGATCAAACGCTAACGAAGAATGTATTTTTACTTCATCAAAGCAATTAAAGAAAGAGAAAGGGAAAGAAAATTGATAAATTGTAAAATTGACCGAAGCAATATTCTCGCACAGCACTGCCATGATGGTAATTAAACTTTTCATTGATTTCCAGGGGATTCATTACGTGGAATCATTTTGCAACACCAGGATCTCATTAAAAGTGAATGTAATATAGTCTTTCATTAATAACACTGGAAATTATATTTTATTTGGTAATCTCGTATTCTGTCCCTTCACAAATAAACAGAAAATCAATGTGGCCGATGAAGCTTGACCCATCCAGTAGAGGCCCAGGCGCACTGTCCTGTAGTCCCAGGGGAGACTCCGGAGACCCAAGGAAGAGGGACAGCCCCACTCCGATGAACTCCCCACAGCAACCCTGCTCGTGGGTGGGTGTCTACCCCACACAGACTCCGCAGGCACCTGGGGAGATGCTGGGTGAGAAGGCAGCCCCAACACCCAGCACAGCTGCAGCTCTGACCTCTACTCTGCCTGGAACCGACACAGGGTCCGACATTAAGACTGGCCACACCGCGTCCTCCCACTGGCCAACATCACTGACGAGGAGCCACCAGATACGGTCTCTGGTCTGCCTGCCTCCTCTGGGAGAAGCCCTTATGTTCTCTATAATTAAAAAAATTTTTTTTTAATTTCACAGTCACAAGCAGGCACGCCCTGGCTGGCCCAGAAGAAAGCAAACCTTCTTGAAGTGGGCTGCCTGGGGGCCATGTGGTAGAGAAGCCCAGGCGGCCCCCAGGAGCACAGCAGTCCAGGGACCTCAGTCCCAGAGACACAGAGAGATGGACTCTGCCAACAGCCGTGAGCCCGGAAGTGGCCCTGAGCCCCAGGTGAGAAGCAAGACCCCGACCCACACAGTGACTTCAGCCTGGAGGGACCCTGAGCAGGAACCAGCCAGGTCAGGCCTGGACTTCTGACCTTTAGAAACTATGAAATAATAGCTTTGTGCTATATTAACCTGCAAAGCTGTTAATGCAGTAAGAGAAAACTAGCAATACTGTAAGGAGGGTGGCATTTGAGGAAGACGAGACTTGAGGACGCAGGGGACGGACTGGAGTGGAGGGAAGATAGCTTAGGAACCACGGAGAGGCCTGCAGGGCCTCAGGGAAGGGACAACGGCCTGGGAAGGGCGGCAGTGGTGCAGAAGGAGGTAGAGCAAATCACCCGCAGGCACAGGCCTTCAATAGGGAATAAGCCGAAGAGATTACAGCAAAGGAGCCAAACAATTCAGGAACTCAGAGAACAAAAGGACCGCAAAAGGTCAAAGGGAGCTTGGGGTCAGCTAATCTCCGTCCTGATGGAGGGGTGGCTTCACCGGGGGCAGTCTCCTGTGGGATGGCTCTCAGTCTCTCTGTCCCTCTGTTCCAGGCCAAGTCAGGACAACTCCCTTGAAATACCTAGCTCTGGGTGTAACTCCTATCTCTGGAGCAACACTGCACAAGCTTCAGTCATGCAAATACCACCACCCCAGCCCCTGTCTCTCCAGGCACAGCATCCGCAGGGACCAGCCACACGGGACCTCCAGGCTCCTGTCCACAGCGAGTGACACCTTTCAGAGACGCACTAGTTTCTACCATAACAAGAGCGCTCAGGCCAGTGCCTGGCAAATCCTAAGGGCCTAAAAAGTGGTGCTCTTGGTAACTGTTAAAATGTGGTTCGAGATGATCTATTTTTCCAGCCACTATGCTTAGACTTAATGTTTCAAAGCAGTGCCTTAAGGAACATTGACAAACAACAAAACACTTCACACAAGCTCCGTGTGCCCCAGTTTTATAACATCCAGGGGAGGGACCACAGCACAGTCCTTAATAACTGTGGACTAACTATGATGATGACAAAAACAAAACATACATTTGGGAAGCACTCTGCAATGCCAAAGTGCTTTTACATTTATTTAAACCCCGGAAACACTGCACTTCAAAGCAGTGTGTGGATACTTCAGCGTTTTTGAAGAAAACATGAGAACTTTAATTCATATTTCACTTTTTAACTCTTTCTTCTAAAACACATATTTTGCATATCATAAAATGAATATAATACATTGGGATGAGCGCACATGAACTTTATTTACAAGTAACAACTATACATTTTTGTTACATATGGCATTTATATACAATAGCATAAATATTTTATAAATATACACACATGCACTTAAAATTTTTTACTGATAAAATACACGACCAACAAACTTTGGAGAGGCCTGCTCTAAAATAAGCAGCAAGGCAAGCACTGGTGGGTAGCATGTCCAATTTTATATGTGGAGATCCAGGAGCCAGCCAAGGGCGGTGAACTCAACCCTTGGCCTGACCAAGGGTCATGTAAGTTACACATGATATATGGCTCTCTGCTATATGCGTTATTCTGTAACAAGTCCTGCAAAGAAAGACATTTTCAGAATAAAATTCCACTGAAGGAAGGGAAGACCAGCTGTGCTCAGTTGGTTGGTCATGTCCAACACTCTGTGACCCCATGGACTGTAGCCGCCAAGCTCCTCTGTCCATAGGATTCTCCAGGAAATACTAGAGTGGGTTGCTATTCTCTTCTCCAGGGGATCTTCCTGACCCAGGGATGGAACCTGCTTCTCCTGCACTGGCAGGCAGGTTCATTACCAGTGAGCCACCTGAGCAAACACACACACATACACACCACCCAGCTGATGACATCACCACCAGCAGGCCGGCTGAGCTTTCAGGACATCCTTGCACACAAGCCATGATGCTCCTACAGCAGAGATCCTAAGGAGAATGGCCACAAGTCCCCGAGCAGGGAGCCCACACCCCGGGGGAAAAGTTCCCCTCGCCCCACCCACCGGGCACACGACCCTGCTTCTGCACCTAGGGGGCTCCGTCCCTGCAGAGGGTGGCTCCATGGGTCCTGGCGCCCCAGCTCCAGCTCATGGTCTGCTTCCAGAGCAGCAAGCAACTGCTGAAAGGTTTTCCCTTTTCCAGTACACAAGAGGTTTTCTTGAAGCAGTGGCTTAATCAAGAATGATTTTTTTTTTTTTTGATAAAGGCTCAATACTTTGAGAACTGCTGGTCTCTGAGTACAAGCATAATGAAGGTGCTCATGCACCTTCTGAGATCATCCATTAAAAAGAACTTTATCTCTTTTCTGAGATCATCCATTAAAAATAACTATAAAGATGATATTAAAAAACTGGTCATCTACATCCTGCTTCATCTCTCTTTCACTGCCTCGCTGTTTTTCAGCCCTGGCCCCAAAAAGAAATAGCGTGAAAAACAAAACTCCAATAAATCAATTCAGATAATTATCAACTCTGATAAAAGATTTGCTTGAAAGATGGAAACCGCTGACTAAATGAGAGTTTGAGATTCTCTATAGATTTCAAATTATCCTTGTGATCTATTATATCTCATTATCCTTGAGAGCAGGGACTATGCAATATTATAACCCAAATCTTATAGACCTGAGGTGTATTTTCTTTAAATCTCTTTTATGTACAAAGCAGCCAGAGAACAGACAGTTGATGAATTTGTGTGTGGCTTTGTTCACCGGTGGCTCCAAGCAATGGAATGTTTTCGTTAACGGATCTCAAAGTTCAAAACTATACAACTTAATTAAAAGGCGGGAATTAGGTCTTTTCTGATTTTCAAACGAACATGTATTTTTTACTTGATGGCTGTACTTATGACTTCTTCCTCTCTTTTCATTTCTGTTAACACCATAAGCTTCAAATGGCTCAATTTCTAATTTAAGTGAGTCTCGTAGGCTTCACAGCTTGGCTGCGTTCCGTGAACCTTCTGACAATTCTGTTACCCACACACGTATGGAGGAAGGTGGTAATTCTTATGCTTATTGTTTCGTTCAGATGAAAAGTCAATGGATGAGAGACAGGGTACTTTTTTCCTCAGCTACATTAAACACAATCAATCAGAGAGTAACTGACTACAAACCGTGACCACATCAGGTTAAAAGATAAAGACTTCTAATGGAGATTTTTAACAACACAGCTGCAAAACTAGGAACTTGCAGGGCCTTCTAGTTTTCCTCTTTATTTTTTTCATACTTGGTGACCAGAGGTGGTGGTCTTAAAAATCCAGGCCCAAATTCAAACTCCTAACTTCAAATTTACTGAGCATCACTATTACAAAAATGAAGCACTCAGTTCAGTCCCCAGGAAATTCCCCAGGAAGCACTTGGTTTGCATCCATGGCATTCAGAAGAGGGAAATGAAATAGCCATCAGGTCTGTATAAAAAAACACATCCAGAAAAGCTGTTTGCATCCAAGTTAATTAGGCAACACTGAGAGAGACCCTAAGATTGTTCTTTCAATCACAGTTTTTCCTTGAACCATCGAAGCTTTTCTACTTTGACATCCTATTTTTAGTTTTCCTTTTCAACAAAAAAACATTTCTTCTCAGTAGACTCAATAACCAATACTTTATGATCTTTGTAATTAACTAAAAGAAGTTTCCATAAAACTGATGCTTATTAAGCTTTTAAGAAGTAAAAACAATCCTTTTGAAAAATCAGTTTGGCAAGAAGAAACTGTTAGTTGAGCAGTTTTTACTAAAATAATGAAGATTGTTCTCGGTTTCATATCAATGACAACGGGTGAGGGTGACATGGTGAAAAGAAATATGAAACACAGTGGCCCAAGGTCACCTGTCACAGGTACAATACTTTACAGCTGCTACTAAATACTCATTGGAAGGACTCATGCTGAAGCTGAAGCTCCAATACCCTGGCCACCTGAAGCGAAGAGCCGACTCATTGAAAAAGACCCAGATACTAGGAAAGATTGAGGGCAGGAGAAGGGGTGACAGAGGATGAGATGTTTAGATGGCATCACCAACTCAGTGGACATGAATTTGAGCTAATTCTGGGAGATGGTGGAGGACGCAGGAGCCTGGCGTGCCACGGTCCATGGGGTCACAGAGAGTTGGACACAACTTAGTAATTGAACAACAACAAAATATTCAGCTATTACATCACAGGAAAATGATTATTTGTACTTAAAAAGCTAAGCTGTTTTAAATTCTACAAATTTTTGCAAGAGAGTTCATTATAGCTTTTCCCCCCAAAAGCTTCTATTTTTTGAGTATCTATTATGTGCAGGGCAGGAGTGAGGCCCTGGGAACACAACAAGCCACGGAGATGGATGTGGTCCCTGCCTCGCGGTGCCCAAAGGCTGGTGGAGATTCAGACAAGCCAACAGGCACAACAACAGAGCGCGGAAGCACGTCAGAGGGTGAAGTCACAGACGCTGTGACAGCTAAGGGCTCCTGACCTAGACACCTGCTCAAACTGAGGTCAAAGGTGAAGACGAAGGATGAGGAGGAGCTGGCCTGGGAATGGGGAGGAGGGCCAGGTGTGAGTGCTAGAGGCAGAAAAACAGTGACACAGGGCCACGGCGTAAGGGAGCACCAGCCAGCCTGCCCACCTCCTCTGAAGAGAGCACCACCCATGCGAATACAGGTCAAAAAACATGCCTTGTGTTTTAACAAAACACTGCTGTGTTAGCACTCCTCTTTTCATTCTTAACCTCCAAATTTACCATCCCTTGCTTAAGATATAAAAAAAATGCTACCACGCAAAAACTTTTTAGCACTTAAACCGATAACCTGGCAGCAGCCTTTTAAATTCACTCCTGTAAGGTTCTCATTCCTTAACCTCAATAAGTGAGATGCTACCGTACTTCACTCTGAACTAGAAACTAGGCCCTTGAGGACACCCCAGAATGATAATCAGGCACCCGCAGGGCTGGGGAGCCATCGTCCAGTCCCCTCTAGAGATGCGGCTAACACAGCCGCCAGGGACGGGGGAGGCCTGACTGTGTGCAGAACCTAAGAGAATGCCACGGGTCACAGATGCGGCTGGCTGCTGATAGGAGGTGGGGCTGATAGGAGAAGAGACAGGCAGAGAAGAGAAAAGGCAATGACCTGTGAGAACCCAGATAAACCAAGAGTTCCCACTTGATGAAAACCAAAGCTCGATTTTTGTTTGAAATGGGGAGCAAGGTGGTTTGCCGAGCATGAAACTGAGGTGGTGGAGAGGGTGTCGAGTGAGTTCTTCGGATAATAGTTTCTCAGAGTAGGTTCTGGGGACCATGCCAACCAGGGCCCTTCGTTAAAATACAGATTCCTACGCCCCCATCCCAGACCTAGTGTGAAAGAGTTTATGGAGACGAGGCACAGGAATCTGCATTTTAACAAGCACTCCAAGTAGCTCGGACCACACGTGGCGATTCAGAAACATTAAAGGGAGTGGAGTTCTCCAGGTGGATAATGGAATCCGGGGCAAAGAAGACAACTTAACAGGATGACAGGCCCTCAGTGACTTCTAAGTGTAACAAAGGAGCGAAAGAGGGGCTGCCTGGCTCGCTTCTTTGTTCTGCTGAAGTTTCGCCATCAACCTGAACTATTCAGTGTAGCCTTGGGCCAGCTGGTCTTCCTCCATGGCACAGTCCAGTGAGGACAGTGCCCCAGCACACAGGAGGAGTCTCAAACACGTACCTGATGATCAAGATGGCAGGGAAGACTGCCGACAGACAGGCACATACCCATAACCAGCCCTGGGAAAGTACAGGCGGAGGCGGCAAAGCAGCTTTATTTAAACACGCCGCACAGGAAGCCCATGTGTGGTGTGGTCCCACAGCAGATCTAGAGGTGCGGTTCTACTGTCTTTGGAAAACTAGGGGTGGAAATCTGGGCAGCCCGCATCCTCTTCCTGGGAGGGGACGTGCTGCATAAAAAGACAGCCTGGTGGGTGCTGTGAGGACATAGGGAAGCTGGCTACAGGCAGCATTGACCAGGCTGGACTTAGATGCTCTGTTTTTTTTGAATGACAGAGGTATTCTTTACCCCGTCCCTTTTAGCTGGAGAAGCCATGCTTGCTGTACAGCCCTGGCCAATAAAATTTAAGGAGATATTCCTATCAAAACCTTCCCCTCCCAAGTAAAAAGCCTGCCCTGGCTTGCTCGATCTTAACTCCTGGACCAGGGACTGAACCCGCACCCTCGGCCATGAAAGCACAGAATCCTAGCCACTGGACCACCAGCGAATTCCCTAAAAAGGCCAAGTCTTGTTAAGGAGGTTTCTGCCTTTCCACATCATCCCCTTCTTCATTCTTTCTGCTTGGAATACAACATGATGAGGGGGGAGTGGCAGCCACCTTGTGGCTACTACTTGAGGACAAGAGCCAGAAGCTAATGAGAACAGAGCAAAGAGCAGGGGCCAACTATGTTAACAAAATCCCTGAGCACTAGCTCTCGACTCCTAATCTCAGACTCCTTGATACGAGAGTATATAAACCCTTCATCTGCTTAAGTCACTGTTCTTCAGGTTTTCACTTACATGCAGCTGAGCCCATTCTCAACTCATAGCTTCTTCTCTTTCTCTTCATAAAAGCTGTCAATGCATTTTTGAGAATGATTACCATCCTCATGAAATTTAGCTCTACATTCCTCTAGCATCTACCACCCATCTCATACTTAAAATCAATCCAATTAATCTTGGGCTCTTTCTCTGGTAGCTGAGCTGGGAAAGAATTAATCTCAAACTGTATTTAAAGCAGTGACATCATCAGAAAACAGAATAGCCCAGATAAAAATAGTTTTCATCTAACTTGGAACACTGGCTGAAGCATCTACATGGCCCGCTCCCACCAGAAACCAACTGAAATGATGGAATAAAAAT
>NW_011494752.1:11200531-11218683 GCF_000754665.1 Bison bison bison
TTAGAGAAAAACCTACATCAGCAATAAATTAGGTAAAGAGTGGATACTAAAACCCTCAAGAAATGTTTGTTAAATACAGTGCAGATGAGCTGAAACTGAAGACAGATGCTGAAGGATGACTTGTGCCTTTCACTATTTGAATAGCAGAAAATGACCAACTGGTGAGAAAATGGATGTGTGGTGTGTGCTGAGTTGCTTCAGTTGTGTCCGACTCTTTGTGACCCTATGGGCTATAGGCTGGCAGGCTCCTCTGTCCATGGGATTCTCCAGGCAAGGACACTGGAGTGGGTTGCCGTGCCCTTCGCCAGGGTATCTTCTCAACCCAGGGGTTAAACCCGAGTCTCTTATGCCTTCTGCATTGACAGGTGGGTTCTTTACCACTAATGCTGCCTGGGAGGGGAATAAAGGCTATCTGAGGGGACGCTGTTTTTCTGGCTGCTGTGGAGGGTGAGGAATGAGGAGCAGAGGCCAGGGTGAACTGTGGTGACCTGGACCCACTTTATGCAACAGCAGGACTGTGCTGGGGCAGCTGCGCCCCCTGGAAAGGAGAGAGAAGGGGCCGGAGCAGAGAGGATGCAGAGCCCTCCTTGATGTCGTTCTCACCGAGTCGAGGTGGAGATGACGAGGAGGCCCTCAACCCGACGGGCAGGCCCCCACCCACACGGCCCCCCACAGAGGGTATGCCTGGCAGGGGCGCTGGAGAAAACGCTGAGCACAGACACCCTGTGTGCTGAGAGTGGAGGCAGACCATGGGAGAAACCAGACTTGGGAAGCAGGGCGCTGGCACGGTGGTTTCAAAACCACACTGGAAAAACCTCTTTAGAGCAGAAGTTCCCTTGCTGGTAGCTCCCTCTGCAACTCCTTCAGGCCACAGGAATGTTTTACCAGTAACAGACTGAGAGTCTCCGTCCTCGAGCTGAAAATGCAAAAGAGGCACCCAGGGATGCCACGTCACACAGGGAGGGGTGTTCTCATGCGCTTTTGTTATCTTCACAAAACATCACTTATTAAAAGAAAAGGCCACCAAAAACAGTGGCACAAAAAGATATTCACAGAATTAGGATTTTTTTTTTTAACTGTAGAAAACATTTACATTATGATCTTATTTTTGTTTAAAAAGCAAAAGTATTTGAATGGCATGTATAGAAAAACATTCTGTGTGTGCGTGTTAGTTGTTCGGTGTATCCGACTCTTTGAGACCCCATGGACTGTAGCCCGCCAGGTTCCTCTGCCCATGGGGTTGATTCTCCACGCAAGAATACTGGAATGGGTAGCCATTCCCTTCTCCAGGAGATTTTTCCGACCTAGGGATCAAACCCAGGTCTCCTGAGCCAGGGAAGCCCCAGAAAGACATTCTAGAACACACCAAAATCATCAAAACAGGTCTCACTTGGATGATTATATTTAGAATTATAAGGAGAGTCCCATCCTTCCCATTTTGGCTTTTCTGTATTTTCTATTTGTTCTAAAAGTAAAACTCAGTAATGCAAATACTGCTTTAACATTTATCAAGCATACAAATATTAAGGTAATTATTTCAAAATATATATTAAAATTTAAGAAACTATAACACAATATTTTTAGGAAAATGTGAAAAATCTTTTATGTGGTATCTGAGAGCTGATAATTATAATACATTGACCTTTAAAAACTATAAGCAACCTAAAATAAAATTGCATCCTCTATTCTTGGGGTTTTTATTTTTTTTTTTCCTTTTAATAAAAAACAGCATTCTAGGTTCCGGAGAAAGAAGTCCAAAAACTAGCAGGCTGCAGTTCACATCAGTTCTGTCAACAGCCTAATCTATTGGCTTCAATAAACAAATTATTTTAGTGTTCTGGTCTCAAAAAAAAAAACGTGCTGCAGCTTTTCAGCACAGACATTATTCAGGAAAACATTTCTGCTTTTTATTGACCCATATTAAGTGTTAACTTGGTTGAGTCACCAAAGTGTCTTATGATCCTAATCCAAATAAAATTTCTTCACCCCAGTGTGGTCCTTGCAACAAACTCCAAAAACATATTGTAAATAGCTCGGCTGGCAAGAGAAACTCAAGGGAGACACACTATAACTTCTTTATAAACTCAGTCTTACTTCCTTTCATAGAAAAAAAACAAATCTTTAAACGGCATTAGCTCCTTCAGACTTTGGCCCAGATCCTGGTATAAATGCAAAAGCCCCATCCTGCTGCTACTCTGCTGTCCTACAGATGAATGGGACACATGGTCACTACACGGCTCTTCCTTAGTCTACAGCTTATTATCCTTGGTGTGTTACAGCTATACACGAAGGAGGCGAAGGAAGAAAGACAAGTTCTATCAAAGTGATAGCTGCCTCCCAGGTATTTCTGCCTTGGCTATCATGACCTATAAATGAATTGCCCAAGATGTAAAGAGTCCAAAAGAAACCAGTTGATAAACACCAGGGATTTTCTTTAAAAAAAAAAAAAAAATCCTGCAGACTCCAAGACATGTATGAATTCAAGTCATAAAATAAACAGGGAGGTAAGAGGTCAAATAAGAGAGTTGGGGTCACTCGAAGGGTGTTGCCTCTTTAAATGGAATAAGCAGAAGGAAATGACTTGAATTCAATTAGCTCATCCAGAAACTGGGGGCAGGGAATATATAAAATGATACAAGAGACGTTTACTGCCGGGACTTTTCCATCTGTGGCTGCAGGGAAGGCTGCTCCCCGACCCACGTGTGCATCTTGCCCGTGCACACCTCTCCTGTGTGGTCCAGACCTCCCCCCCCAACCCCCTGCCTACAGCTGCTCCCATGCCAGTCATGGCTAGGGTTGCTCAGGCTCTCACGGGAAGGAGGGGGCGAGCCCTCCACGCCCGCCAGACCATGGGGGTCTGTGCTAGCCCTCTGCCAGCGCATCGCCTCCCTCAGTTTCTCGAAGGGTGGCCCAGGACCACCTGCATGCAATCATCTGCACCCGTGCCAAGGTC
Organism: Bison bison bison; assembly: GCF_000754665.1. Classification (NCBI taxonomy): domain Eukaryota; kingdom Metazoa; phylum Chordata; class Mammalia; order Artiodactyla; family Bovidae; genus Bison; species Bison bison. The sequence goes on from NW_011494752.1 coordinate 11,203,485, forward strand.
CAGAACTCCAGGTCCCGTCCCAAGGCTCCGGGATCTGATCCCTGGGGATGGTGTCCAGGAAGCGCCACGGGAACACACACATGTGCCATGCGAGCTTCTCAGCAGACTGAAGAGTTGAGGCACATCCTACACACTGCACAACCGCCGCTAAAGAGCGATTTAGTCATGGCTGGAGATTTCAGACCACGTTTTCAGGATGAAGCCCTGCTTGGATACACATCACTCTAAAGGTACAGAACAGAAAAAGCAATACAACAGCTGGAAGGAAGGAAGATGCTCCCGCTAAGCCCCCAAATTGATCCTAAACCAACTGTCACCCTTTCCCATATACCCCTAAAGAACTAAGCATTATGAAAACAAACTTTAAGACATCATTCGAAATTAAATATTTAAAAGTACCTCATTTGAGACTCTAAGAAGAAGAAACACTGATAATTAGTTCCTGATTTAGCAGCCTGTCAATGTTGACTTCCTAACTGCCAGATAAAACAACTCCATGGCCAGGCTTCTTAGGAGACCTCTAGCATTTAAGTGTTGATCACTTCCTTTATGGGCCCTTTCCGTGATGAAGCCCTCTCCTGTTTCCCTTCCTCTGACCACATATTCCCTTGCAGGCCCCATTACACACTCTGCCCAGTCCTGAAAAGCGGACTGGCCCCAAAGTCTTATCCTTGGCTTTCTGCTCTGGCCACTTTACACCTGACCTGCTCACCACCATGGCTTCAGGTCAACCCTATACTGAAGACCCTATGCTCTTCCAGCCCGGGGGTCCTGTCCTTCACAGCTAGCGTTCCCTGGGCAACTCCAATTCCGTGTGTCCAGTACTGCCCTCCCCTCACACCTGGTTCTCCTCCCTTCAGTACTGCCATTCTTAAGTCTCAACACAATCATTCATCCAGTCTTTGCTGGAAGTTCTCCAAGGGCAGGGCAGCAAAAACTCAAGGGCCTGCAAGTTACATCACCCGGGTGATGCATTTATTTTTTATTTAAGAAATGAGTGTGTAGGTTTTAACATGGTCGCCTCTATGCAGTTCCCAGATGTCATTCCATTTAACATTCAGTACACCCCTAGGAAGTAAGTTATCATTACTAATTCCACTTTACAGATGGGTAAACTGAGGCACAGACATATGGAACTTGCTCAAGGTCACTAAACTAGTAAGAGCAATAACTTGAGAGCAGGGACTCTGGCCCAGAGGTCACTACACTCACTTTCCAGGCCATGACTTTTCTAAGGCAATGACTCAAGTCTGCCAAGGTTGTGTGCCATGAGCACAGAACCAACAGCTGTAGCTACATTCCAATAAAACTTTATTTACAAAAAGAGGCAAGCCTCGCTCGACGATGCTATCACCAGTTTTCTCAGTCACTCCTACACCTTATGGTGAAATACCTCCGACACGGTCCCCAAACCTTAAAGAATATAGTAAAAATATAGAAGTGCCTGAAAAAAACACAAGTGAAGGCTTCTATAACCTCAGGGTGGTGAAAATATTTCTAAGCATTAAAAAAACTAGTAAGGCTTAATACATGAAAGTTAAAAATTCCAATGGGGCAAAATAAAACAGAACAAAACATCACCAAGTAAACATCATAAACAGAAAAAGCAAAAAGAAAAAAAAGAAAAAGCAAAATGTGACAGAAATATTTTCATGCATGTGATGGATGAAATACTGATGTTCTTTATTTATTGACTGCCAAGAACAGGCCAGAGCAGGACTAAGGGAAAACCCTCGAAAGGATCTGACTGGATATGGGGACAGACTGGTCTCCAGGGAGGCGGGAGGACTGAGCACAGTGGGGAGGACGGACACGCCCAGCTGCTAGGACAGGGGTGGGAATGGGGGACAGGGGAAAGGGAAAAAGCCTGTTTCTGGGGAGGAGCTTAATCATTCTAGGTTACCATGTTCCTTTAAACTCGGGCAGAGTCCAGGCAGGAGCCATCATGAAGGGAAGGGAAGGTACTCTTGAGTTGGTTATGAGTAGATGAGAAAAGGAAAGTCAGTACGGCAGGAAGATGGGACAGAGAGGGTAGTTAGGACCACATGCCTCAGGAGTTCTGGACCTCAGCCTGAGGAGAGGGGGTGCAGAACCTCACAGGGCTAACGAAGGAGGTGAGACTGGAGACGACGCTCTCCATGGAGAGCAAGGAATTAAGACTGACTCCAGGGTTTCCCGTCTGGGGGAAGTGAAGAATGCTGGTGTTACTGACAGAAGTGGGGTGATAAGAGAAGTAATGTGCCGGGCGGGTGGGAGATACTGCAGTGCACACAGAGAAAGACGGTCCCGCTGCTGGGGGAACTCGCTTCCGACACCTGCAGACAGAGCGGTCTCATCCTGAGGGTGACATCCTCACGATTGTATCTGGGGTCATTCTTAACATGTCAACACATGATTCGCACACTGCTTGTGTAAGTGACACAAGGTAACTTCTGCAGGAATGTGATGACTGCTCAGCCATCGTGAGACACACAGACAGCACCTGTGATCAGGCCCACTGTTAGTTACCCTGTGCAAGTCTGACTGTGATTCCTCAGCTCCTTTGTCAAATTCCTGTGTCTATCTGTCATCCCTCCAAAAAGATTTAAAGCGAGCTTGGTGGCTGAGGAAAGAAGTCATCTCTTTACCTCCTTCTACCCTGAATTTCAGGCTCAACTCTTGAAAAACAAACAACCAACCACTACTTTTTCCCTGATTTTCTCTACTCCGAAAATGCTCTGTCTCATCTGTTCCTTTCCCAATTCTGCCTCAGTAATATTACTGACCACTTTCTGTCCTCCAAGAATACGTAGTGTTACTATATTATCCACCCATTCCCCACCTGTATTCTTCACCTTATTCTCATCCAAGGGCTTCTCTGGTGGCTCTGGCGGTGAAGAATCACCTGCAATGCAGGAGACGCAGGTTTGATCCATAGATCAGAAAGATCTCCTGGAGAAGGGAAATGGCAACCCACTCCAGTATTCCTGCCTGGGAAATCCCATGGACAGAGGGTACTGGTAGGCTGTAGTCCATGGGGTCGCAAAGAGTCAGAGAGGACTGAGCAATTGAACCACCACCATTCTTATCCAAGAAGGAAAGGAGAGACCAGGCCTTCAGTCTGCAGGGTGGGCCAGAACATGCCTTCTAACAGGATTAGCACAGAATAAGCCATTTTGAGGTTGAGCTATTAGATGAGGTGACAATAAAGCTCGGCCAGACTCCCAGGGTGGCTGTAACAACCGAACGACATGACTCATGGGTTAATACCCAAGCAGATACAATAAAATTTGGTGCAGTCTGCTAGGCTTCAGCAAAAACATCTGGTACCAAACCTCTTTGCAGAGAAGCAATCTACATCCCTGGGAACGTGGGACAATCCCAGAGGCCCTATGAGAAGCAACCACAGCAGTGAGCTGGGGGTCCCGGCGCCTGTGGGTCCACGGCCCATCAAGCCCAGCAATGAGGCCCTTCTTGGTTTCAGAACTGAATCGGGCTACATTCTCTTACTGCGTCTTTACAGGACAGCAGCTGTAAACACACAAAAGACACGGAAGCAAATAGGACAGACATTCTGTTTAACTGCAAGTAACAGAGAGACTCTTTTTAGTACAATGTTTTGTTGTTGTTTAGTCTCTCAGTTGTGTCTGACTTTTTTGCGACCCCATGAACTGTAGCCTACCAGGCTCCTCTATCCACAGGAATTCTCCAAGCAAGAATGCTGAGAGTGGGTTGCCATTCTCTACCACTGAGCCACCAAGGAAGGCCACAATATGTTCACGGTAATACTATTTACAATTCTGCATAAACAAAATTCCAAAAATTTGATTTCAAATCCCAATTAAGTTGAAAAGAGGAAAAAATACTAAAAGAGGATCTGCAGTTTAAAATGTTCCTTCAGGGGCAGTAAAAAAATTAGTAGTTTGTTTAACTAAAAGAACAGTTTCAAGTAAATCCCAAGGTACCTGTGAGTTTGATTTTGGACAGCCGGGCCAGAATTCCTGGCAAATCATCCACACGCAGCTTCATCTCTTTCCACTGCTTCTCTTCTTTCGTCTCTTTCCCCAGATCTATGGACCCCTCAATTACTGAGGTGGGTTCTAGTTCTATCAATGCTTTTTCACTTGGCTTTCTGGACAGAGACAGGCTGGGGGGTACAAGAGGTCTCATCTCGCATATTTCGGCTTTAGCCTCATCCAAAGAAGTTTTTTCAAGGAAAGGAGATTCTGCTGGTTCTGGCTTCGGTTTTATTTGCTGCTTCAGGCTTCTGTTTAGTTGTGTGACATACTGAATTAAAAAAAAAAAAAAAAAGGTACACATAACTTAAGGAAACTGAGGCCCAAAATGCTCTTACGTGGTTGTTCAATAACACTTTACATCAGTCCGACTTCTACAGTACTTAAAAGATGTTCCTACACCTTTATAAATACTCGCTGAAATAACTCCTATTAGAGTATGTTACATGAGGGTCACTCTACTAAGATATGGAGAGGACAATTAACTGGTTTTCAGATTCTATGACTTAGAAAAAATCCTAGGGGTTTAAGTTCCCTGAAAGAAAGATAAATTGATTTCTTATTCATCTCCCCCAGGATTTCCCCCAACATAGACCAGAAGCCGCAGGTTTAACATTCCAAATACAGTGCAAAAGTTTTCTAGACTCAAGAGCCCAAGTCAACCTGCTGACTTTCCCTGTTGCCCAGGCAGTAGTGCAGAGAGAGGCTCCAAGGGGGCCACAACCCAGGGCTCAGGACCATCAGGGCAGTGGGTGTGTGGAGAGAACTGGGCTGAAGACTCAGACAACCTCTGTTACTTAACTGGCAAAAAGGAGCCACTTAACTGTGGCTAACATCCATGAGGCACTTCACAGTTTTAAACAACATATATCGTTAGACTTTATAGGATCATGTCTCAGTCAGTCTTCTCAAAAACTGTGAAAGAGGACAGATGATTACTAGTATCTCTCACTTTAATTTTCAAATGAGGAAACCAAGGCTTGGAAACAATCTAACAGAGCCAAGAATAGAAAACTAGTTAGTTACAGATGCTCCTAGAACTGAAGCCCTTTCCTGATAACTAGCTAAGTGACTTTTTCCAATTACATTGCAAAGGCTTGAAATTACATACACTTGTCTGAGGAAGGACTTACAAACTCAGGAATGAATTCAGAGTTCTGTTTACATAAAAAAAGCACCCTATGTATTTGAGTTTCTCTTCTAAATATCCATTATCCTCCATCCCCAACTTTATAAGTCTGATTATTACTGGAAACTAAAATCTCTCATCAAAATGAGTTTTATTAAGTTAAAAGATTTTAAAAGCTAACATGGACACTGTAAGGTTAAAAAAAAAAGATAAGAGAAATGTCAAATAGGACTTCAGATTATGAATTTGCTATTCTTTCATGCTTGCACTGAAATTATGAGTTTTTAGCTGTGGTTTCTTCATTCTACGATACTTTATGATTTGAGAAAGTGGCAAATGTAAGTTACCATGCTGACGACAACATGGATTCAACCTGGTCCAAGGTCTACAAACAGCTATATTATGAATGCCCACTGTAAAATGCCCAGAAAATCACAAGAACTCAATTTGTTTGAATCTGTTCAGAAGTGCATGTTTGAATCTCACTGCTGATATAAGAAAACAGGGAGGTCCTACTCTTGAAGCAATAATTTCTGTATTACTGATGTATTCACAGAACTTTAAAGAATTAAAAAAGATGAATTATACAGTTCAGCTTTTCCTAACTGTGGCCTACTCAAAACACGCCAGCAACTTTCTGTCTTTCTCCAGACTTAATCAATAAGGTTGAGATCATACTTTAAACTCAAGACACCAGAGTTATTCTGGTTTCAGTTAAGCATAATCAAAACAAGGGATTAACATTGTGGAAAAACTTAAGAGGGCAGGAAATAAAAGTCTTTTTCAAAGAGTACTTGTTGCAGCTCTTCTGACAACAGGAATTTCTGAAATCCCCTTGTACAGGGAAAATACAGGCAGAGAGCCCAGTGAGCACGGTCTTCTGAACCTACCATGTGCCGGAGGAAGTTAAAGTGTTGAAATGTGACCCACTGCTGATTGACGTTCCTGAGAAGATGCAGGAACCTACGAGGTGACTCCCGCGTGACTCTTCTTTCTAGATACCAGATGCATCCTCCTCCCCAGCCTATCAAAGAAAGAGGAAAAAAATTAAAACGGCCATTATGTATCACCAAGCGATGACTGCTGCTGCTGCTGCTGCTGCATCGCTTCAGTCGTGTCCGACTCTGTGCAACCCCATAGACAGAAGCCCACCAGCCTCCCCCGTCCTTGGGATTCTCCAGGCAAGATCACTGGAGTGGGTTGCCATTTCCTTCTCCAATGCATGAAAGTGAAAAGTGAAAGTGAAGTGGCTCAGTCGTGTCCGACTCTTAGCGACCCCATGGTCTGTAGCCCACCAGGCTCCTCTGTCCATGGGATTTTCCAGGCAAGAGTACTGGAGTGGGGTGCCATTGCCTTCTCCGAAGCGATGACTAGACCTACCCAGAAGCAGAGCCAGCACCACGGTGGGCAGTGCATGTATGATGGGTCAGAACTCTGAAATGATCTGATCCAGACTCATGAATGAACGGTTATTGATCGGCCCTGCTTACTGTCCGAGTATAATTCTCCAGCAGTTAGGGAACTTGTTCATCTCAGGATCATTAAAAGTGAAAGTGTTAGTCACTCAGTCGTGTCCAACTCTTTGCAACCCCATGAACTGTAGCTCGCCAAGCTCCTCTGTCCAAGGGATTCTCCAGGCAAGAATACTGGAGTGGGTAGCCATTCTCTTCTCTAGGGGATCTTTCTGACCCAGGGATTAAACCTGGCTCTTCTGCATTGCAGGCAGGTTCTTCACTGTCTGAGCCAACAGGGAAGCCCTCAGGATAATTATGCTTTTATTACATCAAACATTGAAATGACCAAACCATCAATCTCTTAGAGAATCAAATGTAAAACAATCAGGTTGGTCACTTTCTAAAGAGGATAAAATGAGAAGCCCAATTTTTCTCAATAAATAACTGTAAAGTGAGTGAAGTCCCTCAGTCGTATCTGACTCTTTGAGACCCCATGGACTGTAACCCACCAAGCTTCTCCATCCATGGGATTCTCCAGGCAAGAATACTGGAGCGGGTGGCCATTTCTTTCTCCAGGAAATAAGAGTAAACCAGAAAATAAATTTCAGATTAATATTTTGGCCATATCGGGTAAGCCAACTAAAAGACAGAGGAAATTGCTCTCACTAAAGTATGACTCTATCAAGCTAGTTAGGAAGAAGCTATTTTTGGTATATCCAAATGTGGCTTTTAGTCATTCATCTCTAAACCTTCTCTCAAATATCAACAAACCCAATGCTTCTGTGTAAAGCCCCATCCTGGGAAAGCCTCCGACAGGAACACAGCACAGACATTCCCTGCCGCCCCCTTCTTTTAAGTCTTACCCATCACTTCTCCGTTCCTCAAACCCTAGGGTAATTTTTAATCTTCAAGCCATTTCTAGAGTTGCTATGCCTGTTTCCATCTGCTGAGGATCTCCACGTGGATGGCTTGTAATATGTCTCTCAGAACACTTTAGTCTCACCCTTATCTCTACTCTGTCCTCTACTGCAGATAAAACCATCGCCTACTTGAGATTCCAAGACCACCTTGAACTCTTCCTTCATCACCTAATAACCATCAGCTCCAGTCAACTCGGAAACACTGGTCAAATCTGTCCACTTCTTTCCCTGCCGCTGAGAGATACAGACCCTTATCATCTCACACTTGGATACTGCAGAGTTGTGGGATGCAAACCACACGTCCGGACTTTGGTTAACTCCTTTCCTCTCCAATCCCAGTCCCACAGAGCCAGAGGGTTTCTTTCTGAAGCCCAGAATACACGTCATTTGCCCAAACATGTGCGTGTGACTCACTGTCCTGCCCCACGATTTCAGTTTGTTCATCTTTGTTTATGCGTCTCCTTGCCTGCAGCGTCCTGTTTCCACTCTGCCTGTCAAATGTCGAAGTTTCTTTCAAGTAGTCTGTCATTCCATACTCTTTTTTGTAGCACTTCTTAATGCAGATTGTTTCTGCATCTTTTTTTTTTTTTTTTTAGTTCACTGAAAGCGGAGACTCTGTCCTGACCTCTGCTACAACAGCCAGCAGACTGTCTTCCATATAAGAATGAGATTGAGGGCTGACGACTTAGTCGCCCACATTGCTCACCTCAACAGGGGGAAGGAGAGCTATCACCACCCCATGGTAACCACGGCAATTGTCTTAGATTGGTCCCCTCTTCACTGAAATCATATCCTCAGCCCTCAGGTAAATATGACATGCTTATTTTCCACATCCATGAATATGTGGTGTCTGTATATGTGTATAGGAAGGAATGGTAGTGTTGAAATCAGTCCACTGATTGAAATTTCCTTTGAATTTAGTCCTCTGATAGTCTATCTTTTTCTTGATGGTATGTATTTTTCCTTTCTTGCCTTGACATTGTTCTTTGGGATAACAGGATTTCAATATTAAAAGGTTATATCAAGAAGACACCAAGTTTTATCGTTCTACACCTTAATTTCAAAATCAGTTGTGAGTTCCACTGGTCCACTGAGAAATGTATGTTCCTGGGAGGAAAAGAACCATCTTGGAAAATATCTCTCAAGATTATGTGGATTAAAAATGAGACTTTATGGAAACAAAACCAGCTTGGAAACAGCACTTTCAAATGATGAAAACACTTCATTTAGTCAAAACAATCAGTGTCCAGAAATTTAAAGACATTTTAGCCCTGTGTAAAGAAATATAGGTTTGAAGGTACACATGGCTTATAACAAATGCATTAAAAATCTGGACACAAATGATCACGTTCATTATTCACCATCAACACTGAGTCAAGATTGTAGGGCTTTAAAAATGAAGTACGTGGATATGAAATGGAAAGGTTCTGAAAGTTTTCAGTGGCTATAAAACACTGTTAAGCTTTTGAAGAACAGTCGGGCATGACCAGACCCAGGAGGGCACGTAGACACCTGACACAGTCCCAGTGAACCTTTCTGCCCGCTTCCCACCATGCTGCTTCCATACCAAGCACTTACAGTAGACCTTCCAAGTGTATCACAGCAGGCTGCACAGACCACTTAATAGCAGATCTTTTGGTGATCTTTTGGTTCATAGCTTCAGGAAGCCAAGCTGTCTATTAATTCCTCCCATACCAGCATCAAAAAGACAGATCCAGCAACAAACCATTTGAACCATAAGCAGCCCACTTCCTGAACTGGGGAATTCTGAGTAGTGAGGTAGATCTGTCCTATAGGAAGCTGAAAATACAGAAATGAAAGCAGAAAAGCACCCCATCCTGAGCAATGTATGCTGGAAAAAACCTCCCTACAGAGGAGATAATTACAGCACTAAGAAAGGATGAGCTGTCTGAGAATGAGTGTCTCAGGTCAGAATTGAACACTCACAGTCAGGGATGGGAGAAGGTCTGAAATTGACTGTCTAGGGTCAGAATCGAACATTCACAGTCAGGGATGGGAGAAGGTAACAAATTCAAAAAGAACCACAGACCCTTCAAATAAAATGTTTCATCGTGGAAAATTCCAATCATATGCAATAGCAGAAGAAGCCAATGAGCCCGCATTACTGATCCCCCAGGTTCAACAATGCTCAAATCTCTGTTAATCTTGTTTTAATCATCTATACACACTCCCATTTCTCACCCTCTTTGAGCCCTTTGAACCAGAAGAGACCTTTGAGATCATCTAGCTGAACAGCCTCAGTTTATAGAGGAATAAACTCAATTCCAGAAAATACAGTTGATATGCCCTGAGATCACACAGCCAAAATAGACACACAGAATAACAGTATTAGGAGAAAAGAAGAAAAAGGAATTTCAGAGTAATTGTGATCAATATTGCCAGATGGGAATTCCACTGAAGGTCCAGTGTTTAGGACTCCATTCTCTTACTGTCATGGGCCTGAGTTTGATCCCTGGTTGGGCAACTAAGACCTCACAAATCCAGTGGCTCAGCCAATAAAAAAAGTTTCTGGGATTTCCAAAGGGAGTCCATCTTGAATATGGACAATCAGTGACACATTTCCCACACATCAGTTATCACCCTAAACCACTGGGGACAAAACAATGCCTTACCTCCACTTTAATGTCTCCATCAGGACAAATTTCATTCATTTATAAACAATTACTCAGCACCAACAATGCACACCGGGTACTGTTTCGGGCACTGAGGACAGAGATGAACCAGACAGAAACCATCCCAGCCTTTACAAGATTCAATCTTGCAGTTGGGAGAAACATAGTAAATCGGTTATAAGCAAGCAATCAAAGGCTGTTCTAACCATAATGAAGGAAAGAGGGTGATGTGATAAGAGAGGGCCAGGGGTTCTACCTAGATAGTGTGCTCAAGCCTCTCTTAACAGGAAACATTCGAGCTGAGACCCAGCCAAATGGCAAGAAAGCACATCTACACTAAACATATAATTGTGACAGGTCCTTGCCTGGTGGGATTATAGCAGGGACCACGCTAATGGTAGAAAGACAAAAACCTGGGGGGCGGGGGATGGTTATGGCCCGCAGTCCGAGGTGATCACCGTCTTTATTATTGTCATTATGACCCTTTATATTGGAACAAGGCTTCCGGGTTGGGGGGTTGGGAGGGATGGGGGGACGGCGGGGAAGCAAAGCACTTGCCAGGTTCTTATAAGTGCAACGTACGAGTAACTTACACATCGCTAGAACCTAAGGCCCTGAGAAGCCAAGAGGCTCGGGGAGCCCCCAGGTTCCTCTCTCCTGAACCTCCAGCCTCTGAAAACTGAAAGACGCACCAGACATCGCGTTCCCTACCCACCTCCGGGAGCTAGGAGATGGACGCGGTGTGCGGACCACCGGAACCCCAATGCAAGACTAGGCCCTAGCTCGAGGCCCCTTCACTTCAGGCAGCCCTGAAGGTCACTTCCCTCACCGATGCCCCAGCCGACCTCGCCAAGGGCTCCCAAGGTTGCAGACAGGCGGAACCACGGTGTAGCACGTGGCAACGAGAAGAGAATTCCCCCAAATCCGTGCCCGAGGTGGGGTGCAGTACCTGTCAGGAGGCGTGAGGAGAGAGTGTGCGGGGATGCGGCCATCACGCAAGAGTCCAGCCGCCCCCTGGGAGCCCCGTGTCCTCTCTCCTCACCGGTTGCCGGGCGCCGCCATCTTCCTTCCCCGCCCCTCCATGGGAAGAGCGACGCGTCCGGTTCGTCACTTCCGGCAGGCGCGAGGCGGAAGCGAAGAGCCGCTGCGGCAGGGGTTAGGGAGACCGCAGGTCAGAGTGGCCCCGGGGCAGAGGGGCCGGGGTCTGAGGTGCTTTCGCGGGGACGCGAGGTACCCGGGGGTGGCAGAGGCTTCCGAGGAAAGACTGCGCGCGACGGCGAGCCCCCGCCTCCTGCCCCGAGGCCGGCATCCCTGGCGGGTCCCCAGGGGCCTGGTGCTAGGCTGGGCTGGGCCGGCTGGGGGCTGCTCGCGGGCCGCTTGCAGTTACCTCCTGGTACTTCTGGACTGCCAGGAGGAAATGGTTCTGGGGACGGTGCCTCCACCTTCCAGCACCGTCAGTTACAGCGTTACCATAGTCGCCGTTAAGGCGGGAAACGATGAACTCGGGCTCCTGGACCCCGAGCCACCCCGAGGAATCGTCTGAGCAACCCGGGATGAGGAAGGTGCGTGCAGAATTTAAGATTTCGAGCTCTGGAGTGACTTCTGTATCCCTGGCTGCACCTTCTGGCCTTCTGACCTGTTAAACAAATGGCCCAAGTCCCCTGAACCTCGGCTTTGTCGCTGCAAGACGCAGATCCTAATAGTATATATTCTTTAAGATGGTTGAGAGAATTAAATGATGTCTCTGCAGTAGGTACCCAGCCAGAAGCCTGCCACGGCTAAGAACTAAGTTAGCATCTGTGCCCTGGTTAGGAGGGCAGTGGTCAGCAGCTCTCCCTTCGTCTGGTTTTGGTGTTGGATTTCTGCAAGTAACAGTGCACTGAAGGGAAGAGATTCAGTTTCTGAAAGAGGAGAGAGAAATAGGTAACTTGGTTCTAGGAGGATGTTTCTCTGTCTTCAGTGATAAGGTTGTGGGTGGCCATTTGGGTCATCTGAGTAGATGCTGACTCTTTGAAAGCCTTGATGAACTTACTGCAATAGATAAAGACCTAGCTTTCTGTAGACAAAATCCTAACCTAAAATGCAGGATCACTCAGTTGACACAGAGCTATCTTTCTAAAAGCAAAATAGATTTCAAAGCCTAAGGATAGGTAAAGGATATGAATAGAGTTTTTCCAAAGAAAATATACAAGTGGCCAGTAAGTACACGAGAAGATGGTGTACATCATTAGCAGTAAGAGAAATATGACTTAAAATCTCTTTTAGATATCACTTCATGCTCGTTGAGGTGGCCCCAGGCAAAAGTACAGATAAGAGATAACACTGAAGTGAGAGTGTGGGGAAACTGGAAGCCTAGTATGCCACGGATGGGAATGGAAAACGGTGGAGCTGTCTTTGAAAACAGTCTGGCAGGTTTTCAGAAAGTTAAGGGGCTGTCACATGACTCAGCCATTCCACTCCTAAATGGAAAAATGAAGACATACTAACTCACCAATAGAATAGGTAGTGACAAGACAGGTCTTGTTTGCTTCTTGCTTGAGGGAGGCCTCCTGCTTAGAAAGGGGCCCGAGGAAAGGTGGATGCTCAGGTCCTTCAGGAGCTGGGCTCCCTGGGAGGGCAGGGGAGGCTCTACTCACACCTCAGGGCTCCTAGGGGTGGGTGGGGGTGTGTGTGTGTGTTTTCAGGGCCGCAATGTGATAATAAGCTGTGTGTGTGTGTGTGTGTTTTCAGGGCCACAATGTGATGATAAGCAGTGGCTTCAAAATTGCACCAGCAGAATTTAGCGTAGAGATAAACACATACAGAGTTGTTACCCAGGTCATAGAAAGGGCGAAAAAAGAACTTTTAAGGTGTCACCCAGGTAGCAGCTTCCGGAAGCACTCCTGCCTCTGTACCTGGGGGACGGGGATGAGTTCCGGATTATCACAGTGTAGAAACCAGGAGGAACTGCCATTCTACCAGTGCTCTGGTCTCAATGCCCACCCCACCAAGCGGGAACCTCAGGTGTTAGGAAAGCTGCATGCGGCCTCTGCCACTGCTAATGGGGTGAAGAAGCAGTGGAGGGAGGCGCCCTGAAGCCCCAGCTGGGAGGAAGGAAGGAGCCTGGGAGCCCCTCTCCTCCACCCTCACGCATCACTGTCCCTTCGTGGCAGAGCAGAGCAGTGGGCATGGCGAGCCTGCTAGTGTGGTTTGCAGACTCCCGACGATAGCACCACAGGCCCAGGATCAGGGTAAGTTTGGAGCCAGGACAGAGAAGCTCTGTGAGTTCTCAGGTGAATAGCTGTTCTGCTGTAAGTGTACAGGTTGTTGTTGTTGTTATTTAGTTGCTAAGTCGTGTCCGACTCGTTGTGACTCCATGCAGGCTCCTGTGTCCATGAAATTTCCCAGGCAAGGATTCTGTAGTGGGTTGCCATTTCCTTCTCCAGGACATCTTCCCTGCCTAGGGATAACCCTTGTTTCCTGCACTGGCAGGCAGGTTCTCTACTGCTGAGCCACCTGGGAAGTCTGTAAGTGTACAAATCCACCTCCTCCAAGTTCGAATCACCTAGATTGGCTCCTCGTTTCACTTAATTCCTCCAAGCTGACCAGTAGGGATCCTGGTGCAAGGTCACTCCAGTCAGACATTAGCCCTCAGCTGTGACCTTTTCCAGCTCTCCACCCCAGGGCTGATTCCATCCAGGAGCTTGGGGATATCAGAAGTGGAAAAGAAGAGTTCAGGAATGCAAGAAAAGGAAAGGGCAGCAGGGGAATGCACTAGCGTTAACTCTGTTCCCTGCTGTGGCCTTCCACCTCTTTAATCAGCAGACTCCGATATTTGGGGAAGCAGTACAGGCAGCCCAGGAGATGAGTCACAAGTGCCTCCCTCCAGTCCATCAGAGAATCTCAGTCACACTTGCCTTGAGTTTCTGACAGCTAGGGAGGCCCTGTGACCCAGTTCTGGTCCCAGAAAGAGAACAGAAAGCTCTCGCTGCTTGGGCAAAGTGGCTGGGGATAATCTCCTTTACCTCTGAAGCTGGGCGTGCATAGGGCGGGGCTCTGGGCCTTTCCCCTACCTTTCTTCCCCAGGAAGCAGGGCTGAGCCGCCTCGCCTCAAAGCTGTGAAGTGATGAAACAAGCAGCTGAGGGAGATGGGGTGGGAAAAAAGAGAGTGCAGGTTCTGGATGAAATTGCTGGGGCACCACTAGAGCTTGGCTACAAGTGGACTGTTCTGCTCAAGCCGCTTCCTGGATTTCCCACTCATTGCGTCCCAGATGATACAGTCACAAGTGGGACCTGGGAGCTGAGGGTCCTGCCCCAGAGCTTGCTGAGGAGGACAACGTGGAGAAACAGCCCAGATTGTTCCAGACGGCTGAGACGCATAAAGTAGCACAGACTCAGTAGGGTGGCTGTTTCCCCTAGGATGTCAATCCACAGTGGTTTAAATGACGTGCAAATAAAAGAGGCAATTTTGTGCAAACTAGCTTCCTGTCTTGTTTCTTGGCTGTTGAATGTATGCCCAATTCCTTTGCTGATGTCAGAATGTCCACATCAGGAAAGCATTCCTTTCTGGGTTTCCTCCTGCTCAGAGTCTTGAAGCCTGGTGAATATGGTAAGATGTTCCAAGTGTCGCAGGAAACAAATCCTATTAGGCACTACCGGTTGGGAAAATCATTACGCATAAAGAGCATCCATAAACAAGTAGGTTTCTGTTAGCTACCAGGAACTCTTAAAAACCATTCTTACATGTTCTGGTAAGTGACCTGTTGACGTTAAACTGGAGAGTCCCAAGGTACAAGGAGATTTGCTAAAATTAATAAGAAGGATCTGAGAAAGGTTATTCTCAGGAAAAAAAAAAAGAATTAGCAAGCTACTAAGAAAGCATAAACATCACGTCTTTTCTAAATTTAGTTATTTGGTCTCATCTATGGTGGCATGATACCTCCCTGTATTTGTACCTTTAAAACAACAGAGAAAATGAAGATTCTCAGAACAAAACTAATTAGCAAGCTACTGCTGCTGCGCTGCTGCTAAGTTGCTTCAGTTGTGTCCGACTCTGTGCGACCCCATAGGTGGCAGCCCACCAGGCTCC
>NW_011494752.1:11218783-11232333 GCF_000754665.1 Bison bison bison
ATGCATGAAAGTGAAAAGTGAAAGTGAAGTCGCTCAGTCGTATCTGACTCTTCGAGACCCCATGGACTGTAGCCCACCAGGCCCCTCCGTCCATGGAATTCTCCAAGCAAGAGTACTGGCGTGGGGTGCCGTTGCCTTCTCCAAGCAAGCTACTAGGAAAATATAAACAATTACATCTTTTCTAAAGTTAGTTACTGGAGAAGGCACTGGCACCCCACTCCAGTACTCTTGTCTGGGAAATCCCATGGACGGAGGAGCCTGGAAGGCTGCAGTCCATGGGGTCGCTAGAGTCGGACACGACTGAGGAACTTCACTTTCACTTTTCACTTTCATGCATTGGAGAAGGAAATGGCAACCCACTCCAGTATTCTTGCCTGGAGAATCCCAGGGACAGGAGCCTGGTAGGCTGCCATCTATGGGGTTGCACAGAGTCGGACACGACTGAAGTGACTTAGCAGCAGCAGCAGCAAAGTTAGTTACTAGTTCTCATCTATGGACCTTCTTTTCCCCTACATTTGTACCTTTAAAACAATAGCAGATGAAGATGTTGATTTTTTTTGAAGTAAGTATCAATGCATGTTTGCAAAAGCATGCCATTTCTTTAGCACTTACTATGTATTAAGTTCCTTAACATGACATTTACCTTTCACAGGAACCCAGATGTGTGTCATTCTCATTTTCAGAAGATGAGCTTGAGATCTTAAAAGATTTTAAAAGAAATAATTTTTCTGAGTTCACATAGCTAGAAAGCATGTACCACAACTAGAATTTAAACCTGCCTGATTTCCAAGGCATGTGTTCTTAATCCTAATTCTGGGCCGTCTCCCATATTTTATGTATTATAGAGTCCTTATTATCTGGCCTTTTCCCTACTAGTCGAGTTTCACATTTCATCAAACAAGTGAAGTTATTGAAGTCCAGCCCCCCAAAATTATTCGATTTTGCATTTTCTGACTTGGGTTCAATTTCCTCTGACCTCAGTTTCTGTGTTTATAGAACAGGAATACCAATACCAGTTCCACCACATCAATTCTGTTGCGCTTTCCAAACTTAATGACAGTTCATGTCTGGACACCTTCAAAAAAAGCTCATTCCAGAGACCTGCTGAATCAAAAACCTTTGAGGGTGGGCCTGGGCATCCACAGTTAAGCAAAATGACTTTATTGTTATTTTAAAAATCACATAAGCTTTGTATAAAAATGTCAAGAGTACCGAAAAAGAAAGCAAGACTTCCCAGGAGAAAGGGCTCTCAAGGAAGGTGGTGGTGAGGGTGGTGGCTGTAGTGATGATGAAGATGATAACACCACAGACAACCTCTCTCAGGTTCTTCCCCTTGTCCCAGAATTTACATACCTGGTCTCATCTAATAACATTTTACCTTTTTTGCAACAATCTTGCAGATAACACAGGATTATGCACATTTATAGATCAAGTCATTGGAACTCACTCACAATTGAGAAATCTGTTTGTACTAGGACTACTGTGACAAAGTACCACAGACTGGGCGGCTTAACACAGTTGTGTACCATCCCCCAGCTGTGGAGGCTGAAAGTCTGAAATCAAGGTGTCAGCAGGGCCGTGCTCTGTCTGAAGCCTCTCTGGAGCATCCTTCCTGCCTCTGTCTTCACCTGGTGATCTTCCTTCTGCGTGTGTCTTCACAAGGCATTCTTGGCTCTGTGTGCGTCTCCGTCTACATTTCCCTCTTATAAGGACATGAGTCTAATTGAATGAAGGCCCACCCTAATGACCTCATCCTAATTTGATTATATTTGCAAAGATCCTATTTCCAAAGAAGGTGACACTCCTAGGTCGTGGGGTACAAGACTTCAGCATATCTTTCCTTGAGACACAGTTCAACCCATAACACTAAGGATACAGTGGGTGCAGGGCTGAATTTGAACTTGGCTGATGCTAGAATCTAGCCCTGTGGCCACCAGCCACCACATATCCCGCCTCGAGAAGGCCCTCTGAACATTTTGCCTCAAGCAGGAGGAGAAGTGATAAGTGGGGAGAAAATTCTTGCAACCATTCAGTAACAATTTATTTACAAGAGCACAAAACTTCAGGCCAGTCTCAGACATTTCCTCTGTAACAATTAGATGCCAAGTGACTCCACACAGCATTTTGAGGGGGGAAAAGTTATGAGCTAAAACCCTTATACCCAGCAATTTGTCTTCTAGTGGGCCAGGCGAGCATTCTCAAGAAATTCTAGGGCTCAGAAAATATTCCACGTGTTGAAAAACTATTTGAAGATACATTCCAGTGGTTCAGAGGGTTTGGAATTATTATATAGACTAGGAAAAAAAATCTCGAAAATAATTTAGAAACCAACATAGGGATTGCCAGCTTTTAACTTCATAAAGGCATTTATAACAAATCAAACTACCATCTTGTGTCCACATAATGGCTTCATAAAAGATCGACCATTTTAATGCCAAAAATATTAAAAAGGCTATAATCTGATAGCTACTTCATGGAATAGTTTAGCTTTATGAAAAAATATTTGTATTTAATATATTTTACCCCAGAGGAGTGAAGAACTTATTTCTGAAGATAAGATCTCACCCACGAACGGGTGTTGGAGAACCAGGACGTCACAGGAGCAAACGTAAAGAAGGACAAGTGAAAGTGGGTTCTGGCTAGCGCTCAGGATTCTTGCCACTGGGGGGAAAATATGGTTTGAAACTGACCATAATCATTTCCATCTCCTAAGGAAAATTGCAGTGGGAAAGTAAATCTTTGCAGTGCTACTCCCTTCCACATACAGAGAGCAGAGAGGAGGAGATAGCTGGTTCCCTCGGCTGACATCTGGATTTCCACTCAATCTTTTTCAAGCTCTTGTGAAAACAGCCATGAAAGGATCACTGGTTTAAAATAATGATCTGCATTCGCCCATTTAATGACTTCTCCCTCCCCAATCCTCTGTAAAAGAACACATCTGCCTTTCAAATCGAGGGTCTGCCCATTTGGCTATCATTTCTGCAAATTCAAATCCAGGTGAGAAAAGAGCCCATCAATCTGCGATTCATAGCAAGTAAAGGGCAAAACTCACGTATGGAGAAAGAAGAGGAGCCGCCAAGCAAAATTCAACCAGGACCTCCCTCCCCAAGCTAAGAGCCAGAGGGGCCGGGAGCCAGGACAAACAGAACCTGGAAGCCAGTGTATCAGGTACAGACAGAGAGGCTGCTTCAAGGGTTCAGTCCCATTTACACTTGGAATGAATTCCTGCTCTAAGGAAAGAAGGCCAGCGGTGAAGCGGGCTTCAAACTGAAGAAATGGGTCTGAGTCGGGAAATACTGCCCTGGAGTGTTGCCCGAGACCCTCGCTGAGTGTGAGTTGCAATGTCAGTCAGATATGGAGGCTTCCAGGCACCGCAGTGAAGTTCCCACCCTGTCTGTGTTCCCTTCCTCACCTGCAGGCAAATGGACCTCCTAGCTGGTACAAAGTAATATGATAATAAAGCATGATTTCCCGGAACTTCCCTGGTGGTCCAGTGGCTAAGACTCCACACTTGCCATGCGGAAACCCAGATTCAATCCCTGGTCAGGGAACTAGATCCCATATGCACGCTGCAACTAAAGGTCCACATGCCGCAATGAGGATGGAAGATCCTGTGTGCCACAACTAAGACCTGGGGGCAGCCAAGTAAATAAGTGTTGGTCGCTCAGTCGTGTCTGACTCTTTGTGGCCCCATGGACTGTAGCCTGCCAGGCTCCTCTGTGGAATTCTCCAGGCAAGAATACTGGAGTGGGTTGCTATTCCCTTCTCCAGGGGACCTTCCCGACCCAGGAATCGAACCTAGGTCTCCTGCATTGTAGGCAGGTTCTTTACCACTGAGCCACCAGGGAAGTATATAATTTTTTTAAAAAGCATGTTTTCCCATATCACAATAACTACAGAGGTATCAATCTGAAGACATACTGAATAAGAAAATTATATGAATGGAAAGACACTTTTTTGATAAACAAAATTTCAGTATCATTAGGATCAAAGAAGTAGAAATTCAGAAAACCTGATAGTCTCTACCTACTGAATTGGCAGAGATTAAAGAAAGTGATAAGGGTGTAGGGACATGCAGAGTATAAATTTATTTATGGTCGGCCCTCCATATCCACAGGTTCCACATCTTCGGATCCAACTAAGATTTATGGCACCCCACTCTAGTACTCTTGCCTGGAGAATCCCATGGACGGAGGAGCCTGGTAGGCTACAATCCATGGGGTCACAAAGAGTCTGACACGACTGAAGTGACTTAGCAGCAGTAGCAGCAAGCTTTAAATTGAATAAATATATATATATATATTTAATTCCAGAAAGTCTCTAACAGCAAAATTTGAATTTGCTGCACACCAGCGACCATTTGTGGCTCAGACGATGAAGAATGTGGAAAGATGGCAGTGCAACAGACCTGGGTTTGATACCTGGGTCAGGAAAAGCCCTTGGAGAAGGGAATAGCAACCCACCCCAGTACTCTTGCCTGGAGAATCCCATGGACAGGCAAGCCTGGCAGGCTACAGTCCATGGGGTCACAGAGTCAGACATGACTGAATGACTACACTTTCACTTTCAGCAGCTATTTACATAGCATTTACCTTGTATTGTGCATGCATGCATGCTCAGTCACTTCAGTCATGTCTGACTCTGCGACTCTATGGACTGTAGCCCTCCAGGCTCCTCTGTCCATAGAATTTCCCAGGCAAGAATACTGGAGTGGGTTGCCATGCCCTTCTCCAGAGGGTCTTCCTAACCCAGAGATTGAACCTGGGTCTTTTATGTCTCCTGCATCGGCAGGAGGGCTCTTTACCCACAGAGCCATCTGAAAAGCCCTTACCTTGTATTATGCATTTTAGGTAATCTAGAAATGATTTAAAGTGTACGGGAGGATGTGCATAGGTCCTAGGGAAATACTACACCATTTTATATAAGGGACTTGAGCATCCATGGACTTTAGAAAAGACAGAGGTTCTGGAATCAATCTCCATGAATGCTGACGACTGCACTCTCTGGAGGGCAGTTTGTTAAATGTCTCAATAAGTTCCTACTGGGTAGTTTACTTCTAGGAATTTATCCTAAGGAAATAATAATACATTTGTAGAAATAATTATTTATTAAAATCATCATCCAATCTCAGTTTTAGGAGCAAAAGTTTGAAAAGTTTCAGTAATAATTCTTGGTAAATAACCAATATGTCTTGACTGAATAAGTTGTTTCATGTCCATATGCACAGAGATTGTAAATATGGTTGTTAAGGTTGTTTATAGGCATTAAAATATTCATAGGCTATATCTGAATGAATAAAGCAAGCTACCTACAGTATGTTCCTGTTTTAATTTCAGGGAGTTTATATATGCTCTAAAATTTCTAGAAACGTTTGTTCAAAATGAGCTGCAGTCATCTCTGGCTCATAGAATTAAAGCAATCTAAAATCTTTTTAATTCTCTGTATTTAAAAAATACAAGTGTTTATTTTGTTGTTGTCGTTCAGTTGCTCAGTCATGTGTCCGACTCTTAGAGGCCCCGTGGACTGCAGCACGACAGGCTCCTTGTCCTTCACTATCTCCCAGAGTTTGCTCAAATTCATGTCCATTAAGTACGTATGACTGAAAAAATGAAGAAGGTGGAGGGGAAAAAAAATAAAATAGAGACTCCCGGAGTGGCCACTGCCAGACTCTGACGTGTGGATCAAAAATGAATGCCTGTTCTGCCCTCATGGCTGCCTGAAAACACACACATATTTCAGAGCTGGCCGCATACTTTGTGGTAGCTTTTTATTCCAAGGGCTGAAGTCTGCAGACAAACTCAGCCAAGTACAGCGTGTGCCCCCTCAGGTGGTTTTTGGAGCTCAGCAGGGCTGAGGAACACTCTCTCTTTTAAGGAGTCCGTCCAGGGCACTGAGGTGTTGACAGAATCTGCGCTGAGAACAATGTTTATTTATATCTGGGCACCATCATTCACAGCTAAATCGAGGGCTTTCTCCTAATTTGCTCACAGTTTGCAAACATTTGCAGTTCTCCTCCGCTGGTGATCCCTGTTTGGGTTTGGCTGGGCTTGAGCAAACGGAGAGGAGCTGAGACGCTGAGTGGGGCTGAGTGCTGTGCTTACATGATACGTGTTGGAGACGAAGGTCTCCAGACTCCTGCTTTATACCTTGAGGACTTATTCACATCTGTCCTGCTCTTGCTTTTGTTGTTGTTGTTGTTTAGTTGCTCAGTCATGTTTGACTCTTGCGACCCCATGGACTGAAGCCCACCAAGGTCCTCTGCGCATGGAATTTTCCAGGCAAGAATACTGGAGTGGGTTGCCATTTCCTCCTCCAGGGGATCTTCCCGACCTAGGGGTCGAACCCACATCACCTGCATTGACAGGCAGATTCTTTACCACTGAGCAACGAGGGGAAGCACTGCTCTTGCTAGAAGTTTCTAACTATGTGACTCTGTGTGTGTATGTGTGTGTGGCCAGCTGGGGTGTTGGGGTGAGGGGACCCATTGTAATGTCCCAGTTAGGGATGAGCCATTTATATCCACTGAATGTCTTTATAGAACATGAACATTCCCATATACCTCAGTTTATTATGAAAATTTTCATAATAATATGAAATTTTATGAAAATTTTCATAATATGAAGATTTTCAAATTTATGAAAAGCAGAGCGATCTGACCCTACCCAAACAGGGGCAGGTGTAACTCTTCAGCAACCATCAACGCACAGCCAGTCTTATTCTCTTTCTAATCCCACCACTCTCCCATCTCAACTACTAGACACCACAATGCCTGAAGCTATGGAATTCAAGTTAGAAGCTACGTAACTGTGAATTGTGAGGTGAGAGAGAATAAAGCGAAAGACAACGGAGCTGGACAGACCTGACCTGAAGGGCTTGACCATGACAGTTTCCTGCCTGGTCGGTCTTAGGCCACTTAACCTTTCTGATCTTCATCTGTGAAATGGGAACAGTACGCAACTTACAGAGCAACTAAATACCTTAAACTTGTGGTCCAGTTAAAGGACCAAGCACCCTTCTCTGTGTCTAGCAGGTCCTCAGTTATCATTTTATTACTGTTTCTATTCATCTATCTAGAGTAGAGAAAGAGAAAACCTAAAGCAGAGAAAGTCCTCCATAACATCAGAATTTTCAAACAGGCTGATAAATAACCATTGCCCGTTTGCTGAGGTCGTTACTCATATTCCTGAGCACAGGGTGGGAGAACTAAGAAAGCAAAAACAAAACATTTCTGATTTAAAACAGATTATGCTAGTATCTGAGTTGGGTACTTTAGATTCCAGGGTATATGTTTGAATCTGTGCACCTACGAGATGTACATCTTTGTGAAAGAGAAATTTAAATGATGTGTATTTTTTCTTGTTTTTTACTTGTAAATCAGAAAGGTGTTTTTGCATACCAGAGGCTTTTTGAGAAGTATTTACTTTTATTTATTTATGTATTTATTTGGCTGCACTGGGGCTTAGTTGTGGCATGTAGTATCTTTTAGTTGGCACATGTGGGCTCTGATTCCCTGACCAGGAATTGAACCCGGGCCCCCTTCACTGGGAGAACAGAGTCTTAGCCACTGGACCACCAGGGATGTCCCCAGAGGTTTTTAAGCACAGAAAACAGAAGGAGAAAATCCATACTAGGAAAAAAAAAATGTGTCTCAATTAGGAAATAAACTTGACAACACTTCTCAGGACTTTTCCATGACTGTCCCCTTCAAATTATAGCTAGGGCAAATTTGGTGCAAATGATGGAGCTCTTGAAGAGAGTTTAGAAAAAAAGCCAAATAGGAAAACTACTGTATTAAACAAATTTTTTGATTCACTGCTTCCAACCATTGCTTTATAGAGAGGGTAGCTAGACACCTTTATTTACCACACCTGCATTTATTTACTGGGCTGTTGCTTTCAAAACGGGTCAAGTGTCCTATGTTATTTTAATTTTGTCCTATTTCATTTGACCTGAAACTAATTTGTTCCTTAAAAACAAGAAGATGAACACACTGAACTTAGGTACCTTAAGGTGTTTTAAAATTTCACAGAAAAATAGTATTTAATACTGATTATTATTTTATAAAGAAATTATGAAATATTTATATTGTTAGAAAACTTTGTCCAAAATGTATGACTTCAGATTATATCCATTACTGAGTGTCAGAAAAGCTTGAATTTGCTTAAGAACTTCTTAAAGGTTGTTGTTGAGAATTCTGCCATTAAAAAAGAAAAAGACAAGCCAAAACCCCCACCTTTCTTTTTTAATAAACCACTTCATTTGCCAAGTTAAGAAATATAGAAATATGCACTTACTGCTGACTTAAAGGACTTCCCAGGTGGCTCAGTGGTAAAGAATCCACCTACCAGCGCAGGAGATTCGGGTTAGATCCCTGAGTCAGGAAGATTCCCTGGAGATGGAAATGGCAACCCACTCCAATATTCTTGCCTAGGAAATCCCATGGACAGAGGAACCTGGTGGGCTACAGTCCACAGGGTCCTAAGAGTCAGACATGACTGTGTGACTAAATAACAATAACAAGCTGATTTAAAACATGATGTTTCATGGCGTTAGAAATCTGTCTCAAAAGTAAGTAACGGTACACAGCTGGGCAGAAAGTATAGCAGGTGTGATTCTCAAGCCACAGAGACAGGCAAGCAAGAAATGTTATTTTCTTTGGTGTATTTTATTCCTCTTTTTTTTCATAACCACTTATCTCCTAATCCAAGCTTCTATTCTACCAAGAGTGGGGTAGCTTAGCCAATTGTGGGTTCTCTGCCCTTTTTTCACTGTGACTTAAAGAAAAAGTTCAACAAGTTCTAGAACTCCCAGGACAAGAACTCACAGGGCACACTGGAGGCCTCTGACCTCTCAGATGGACTTCCTTGTCACCTCCGTGCCCTGCCCCTTGTTGCTGTTGTTTAGTCACTAGTCGTGTCTGATTCTTTGCGACTCCATGGACTTGTAGCCCGCCAGGCTCCTCTGTCCATGGGATTTCCCAGGCAAGAATACTGGAGTGGGTTGCCATTTCCTTCTCCTGGGGACCTTCCCGACCCAGGGAGGGAAGCTGCGTCTCTTTTCTCTCCTGCATTTGCAGGCGGGTTCTTTACCACTAGCGCCACATTGGAAGCCCACCCTGCCGCTTAGCTTCCCCAGAACTCTAGTTCTTGCTCAAAACACTGCGGGGAAATAAACTGCCATGCGGGAAGTAGGTTATGAGTAACAGTGTCTCCAGTGACATACTTGAATTTTCTCTTCACGCCCTGAAGAGACAAGGAGCAGATAGCCCAGTCCTGGACATCATATTTATCTTCAACTAGCCAAGTGAGTTCCCTGAATTTCTTCAACATAGCTGGTATCAGATTCCACAGGCAATAAACATTCTGCAACCATCATTTTTGAACTTCCCTGGTGGCTCTGACAGTAAAGAATCTGCTTGCAGTGCAGGAGACCTGGGTTTGATCCCTGGATTGGGAAGATCCCCTGGAGAAGGGAATGGCTACCCACTCCAATAGTCTTGCCTGGATAATTACATGGATAAAGGAGCCTGGTGGGCTATAGTCCATGGGGTCGCAAAGAGTCAGACACAACTGAGCAACTAACCATTTTTATTGGAGAAAAACACACTGCACGTCTGTCACACAGCAACCAATTTCTTGAATGTTTTACTTTTAGTTTTAGCCTTATTTAGTGTATTTTAATGTCTAGAAAAAATAAAAATGTGTTGTAAAGCGACAAAGATTGCTTTTCTATAGCTCACACACTACCAATTGCATCTTAAATAACCGTAATACATTCGTCAAAACTAAGAACGTAACAGTGTACAAAATCCCTTACTGAACTACAGCTTCACCTGGACTTCCTGTTGTTGTTTTTTTTTTAATTTACTATTGTCCTTTCTCTGCTCTAGGATTCGATCCAGGATCCCACACTGCCTCTAGATATCATATCTTCTCTGTCTCCTCCAGAATGCGATGGTTCTCCATTGTTCCTGTCCTTCACGACCCTGTCAATGTGCTCATTTAGAAAATCAATGCAGTCATACCCTCCTCCAGGACTTCAGGATTCCATGAAAAGTGGGGAGAAGGAGCAGATAGCCTTACAGACAGTAGCTGGTAATAGACAGGGTGAAGTTTTAGAAGCAGAAACACCCTCTTTCTCCTTAAAGCTTCTTTCATCCTCCACCTGCCTTCCCCTTTATTCCCCAATCTAATGAAACTCTTCCACTTGGGATTCAGTTTAAATGACCATCCTCCAAGAAGGAAGAGATTCTATTTATAGGTCAAGTTGGTCCTTGCTTGTTTCTGAAGAGGGAAGTGCAACACAGCCATAGTGAGAAGCTCGCGAATGGTTTTATGGAGAAGGCAACAACTTGGCTGCTCTGCTACAACCAGTCATGGCGTGGGTCCTCAAGAGACTCGTTTTAAAGCCAGGGCTGCTCAATCATCCACAGTTTTGTTTAAAAAAAAAAAAAAAAGTACTGCAACAAAGTACAAAACCTGACTTAACTTTGCGGGAGCTGCTGCTTCACTGATGCGTGTGCCTTATGGTCTAAAATAGGATTTTAATAAATTTCTGCTCCCGTGGACACATTCAGAGCTGAAGTATTTTATGTCTGGGTTTCTGCCTTCCTGCCAAGGCTTACCACTCTTCCTCTCCCTCTGGGTCCTCAGGAAGGCAAAATGCACACTCACCAGGACTTAGAATCCTACTTGCCTTGGGCGCTCTGTCCACAAATCCCAAAATGTGTTACATCAAGTGTGAACAGGTCAGCTTGCTCTCCATCATCTCCAAGGTAACTCTATTTTCATCAATAAATTTAAAGATAAACCATCAAATCAGAAATTGCCATGCTCAAAGGCAAATACAGTGAAGATTCACTGAACTAGACTCCACGAACTCCAAGTCTATCATAATCAGTCATAATCACGATAAAACACTTTAATTAAAAAAAAAAAAAAAGGGATGTTCTGTCTTTCTCTGCATATTGTCAGTTTGCTCAGAGGTAAAATAGATCTATTCAGATGTGAGCGGCTATTTCAAAAGAAGGATTGCTCTTATGAAATTAAAGATTTTTTTCTAACATACTTTAGGATCTAGAGATTTTTCTGTGGTAAGGGATTCTGGTGTGTGTGTGTGCTAAGTCGCTCAACTGTGGCTGAAATGTTGTGTCAGTCCAAAAATATGATCCTACAATATCTTCCTCTCACAGTCACAAGGCAATTTAAACATATTTCTCAATAATATTCCACAGGTCATTTGTCTTTCCACTGCTGGTCATACACACTGAGGAAACCCGAATTGAAAGGGACGTGTACCCCAATGTTCATCGCAGCACTGTTTATAACAGCCAGGACATGGAAGCAGCCTAGATGTCCATCAGCAGATGAATGGATAAGAAAGCTGTGGTACATATACACAATGGAGTATTACTCAGCCATTAAAAAGAATACATTTGAATCAATTCTAATGAGGTGGATGAAACTGGAGCCTATTTTACAGAGTGAAGTAAGCCAAAAAGGAAAATACCAATACAGTATAATAACACATATATATGGAATTTAGAAAGATGGTAATGATAACCCTGTATGCAAGACAGCAAAAGAGACACAGATGTATAGAACAGTCTTTTGGACTCTGTGGGAGAGGGCGAGGGTGGAATGATTTGGGAGAATGGCATTGAAACATGTATATTATCATATGTAAAACGAATTGCCAGTCCAGGTTAGATGCATGATACAGGATGCTTGGGGCTGGTGCACTGGGATGACCCAGAGGGATGGTATGGGGAAGGAGGAGGGAGGAGGGTTCAGGATGGGGAACACGTGTACACCTGTGGCGGATTCATGTCAATGTATGGCAAAATCAATACAATATTGTAAAGTAATTAGCCTCTAATTAAATAAATTTATATAAAAAATAATAAAATGGTTACAGTGGTAAAAAAAAAAACTTTTAATATATGAACTATTTGAAACACACCAGCGAAGTCTAGAAAGTTCTGTGACAAGTAATGGTGTACGCAGTAACCTCGGTTACAAACTCAGATTAAACTCAGGGTGAATGTGTGTTCACGTGTAGCCAGATTTCCTTGCGGATAAAGCTATAGGTTTGTCCGCGTCCCTCCCCGCCCTCTCCAGAAACAACCACTGCCTTGATGAGGAGAATAATGATGATTATGATAATGACAGCCATAGAAACTGCAAATCTACTACATGCT
Source organism: Bison bison bison (assembly GCF_000754665.1). Lineage (NCBI taxonomy): Eukaryota > Metazoa > Chordata > Mammalia > Artiodactyla > Bovidae > Bison > Bison bison. Next base: position 11,230,983 of record NW_011494752.1, read on the forward strand.
GGCCATTATCTGAGCACTTTGCATACATTAGCCCCTTTAAAGCCTTCCACAGACATGGGAGGTCGTCCATACTGTTTTTATCCCCCATTTTCTAGCCGAGGGGCTCAGGAAAGATTGGTTAAGTCACTGGCCCAGGTCACACAGGTGGTGACCAGAGGAGCCAGGATTCTGGCCCAGGCAATCTGGGTGCCCCATATACCACCACGGTCCCCACGTTGCTGGGGATCAGTATACACGTCCTCTGAATATACATGCATCTACGATAAATATACATCAGATTTACTTGTATACTTTTTTATAGTATATGATTTGATAACACTTGTGGCTTTTCCCTAGATTTTTCCTACTGTGAACCATGTCGCAACGAACAGTCTCACATGTTTTTCCTTGTGCGTGTGTTGCTATGTGGCAAACGTGTGCATGCATGGTCATCATGTCCGACTCTTTGCGACCCCATGGACTGTAGCCCACCAGGCGCCTGTGTCTATGGGATTCTCCAGGCAAGAACACTGGAGTGGGTTGCCATTTCCTTCCTCAGGGCATCATCTGGACCCAGGGAATGAATCCTCCTGAGTCTCCTGCATTGGCTGGTGGGTTCTTTGACCCCTGGAATGCCCCAAAGTAGTAGAATCAATTTGTAGCCATGCCAACACTGTATAAGCTATTCCCAGTAGCCCCACCTGTTCTTATTGGTATTGGAATTATTGACTGATTGTTGGTTATTGATTATTGAGTTTTGTCATTTGATAGGTATGGGATGGTATTTTATTATTCTAGTGTGGATTTTGCTTTGTTTACCAGAGAGATTGAAACCTCTTTCCATTTGTTTATTTGCACTTCTTTGCTAGTATTGTTTGCTTGGCTGTTTGGAATTTTATTATATTTCAGTTCTATCAAACTAGTTACATGGGTTGTATATACGTTATAGGGACTATTGACTTTCTTTTCCTTCTTGATTTTCTTTTCATTGTTGTCCTGATACACAGCAGTTCTTAGTTTGATACAGTCATATTCTAAGTATTTTCTTTTCTCAATATGATTTATACTTTTGGCACCTTAGATAGGAATGACAGTATTGAGATGTCATAAGGATAGCCTCCTATATTTTCTTTCTAAATTTTGCTTTAACATGTAGATGATTTGGGGGGTAAGAAAGGCAATGCCAAAGAATGCTCAAACTACCGCATAATTGCACTCATCTCACACGCTAGTAAAGTAATGCTCAAAATTCTCCAAGCCAGGCTTCAGCAATATGTGAACCTGACTTCCTGATGTTCAAGCTGGTTTTAGAAAAGGCAGAGGAACCAGAGATCAAATTGCCAACATCTGCTGGATCATGGAAAAAGCAAGA
>NW_011494752.1:11232433-11232921 GCF_000754665.1 Bison bison bison
CATGAACTTCCTGATGTTCAAGCTGGTTTTAGAAAAGGCAGAGGAACCAGAGATCAAATTGCCAACATCTGCTGGATCATGGAAAAAGCAAGAGAGTTCCAGAAAAACATCTATTTCTGCTTTATTGACTATGCCAAAGCCTTTGACTGTGTGGATCACAATAAACTGTGGAAAATTCTGAAAGAGATGGGAATATCAGACCACCTGATCTGCCTCTTGAGAAATTTGTGTGCAGGTCAGGAAGCAACGTTAGAACTGGACATGGAACAAAAGACTGGTTCCAAATAGGAAAAGGAGTACGTCAAGGCTATATAATGTCACCCTGTTTATTTAACTTATATGCAGAGTACATCATGAGAAATGCTGGACTGGAAGAACACAAGCTGGAATCAAGATTGCCGGGAAAAATATCAATAACCTCAGATATGCAGATGACACCACCCTTATGGCAGAAAGTGAAGAGGAACTCAAAAGCCTCTTGATCAAAG
>NW_011494752.1:11233021-11239699 GCF_000754665.1 Bison bison bison
AGTTATGACCAACCTAGATAGCATATTCAAAAGCAGGGACATTACTTTGCCAACAAAAGTTCATCTAGTCAAGGCTATGGTTTTTCCTGTGGTCATGTATGGATGTGAGAGTTGGACTGTGAAGAAGGCTGAGCGCCGAAGAATTGATGCTTTTGAACTGTGGTGTTGGAGAAGACTCTTGAGAGTCCCTTGGACTGCAAGGAGATCCAACCAGTCCATTCTGAAGGAGATCAGCCCTGGGATTTCTTTGGAAGGAATGACGCTAAAGCTGAAACTCCAGTACTTTGGCCACTTCATGCGAAGAGTTGACTCATTGGAAAAGACTCTGATGCTGGGAGGGATTGGGGGCAAGAGGAGAAGGGGACGACAGAGGATGAGATGGCTGGATGGCATCACTACTTGATGGATGTGAGTCTGAGTGAACTCCGGGAGTTGGTGATGGACAGGGAGGCCTGGCGTGCTGCAGTTCATGGGGTCGCAAAGAGTCGGACACGACTGAGCGACTGATCTGATCTGATCTGATCTGAACAAAGAGATAGATAGTCATTTTTACCCTCTTTCAAGTGAAAGTTAGACCTGTCTTTTCCTGTATGGTGATGTCCCAGCATAATTTATTGAAATCACTCATCCTTTGCCTAGAAACGTGAAATGCTATCTCAGCCATATTTCAGACTTCCATATCTAAGTGATTCTGTCTCTAAGGTCCTTGTTCTCTGTGGCAATAGCACATTGTTCAAACTACTACTGTGGCTTTTTAATGAGCACCAATATGAAAAAAGTTCCCCCCTCTCCCTTCTCCTCCTCTTTTTTCTTTGCAATTCTTGTCAAGTTCTTTGCAAAACTCAACAGAGATTTTTATTGAAGTCATAATGAATTCATAGGTAAATTTGGGGAAAATTGTACGCTTTGTAACATTGACCCCTCCCATCCATGATTATAGTAAATCCTTTATTTCTTTCCCCTTTCCATAAGGTTTTGTTGCTTTCTCCATAAAAATCTGACACATCATTTGTCAGGTTTATTTCTGGGCACCTTAAAAGCTTTTATCATCATGGTTAATAATGTCCTTTAACAATAACCATTGATTTTTGTATATTGATTTCTAGCAAACTTACTGAACTTTCCTATTAGTACTAATATTTATTTGCAGATTCTCCTGGATATTCTATGTAAATGTGTATTCTTTGTACTATTTAGGTTATACCTTTTCCACAGACTTTAGCTTTTTATGTCTACTGTGTTTTTTAAATTTGAAATTAATTATCAACTGATTAATTAATCATTAATTAATTACTTGATCAAACAAAATCACTGCAAATGGTGACTGCAGCCATGCAATTAAAAGACACTTGCTCCTTGGAAGAAAAGCTATGACCAACCTAGACAGCATATTAAAAAGCAGAGACATTACTTTGCCTGCAAAGGTCCATCTAGTCAAAGCTATGGCTTTTCCAGTAGTCATGTATGGACGTGAGAGTTAGACTATAAAGAAAGCTGACTGCCAAAGAATTGATGCTTCTAAATTGTATTGTTGGAGAAGACTCTAGAGAGGCCCCCTGGATTTCAAGGAGATCAAACCAGTCAATCCTAAAGGAAATCAGTCCTGAATATTCATTGGAAGGACTGATGCTGAAGCTGAAACTCTAATACTTTGGCCAGATATAAAGAACTGCCTCATTGAAAAAGACCCTGATGCTAGGAAAGATTGCAGGTGGGAGGAGAAGGGGATGACAGAGGATAAGATGGTTGGATAGCATCACCAACTCGATGGACATGAGTTTGAGTAAGCTCTGGGAGTTGGTGATGAACAGTGAAGCCTGGCATTCTGCGGTCCACAGGGTCGCAAAGAGTCAAGCACAACTGAGTGACTAAACTGAACTGATCAACTGATAAAATACACTGGTCCTACCTATTTGGTTCAATTATTGCCAACAATTATACACACGTGTCCAGTGAACACCCCAATAAAGATTCAGAGTGTTTTCATCACTCCTAGAAGTTGCATGGCAGTCAATTACCTCCTCCCAACCTTAGGGAACCAACAGTCTGCTTTTTTGTGATTATCAATCAGTTTTCCCAGTTTCTAAATATTGTATTGAAGGAATCACACAGGATATTTTCTTTGGGGACTGGCTGCTTTTGCACAGCACAATGTTGTCTTCAGTTTGATTTATGTTGTTGCCTGCATCAGTAATCCATCCTTGTACAACTGAATAATCTTCCATCGTTTGGATCACCCGCAACTTGTTATCCCATCTCCTCGTTGATAGAATTGGGTTGTTTTGAATTTGGGGCCATTGGGAATAAGGCTGCTATAAATGTTTCAGTTTTTAGCTTTTCTTTTATTTTCTCATTATGTTAGCTAGGACCTATAGCCTAACATTTAAAGTGGGATAAGGGGGTATCATGTCGTTTTTAACACTTTTGTGTTGTTTTTAACACTTTTGTTGTTGTTGTTCAGTCACTCAGTTGTGCCTGACTCTTTGCAACCCCATGGACTGCAGCATGCCAAGCTTGTCTCTCCTCCACTGTCTCCTGGAGTTTGCTCAAATTCATGTCCATTGAGTCAGTGATGCCATCCAACCATCTCATCTTCTGCTGGCCCCTTCTCCTTTTGCCTTTAATCTTTCCTAGCATCAGGGTCTTTTCCAGTTAGTTGGTTCTTTGCATCAGGTGGCCAAAGTGTTGGATCTTCAGCTTCAGCATCAGTCCTTCCAATGAATATTCAGGGTTGATTTCCTTTTGGACCGATGGGTTTAATCTTCTTGTAGTCCAAGGGAATCTCAAGAGTCTTCTCTAGTACCACAATTCAAAAACAGCAATTCAGTTCTCAACCTTTTTTATGGTCCAACTCTTACATCTATATATGACTCCTGGAAAAACCACGGTTAACGTCAATATTTGCAGTGGGCTTTTGAAGACATACTTCATCAAATTGAGAGAGTTCCCACTTATTCCTAGTTTCCTTGAGAAGATTTATTTATTTACCTGGAGCAGGTATCTTTGTTTAATCAAGAATGGTTTTTGGACTGTATTAAATGTCTTTTCTGTGTCTTTTGAAATGATCTTTATCCTTTCGTCTGTTAAGGTAATGATAATACTAATCTACCTTTTAAGGCATCTTTACATTCTTGGATAAATCTTGATTAGCAGGGAGATAAGAAATTACTTTGCAGATTTAAAAAAAATAATATGTGATGTCTTACCTTTGTCTCTTTGTGCATGCATGAAAGGAGACTAAATTTTCAGTTTTGTCTCAAGGCTTAATAGCCCCATAAAATGAGCCAAATGGATTTTTTTCCCTGTTTTTCTGAAGCAATTTTATGATATTATGATAACAGTAAAATTATTCCTCTCTTAAAGGCAGAAGATACCTGTAAAACCAACCAGGCTCAGTGACCTTGTCTGCATGTGTCTTAAGAGAGAGCAGCCCCAGGAGGCATGTGGCTGATTCCGTTTCTGTGATAGCAACATGTCCGCTCACATTTTGCATCTCCTCTTGAGTCAGTTTCATCACTGTGTTTTTCCAGAAAGCTGTCCTTTCAATCTGTATTTTCAGGTTTATTGGCATTGTTCATAACATTTATCTTTTATTTTTCTACCGCGACTCTATTATGTTCTCTCAAATCAGACTGTTGTTTATTTTTACTTTAATTTCTTTTCTTTTGATCCTGTAAGCCAGATGTTTGCCTATTTAATTTGTCTTCCAAAAAAGCCATTTTTTCCCTCTCGTTACTCCTTTTGACTGTGTCTTTGTTTGTAATGTTATTAATTTCTGCTCTTATCTTTATTATTTCCTTCCTTCTAATTCCTTTGGGTTTACTCTGCTGCCCTGTTCTTGTTCTAAGAACGGTCTAATCTTTTCCAATCCTTCTTTGTTACATCTGTGCATTTAAAAGTACATTTCAGTTGCTTACAATGGTGTCCTGGAACTAACAGTAGCCAGCTCATTTTGGGTTGTTCATTTTGTGTATTTCTTCCCAATGCCATGCTTGATGTTGACAATTTGAAATAGACCTGGTGGGACACTCATACTACGGATGGGCAAATGCTACAAGTGTACTCCCCTGCTCTCGCCATGCCCACCCCCCACACACACATACACTAGCACACACCAACACTGGGAGCCTCCCGGAAAATATTTAGCCACACAACACTTCTTGTTTTCCAGATTTGGTATTTAACGTTTGTATTATGGTTTGGTTCTAAAATTCCATTATTTCTTCTCTACTCATTGGTTGCCTAAAGATACATTTTAAAACATTTCCAATCATATTACATCATTTTTATTGTTGCTGTTGACTTTTAATGTCATTGTGACACTAGTGGTAAAGAACCTACCTGTCAATGCCAGAGAAGTAAGAGACACAACCTCGATCCCTGGGTTGGAAAGATCCCCTGGAGAAGGAAATGACAACCCACTCCAGTATTCTTGCCTGGAGAATCCCATGGACAGAGGAGCCTGGAGAACCACAGTCCATGGGGTTGCAAAGATTCGGACACGACTGAAGCGACTTAGCAGTGACGTAACCTGTAGGATATCAATTCTTGCACATTTGTTCGGACTTCATTGGTAGCACACTATATGGTCAATTTATTTAAAATATTCTTTGTATACTTGAAAACATTCTTTAATTCTCAGGGTTCCACATAGCTCTCTTTAATCAGCTTGTTAACTGTGTTTGTGCAAATAGTCTCTATCGTTACTAACTTTTTGTCTGCTATTTTATCAGTTCTGGGAAAGGAATATTAACCTTACTCTATAGTGGTTTGTAATTTCATTTTTTTCCATAAATTTTCACTTTATATATTTTGAAGCTAAATTCTTAGCTGCATATGTGATTAATACAGCATTCTGATAAATTCTCCCTTTTATTAGAGTCAAACACGACTGAAGCGACTTAGCAGCAGCAGCAGCAGCAGTGTCCTTTTTATCTTTAACGGCATATTTTGCCTTAATTATTCTTTTATCTGTTACTTAAGTCAACACAGTGGCTTTTTTTCAGTTAATAGGTGTCTGGTATATAGCTTTCAGAACTTTATCACTCACCTTTTCATTATATTTCATAAAAAGCATATAGCTAAATTTTCCCGCATCACCTTTACTCTTCTGGTAACAGAACTCTAAGTTGCAATATTTTCTGTCAGTTCTTTGACACTGTTGCTCTGAATCTTCCAGCCTCCCATGTTACTGTAAGAAATTCTGTTGCCCTTTAAGTTGCTCTGTTATTGATAATTTATCTTTTCTTCCTGGGTATTCTGGCTTCCTCATTTCACTATGAAAAGCCTACCTATGAATGTATTTCTATCTATGCTTAGCCTTCCCCTGCTTCTTTAATCTGAAGAATTTATTTATTTTGATCAAGTCTGGAAAACTATCATCATTATGAACACTGTTTCTATTCCATTGTCTTTATTCCCTCTTTTTGGAATTGTTATTAGAAATACAGTTGACCCTTACACAAGTCGGGGTTGTGGGTGCTGACCCTCCATGCTGTTGAAAATTCATGTCTGACTTTACTCGAGATCCCTGGTTCTGCATCCAAGGATTCAAAGGAGCTTTAGACTGTGTGGTACTGTAGTATGTATTTACGGGGGAAAATCCATGTATAAGCCGACTGCTCAGTTCAAGTCTGTGTTGTTCAAGGGTTGAACGGATGTTGACTTTTTTCAATCTCTGTTCCATGTCTTCTAACTTGTCTTTTAAATTTCCTGTCTTCTAATATAGTCCCATCTGTGTTCTGGGCATTTCACCTAGATTTGGCTTCCAGTTCATCAATTCTCTTTCCACTTTATTATTTCTGTACTGTTTAAAACCCCTCCTTCTTCCTGTCACACTATGTTCTCCTTCAGATTATTTTTCACTTACATGTTTGGACTCTAGTTTTCATGTTTCCTTTCTCTGTTGACTTTCATTCACAATGAATCATTTCCCTGTGCATTTTGTAGTTTGGGATCACAAGAGGGACTTTATTTTCCTTTGGGACTCCTGGCAACCTGAGCAGTGTGTTCTGTTTGCTTCTTCTGAACACCCCAGAGCCAGCCCAGCCCAAGAGCAATTTCACATCAGCTTTCAGCTCAGGGATTTCCCACACCATGAATGCAGGGCACAGCAAACGCTAAACACACTGGCCTGAGATGCTGAGTTTTCATGGGAGAATTATTTATTGATTCAGTTTCCTGATTTTCCAGTGAGAGTCATGGCTGAGACAACTTCCATATTGTGCCTCTGGGCCAGCGGGCAGGGTTTGAGTCCCAGTTTTCACTGAGTTAGCAATCTATCAAGGGTCGAATTCCTAACTAGCCAGATAAGTCCCTACCCACGCCCACCCGCACCACCATGGCTAGGGTGTGGGGTCATGCCCCTACTTCTGGGGCCTGCACCCCTCTCCCATCATCTGACTTGCATGCTTTCCCTTCTTGTTCTTGAGCACAGTCATAGATTTTTTTTTTATTATGATAATTTTCCATAACATATAATTTACCACTTAAACCACTTTAAGTGTACAGGTCATTGGCACTTAGTACTTTAACGCTGCTGTGCAACCATTACTACTTTCTACCTCCAGAACTTTTTTCTTCTTCCCAAACTCAGACCCCACAGCTTCTTCTTCCCAAACTCAGACCCCACAGCTGCCTAACACTAACCGCCCCGTCACTCCCCTCCCCACCCCCTAA
>NW_011494752.1:11239799-11266492 GCF_000754665.1 Bison bison bison
CCCCCCCCCCGCCCCCCCTCCCCCCCCCCTAACCGCCGTACTGCTTCCTGTCTCTGTGAATTTGATGACTCTAGGTACCTCACATGCTAAGTCGCTTCAGTCATCTGCTATCTCATGTGATCCCATGGACTGTAGCCCACCAGGATTCTCCAGGCAAGAATACTGGAGTGGGGTGCCATTTCCTTCTTCGACATACCTCACATAGGGGAATCATATAGTCCTTTTTTTTTAACTTTTTTTTTAACCTGGATCATTTAAAAAGTCTTTATTGAATTTGTTACAATATTGCTTCTGTTTTATGTTTAGGGGGAGGTTTGACCCCAAGGCATGTGGGATCTTAGTTCCCCGGCCAGGGATCAAACCCACAGCCCCTACATTGGAAGGCAAAATCTCAACCACTGAACCACCAGGGAAGTCCTTATACAGTCCTTTTGAGCCTCAGTTATTTCTCTTAGCATACCATCCTCAAGCTCCATCCATGCTGGAGCAGGTGTCAGAATCTCCTTTCTTTCTAAGGTTGAATAATATTCCATTGTATGTATAAACCATGGTTTGCCTTTCCATTCATCCATAGACAGACCCTTGGACTTTTGTTACCTTTGGGCTATCGTGGATAATACTTCTATGAACACGGACGTGCAAGTATCAATTCTTCTGGGCACAGATATATTCTAGAAGTGGAGTTCCTGGATCAGACGGTAATTTTTATGTTTAATTTTTTTGGGAACTATCGTGCCATTTTCTACTGTGAAAGTAATAGATATTTAAATACCTGTAATATTTTATCCTGCATTTCTGTATGTTATTAGTGGGAGGCTATGCATGGGATCCAAGGCTGCTACTTCCTGGAGCCAAAAATCCTGCCTCCTTTAGTTGGTATAATTCTTTCCCCCCACATTACTCCTCCCTTTTCTTACCCAAGTTCTGGGTCTTTCTGTGACTATTCCTGGTCCTGGATACTCATTCCAGAATGGCTAAATGAGTTAAATGGCTAAACTAAAACAGGTCTGTGCAGGCATGTGTGTATGTGTGTTTCCTGATGGCTCAGTTAGTAAAGAACCTGCCTGCCAATGCAGGAGACCCAGAATACTCAAGTTCAATCCCTGGGTAGAAAAATCCCCTGGAGAAGGAAATGGCCACCCACTCCAGTATTCTTGCCTGGAGACCTCCATGGACAGAGGAGCCCATTGGTTGCCAAGAGTCGGACACGACTGAGCACCACCACCACCACCACGTGCCATGTAATTGATTTGTTTGTGGCACTTGCAGCTGAATAAGCAAAGAATATGTCTCTTCTGAATTTGGAAACACAGTGTTCATCTGAGGGAATTTCTGCTTGGACTGGATGTGTGTCCACGTAAAGATATGGGGATTCTTCCTACATAAGAAAATATTTGATCACAAAACTCTGGGGTGTTTTTTCCACTTAAAGTATGTGTCCATTACAAGTGGATTTTATAACCAAGAGTTTGCTAAGCCTCCTTTATTAAAAAAAAAAAAATTAACCAGGGTTTAACATAAGGTGCTATCTAATGACTGAGGTAGAGTGAAATTCTAGTTCTTTTTTTTCTGGAAGTTTATAAGTCATTAAGTTTCCCTGAGCATGCTAAATTCTTTTCTCCAGATTTTGCCTTGAGTGTACTGCCACCCTCCCTTAAATTGTTTTTTCTCTTCCTGAAAGTAGAGTGATTAAGTTGCAGCAAAAGTCATTTTTGGCTAAAGAAAAAACTTTGAGAATGTGACTCATTCAATTTTCGGTTATCAAAGAAAATAAAAGTGTATCCCTTTGATTTTGTTGTTGTTATTGTTTGGTCGCTCAGTTGTATCCTACTCTTCGAGACCCCATGGACTGTAGCATGCCAAGCTCCTCTGTCCATGGGATTTCCCAGGCAAGAATACTAGAACGGGTTGACATTTCCTTCTCCAGGGGATCTCCCCACTTCAGGGATCAAACTCGTGTCTTTGGCATTGGCAGGCAGATTCTTTACCACTGAGCCACCTGGGACGCCTGTATCCCTTTGAAGGAGTGCTTTAATCAAAATTGTATTCACTCCTAAATTTAATCAGCAAACCCTTACTGAACTCCTCATATAGAGATGGTGATGCATAAACAGGTCATGGTCCCTTATTTACACAAAGTTCAATATCAGGAGAGGCCATTAGGAAAGCAAATATTTCAGACAGTTATTTTCAACAGGGTGGCAGACTTGCAGCTCTGACCCACTGTCCCTCTAAAAAAAATAAAAATCTGGTTAAAATGCAATCAAAGTTTTAAAAGCCTGTATTGCTAAGCTGTTATATAAATAAATAAGCTGTTATATAAATAAGTGAAAGTATAAATGTGCAGGGATGAGCAGAGAACTAAAGAATATTTGCTGGATCTTGGCAATCTAAAGCTTTTGTTTTTTAAGCTTCAAGGGGCAGAAGACATGGCCTGGGAGCTGCCCAAGGTGTGGTGTTTAATAGAAGGCTCCATCACTAAAGCTGGGACTACTCTTTGGTCCAAAGCCTACCCGTGTAAAATTGAATTCGAAATTCTTTTGACACCCAATGGACATAAAAGAAAATTTTCTGATTGAAACTGTATGCCAAGTAAAGGAAAAAATAAAATAAATGGTCCCCTTTGACATTGTGTTTACGCCCATCTATTCCTCATATGATTTTACTGGCAAATTTTAGGCTAACTGAAATCTCTGAAAAATTCTCAAACCTTGAATTTGATTTAAAGTGATCTTGGGCTGGGACTTCCCTGGGGGTCCAGTCGTTGAGACTTCACCTTCCACTGCAGGAAGTGCAGGTTCGATCCCTGGTTGGGGGCTAAGGTCCCACATGCCTCATGGCCAAAAAAAAACAAAACATAAAGCAGAAGCAATGTTGTAACAAATTCAATAAAAAACTTAAAAAAAAAAGTGATCTTGGGTTAGCCATGCCAGCTGGCATCTGGCAGACACAGACATGAACCCTCTTTGAGGGTTTCTCTGAAGGAACCCATCTTTAAGCCTCAAAACACTCCTTTGCAAAAACTTGCAAAAGATACTAGTTTGTACAAGAAATGCCAAAATAATAATGAAGTGAGGGACCATGATGGAGAGGCCACAGAAACTAAGAACATCAATATGAAACACAAAAAGATTTCAGATATTGGAATTGTCAAAGACAGGCTGTAAAAGGGTCATATCCAAAGAAATGAAGAAGAGATTAAACTAATGAGCAGGGGACAAGGAACCATAAAAATGGTTCAAGTAGACTTGGAAAAGTCAAATAAAACTTCCTCTGGAAATAAAAAATAACATAAATGAAATTTTAAGACTCACTTTCTGAACTTAACAACAGATAAGACCCAGGAGAAGAGAGAATTAACGAGCTAGAAAATAGATACATATAAGTGTTAAAGGCTTAAAAGAGATGGACAGAGTTTAATCAGAAACGCAAAAGGAGGAGAGACAATGAAGGGGAGAGGGCAAAGTTAATGTTTGAAGGAATAGATGGTGGATAAGAAAATGGCCAGAATGGATGAGAGACACCAGTGCTGAGATTCAGGAAGTCAGAGTTCTAAAAGGGATGTGTAAGAGGATAGCCTACCAGGACGTACCACGGTGAAACTGTGGAACACTGGACGTCAAAGGCAAGATCTTAAATGAAGCTGAAGAGAGAAGAGATCATCTAGAAAGTAGCCTAACTTCTCACCAGCAGAAGCCAGAAGTCAGGGTGAAATCATATCTTCCGTGTGTTAAAAATATTTGTTAATTTGGTTGATGAAGTGGGTCTTGGAGGAGGAGTAAGAAGCTTGCGCGCTAAGTCACTTCAGTCGTGTCCAACTCTTTGTGACCTTATGGAGTGAAGCTTGCCAGGCTCCTCTGTCCATGGGATTCTCCAGGCAAAAATACTGGAGTGGATTGCCATGCCCTCTTCCAGGGAATCCTCACCCAGGGATCAAGCCTGTGTCTCTGATGTCTCCTGCCTCGGGAGGCAGGTTCTTTATCACTGGGAGGGCCAAAGAAAACACTACCTGGTATGTAAGTGTTAAACAAAGGTCTTTGCCCAAAACTTACTTGGTTTTCCTTTCCTCAATATGCCCTCATTTTGGTTTATCTACTTGCCTAGTTTGTTGCTATGTTCCCTTTCCAAACATTGTTTACAGTTGCATTCACCTTTCAATCCTTAATGACTCCCAGTGTCTTCAAACCAAACTGTAAATCTCTAATTTGGGCATTCAAGATACCTCGTCAATTTACTTCTAACCACCTTTCCAGCCTTATTTCTCTTCCCATCCCTGCATTATCGGTCAGAGACTACAGATAATGTCTTCGAATGAGCTGACAGCCTTTTAGATGGTGTCCGATTGTGCTGTAATCTATTATCTTAGCACTTCCTGCTTTATGCAGTTCTGACGTGCGTGTGTGCTCAGTCGTGTCCTACTCTTTGTGACCCCAAGGACTATAGCCCGCCAGGCTCCTCTGTTCATGGGGTTTCCTAGGCAAGAATACTGGAGTGGGTTGCCATTTGCCTCTCCAGGGGATCTTCCTGACCCAAGTATCAGAACCTCATTTCCTGCATTGGCAGGTGGATTCTTTACCATTGAGCTCCTGGGAAGCCTGCAGTCCTGATACATGAACTATTTAAGATTATAAACCTTCCCTTTCCTAATAATTGAACAATGTGCTCTGATGGAACTTGCTGTCCTTTTTTTTTTTTCTGTCCCCATCAGAGGAAGCAGAATGTCTTGTACACATGAGGTGCTTAATACATAATAACTCACTTTATTAATTTGCTCCTTGGCTGCACTCAATGTTGCTTGCTCTGCTTAGAACAATCTTCAGGTTTTCTCTACTTCCCCAAATAATAACCGTCTTCTAGCACCAACTCAGATGTCAACATCTTCAAAAGCTTCCTGTCCAACTCATCACGAGGCAGATGTGACTTTATCCAGACCCATTTCACACTGTACTTCTCAAAAGTTGCCACAGTTAAAAGTACTTGTGTGGGTGTCTTATGGCCCTGCATGCAGTCCTGAAAGACAGTGAATGTTCTCTCAAGTTCTACGTCTTGGCTCTGTTCATCTAGCACCTTGTACATAGAGCACACTCAATAGAATAAAAGAAATCTTTTGACTAGATGGAAAGGCTGGTGAAGGCGTGGGCAGAAATGGGCCGTGGGGGGGTTTGTTTAAGGTCTGAGTGGCTAGGGATGGTCTGTGTATGGCCCCTTCGAGGCTTTTCTCTAGGCAACCCCCTGCCGTCCTCCGCCTCTCAGCCCGCACAAAGCTAAGTCTGTGTTTAGAGCAATGCGATTTAAAGGTCACATTTATGAGCAAATAGCTGTGTTTATAAACTTAGTTTGACAAATAAGGGGGCCTTTGAAATGAATACTGTTTGCTGAAACTAGAACCAAGTTCCACCAACAGCGTACACTGAGTCTGGTTAAGGAAATGTGCAGCCAACGCGGCTCTCACAGCCTTAACTCCCCACCCATTCCTTTTATTTTTTTGAAATGTAGTTATTTAAAAGTTCACTGGAATTTTTAGGCTGGGATTTGTCTGTTTTGTGCCAGCCTGCCATCGGCGTGATATTCAGCTCTGAATGGAGGAGATGGAGCCTTGGGACTTGGCTTGATGTTACTCTTTTCAGGTCAGCCACACTCCCAGACACTGGGTTACTTTCTCATCAGGAGAGTCCAGACACAGAAAGACAAATATCATATGATAGTGCTTATATGTGGAATCAAAAATAAAAAGGTACAAATGAACTTATTTACAAAACAGAAGTAGGGTCACAGATGTAGAAAACAAACTTACAGCTACGAGGGGATAAGTGGGGGAGGGATAAATAGGCAGATTGGGTTGGACACATATACACTACTGTACATAAAATAGATGACTAATAAGGACCTACCGTATAGCACAGCAAACTCTACTCAATACTCTGTAATGACCTATATGGGAAAAGAATCTAAAATAGAGTGGATACATGTGTACGGGTCACTGATTCACTGCTGTACGACAGAAACTAACACAGCATAGTAAATCAACTATACTCCAATAAAAGTCAAGACAAGAGAGATTCCAGAAGATTGTGGGACCAGGGCTATTGGTCCCCCTGCAGACTCAGAGTGTCCCATTGGAAAGGTTACCCTGAGATGGGGGTGGCCTGGGTTTGTGATACAGAAGAACCTGTGCATGCTCAGTCGCTTCAGTTGTGTCCAACTCTTTGCAACCCTATGGACTGTAGCCGGCCAGGTTTCTCTGTCCATGGGATTCTCCAGGCAAGAATACTGGAGTGGGTTGCCATGCCCTCCTCCCAGGGGATCTTTCTGACCCAGGGGTTGAACCTGGGTCTCTTATGTCTCCTGCATTGACAGGCGGGTTCTTTACCACTAGCCCCACCTGGAAAGTCCACAGAAGAAACTTCTCAGCATCAAAACTGGAAAGAGGCACATTCTGACGTCAACTGTGCTGGTTCCTCTGGTTCCCAGTCTCCAGCGGCACAAAGAGAAGACTCCAGGTGGCAAATGACCCCAGGAGCAAACAGTCATCCTAAGGCAGAGAGGAAGGCAACCCAGAGACTGCAACAAGGCCTTCCCTGTGTTTTAGCGAACCAGAGACAATTGTTCTTTACTTGCCAAGACAGAGTTTCAGAGGATGGAAGGTGGAATGATCAGCTAGAGATTCTGTCCAGAGGCATTAGGATGCCCACCCTCAAATTTTAAATTTAACAAAGTGTGGAAAATTATGGATGATTGCACTCGGTTCTGTGAGGCAAGAACTAAATTTCAAACCACTTTCTAGAATGGGAGAGGGCACACTGTTACAGCAAGTGAGGGGTCCCGCTGGGGGAGTTTGGTGATGGGGCCAGGGAATCTGGGGGCTGATATTGTTATATCCTCATTTGGTGAGAATAATGGACAAAAGATGATGATGACAAATGACTATTCTTTCATAATACTTGCTTGAGGGGGCTCTACATTTTTACCTCTCACAAAATTGCCTCAAATCACTTAAGGAATTCCACTTTGGAATTACTTCTGAGCTAGTTTATATTTTCTATCTCATCACTCCACAATTGCACCTCATTTTTAACAACAACAAAGAAAGAAATAGTTTCCTGCTTGATCAACCACCTTATTCATCAGAGTTGGCTCTGGGTGATTTTTGGTTGTTTCCAGAAATGAAATCCACCCTCAAAGCTGAAAGATTTATGTAAGTGAGGCTCCTTAAGAAGTGTGACTTTAACTCTGAAGAACTCAAGAGGAGTTCCAGATACATTTTGGTATTGAAAAAAAAGATCCAAATCTCATTATTTTGCCATCCAACTTCATACATTTTCATATCTTCTTCTCTTCCATTGTTTTAGAAATGAAACTGACCTGAAAAAAGCATTCCAAGTGCATCAGTCAAAGAGTTGTGCTCCGTCTGTAACTAAATTTCTGCTTCTACAACATCTCTTGAAGAATAAAGAAGGAAAAAGTGGAAAGATTCTATGCAAGAAAAAATAGAGGCGCAAACAGTTCCATCATGAAACTGGTGGATCTTCGCCATGCTGCTCTGTGCAGACTCTGCTGGCCTTGTGCATGGGACGTGCAGAATCTTCTGGCTTTGTGCTCTTCATGTTATTAGAGTCCTGCATATTTATTGCAGGAAATTAGGAAAAAAGAAAGGCAAAAGGAAAAGAATTTGGGACTTCTCTGGCAGTCCAGTGGGTAAGACTTTGCCTTCCAAAGCAGGGGATGCAGGTTCCATCCCCGGCTGGGGTGCTAAGATCCCACTTTCCTCATGGCCAAAAAAGCAAAACAAACCCCCAAAGTCCCACAAAACAGAAGGAACGTTGTAACAAATTCAATAATGGCTTTAGAAATGGTCCACATCAAAAAAAATTTAGAAAAAGAAAGAGAATATAAAGATCATCTATAATTCCATAGGTAATTAATTTTGATCTTTCGTCTTTCTGGCCTTTATTCCATGGGTCATATATTTTGTGATGGGCTTTCCTGGTGACTCAGATAGTAAAAAATCCACCTGACAATGCAGGAGACACAGGATCAACCCCTGGGTCGGGAAGATCCCCAGAGAAGAAAATGGCAACCCACTCCAGGATCCTTGCCTGGAAAATCCCACTCACAGAGGAGCTTGGCAGGCTACAGTCCATGGGGTCTCAAAGAGGTGGACATGGTTGAATGACTAACACACACACATATTTTGCGACAGATTTAAGTCACTGGTTTTTTGTGTGTTTATTTAAAAAAAAATAAGATGCATGCAGAAATACCCACAAAACAAGTAAATAAAGTGAACTGCGTTAATCACTAGTCAACTCCTTCCCCCTTCCCTGTAGACAACCACTACCCTGAAATTTGGAAAATTTTTTTTCTTAAAGTTTTTCATTATATTTGTATCACCCAAACCAAAAGTAATCGTTCCTTTCCTCTCTATTGTCGTCAGTGTGGAATCATGGATTTTTACTTTTTTAAGGGCAGTCATTATTCTTTTCCAGGTTCCAGTTATCCTACGTGTGGCTGGTGGCACCCCAATTAAAGACAAGCACTTCCCGTGACCGTCCCACACAAGCCCATCAACTAGAATCCATCTTTCCCTTCATCACAGCAGAATTTCTCAGGCCCGCCTTCTAGGCTGCCCACCCTGACCAATTCTCTTAGGATCTCTGGCTTCTGTTAGCGAACACATAATGGTTTTTAGAAATCAAGACCTGAGCAGTCCATGCATTTTGCTTTTGAAGTGTCAATGCTTCAAGCTTCTCTCAGAGGACAGAGCTAGGGAAAAACACACACATAACATATCATGGGCTTGTTGGGGAAAAAACACATTCCTGTATTTCTCCTTGACTCACACACTCACAATGTTTCTGACACCAGTTGTGTGGGTTTTTCACACAGCAAGTAATTCTCTGACACCAGCTGGGTGTCCCATAATTCACTCCAGTTTTGGCACTACTTACACTGTACTAGCATCAGACCCCACAAGTGAAAGGCTCAGCCACACAAGTTGGGGCTTCCCTCAAAACTCAGTTGGTAAAGAATCCACCTGCAATGCAGAAGACCCTGGTTCAATTCCTGGGTTGGGAAGATCCCCTGGAGAAGGGATAGGGTACCCACTCCAGTATTCTTGGGCTTCCCTTGTGGCTCAGCTGGTAAAGAATCCACCTGCAACGCAGGAGACCTGGGTTCAATCCCTAGGTTGGGAAGATCCCCTGGAGAAGGGAAAGGCTACCCACTCCAGTATTCTGGCCTGGAGAATTCCATGGAGTCACAAAGAGTCACACACAACTGAGCAACTTTCACTTTACTTCACACAAGTTGTTCAGTATCTCAGTCGCGTCCAACTCTTTTCGACCCTCTGAACCATAGCCCACCAGGCTCCTCTGTCCATGGAATTCTCCAGGCAAGAATACTGGAATGGGTTACCATTTCCACCTTATTTAAGGGGGTCTTCTCCACCCAGGTATTGAACCCATGTCTCCTGCATTGTCATACAGATTCTTTACCACTGAGCCACCATGAAAGTCCACAAGACTGCCCCCAAATTTGACACCAATTAAGTCCAAGGTTTCCATCTGTAGTCTAATATCCAGGTATAAACTGGGGTTCCCACACCCCCACTCCTGGTATTTTATAATTTTCTAGGATGGCTCATAGAACTCGGGGAAGCTCTTGTATTTATTGGCTCCTTGTAAAGGGTACAAATGAGCAGCCAAACAGGGGCTGGTGGGGAGGAGGGTGTGAAAGCCTCCATGTCGCCTCTGCGCACACCGCCCTCCTGCCTCCATGCATTCACCAATCCCAAAGCTGGAATAGAGGTTCTGTTAAAGAGTCATCTTTGAGCAAATCTTTGGATGCTAGTAATTAAGTCAATCTCCAGCCCCTGTCCCTCCCCTGGAGGTTGGGGAGTTGGGCTGAGAGTCCCAAACCTTTAATCACGTGGCTGGTTCCTCTGGCAACCAGCTGCCATCCTGAGGCTGGTTGAGGGGAGCCACTAAGAGTCATCTTACTAGAATAAACTTGGGTCGAAAGGGGCTCATTCTGTAACACAAAAGATGCTCCTCTCACCCTGATCACTCAGGAAGTCCCAAGGATTTAAAGTAAAAGTCTTGTGCCAGAAGCTGGGAACAAAGACCAAATATATATTTCCTGTTAGGTGGCTCAGTGGAGACATGGATTCGATCCCTGGGTGGGAAAGATCCCCTGCAGAAGGAAATGGCAACCCACTTCAGTACTCTTGCCTGGAGAATCCCGTGAACAGAGGAGCCTGGTAGGCTACAGTCCATGGTGTTGCAATGAGTTGGATACGACTTACTGCACACATATCACAATGTCACAGCTTAACAGAAGACCACAGTATTTTCCTATCCATTCCTGTACTCAGCTTACTGTGATAACACATGCTGCGTAGTCTCTGGAGAAATCTACCATGCACTCATGAGAGAATGAGAATGAAAGAAGGTGAATCATGCCTTTCTATTATTAAAAAGATAGTTTTTATCTCACAGACACCCTCCAAGGGTCTCAGGGTCCCCCAGGAGTGACCAGACCACACTCCCTGGAGAACTGGACAATGGAGGGATCAGCACCAAGAATTACAAGCTAAGGTTTTGAGATCCTTTGTCTTGATCTTTATGGTATTTCAGCTAGAAATTCACCCTCCAGTAAATAGTTTAAATATCAGCTAACTTTGTAAAAGTTTTCAAAAGTTAAATAAAATCTTAATTTACCTTTGAGACTCCAAGGTAAATATAACTATTAAGACCCTTTCGAGTCAGACCTCCATGAAGTTCCTCCTGCTCAGTTTCTTTGAAGCCAATAGAAAGAGATCGATTTGGGTTCAGAAGCAAAGGCAAGCACTGTTCTCTGCACAGAGTATGGGGAGGTGGGAGCTCCCTCTTGAGCACGTGCTTCCCTGGAGGTGGTGGGTGGGGCTGCTTCTTCAGGGGTCCCCAGCCTTTGTAGCACCAGGGACCAATTTCGTGGAAGACAGTGTTTCCAGGAACGTGGGTGAAGGGAGTGGAGATACAGTTTCAGGATCATTCAAATGCATTACATTTATTGTGCACTTTGCTTCTAATATGACGCAGCTGGTGAAGAACCCGCCTGCACTGTGGAAGACCTGGGTTTGATCCCTAGGTTGGGAAAATCCCCTGGAGAAGGGAAGGGCTACCCACTCCAGTATTCTTAGGCTTCCCTTGTGGCTCAGCTGGTAAAGAATCTGCCTGCAATGCGGGAGACCTGAGTTCCATCCCTGGAGAAGGGAATGGCTACCCACTCCAGTATTCTTGCCTGGAGAATTCCATGTACCATATAGTCCACAGGGTTGCAAAGAGCTGGACACTACTGAGTGACTTTCACTTTCACTTTGCTTCTAATCTGATGCTGCCACTGATCTGATAGTTGGTACCAGTCCCCAGCCTAGAGGTTGGGGACTCCTGTGTAGGATCTCATGGGCCATGGCAGTATTCTCTCCAGGCGGCCCGAGGTCACAGAGTCGGGCCGCGTCTCCACACACAGCTCGCTGCTGTCCTCTTGAATCAGGTGTCCCACGGGGCCACTTCTGAACGCTGGCCCTGGAGCTGAGGTGCTGGCTACAGCCATTTCACACCAAGATCTCTGGACTGAAGACCCAGGTATGAGGCCTCTGCACACGGCCCTCTTTGAGCAAGAGAGACTAGACTCCACACAGAGGAAAAGAAAGGTTAGGCTTTATTTTCTTACCCAGATTCTATGTTTATTTCCTGGGAATTGTTCATGTGCTTTGCTAGTGATGTAACAGCTGCTCAGCTTCTCCAGATACCATCATAGACTCAGTGGACAAGAGTTTGAGCAAACTCCAGGAGATAGTGGAAGATAGGGAGGTCTGATGTGTGCAGTCCCTGGGGTAGCAGAGTCGGACACGACGTAGCAACTGAACAGCCTCTCCAGAACCGACCTTCTCCTCCATTCCTGGCCTCTCCTTCCCTGGCATTGCCCTTTGAGGTCATAAATGGGAACCTTTCTCCATACCAGGGCTTCTCTGCACGTGGTCTGGTCACCCCGAGGACCCTGAGACCCTTGGAGGGCATCTGTGAGGTGAAGTCATTTTCATGGCAGTGAGAAGACCTTGCCACCTTTCCTCTTGCTCTTGAGATGATGGTTGCTTAGGCACAGAATCCTCCACTTGTGTCCCACTTGTCCCTGGAAGGGCCCTGGCTGGGCCCCTAGCATCTCTCACATGGTGCTCCCACCTATTCTCTCTGCTCCCCCCAACCCCTGCCCTGCCCCCAAGTCCATTCTCAAGGGAACAGCCAGAGCGATCCTTTCAACACCCGACGCCACCAATTTTCTGCTGAAAATGACCTGATGCTGACTCCTTTCACGCACAGTCAAAGCTGATGCCTTAAGATGCCCTTAAGGTCGTACCTGACCTGCCCTGACTTTTCCCTCTGTGATCCCCTGGCTCCCAACTCTCTCCCCAGCACAGAGACTTCGCTCTGATTCTGGAACACCCAGACCCACTTGTGCCTCAGGGCCTCTGTCCTGGAAGTTTCCTCTTCTCCCTGACCATCGCACCCCTGCCTTCCCCAGGCTTTGCTGAAATGTCACCTTTGGCTGCGTCCTACACTGACCACCCTGTTTAAAATACTGCATGCTATTTCCTATGCTGGAATACCTGTTACCCTCTTCATATGCTCTACATTGTATACAGCCTAAACATATGGGCTTCCTGTAGGCTTACCAGGTGGTGCTAGTGGTAAAGAACCTGCCTGTTAATACAAGAGGCATAAAAGACGCTGGTTCGATCCCTGTATTGGGAAGATCATGTAGAGGAGGAAATGGCAACCCACTCCAGTATCCTTGCATGGAGAATCCCATGGACAGAGGAGCCTGGTAGGCTACAGTCCATAAGTTCACAGAGTCAGACATGACTGAAGCAACTTCGCACACATGCATGCGTATATATATATATATGCTGGGAGAGATTGAGGGCAGGAAGAGAAGGGGACGACAGAGGATGAGATGGCTGGGGACGACAGATGGATGAGATCACCAACTCAATGGACATGAGTTTGGGTGAACTCCGGGGGCTGGTGATGGACAGGGAGGCCTGGCGTGCTGCGATTCATGGGGTCGCAAAGAGTCAGACACAACTGAGCGACTGAACTGAACTGATATGTATAATTAATTTTTTATCTGGCTGCATGGAGTATTAGTTGCAGCACGTAGAATCTTTAGTTGCAACACATGAGATCTAGTTTCCTGACTGGGGGTTGAACCTGGGCTCCCTGTTCAAGAGCACAGAGTCTTAGCCACTGGACCATCAGGGAAGTCCCGATGCTCTACATTTTCTTTTCCACACCCCTCACTCCAGCACTTACACACTTCTCTCTATTTAGCTATTGTATGTTGTTTATTGTCTGTCTCACTCCGTTAGGATGTCAGTATCACAGGTCAGAGATTTCTGGCAGCTTTCTTTCATTGCTGTATCCTAAAAACCTAGAATGGCATGTAGTGGATACCAAATAAATATTTACTAAATGAATAACTGCAGGTATATGCAAATGTCTTCAAAAAAAAGTAGGATGCTTGGAATATTTGAGGTTGTGATTTAACTAAGACCCATCATCAGGAATTTGTTGAGTGAATTAGTAATCAGAATGTTTTACTCTGCAAGCAACAACAACTCAAGTAAAAGCTTAAATAAGAAAGGAAGGAAGAAATGTGTTCTCTTGTAGTGTAAGCTTCAGGCATGGCTGGATCTAGGAATTCAAATGAAGTCATTGGGATTCTGTCTCTTTACTTTCCTCCTTTGGTATCCATTTCATTCTCAGGCAGCTTTTTCCTTTATGCTGATAATGATGCCACAGGCATCTTTAAGCTTTTGTTACCAGTCATCCCATGAGAAGAAAGGTGCAATTATTTCTATTTGGTTTTTCTGCTCCCAAGCTCTCTTACTGATGCAGCGAGGGAATATGTATATATGTCTGTATTTATTTCTGTGTCTGGTTCAATAATTGAAAACTACCTGTTTGCTCCATTCAATTCCAACCCAAGAGCACAGGATTTATTTTATTTTTATGCTTTAATTTTTTTAAATTTTTGGCTGTACAATATGTGGGATCTTAGTTCCCCAATCAGGGATCAAATCCCCTGCAGTGGAAGCCTGGAGCCTTAGCCACCAGACCACCAGGGAAGTCCCAGCACAGGGTTTATTTTAGCTTTTGCCTTTTCCCCTTCTCTGACGGTGAAGCTGGGCTCCCATTTCTGTAATTGATTTACTTATCTGATCCCTGCTTCTGTGTGTGACCGATTCCCCTTTTCCCATCATGGCTGAGCCTCCCCTCATGGGATGCCCTCCTCACCTGCTTGGAAAGACTCTGGCCACTGAGCTTCCCTCCCGTTCCTGCACAGATACTGGCCCTCGCTCTGACCCCCTTGACGGCTTTAAGGCTGAATTGTTCAGGATGGGAAGAGGAGAGGAGGGAAGAGGAAGCAGGGTGTCATTATCCTAATTTATGTCAAGTTACCACAAGGCTCCCAGGGTCCCCAGGGCCCTCTTAGGGCCCCCAGGCTATTCCTGATTTCCAGGACATGAATGCCCATGAGGCTCCAAGGTCACTGTGGCGACTTGCAGCTGCCTTTCACCAGCCATGGCCAGGGCTCCTCTCTCTTCCCTGATGTGTTTTCCTCCTGGGCTTGTCCATTCCCTTGTGTTGGATGGATGGAGTCCTAGCCCTCCAGAGCGGGCTCAGTGTTATCTCATCCACGTGACTAGACGGGCTCCGAGTTCACCTCCTAGAGTGGGAATCATGAGTGAATGGCATCCCCCTGCTGGGTGGCCATCCTGAGGCCAATCAAAGCTTACATGGCCCTCATCTCTGCACCCTGGTAGGAGGCACGTCCTCTGGCCCGTGCAGCACCAGTGACTTATGGGAGCAGCTGAGATGAGGAAGTACAGTTAGCATCCCTCATGGCTTATGTTGTACAGGCTGTCAGAACTAATGAAATTTTATGACGGACGGGCAGCGACCAGCTTCCTGGTGTTATTTATCTTTCTCGCTTCTGGCTTGGAGTGCTGGGTGATTTTTCATTTACAGTTAAGGATGCCAAGATGACTAAGCACAACTCACCTACTCAGAAAACTAGCAAATTGTATCAATGCAAAACGTAATTAATAATCATCTAGTGTGAGAAACGGGGAGCAGTTAAACAGGATAGTCTAGCTTCTCTGTTGCCCTCCCTCTCTCCTGTTTTTGAAATGCCAGGGACATCAGGGGTTTATCCTCTGCTCGTATCTGATATTCGCAATATGGACAGTGACAAAAGGTTCTTACGAGCCGTGACGTGGGCCCCCTTGGCTCAATAGATTTATTTGTAGCAGCCTTAGAGTGATGATGCAAATAGATGTAATACAAAGGGGTATGTGTGTAGTTGCTAAGTTGTGCCCAACTCTTTGCTACCCCCATGGACTGTAGCCTGTCAGGCTCCTCTGTCCATGGAATTTTCCAGGCAAGAATACTGGAGTGGGTTGCCATTTCCTTCTCCAGGGGATCCTCCTGACCCAGAGATTGAATCTGCGTCTCCTGTACACGCAAGCAGATTCTTTACCACTGTGCTACCTGGGAAGCTATATGTGGAGGTGGGGGACAATTAAAAAATAGAAAATTTCACATAAGAAGGGATGGAGGTCCTAGGAAACAGGTTAATCCTAGAGCAAAAAGCCTCAAGATTGTGAGACTGTGTTTACACAACCAAGAGAAACCCACAGAACCAATTAATCACAGTGACCTGAACCTGGGAGATGTATATATTCTGAAAAATTCTTTTGTAAACATGCCAGTTCTCTTATCTCCTTATTCCTGCCGTGTTATCTGAGTTTCCATCCACATCTGTCTGTCCCCACCTGCTGTTGTCCCATCTCCAGACTCTGCAGTTCCTTGCTCCCCACAAATGACTTCCAGGGCAGTCTCTGGTGATACCTTGAATGTGCTTCCTAACAAACGGTTAGGTCTCATGCGACATTTGCATAATTTTTTTCTTTTCTGCCACTCCCGTGAGGTTCTGGTGAGTTGCATCCTTAAGGCAGCTTAAATCAGTCAGTCCTAAAGGAAATCAACCCTGAATATTCATGGGAAGGATTGATGCTGAAGCTGAAGCTCCAATACTTTGGCCACCTGATGTGAAGAACTGAGTCATTGGAAAAGACCCTGATGCTGGGAAAGATTGAGGGCAGGAGGAGAAGGGGGATGATAGAGGACGAGATGGCTGGATGGCATCATCGACTCAATGGACATGAATTTGAGCAGACTCTGGGAGATAGTGAAGGACAGGGAAGCCTGTCATGCTGCAGTCCATGGGGTCACAAAGAGTCAAACACGACTTAGCGACTGAACAAGAACAACGATCCTCAAGGCACCAGAGCATCAGCCGCGTGTCTCTCCTTCAGAGGCTGGAGAATGCTTTCTCTTCACCCGCAGTGTTTTCCCAGGGATTTTTAAATTGTGCTGTTTGTGTTCCAGCACCCTCTAGATTTTTTTAGTAAACAGCTCTGGCGTGGGCAAGGAGGCAACCCTGAAAGACCGACATTGTCCTCTTGAAACCTGAGCCCCAGCGCCCTGACTGAGGCTTTGTAAGGGGCCGCTCACCTCCTCTCTCAGGGCAGGCTCCTTCCAGAGGGCTTTTCGGGGCCTTGTGCGCCTTGGCCAAGGGAGGCCGGACATGCCCAGACCTGTCTGGCTCACTGAAATGGGGAGTGTACTCCAGGTGGCACATCTTGATTAGAAGGGATGCAGGGGGCCAGAAAGCAAGTCAGACACCAGCCTTGCCCTCGAGGACTTTATTATGAGGATAGGAATGTAGGCAATACACAGTACATGTAGTCATGTACAGATGTGAGAGTTGGGCCATAAAGAAGGCTGATGCTTTCGAACTGTGGTATTGGAGAAGAGTCTTGAGAGTCCCTTGGACAGCAAGGAGATCAAACCAGTCAATTCTAAAGGAAATCAGTCCTGAATATTTATTGGAAGGACTGACGCTGAAGCTCCAATACTTTGGCCACCTGATGCAAAGAGCTGACTCATTGGAAAAGACCCTGATGCTGAGAAAGACTGAAGGCCGGAGGAGAAGGGATGACAGAGGACAAGAAGGTTGGATGGCATCACTGACTCTATGGACATGAATTTGAGCAAACTCTGGGAGACAGTGGAAGACAGAGGAGCCTGGCATGCTACAGTGCATGGGATCGCAGACATAACAGCAACTGAACAACAACAATCCAACCCAGTGAGAAATTTCCTGTGCAAGTGGATCCATAATCCCACTAAGTCCTCTAAAAAGAGAGACTAATGAGAAATCAGCTCTAGAGAAAAACAAACTGAGAGGTAATGATCATGCAGGAACACTGGGTATTCTCCCCAGGATCCCATGCTGATGAATAATAAAAGTCACAGAGTCCGTAATAGAAACTGCTTCATCCAGAAGCTTCTGGAAGGTCCATGCATCCATAACTGGGATGTCAGTAACGGCCTTGTTGCTCTTGGTTGTCCTCACTGATAACAGCTGCTTATGAAGTATCTGTTTTCTGAGAACTTGGACTCTGTCCTGATCTGTTTTACATCTGGGAATGAGGTGGTGGTATGTTGTTTTTCTCTTGGGTTGCTGAGGAAGAGAGGCGGGGAGGCACTGGCTTGCCAATGCCCTATTCGTCTTTCTGTTTGTTGTTGCAACTGGCCTTATTAGATTGGGCGAGAGCTGCCAACATTTATAACTTTGGCTTTTCTAATTAAAGTTCCAGTGAAAAGGCAACCCCTCTCCTCTGACTCTCGGCAGGAATGTGCTCTCGTAATGCAGGCATCTGCCCCCTGGGCTAACCTTTCCTGAAACCAGATAAACAAAGTAATACTAATAAAAATATCCATCTGTGCTTAAAGATAAATAGAGCATTAATATACCAATCTGAGATCTGGATTCTTTTGGAGCCAGCTTTAATGATATTAGACATCTGTTACAGCCCGCTTTCCACTCATTTTCCATTTGCACGTTCTTACTTGAAAACAATGGGAAAGCAGTTTGTCTAGAGAAGATGGGGTGCCACCAGACCACTGCCCCCTTAGTGTGTGTTCACATGCTCAGTTGCATCTGACACTTTGTGACCCCAGGGACTGTAGCCCACCAGGCTCCTCCGTCCATGGGATTCACCAGGTAAAACTACTGGAGTGGGTTGCCATTTTCTTCTCCAGGGGATCTTCCCAACCCAGGAATCGAACCTGTGTCTCTTGTATCTCCTGTATTGGCAGGCAGGCTCTTTACTATTAGGGCCACCTTCCCCCGTAGAGGGTGAAACAAATGTATAAGCTAAAGATGTGCCTTAACATTTGCTCCCTTGCTTGGATTTCATCAAGGATTTTAAGCATGGTAGTCTTTTTTCAATTTTATTTTTGGATACCAGAACACCAATGTATTCATTGTTGACAGTCTGTAGAGTTGTGGGTAGACCAGATATACAGATGTTGGCATGCTCATGACAGTCATTTTCTTTCTGGAGTCAAGATATGAAAGTATCTGAAGCTATTTGTTTACTAGGAGACCAGTACTGTCTCAGCCTGGAAAGTCAGGAGGACAATGGTTTCTCCTAAGGAGAACAGTACCTGGATGGTAGAAACGAGCCTCTCAGGGTTCCTTTAGCATTTTTCACACTCAAGAAGAATTGTAGGCAAGTTGCTACTTACTGTAAGCCAGCTTTCTCCTCCAAAGGGCAGACCTATTGACCTGAGCTTCTTAGATGTAGTAGTGCTGGTTACTGGGCGTGGGGGCAAAGGCATGTGAGCAAGTCAGTGTGGGTGGGGGCCAAGATAACCGGGGGAATTAACAATTGCTACAACAGGGCTTTTCCTGGTGGCTCAGTGGTAAAGAATATGCTTGCCAGTGCAGGAGACACGGGTTCAATCCCTGATTCGGGAAGATCCCACATGCTGAAGAACAACTAAGCCCATGCACCACAACCATCGAGCCTGTGCTCTAGGGCTTGGGAGGGACACCTACTGAAGCCCTCATGCCCCAGAGATGCTCTACAACAGAAGACACCAAAGTGAGAAGTCTGCACACTGCAACTAGAGAGCGGCTGCTGCTCACCACAGCTAGAGAAAGCTGAAGCCAAAATGAAGACCCAGCACAGCCAAAAATAAATAAGTAAAAAAATTTTTTTAAAAATTGCTACAACGATAGGGCTGGGCTACCTCTGACTTTCAGTGCTTGAAGATGTAGGATGCTCAATCACATCAGCATGAGGGGCAGCCATCGGCAAGACTGGCCAGTCCCAAGTGCTGATGACATAGGATTGAGAGGCAGCTACATTTTCAAGTAGTGGAAGCATTTTTTTCGAACAAAAATCTTACACAGAATCCCAATATGTAAAATATATTTAAGGAGAGCTATTTTTTTTTCTTGAAAAGCAGGAGGTCCATGAAACATTTTTATGGGGGAACAGTTTAACAGTCACTATTCTAGGGATTTCACTGTAGTTAAGAATCCTTGCTTTCATTGCAGAGGGCATGGGATCCATCCCTGGCCAGGGGGCTAAGATCCTGTATGCCATGAGGTGCAGCCAAAAAAATAAAAACTGAAAAACAGAGAGAGAAAGAAAAAGAAGAACCATAATTCTAGATGTTATCAGATGGGCATAAAGTTCTAACATTCTCTGATCCTATACTGTGCTAAGAATTGAGTGTTTTAAGGTTTCTTAACTAGAATTTTATTCCCCTTCACATTTTATATGCAAGTTTATAACTCTAGATAAAAGTTGAAAGAATTATAAACACCCATACACCTGCCTCCTAGACTCAACTGCCAGTGTTTTGCTCTTGCTGTCTCACCACTGCCCATATATTAACATACCAGTTCATCTTACTTTTAAATTCATTTCAAAGTAAGTTGTAGACATCAATACTGCTGCATGCATAACAGGTACTTACTAGAGTTCCATGTCTTGTGCGGTTCTTTCTTTTCTTTTTTAAACTTTTATATCAGACTAAAGCCAATTAACAATGTTGTGATAGTTTCAGGTGAACGATGAAGGGACTCAGCCACACATATACATGTATCCATTGTCCCCCAAACTCCCCTCCCATCCAGGCTGCCACATAACATTGAGCAGAGTTCTATGTGCTATACAGTAGGTCCTTGTTGGTTATCCATTTTAAATATGAGTGTGGACATGTCCAATCTTCCCTGGTGACTCAGAGGGTAAAGAATCTGCCGGCAATGAGAGAAACCTGGGTTCAGTCCATGGGTTGGGAAGATCCCCTGGAGGAGGGCATGGCAACCCATCCAGTATTCTTGCCTGGAGAGTCCCCATGGAGAGAGGAGCCTGGTGGGCTACAGTGCATGGGGTCACAAAGACTCAGATATGACTGAGTGAACTAAGCACAGCATAGTGTACATGTCCATCCCAAGTGCATTCTTTTTAAGAAGTCAGATTTACATACAATGAAATGAATAGATCCAGCACATAGTTTGAGTTTTAACCATAGAATCATTTAGCGCAAACCCTTATTAAGATAGAAAACATGTCCCTTATCTCTGAAAGTTTCCTGGTGGCCCTTCCCAGCTGGCCACATACCCCAGGCTCCATCTCCTCACTCTGGTGACCACTGTTCCAATCTTTGTCATCAAAGAGTCATTTTACCCAGAGCTTCATTGGAAAGGAATCACCACTTCAGTATCCTGACTTCTTTCATGTAGCAGATTGCTTCTGAGACTCATCCATTCTGTAGCTTTCATCAGCGCCTCCTTCCTTTTAATCCAGGGGGTGGCATTTTTGGCTATGGACTGGAGAGAACTCTGACTTCCGTGATTCATGATCTGATGCTTCCACGCCAGGCCACTCTCACTATTTCTGGCAGAATTAGCTTTGTCTAAACAGCAGCAAGCAATCTGTCCGTAGAGTTCATTTAGTCAAAGCAGCTGACAGCTTGCTGAGAGAATCATTAGAGCCAGTGTCTGAGTGGACCGGGCAGGCTGGTTGACAGGGCCATAGCAGTGACACTTCTTCCAGGCAGTGCCAGTCAGGGGGCTTGTGGCCATCAAGAACACTGCTCTCTTTTTTTTTTCCTTTAGCTGTGGCATGTTGCTCTCTACTATTGCTCCAAAGCCAGAAGCTTGGGCTGAATCCTCAACTCTCTTCAGTTCTTTTTTTGTTTTGTTTTGTTTTTATTTGTAATAAAACATATACAACAAAAATTTATTATTAAAATCATTTTTTTAAAATATTAATTTATTTGGCTGCATTGGGTCTTCATTGCAGCATGCAGGATCTCTGATCTTCATCGTGGCATATGTGTTCTTTAGATGGTAGCTTGCAAAATCTTTGGGTGTGGCATGTGGGATCTAGTTCTCTGACCAGGGAATGAACCCATGCCCCCTGCATTGGGCGCAAGGAGTCTTAGCCACTGGACCACTGGGGAAGTCCCTATTTTAACCAGTTTAAAGTGTACAATTCAGTGGCATTAAGGACCTTCACATTGTTGTTCTGTCATCACCACCATCCATCTCTAGAAACTTTTCATCATCCCATACCGAAACTCTATACTCGTTAAACAATAACTCCCCATCCCACTCCATCAACCCCTGATACCCCCATCCTACTTTCTGTCTCTAGGAATTTGACAACTCTAGGGATATCATATAAGTGCAGTCATATAGCATCTGTCCTTTCATGACTGGTTATTTCACTTAACATATTGTCTTCAGGGTTCATACTATAGCACGTGTCAGAACTCCCTTCCTTTTTAAGGCTCAATGGACATGAGTTTGAGCAAACTCTGGGAGGTTGTGAAGGACAGAGGAGCCTGGCCTACTGCAGTCATGGGGTTGCAGACAGCTGGACAAGACTAAATGACTGAACAACAACCAAGAGTCCACTGAGTGTCTAGACCACATTTTCTTTACCAGTCATGTGCTGACGGACATTTAGGTTGCTTCCACATCCTGGTTCTTGTCAGTAATGCTGCAGTGAGGGCAGGTATCTGTTCGAGTCATTGTTTTCATTGCTTTTGGGTATCTATCCACAAGCAGAATTGTTGGATCATGTAGAAATTCTCAGATGGTAAAGAATCCACCTGCAATGCAGGAGACGCGGCTTTGATTTCTGGATCAGAAAGATCCCCCTCGAGAAGGGAAGGGCAACCCACTCCAGTGTTCTTGCCTGGAGGATTTCATGGACAGAGGAGCCTAGCAGGCTACAGTCCATGGGATTGCAAAGAGTTGGACATGACTGAGTGACTAATACTTTCACTTCATGGAAATTCTATTTTTAATTTTTTTTTTTTTTTTGAGGAGCCTCCAATACTGTTTTCCATAGTGGCTGCATCAATTTACATTCGCACCAACCTTGCACAAATTCTCCACATCCTCGCCAACACCTGCTGTGTTCTGTTTTCTTGGACAATAGCCCTAGTGATGTGTGTGATGTGGCACCTTGTGGTGGCTTTCACTTGCATCTCTTTAATGACTAGTGATGTCAAGCACCTTTTCGTGTGTGCCTTATATAGATTTCACTTGAGGGGGGTTCTAAGAGTGACCCATGCAGAAGGTCCCGCAGGAAGGTCGTGGGCCACAGTAAGGAAATTGAGTCTGCCTTTGAGAGAGGCAGGGGCTGGAGTGTAGCATGATCTGACATTTTAAAAGGATTTCACCCTGGTTTTCTGACCACCCAGATTTTTCCTCCCCCCCTCACTTTTTTTCCCCAGTGGGAAATCATCTGAGACTAATTATCCACTGAACACACTTAGTAGCAGTATTTATGATCATCGTCAAAACACACAATGTGGATAAAGAGTTCTGTGTTCTACAAGATGCCTCCCTGTGTGTGTGTTAGTCACTCAGTTATGTCTGACTCTTTGGGACCCCATGGCCTGTAGCCCACCAGACTCCTCTGTTTATGGGGATTCTCCAGGCAAGAATACTGGAGTGGGTTGCCATTTCCTCCTCCTAGGGATCTTCCCCACCCACGATCATCTCATTTAATTCTTGGGGTGGTTTCTGCAGGACTTCTTTCAGGGCCAAGCACCTTTTCCAAGCTGTCTCCCCAATCTCACCACCACTTCATCACTTGGCCTTTTAAGAGAAGAGCCTGGATGTGCCCCTACATGGTCAGAAAAGGGATTTAGATCTCTTTGGCAGAAAACTCAGCTCTGGCAGTAAGGTCCTAATTCTGGAGTTTTCTTGAGAACAGCCCATCTGTTTAAGGCTAACTCATGGTTGCCTGTGCAGAAGTCACAGGAAATCCCATGTTTCTCCTTAAATGCCGTGTGTCCTCTGCCCTTGGACCCTGTGACTTTCTCTGGGTGGGCTAGACATGGTCACTGCTGCTTCCACAGGGGCTCTGGTCAATGGGTTCCTTTGATGGGTTTTAGTGGTTCTCCCTCTGGGAAGAGTGAGATTCGTGCATTTATCCTTTCATTCATTCAACTGCTGTGCATTGATTGACTGTCCACTGTGTATAGTAACTACCGTGGACACTGGAAACACAAGGTGAACAAACAGAGAGATTTTGGTGCCTGTATCCAGGGAAGTTTCGATAAATGGGTCAGCAAGACCAGCTAACCACAGAGCAAACCCTGCAGGGCAAAGAGTGGCCACTAGGGAGAAGCATGCTTTTCATCTGCCAGAAAGAAACAAGCTCAGTTTGAGGCAAGAGTCCAGAGTTCCAATAGTTACAGTGTCCCAAGAATCCAGGCGCTGATTTAATTTTTATCATATTGTCTGTCTAACTGCCCTTTAAGTTCAGTCTTACCTGCAGGACTGGGGTGCCCAGAGCTGGTGGACACTGGGCTTCTTGGCCATTGGAGTGTGATTTCTAAGGCACTGGCAAGAATTTTCCAGTTTCTTTCAATTCCTTTAGCAGGGGTGTCAGATGTGTAGAAGGGCTTTGCGGAAAAGCTTGAGCCTTAAGAGGAAAATCCCATCAAAAGACAAAGAACAACTTAGAATCATGGTGAGCTGTAAATGAGTTCATTTATTTCTCAACAAACATTTATGGAGAAGATCAAGCCAGTCAATCCTAAAGGAAATCAACTCTGAATATTCATTGGGAGGACTAATGCCAAAGCTGAAGCTCCAGTACTTTGGCCACCTGATGCAAAGAGTAGACTCTAGAAAAGACTGGGGCAGCAGAGGATGAGATGGTTGGATAGTATCATCCACTCAATGGACATGGATCCGAGCAAACTCTGGGAAATAGTGAAGGATGGGAAAGCCTGGCGTGTTGCAGTCCATGGGGTTGTAAAGACTCAGACACAACTAAACGACGAACAGTAAGAGCAACTATGTTCAGTGTAGTGTAGGCAGACACACTCCCTTCGTGGAGCTTTCTCTCTCATCGTAGAGAAATCAGTTCATACAAAAGAGCAAGCAATTAAATCCACAGAAAAAATATTTAGGGATCAAGAGCTGTGAAGAAAATAGGAAAGGCTGCTGGCAGGATCAGGAGCACAGACGTACCTATAGAAATTTGAGAACCAGGCTCTGCGATGAGGATGTACGGGTAAGCGGTCTAGCCGGGAGGTCGCGGCAGGAAGGACCCACACAGAAGGGGAAGTGGGACAGGGAAGGATGCAACTGGCAAAGGTGTGAGGCCAAAGGAAGGACCACACAGGTCCTGGGGAGCCAGTGTTATGTGAGCTGCGGGGTGGGGATGCTGTGTGTGCACTGAGGCTGCTCCTAGGCGACGAGTTCACTGGCATGTCCAGCCGGCTCTGCATCTGGGCAGATTGGGCTCCAGTGCTCAGAGACGCTCAGTGGGTCTGAGCATCCCACCTGTCTGAGACACTGGTGCCAGCACCTGGAATCACTGATGCCATGTGCCTGGCCAGCGCTGACCAGGGCAGCATCTGCTGCTTCAGGAGTGACCTCACTGGGCTCATTCCCCAGATGACAAAGGAAGGAGGTAGCCATGGAGAGATCTAGTGGGAGAGCATTCAGGCCAAAGGAAGCGTGTGTGCAAAACTCCTTTTCTTGAGAAAGAACGTGATGGCCAGGCTGGCTGGACGGCACTGCCCCTCCTGGGCCTGCTGGGGGTGAAGAAAGAGAGGCGGGCTGGGCTCATGGACCATGCCAGCAGCCAGATGACCATCTAGTGCAGTGGAAGCCAGCAGAGGTTTCTCTTGGGCATGCCTGCTTTACTTTCTTTTTCCACACCGTCCTCAAAGGATCAAGTTTTAATAGTATGGGGACAGCCTGGAATAATGGGAAAACAGCATCTCAGGCAGCCCAGGGCCCAGGACAATGGGCACCCCCCCACCCCGCTCTTGGGTGCGGGCACCCTGCTTTCAGATGCAGGCAGCCCAGGCGGGGACCCCGGCCTATTCTGAGGATGGCCAAGCCTCAGAGAAAAAGAACAATCAGAGGGTAAAAGGATTGGAAAACAGGGAGTTTCCAGCGGCCATTTCTTTGCCTTGCATATGATGCATTTTGACAAAGTGTGAAGCAGGGAAAAAGTCGCAGGATTGCAGGACCGCCTGGCCGGGCCCGTGCAGCGGCCGACAGAGCTCGCCCGCTTCAGACAGTGGGCTCTCGCCTCCGGTTTTGAATTTGGAACTGAGGCATGCAAAAAGAGATTACGGTTTAGCATTCACTGCATGCATTCAGTGAAAAAATAAGACTGTCATGAAGCTGGGACTCAAGCTACCAGAGGATGTGTGGATGAGGGAGCCCTGGCTTCTGAGCGGACGGTGGGCAGAAAATGCCCAGGCTGGAGGCTCAGGGTTTCCATAGCTTTGAGTCAGAATTTCTTCTTTCTGGCTATTAATGCCATCCTTCCTTGTGGCTACTCCACGATATTTCTTTTCCTTTTTCTCCCTTCAGTTTTTTCTCCTTTGAAAAATCTATTACCTGGGTTATAAACTAGGTAACCGAAATGAAGGAGGCCCTTACAGGTCTGGGTCAGGAGGAAGAGAAAGACATCAAATAAATTCGAACCAAGACAGTACCTTAAAATTATGTTTTGTTTTGGTTTTTTTTGGAGGGGGGACTTTAAGACTGCTTCAGAAATAGACATAGAGAACAAACATATGGACACCAAAGGGGAAGGGATTAAGGGATGAAATGAGATCGGGATTGACACATACACACCACTATATGTATAATAGATAACTAACGAGAACCTACTGTGTAGCACGGGGAACTCTACTCAGTGCTCTGTGGTGACCTGAATGGGAAGGAAATCCAAAAAAGAGGGGATATGTGTGTACATATGGGCTTTCCTGGTGGCTCGGACAGTAAAGAATTTCTTGCATTGCCGATCACCTGGGTTCAATCCCTGGGCTGGGAAGATCCCCTGGAGGAGGAAGTGGCAACCTACTTCAGTATTCTTGCCTGGAGAATCCCATGGACAGAGGAGCCTGCCAGCTACAGTCTATGGGGTCACAAGGAGTCAGGTAAAACTGAATGACTTTCACTCACTCGCTCATGTGTATGTATATGATTCACTCTGTGGTACAGCAGGAACTAACACAGCATCGTAAAGCAACTATACCCCCCCAAAAAAAAATAAAAGAAAGAAAGAAAAGAAAAATAATAAATAACCCAAAAGACTGCCCCATTCCAGACCATCCTTCTGGAAACTAGAGAGCAGAGCCTAGAAGAATCGAGTGACTTCCTCCGGTTCCCACGGCATCCCGGTTGGCAGAACCGCGATCAGAGCCTGTGAACTTCTGTGCCAAGAT
>NW_011494752.1:11266592-11278770 GCF_000754665.1 Bison bison bison
CTGTGCCAAGATTCTTTCTGTGACCCCCACAGACTTATTGTCCTGCTTTATTTGTGGGGACGCTCGAGTTACTGGCAGAGTTTATTCAGAGCACAGACTGCTGGAGCCTTTGGTGTGCTACCAAGCTTTGCTCCTTCCCAGATGCCCCTGCTGGTGGTGGGGGGGGATGGGAGGAGGGGTACCATGGCTCATTACCCCTGCTCTGCCCTCTCCTGGGTGCCGGCACAAATGCCATACTTAAGCCTTGGTGCCGGGGCTGTGAGGGATTGAGTTTGGTGCTCTAATGAGGCCTATGGCTTCAAGACGGGTTCCCACCCTTGGGAGAGAGAGTGAGATAGATGGGCTAGTTGATGTTAGCAGAGGCAAAGACCTGTGGTGGTCAAGGCTGATCTTCCAGAACCAGACTTTCTGATTTTTCATCTTGCCTCTTACTCGCTATGTGAACCTTTATTTGACCTTCCTCCTGTTGAGTAGGGTGCAGATATCCACATCCCTGGCTTCCCAGGTGGCGCTAGTGGTAAAGAACCTACCTGCCAGTGCGGGAGGCATAAAAGACACAGGTTCGATCCCTGGGTCAGGAACATCCCCTGGAGAAGGGTACAGCAACCCACTCCAGTATTCTTGCCTGGAGAATCCCATGGGCAGAGGAGCCCAGCGTGCTACAATGCATAGGGTCACCAAGAGTCGGACACAACTGAAAGGACTTGGCATGCATACACACCCACACCACTGGTATTGCTGTCTATTGCCAAGAAGAGGATCAGTGGTCCTACACACACAGCAGCCTGAAACAACACAGATTTCTTGTCCGCAGTTTCTGTGGGCCAAGAGTCCAGGGATAGCTCAGCTGGATCCTTGGCAAGACTGAAGTCAAGCTGTGTGCCAGGGTTGAGGTCTCATCTGAAATTTGACTGGGGGAGGATCCCCTTTCACGCTTACCGAGGACGTTAGCAAAATGGATGTCTTTGTGTTTGTAGGACTAAAGACCTCATTTTCTTGTTGGCCATTTGCCAACCAAAGGCCACTTGCTTTCTCAAAACCAGCCAGGGAGAGAGAGACTTCAGGGAATCAAGCTATTGTGTACTGTGATCACACACATGTTATCACATCATCACTGCTGTATTCCATTGAGCAGAAGCAAGTCCCAGGTCCTACCCACCACTCAAAGGTGCAGGGGGTGGTGATTACACAAAGGTATGAACACCAGGGGTTGGGGTCCTAGGGCCACCTTTAGAGCCTGTGCACCACTCTGCCTTGTAGAGTTATTGTGAGGAGTAAATAAGCAAGTGAGCTCATACACATCAAGCTCTTAGCAGAGGACCCTTTCTCAATAAGCACAGTGAGGTGGTTGTGGTGGACGTGGTGTTGTCATCACCATCAGAAGTAGATGTCTCTACCTTGTACTTGCTCTTGGAAAGTCTCTAAACAGTGTTTAGGGGGTCTGGGATGACAGAATTCAATGAAAACAAACACCTTTAATAGTTCATAAGTAAAATAATCCCCATAACCACTCTCAATTTCATTTTCTTAGACTGAGTGGCGAGTGGGAAATATGCAAGGTTTGGAGTTTGAAAACCTATGAATTCATTGGCAGCTTTCTCTGGACCACACCAATATTGGCTATTGTCCTCATTTTCTTCTTAAACTGGACTTTCCAAGTGTCAAATATGCAACAAAGTATTATTAATGATAGTCACCATGCTTTACTTTGCATCTGCAAGACTTACTTATTTCATAACTGGAATTTTGTAACTGTTGACTCCATTCATCCATTTCACCACCCCTCTTCTGCCTCTGTAGTTACCAGTCTGTTCTTTGTATCTAAGAACTTGGTTTTGTTTTGATTTTAGATTCCACATATAAGTGAGATCATATGGTATCTGTCTTTCTCTGCCTGACTTATTGCACTTGGTACAATGCCCTCTAGGTCCATCCTTGTGGTCTCAGTCCAAATTCTTTCTGACTGTGTACCCCATTGGTTAAAAATGCTTTACCATGCATTCCAACATATGCATCTTTATTTATATTATGCAATAGGCACAAAATTGAAATTAGAATAGGCTGAGATAAATTAGAAATAAGCAATAAACTGTCTTTCTAATCCTGAAGGCTTCCAACTCTCATTAGCTCATACCTCATGGTACTTTGCTCAGGGGCTGTCATCAACAATAGTGCATATACACTCATATTTCAAAGTTTTGTCAAATCTAATTAGCCCCAGTCATTTTCCCCCCCCCTCATCGTGTAGGTGACAGAGAGATCAAACAGCCATTGGAAAACTGGCTGCTTGGCCACTGTTGCTATGAAGACTACATTATTGGTAGTATCTTCAATTCTAGAATCAATATTATCTTCAATTCTAGTATCTTTGCGAGAATCCTTTTAGGCCACTGGTCTATTTTGCAAGTGTTGAAATAAATCACATACCTTATGTCTGCATCTCCACTGCTGACCTACAAACAGGTTCATCGGTATTATCTTTCTAGATCCCATATATGTGTGTCGATATATGATATTTATATATTTTTCTCTTTCTGACTTACTTGGCTCAGTATAACAGGCTCTAGCTTCATTCACCTCATTAGGACTGACTCAAATGGATTCTTTTTATGGCTAAATAATATTCTATTGCATGTATGTCCTGAAGGAGATGGTGGGACAAATTGAGAGAGTAGCATGGATTCATACACATCACCATACATAAAGCAGTGAGAATCTGCTGTATGATGTAGGGAGCTCAAATCAAGTGCTCTGTGACAATCTAGAGAGGCAGGCTGTGGTAGGACGTGGGAGGAGGTGGAAGGGAGGTTCAAGAGGGAGAGGACATGCAGGTACTTATGTCTGATTCATGTTGATGTATGGCAGTGACCAACACAATATTGTAAAGCAATTATCCTCCAATTAAAAATTAAAAAAACTAAATCATATAGTCATTATGTTAATTTTACCCATCTCATGTAAACTGTGAAATGTGAAAATCTGCTTAAAGCATAGACGAGGGAGGGGACATCTTCTCATTGTGGACACCAGTAGCCTAGGAGACTGGTCCCCTTTCACATAGCAGGTTCATGAGAGTGCCAGAGGCAATCTGTATCTTAGAAACTAGAAAACCTTAATCTCTTTTCAAGAAGTGTCATTTCTTTGGCTGCTCCAGATCTTAGTTGCTGCATGCAGGATCTTTAATTAAGGCATGAGAACTCTTGGTTGCAGTATGTGTGATCTAGTTCCCTGACTAGGTATAGGTATTGAACCCAAGCCCCCTGCATTGGGAATGCAGTCTTAGCTACTGGACCACCAGGGAAGTCTTTTTTTTTTTTCTTTTTAAAACAAAAATAAATAATTGTAATGTATTGTTTCTACACACCAATGCATTGTCTTATACCCCCTCCAGAGATGTGCACACAATTCGGAGACCCTGCTTGTATCTCACACCGTGTATGCCTGTCTGTCTCCTAGGAACTTCTGTCCCTTGGCAGTTGGTTGAGCTTTCTGATGTTCCCATCATACCCAGCAACTCTGAGCTCCCACCTTGGAAGTGTTTTGGTGTGTGTGAGTATGTTAGTCGCTCAGTCATGTCCGACTCTTTATGAACCCAGGACTATGGCCCGCCAGGCTCCTCTGTCCGTGGAATTTTCCAGGCAAGAATACTGGAGTGGGTTGCCATTTCCTTCTCCAGAAGATCTTCCCAGAACAGGGATCAAACCCAGGTCTCCCACATTGCCGGCAGGTTCTTTGCTTTCTGAGCCACCAAGGAAGCCCAGAAGTGTTTTAGAAAAGTCAGCAAAGTTTGTAGCTGAGTCTGGGCCCTGAGCCTTGGGGGTCCACCCTGTGCAGCCTTTCTGAAAGAGAAAAAGCGCTGACAGCACAGCAGCTGCAGGGGCTCTTCCTCCATCTCTGTAAACAGGGTCCAATGGGCCTGCTTTATCTCTCTGTGCAAAATGCAGATTTAATAGGAAAGTGCCCTCGGAGTCGTCGCTGCTAGGTTGAGTCTCCAGAGGAATTAGGGATAACAGTTTAATAACTGTAGAAAGAGCTTAGGCGCTTCGCTGCGTCGGGTGTATCTGAGTTAGTTACTGAGAAATGAACCTGGGACATGAAGCCCTTTTATCACTCAGATAGCGGAGTACGAGGAAAATCCATTCCTTGCCAGGGGATGCGTTTACCAGCTTCTGAAGGGGGTGTGTGTTTGAATGTGATAGGGAAGGGAGCATTTGTCAGAGTGGAAGGGGGATCAAAAGACAAATGAATTCTTTGAGTTACATAAGGGCTTTAATTTATCCCACTTTGAACTGCCTCACCATCAGCAGAATGTGCTTCGTGGAAAGCCAGCCTGTCTTTCCAAGGTCTGTGCGTGGCACAGGGGTCTCTGTCTGCTAACGCTGCACTTTAAAGGAGCAAGCAGCGTCAGGGCAGATGGCCAAGTCTGGTGAGGCAAGATAAATGTCTGCATCGCCAGGCCACAGCATCCGTCTGCTAACCTGTTCACCTAGCAGCCTTCAGAAAGTAGTAAGAGATTTAGACATAGTTGTCTCCTGTCATATTACTCAGGTGGAGAAGTCAGCCAGCTGGACGGAGAGTGGACACATCAGGGTAGCTTAGTCCATGATTTCCAAGGTTGGGTCCATGGAGTATCAGCAAAGTTGCCTTCTTGGGAAGACTGAAAAATGGCCATTGTTGTTGTCATTTAGTCACTTCAGTCTTGTCTGACTCTTTGCAATTCCATGGACTGTAGCCCACCAGGCTCCTCTGCTCCTGGGATTCTCCAGGCAAGAATACTGGAGTGGGCTGCCATTTACTTCTCCAGGGGATCTTCCTGACCCAGGAACTGAACTTGGGTCTCCTATATTGCAGGCAGATTCTTTACCACTGAGCAACCTGCTGCTGCTAAGTCACTTCAGTCATGTCCAACTCTGTGTGACCCCATAGACAGCAGCCACCAGGCTCCCCCATCCCTGGGACTCTCCAGGCAAGAACACTGGAGTGGGTTGCCATTTCCTTCTCCAATGCAGGAAAGTGAAAAGTGAAAGTGAAGTCACTCAGTTGTGTCCGACTCTTTGTGACCCCATGGACTGCAGCCCACCAGGCTCCTCCGTCCATGGGATTTTCCAGGCAAGAGTACTGGAGTGGGGTGCCATTGCCTTCTCCGACTGAGCAACCAGGGAAGCTTAAAAGATGGCCATAGATTTTTATCTTTTCCTTTCTCCATATCTTTGCAATTCACCACCTCAGTGCCTTGCACCAAGACGCGGAGACTGTCTCTCTCCTTTCTGAACCCGTTGACTGTGTGGCTTGTCTCAGCCAGTGAAACATTATCAATTGTGACACAAACAAAGGCTTGAAAAGCATTTGTGCATTAAGGCTTGTTCTCCTGAGACTCTTAGAAACCACAAGAAGTCCGGGAACATCCATAGGATGATGAGGGACCCAGTGGTTGTCCTCTCAGCCAGCTAAACCCTGTGAGCAGAGCTGCCTAGCTGATGGGCAGCAGACTGCAGATGTCCAAATGACCCCAGCAGAAGAACTGGCTAGCTCTTCAGTTCAGTTCAGTCACTAAGTCGTGTCCGACTCTTTGTGATCCCGTGGACTGCAGCACACCAGGCTTCCCTGTCCTTCACTATCTCCCAGAGTTTGCTCAGACTCATTCATGTCCATTGAGTTGATGATGCCATCCAACCATCTTATCCTCTATCACCCCCCTTCTCCTGCCTTCAGTCTTTCCCAGCATCAGGGTCTTTTCCAATGAGTCAGTTCTTTACATTAGGTGGCCAAAGTATCAGAGCTTTAGCATTAGACCTTCCAATGAATATTCAGAGTTGATTTCCTCCAGAATTGACTGATTTGATCTCCTGCAGTCTAAGAGAGTCTCAAGAGTCTTCCCCAGCACCACAGTTTGAAAGTATCTCTTTCATTTAAGCTCTTGTTGGAGCAGAGTATTTTGGAGGGTAATGGTTGGAGGTGGAGAGTCTTTGGTTTCATCTATAACATTCCAGAATATTCTTATTTCTGGTGAATGAGCCTTGAGTTGTCAGTCCTGGAGCTACTTCTTCTGGTCCTATCATTTGGAAATTTGAAAAGAGTTTCTTGGATGGCTGATCTGTCACCTGTTAAACCATTCCCTGGTCATACAGAGGGCTGCACATCCCATCATTTGTGCTCAGACTCAGTTCCTACCAGGGAAGACAGGAGTAAATCAGCCATGGATTCCCTGAAAGCTTTTCAGATCAGCCACATGACTTTGCTCAGCTAAACCTTTGCCTTTTGATTGCAGCCATGAGTTATCCCCACACTCATATTATGCTGTTGCTAATGTCCTAAGGTAGGATTCACACTTGAGGAGGAAAGTGGGAGTTAGATTTCATTTTGGAAGAAGTGAACCTGGAGGAAGTTATGATCTTAGGGGTGTCTGGATAAGGGATATAGATATTCACTCCTTGTGTGATGTCTTGCTGCATAGGCATGACATACATCCACCAGCTTTTAAATTATTGTACAACTGTCTGTGCATAATGGACACGAGTAGCTTTTTCTTGTCTTCCTTTATTCCTCCTTCTTTTCACAGTGCCCTATTTCTCTTTTGACTGCTACCCTTTCACTGCATACAGTCTTAGTGGGACTCTTGTTCCAGGTACTTACTCATCCCTGATCAAGGTTGGCACATGGTCCAAGCTCAGCCCATGAAATGCTCTCATCTAAGAATTTGACAGTTAAACAAATGACACAAAGATATTGTTGTAGCTGGGTCTTATTATTGGAGGTTCTCTAAAGAGCCTGTCAGTCTGGTTATTCAAATGTATGCTCAGAAGTGGCCATGATCTTGTTCTCTTCTAGGTACATTTCCTTTAATTCTGTGGGCTACCCCTCCCCTCCCCATAGATTTATTCTTTGCTCAAGTTAACCAGAGTCAGCTTTTGTTGGCTGCAGCTAAAGAATGCGGGTTGATATACTTTTAGGCAAGGTTAGCACCTGCGTTGGTCACAAGTAATCTGGTTTTCCTCTACCTGGTCATATGGTTGACTGGCACTATCCTGCCTTCTTTCAGGTTAAGTGTGGCTGTATGATTTTCTCTGGTTGTGAAAGCTGACTGCAATCCAGGTAGAAGTTTCAAGGACCAGTGTAAGGTTCTCAATTATCTTTCTTCGGCTATGGTGATTATTGGTGAATGTAGCAAGACAGAGCCTCTGTCTGGCTCAGTCCCAAGTGATTCTGATGAACAAAAACTCTGTTTCTCCTCCCTTTACTTGTATTGTAACCTTGTTTTTACAAGGCACTGGGATTTTGGAAATGTATGTTACCATAGTGTAGCCTGTCCCATCTTGGCTTGGAAAGCACCCTACTTAGACAAGTCCACAACCCATGTCAATAATGCATCATGCAAACTACCTTTGTATTTCCCTACTCATTTGCCAAACCTCCATTCTCTATCCAGCCAGGGATGGATGCTGCTGCTGCTGCTAAGTCGCTTCAGTCATGTCCGACTCTGTGCGACCCCAAAGACAGAAGCCCACCAGGCTCCCTGTCCCTGGGATTCTCCAGGCAAGAACACTGGAGTGGGTTGCCATTTCCTGCTCCAATGCATGAAAGTGAAAAGTGAAAGGGAAGTCGCTCAGTCATGTCTGACTCTTAGCGACCCCATGGACTGCAGCCAGGCAAGAGTACTGGAGTGGGCCAAGGATGGATAGGTTTATACTTTTTAATGTCTCATGACAAGGCAAGAATGTTGCAGACATAACAACATTCAGTTATTCCATAAGTACATACTGAGTTCAGTTCAGTTGCTCAGTGGTGTCTGACCTTTTGCAACCCCATGCATGGCAGCACTCCAGGCTTCCCTGTCCATCACCAACTCCTGGAGTTTTCTCAGACTCATGTCCATCAAGTTGGTGATGCTATCCAACCATCTCATCCTCTGTCCTCCCCTTTTCCTCCTGCCTTCAATCTTTCCCAGCATCAGGGTCTTTTCCGATAAGTCAATTTTTCACCTCAGGTGGCCAAAGTACTGGAGTTTCAGCTTCAGCATCAGTCCTTCCAATGAATATTAAGGACTGATTTCCTTTAGGATTGACTGGTTTGATCTTGCAGTCCGAGGGACTCTCAAGAGTCTTCTCCAACACCACAGTTCAAAAGCATCAATTTCATGCTCAGCTTTCTTTATGGTCCAACTCTTATATCCATACAGGACTACTGGAAAAACCATACCTTTGACTAGATGGACTTTTGTTGGCAAAGCAATGTCTCTGCTTTTTAATGTGCTGTCTAGGTTGGTCATAGCTTTTCTTCCAAGGAGCAAGCATCTTTTAATTTCATGGCTGCAGTCACCATATGCAGTGATTTTGGATGCTATCAGAGATACAAAGAAATAGAACGTGCAATCTGAATGAACTAATAACCTAATTGGAGAGACAATACTCATATGGATTAATATCAAAGAAAGGCAATAATATAAGAAATACTGTACGGACTCTGCAA
This sequence comes from Bison bison bison, assembly GCF_000754665.1. Lineage (NCBI taxonomy): Eukaryota > Metazoa > Chordata > Mammalia > Artiodactyla > Bovidae > Bison > Bison bison. Next base: position 11,275,059 of record NW_011494752.1, read on the forward strand.
ATGCCTATTTAAGTGGTCAGGTCAGAAAGGCTATAAGACTCCAGGTGGAAGAGGCGATTTTGTTAAAGGGCAGCTTTTCCAATGAGGCAGAGATTTGGCCGGGTCTGAAAATTTGGGTTAAAATGGTTAGGGATCTTTCAGCAGAGAGGGGACAAAAATAACCAAAGTAACTCAGACTTGAGAAGAACAAGTTTTGAAAGTCAATTTGATTCAAATGGAAGGAAATTGTAAGAGAGAAAATTGGAAAAGCAATTTAGAGCTAGATTAGAGACAATCTCGAGTTAGTTTAGTAAATGTTCTGCAAATTCAGGAACCACATTCAGAATCCTCAAGTTGGGCAGGAAGATGGGAAAACAGGAGGTTTCGCTAGTCACATTTGTCTCCATTATTGGGAAAAGCAAATGCCTTTTGGGCTTCCCAGTTGGTGCTCACTGGTAAAGAATCCACCTGCCAATGGAGGAGACTTGGGTTTGAAGCCTGCGTTGGGAAGATCCCCTGAAGGGGGAAATGGCAACCCACTCCAGTATTCTTGCCTGGAGAATCCCATGGACAGGGAAGCCTGGCAGTCTATAGTCTATAAGGTTGCAAAGAGTTGGACATGACTGAGCGACTAAGCTTGCTCACAAGAAAGCCTTTCCAGAAGTCCCCAGCAAGCTTCTTCCATCTCATTGACCAAGCTGGTGTCTCCTGGCCATTCCTGGCAGCCAGAAAAGGCCAAAGATGCCATAGAAGAGCTTTTCTCACATTCAGAATGAAGATGGGCAAGGATGAAGAGGTCTGAGATCAAGAAGAACCTCAGAGAAATGAAAGTATCTGTTCCTTTCCTTCATGGCATCTCACAGGGGTTGTTATTGCTCTGTAATTTCATTAACATAGAAACTCTGTCATAATGAAAGGTCAAATCGGTATAGAAAGAGAACCAAGGGACTTCCCTGGTGGTCCAGGGATTAGGACTCCACACTTCCAGTGCAGGTGGCACAGGTTTGATCCCTGGTTGGGGAACTAAGATTCCACACGCTGAAAGGTGTGGCCAAAAAATAAAAGAAGGAAGCTGAGTGCCAAGAATATCCCAATATGTTTACTGTAATACAGAGGTTAAAAACATTAGACACAAGAGTGGTAAATGCTGTAGTCATTAGAGATGATCACCCAGTAAAGATGGGTCTTGAGCTGAGCTGGGGGAAGCCTTTAAAAGGGGGCCACATAATTCCAGCTCCAGGAGGATTTACAGTCTGTGGTGAGGTAAGTCGAACACACAGGAGACACGAGTGGCTAAAGCAACTCATAAATAGGCCCTAAAACCAGAGGGCATAGATGAAGTATTACAGACATTAAGAGAGAGAATTAAGGATTGATTCCACATTAGAATCTTTAGGGAAAGGTCCATGGAAGAGGTGATTTTTAGGCAGAGGCTTCAGAATTCGGTAGCACGATGATGGGAAAGGATGGTTCTGGGACAGGTTCATAGCAGGTATGGATCTTCGTTTATATATTTCAGTTGTGTGATGAATGCAACTTGACTTTTCTATAGTTCAATTAATTTCACTTTCTATTGCCTGAGTATGGGGGATGCAATGCCTGTGGGGAGGAGGAAGAAGGCATTGCAAAGAGGTTCTGGGGAATGATGCTCTTGATGTGATCTGTTTACACAGCATTTGCTGAGATGGTCCTTATTTCCCTTGCACAGCTCCAGCTGGTCCAGCAGGTGTTTCCATCATGTCTATGCCACTCCAGATGTAGGGGACCAATTCTGCATCTCTGACTAAGGCAGGCTCTGGGAAACTCTGTATGACTGTATAAAACCAATCTACCCTGACAGAGAGCTTCCCAGGTGGTGCTAGTGGTGAAGACCCAACCAGTAAATCCAGTGAGACATAAGATATGCAGATTTGATCCCTGGGTCAGCAAGATGAGCTGGAGGAGGGCATGACAACCCACTCCAGTGTTCTTGCCTGGAGAATCCCGTGGGCAGAGGGGCCTGGAGGGCTACAGTCCGTGGGGTTGCAAAGAGTTGGATACAACTGAAGTGACTTAGCATCCATGCCTGCACCTTGATATAACACACAGCCTTCTCTTTCCTGGGATTTACTGCCTGCATGGGACTCTTCCCCCAAAAGATGCCTCTGCCCTTTCATCTTGCCACATTTTAGAGATGTTTGCTTCTCTCTGGGGTCTCCTGGGGTGTGTGTATTTTCCCCTATACAGTCTGGAATTTAACAGTATGGTCAGGAGCCTGGAGGGCTGCAGTCCCTGGAGTTGCAAAGAGCCAGGCACAACTGAGCAGCTAAACAGTAGCAGCCTTCTCTTCGGTGGCTCAGTGGTAAAGAGTCTGCCTGCCAACAGTAGTCATGGGTCTGATCCCTGGGTCGGAAAGATCCCCTGGAGAAGGAAATGGCCACTCACTCCAGTATTCTTGCCTGGATCCCATGAACAGAGAGCCTGGCGGGCCACGGTCCATGGGGTCGCAAAGAGTCAGACACGACTTAGTGACTGAAGAGTAGCAGCAAAAGTTTTAATAATACATCCAAACTGAAACATCACATTTCACTTTTTAAAAATTTTAATAGGAAACATTTCAAATAGAGGAGTAGTGAGAATAGTAATGAACGTCTGTGTACCCATGTCACCCAATATTCACTGCTCCTAATCTCTTTCCATTCTTTGCACAATAATGTAAATCAATTGTATTTCAACTTCAAATACATAGAGTGGTTTCCCTCGTGGCTCAGTAGTAAAGAATCCACCTTCCAATGCGAGAGACATGGGTTCAATCCCTGGTCCGGGAAGATCCCATATGCTGTGGAGCAACTAAGCCCAAGCACCACAACTACTGAGCCTATGCTTTAGAGCTTAGGAGCTGCAACTACGGAGCCCGCAGGCTGCAGCTGCTGAAGCCTGCACGCTCGAGAGCCTCTGCTCCACAGCAAGAGAAGCCTGTGTTCCACAACTAGAGACTGGCCCGCTGCTGCCACAACCTGAGAAAAGCCCATGCAACGACAAAGACTCAGCACAGTCCCAAATAAATATAAATTATTATTTATTAATATATAGACTTGAAAAGCAAAAAAAGAAAGCCCAAACATCTTTTCATTCCTAAGAACGGTTACGTCTTTATCTTTAGAGACAGAGAGAAATTGTCTTGAAGCAAAACTTGACTTTTTCCCCCTCCTACCTGGTGAAATTTTAGTGAAATTTGACTTCTGCATCTAGGTTCAGAAGTCAGTTGTACTGAGATGTTTTCAAGAGGGTTGATTTTAGACAAGTCTACTGTTTTATTTTCTGGGCACTAACTCACTGCCTCAAGCTGAGCTTTTCCTCCTTGTAGACACAGGGACCCAGTGTAGAAGGAGAGATTTTCCCCCTCAGGGTCCTTCTTGATGAAATGGCGGTAATGGAACTTGGCTGTGAGGCTAGCCAGGTAGCGTTGCCCTGCCTTGGGACTCCACGGAGACCATTATATATAATCACAGAGTGTCACCGGCATGACATGAATGATTATGCAAAACTCTACGCCCAATTTCCAAGTGGCTCCACAATTTGACAAAATGATGTGGCCATTTGTGAAATGCAAGCCAGCAAGGGGAAATGAGTGGTATAGGATTTCTGCAGAAGTGACAAGCTCATCCGAAAGCAAGACCCCTTCCAGCCGACAAATTGTGCATGGCACAGATTTCTCCCTAGAGCGAACCAGCCGTATGAAGGATGAGTTTGT
>NW_011494752.1:11278870-11279110 GCF_000754665.1 Bison bison bison
GAAGGATGAGTTTGTGTCCAGCTGTCACTGGGAGGCATTTTGGATGAATTTTTAACCAGTGGTGGCACAACCAACCTGGGCTCCTTTGGGGGTGGGATGAAACTCTGCCTGTCCCCCAATCTCATGAGAAGACGTTTCAGGATGGGGTAAGTCTGCTCCAAGCTCCCAGCAGCTGGACATGTGGTGGACCCACCTGCCTGCTCACCACACGCGTAGGGTCCCGCTTGCTGGATGGCGTCT
>NW_011494752.1:11279210-11281847 GCF_000754665.1 Bison bison bison
GGGGCTTGTCCACACTGGAAAGAGTGAGATTTTATTCCTGCTCCCAGTGCATGCTCAGTCACTTCAGTAATGTCCAACTCTTTGCGACCCTATGGGCTGTAGCCCACCAGGCTCCTCTGTCCATGGGCTTTCCCAGGCAAGAATACTGGAGTGGGTTGCCATTTCCTTCTCCAAGGGATCGTCTCGACCCAGAGATCAAACCCATGTCTCCTTGGTCTTTTGCATTGCAGGCAGATTCTTCTCTGCTGAGCCATAGGGGAAGCCCCTCCCTCATCCAGACCTGAGAGTAATTCTAAGGGAAGAGTAGAAAAAGAAGTCAGGGTATTCAGATTTAGCAGCATTTACTGGGTCCACTGGGCCCCCCGAGTGGTTCAGTGGTATAGGACCTTGCTTGCCAATGCAGGAGACATGGGTTCAATCCCTGGGTGGGAAGATTCCTTGAAGTAAGAAAGGGCAACCCCCTCCAGTGTTCTTGCCCAGGAAATCTCAAGGACAGAGGAGCCTTGTAGGCTACAGTCCATGGATCCCAAAGAGTGAGACTTAGCGACTAAACAACAACGACTGGGTCCCCTGTCCTGAGCCACTTCATCTAACATGCTCAGGAAGGTGCCTGCTCTGGATTGTGCAGGGCAAAGTCGAGGGAACGCCATGCCCTAATGATACCCAGCAAGTCATTCATTAGGTGTTCCAAGGACAGATGGACTTCGGTGGGACAGATTCATTATTGGTCACTGGGAGCCTGGCTCTGAAACATTTCTGGAGCTCTGACCTGTGACTGAGCATTTCTGGACCTCTGTTTTCTTATCTGTAAAATAGGAACACAAAGTAGATCACCCTGCTCTCATCTTTCTGGGACAGAAAACGTTAACATTCTGTGGTTTTGGGTTATTTAGTACATCCTTTCTTAACACGGCTAGTGGGGAGTTCCTAGGCAGGGCTGGTCCTTCTCTAGGTCGTGACATGGCTTTAAACAAGAGAAGACAAGAAAAAACCCAACATCATGGGAAGGGAATTCTCCTGGTGCTGACACATGGCCCCTTTCCTTTCTTATGCATCCAGAGTTTGATGTGACAGTGGAAAGAGTCGAAGTTTTGAATTATTGTCATTGGTTCCTTAGTAGACCTTCAGGGAGCAGAGGTTTTTTGAAGGTCCAGGGTCCTGCACAAGGTCACAGTGGCTGCACACAGCTGATCCGTGGGAAGATTTCTGTGGACGCAGCCCGGAGTTGTCTTACTCTGAGCAGTATGCAAACCCTTGATCTACCAACAAACTGCTTGATCTTGATAAAACTCGTGCGTCAACATGCAGACCAGGTCTCTTCATCTCCCATCCACGTCCACCTTCCAAATTTGGGATCTCTGTTTCCAGATGTTTCTTTCATGGCATCAGGGACCAAAAGGGCCATGGCGGGGGGATGAAAATGTCCCCTGCTTCTTGCTTGTTTTGAGGTTCAGGGTGCAACCACGCTCTCTAATTCACACACCACCCACCCACGTGGAAGACTGGGCTGTCGGGTCACCTTCTGAGTCCTTTAAACGTTCCTGTAAAGCTCTAACTATAGGGAACAAAATGTGGTTTCTTTTCAGTTGTGACCAGGAGGCTGGTCGTTGTGCTCAGTGGCGTGTGGTTTTAATTAATCGTCAGCATTTTGAACTCTAGCCAGGCTGATGGCGACTCCTCAGCCAGAGCTGGAGTATCAGCAGACTCTGGGCCCTTCCTGGATGTTCCACGTGAGCGGAGATTTTCAAGTTGGACCTCTTTTGTCCTCTACCAGTGGGGATGGGAGGGGTAGGAAAAGCAAGTGACTTGATAACATCTTTAGAAACCAAGTAACGAGCCATTAGGAGGACTAACAATAAATAAATGCATTTTCCATTCAGTGTCTCTGTGGCAATCCAGACGAGCATATGACTAGGAAAATGTAATGAAAGCAATTGTAACTCTTTTGGTGGAGAGGTAATTACAGTCTAGGGCTGCCTGACTGATGAAAATTACACTGCTTATAATAAATTGCCACACAGCTAAGTCTTTTCTGAAGTCCTTAGTATGATTTGTGTTTGTGCACTTACTTAAAACATCAGGGAACAATTTATAAACATGAGCCTCTTTGGACACTGCCAGGATCGGCATTTACGATTAGAGAGCCTGTTTAAGGTTTCCTGATTTATAGAGGATAGATCATGTTTTCCCGACACTCTCATGGTCAATTACAGACCTGCATGGTGCATTTGGTAACTTAAAAGTAAATTTAATTTTTTTTTTTTTTTTTGTAGTATTTGTGAGCATGCCAAGTCAGGAAAACATTTTCTTTCAGAATTAGGGGAAAGATGTTTCCAAGAGAGCTTACTATTGATGCCGCAGATGGGGGTGGGGAGCAAAATCATGCCTTGTCTGTCTTCCCGTGACATAAACATTAGGGACTTCCTTATGGAAATAAAGGAGGCTGAACCCGGCACGCGAGTCCCCAAGCCCTTGTCATAGGAAAGTTCAAGACGGCCAATAGTTGTAGTGACATTGCCTTTGAGGCCACAAGAACCAATGTGATGGATCAGAAGGAGCCTTGGGCTAGAAGTCACAGGACACAGATTCTAAGCCCAGTTGTGCTCTGGCAAATCTCTTTCAGTTTTTTTATTTTAT
>NW_011494752.1:11281947-11305277 GCF_000754665.1 Bison bison bison
ATATATATATATAATTTTGTTTATTTACTTGGCTGTGCTGGGTCTTTGCTGCTGTTTGGGTTTTCTCTAGTTGTGGAGAGCAAAGGTTACTCTCTAGCTGTGGTGTGCAGGTTTCTCTTAGTCAAAGCTTTGGTTTTTCCAGTAGTCATGTACGGATATGAGAACTGGACCATAAGGAAGGCTGAGCACCAAAGAATTGATCTTTTCGAATTTTGGTGCTAGAGAAGACTCTTGAGAGTCCCTTGGACTGCAAGGCGATCAAACCAGTCCATCCTAAAGGAAATCAACCCTGAATATTCATTGATAGGACTTGATGCTAAAGCTGAAGCTCCAATACTTTGACTACCTGATGTGAACAGCTGACTCATTGGAAAAGACCCTGATGCTGGGAAAGATTGAAGGCAGGAGAAGGGGATGACAGAGGATGAGATGGTTGGATGGCATCACTGACTCAATGGACATGAGTTTGAGCAAATTCTGGGAGATGATGAAGGAGAGGGAAGCTTGGTGTGCTGTATTCCAAGAGGTCCCAAACAGTCGGACACAATGAAGTGACTGAACAACAAGGACAATAATTCAGCACACTTTCTTGCAAACTGGTGGTTTAACATTTGTCTTCACACCATTGGATTGAAGAATTTGGATGATTCCCTTCTGCTCTGGCAGCTGGAACCTTCTCACATACTCTTGGGAAGAAAAACACCCAGAGCAAATGCTTGTATATCAATTTTACCTCTTGCTGGTAGGTTGTTATACACGGGGGGTGGGGGCAGTGGCCTCTTGATTTTTCCATCTTGAGTTGTATGGAGTTGCCTGAGAGAGTGAGGTGATCCTGAAAAGAAATTGTAAATGCGTTCTCTTCCATGGGCTCATTCAGTTTAGTGGGAAGATCTAATATCCGCAGTGATGCCCGGAGCACTGCTTGTCCAGGCATGCACCAACACCATCATTATTGCTCAAGAATGTATTAGAAATGCAGATTCTCAGGTTCCAACTTAAACCTACCCAGAAACTCTGGGGTTGGGCTCCGCAACTATTTCAACAAGCCCTCCAGCTGACCGTTATGCAAGCTAATGTTTCTAGAACCCCTGTTCCAAAGAGATGCACGAAAGACCATGAAATGATGTTTTGTAAAAATTCTACAATGGCAGAGTTGGATGGTTGTGACGCAGATCATAGGGTCCACCAAAAATATTTATTATTTGGTTCTCTACAGAAAAATTTTGCCAACCCTTTCACTTGGCCATTACCTGCACACACATTTACATATTATATGCACACATACATACACACATGGATGAGTGAACTTGAGCATATTTATAAATTATTATTACATCTTGGAGGGGTCACCTTTACCCGTCATCACCTCTTTCTCACATCCCACTACCTGCTCAAAGCTCTAACGTCTTTCATTCCCTCAAAGCTACTCTTTTCCCAGGTCGTGGAACACCTTGTTATTGGTAAATTCAAGGGACACTTTGGAAAATCCTAACTCCCACTCCTTTTCTGCATTCTTTGTTACAGTTGATCATCACCCCCAATTTGCAGCTTTCTCTTTTGTCTGTGTCTCTGCCTCTTTGCTACATTTTCCTGGTTGTCGTTTTCCTTTATGGACCCTCCTTTCATTCTGCAGGAAGGGAAATCAAAAGACAGCTTCGTTGTATTTCTTCGATCACTGTTCCAGCTGAACACCTGTCTCAAGGAAGGTGCCCTGGAAACAGACCTGAAATGGGCTGGCTGCCATGTGTCAGTTGGGAAGGCACCTTGGGGGCGTCACCTGAAAGCTGGAGAGCAGAGGAGGCCTGGGCGGAGGAAGAGAGGCAGAGTCACCTTCAGAGCTGTCCCGACTCAAGGCCAGGGGGCCTATGGGTTGTAACCCCTCCTTTGGCCAGTCACTGTGTGTGATCTGTCGCAGGGGAGGGACACCACCTTGGGAGTGACCGCTGCCTTTGCTGGAGGAAGGTCCACCGAGGGACTCAGGCAGCCAATACTCGCAGCGGCTGGCGGACAGAGCAGAGCATGTTCACCCTCAGCCTACACGCCTTTTGCATATTGGCGAATGCAGCATTCTGCATGGAGCAGACACGAATCTCTGTTGAATAAATCACTGCATCTCTCTTTCTTCTTTAGTCCATGCCCTGTACCCTTTTTTTTTCACTTTATGTAGCCACATTTATCTTTTTTTCTCCTTCCTTTGCAAAGTCCTGCTTACATTTTAAAAACATGAACTCTTCATCAAATAACAACATATCTTCTCCTATTTGCCGCTTGCCTTTCGATTTCACTGGTTTCGCTTTTGCGATATACAAAAGGGCTTTCTCATTTTTATATGATCCAAACTACCTGTCTTTTCTAGGTGACATGTTTAGTAAATCTTTACAATCCCTAGATCAGAGAACACGAATTTCTCCCTATTTTTTTTTACCTGGTTCTTTTTAGGTTTTATTTCTTATATTTTTACTCTTCAACCCATCTGGAAATTATTTTGGTTTAAAGCATGAGGTAGAGATCTAACTTAATGTATTTTTTTTTTTCCCAAGGAAGATCTCTTTATATCACTCCAAGGAGTGTGGATTCTATTTGGAAGTTAATGTGGGCAGGGGAGTTCCCTGAAGAGAGCTGAACCAGGGCAGTGATGCGATCCGGTCCTCTCTCAGGAAGGGCACATGGTCTTTATGGCACCGGGATGCACGCAGATGTTTTTAGGGGTGTGGGCCTTCCAGCCTCTCCCATCACCTGGTTTTCTCCACCTTCCTGGAAGGCTGGCCTTGCTTTCCAATGATTAAAGCTGGACCCACTGACACTGCAGGGATGCCTCAGAGAACCCATCATTAATTTGCTCCAATTCGGTACTTGCCAGAAGCTGGCTGGAGACATTTGACGTGTGTTCGAGAGCACCGAGGGCTCATGTTAAACATCCATTCATCCACATTCTTTGAGCTCAAGGCCGGTATTGAGTTAGCTTTTCAGAGAGCCCTGTGTCTGGTCCATATTATCTCAGTCCCCTTCAGAAATGCTTCCACTCCATTAAGATTTAATGCCATTTCCCCGACTTTTATCTAAGGGCCATGTGAGAAACATCCATTTCAAGAAACTTTCTGTATCTTTCAGAGAAACATATGGCCGCTGGGGTTTCCTTTGTTTGAAGAAAATATTTTACATGTGTTTTCAGATTAAAATTTATCTCAAGTTCTCTTTGGAATTTATAACCGAGGAACATGCAAATGAACGATGAGAGGGTTTCTCCGAGAACTTCCGAGAGGTGCTTTGAATACTCAGCAGGTTCTGTTCAGTTTGGGCTGCTCGAACAGAACACCACAGGCTGGGTGGCTTCAAGAGCAAACATTTAATTCTCGGAGTTCTGGAGCCTGGGAAGCCCAAGATCAAGGTACCGGCAGACATGGTGTCTGGTGAGAGCCCAGTTCCTGGTTCATAGATGCCATCTTCTCCTTGTATCTCCATGTGAGTGAGAGAAAAATATTCTTCTCCTGCCTCTTCTAATAAAGGGCATCCATGCAGGCTCTGCCCTCATGAGTCACCCACCTCCCAAAGACCCCATCTCTAAATACCATCACATTAGAGGTTAGTATTCTAACATAGGCATTTTGGCAGATATCAAACATTCAGTCCGTAAAAAACCCTGTGGGCTCAACCCCATCAAGGGTTCCAGAATTTACTTCTGTTTTACACAGGCTGGATCTGATCAGAAGGCAAGGGGTTGGTCCTGTCTTGATGGAGCTGGAGGGTCCACTTGCCCCATATTATTCAACTTTCCTTGCTTGTACCGAAGCCTGATTCCACCTCGACTGGTAACAGCCCCTGTGATACCAGAGCCCTCGACTGTCTCATAGGCATTCACATGTAATATAATTCCTTGTCCGTATCTTCGAGCCCCTTCTGGAGCTTGAGTCCCATGGGGCCTTTCTCATCCATTGGTCTGTCCTCAGTGGCTGGTGCCAAGTGTGGCTGTACCACAGCAGGTGTTCAGAAGGCCTTTGTGGGATGCGTGAGTGATAGGGGGGTTTATGAAGTTAAAAACAGGATGCAGGGGAGTCCTGAGGTGGAACTTCAGACTGGAATTAAAAAGAGAAGTGATCAAAGACATTTTCAGAGTCCCTTGGGATTGGTTAGACATTTTTTATACCCATTTCATGTCTTCATTGTTTCACTTAGTCCTTCACTCCATCATTCATTCCTCATCCTTTGTTTTTTTAATTACACTAAAAAAAAAACTTTACGTATTTTTGGCTATGCTGGGTCTTCGATGCTGCTTGGGCTTTTCTCTAGTTGTGGTGTGAGGGTTAGGGTTAGGGTTAGCATTGCAGTGGCTTCTCTTACTGTGGAGCATGGGCTTTAGGGTCCTCGGGCTCAGTAGAGGTGGTGCATGGGCTTAGTCGCCCTGCTGCATATGGGATCTTCCCAGACCGGGGATGAAACCATGTCCTCTGCGTTGGCAGGCAGATTCTTACTACTGAGTCACCAGAGAAGCCTCATTTCTAGTTCTGTCTAAATTCACTCACAAATTAATATTTGGTTGTTGGTTTGAGCACCCTCTCCCCACTGGTGACTATAGGAGATGCTTACTTGAAATTTCTAACACAGGGCTCAGAAAACAGAGTCTTACAAGCCAGATTGGCCCCCCGCACGTTTTCATATGGACCTCCGAGATAGGAATGGCTTTTAGATTGTAAAACTATTTTAAAAAGTCAAAAGGGAAGTGACGTGTTGTGACTCATGAAACTCAGGTGAGGTAAAAGTTTCAGTCATGTGTGCGGTTTTGCTGGAGCATCACCTGGCTCAGGTGTTTCCACACTTTGCCTACAGCTGCTTCCATGGGATGTGATAGTCAATTTTATGTGTCAACCAGACTGGATGGATGAGGCCCAGAGAGTTGGTGAAATGCTCTTTCTGAGTGTGTCTGTGAGGTGTCCTGGAGGGGGTTAGCATTTGATTCAGAAGGTCACCTTCAGCAGTGGAGTGAACATCATCCAGTTCATTGGAGCCCAAAAGGGACAAAAAGGAGAAGGAAGGGCAACTTCTCTCTGTCTTCTTGAGCTGAGACGTCCATCTTTTCCTGGCTTTGGATATGAGATCTCCTGGTTCCCAGGCCTTCTAACTTGGACAGAATGACAAACTTTCTGGTTCTCCAGTCTGCAGATGGTGGATTGTGGGACTTCTCTACCTCCACAAACATGTGAGCCAGTTTTCACAATAAACCTCATTACCTGTATCTATGTCTAGCTAGCTATCTCTGCCCATCCTTCTGCCCATCTATCCATCCCTCCACCCATCCATCCACCCATCCATCTACCTACCCATCTATCATCTATCTATATGTCTCTCTGTCTATCTATATCTGTCTATCTATCTCCATCCATCCATCCATCCCTCCAACCCATCCACCCATCCATCTACCTACCCATCTATATATGTATCATCTATCTATCTCTATCTATCTATATATCATCTCTCTCTATATTTCCATCCATCCATCCCTCCATCCATCCACCCACCCATCCATCTATATATCTATCATCTATCTCTATATATATCTGTATCTATCTATATATGATCTCTTTCTATCTATCTATATCTATCTATCAATCTCCATCCATCCATCCACCCATCTATCCATCTATCTATCTAATCTATCTCTATCTATCTGTAGAGGAATGCCTAAGATATTTACTCTCTGGCCCTTTGTAGGAAACGCTTGCTGCCTCCTGTTCCGACACAAAAAGCACACACTCAAAACCCAGGGCACATGCCCGGGAGGCCCTGGCTCTGAGCGGTGAGGATGAAAAGCAGGGAGGGACGGAGCAGGGCTGACTGCGTTTCCAGGCGAGGCTGGGGTCTGCAGATCCTGTGAATCAGACAGATGACGGGGCAGGAGTGGGAAAGTGAAGCAGCCGATGAAGCCCAGGCAAGTACAAGCTCAAGTCCAAGAAGGCAGCTGAAGCAGGAATGGCCCTGGAGGCCAGGAAGGGTCCAGGAAAACAAAGCTTCCGCTGGGAGAAGCAGAGGATCAGCCTTGCCAAGGGAGCGGAGGAACCAGCACCTCACTCATTCCTACAGCGGAAGCTGCACTTTGGTAAAGCCAGGGCAGAGTCAGGGCTGGGGGCGGGCCTCCTGGCAAGATCATTCACTGCCGAGATCGAGGGAGGAACTTCTTGGAAAGATATGAAAGCTGGAATTTACAACATGAGGAAATGTACTGAAGCTATTATTAATATTAACAAGCGCCTCCACAGACTTCTGTCTCAGGGTTGTTAAAGCGCTTATCTTTTCAGCATCTGAACACGCTAATGCAAACATGACATATATGCTGCAAGGAAGGAAAAAGAAATATAATGAGGGGGCACCTGTTTCAACCCTGGATTTCATACGACATTGGTTTACATGGCGACAACCCGCAATTTGTTCGGGGAAGTCACTCTGTAAGGGGACCTGACATTCCTTTGTGATTTGAGAGGAGATAAAAATCTCATCAATGCTTTTTGGTGGGATATTGATTTTTCGTTCCACTTCTCCCTGGCAGATCGAGAAAACTGAGTTCTGTGTGCTAATGGAATCGAAGTGGGAATGTTAAATACAAATAGTTCTGCACCATTACCCCCAAGGAGCTGTCAAGATGCTTCATTTCCATGTTGGCGTAGCCCGAATATTCCTTCAGATAAAGGGGAGCTGGAACTGACAACCTCAATTTCATAAGGCAGGAATTTTAAGCCCATTGTGTGTTTTTATTTCTAAATAGTTTTATATTCTGCTTCAATATGCATAAAAAGGAAGGCATGACCCTGGTTGGAATATAGATTCTACCAGAGACGGCTGTGCTGTACAATGTTAAGCAAAACTCTTAATATTTAGGAAGCTATATGAAAGCTGGACATGGGGTGGAGACCTTTCTACTTGAATGCGGAAAAATAGACAGGACTAGAGAGACCATAGAGAAATATATTTTAAGTAGCTTTGTCTGTGTTTTGTCTCTTTGCTGTTGTAATGAGGGAAGGAAGAAGTAGGAGAAGATCATACTAAAGAAGCCAGGATACATCCATCCCACACCCCTGTGCTTTCCTTCCTCTGTCACGAGGGAGAAGGATAAAGCGAGACTGCTCTCTGGATGTCTGGTCAATTCCCAGCGTCCACGAGACGAAGCCTGCATCCTAGAAATGCGACTCTGTTCCTGTGACTCCTCTGATCTCCGCTTTGGTCCAATGCTCACGACCTGCACATGATTTGATTCAGTCCGTTCTGTGCCTCTGATCTCGCGATCCCTAACTGGGTCCCTTCCAAGTTCTTTGTCTAAGTTCCCCTCACCGCCCCCCATCCCCCGCTGACAGTGACAGCCTCAGCTAGGTGTCGGGTCTGGGAGGAGAGGTGTCCTGTTTGAAGGCGTCTTAAATCTTCCTTGATCATCAACAATGGTGTCTCTTTTTCTCTTTTTCTTTTTAAAGATATATACATTTTTTGACTTGGGCCATTTTAAAAGTCTTTATTGAACTTGTTACAGCATTGCTTCTGTTGTTTATGATCTGGGGTTTTGGCCATGAGGCATGTGGAATCTTAGCTCCCCGACCAGGGATCAAACCCTTACCTCATGCATTGGAAGATGAAGTCTTCACCACTGGACCACCAGGGAAGCCCCTACTTTTGAATCTTTCTGTTGGACCCCCTCCCTCCCGGCACACAGTGAGCTAAGGAGTCCATGAGATGACCAGGTGAGGCCACTGCAGAGGACTCTGTCTGCGTGCATACTGCTCTTTGTCTTTTCAGGCAAAGGAGGGTCGCTGTGAATTTGCATGCGTGCATACTAAGTCGCTTCAGTTGTGTCCGACTCTTTGTGACCCTATGGACCCTAGCTCACCAGGCTCCAGTAGGTTTCCATGCCCTCCTCCAGGAGATCTTCCCAACCCAGGGATCAAACCTGTGTCTCTTAAGTTTCCTGTGTTGGGAGGCGGGTTCTTTACCACTAGTATCACCTGGAAAGCCCGCTCTGAGTGTACCTTTTTATAAAGCTCTCAGCTCTTTCCTTCATTCTATTCTGCAGACACTTCCCAGCTTTCTACTAAGCAGGAGTCCCAAAGAACATGAGAAAGCAGTTTGCCACATTCAAGGCTACTTGCTGTCACACTCAGACAGGTATAGGAGCACCCACACATTCTCGAACACACAGACACACGCCTCTCCGCATTCTTGGGTAAATTTTCTCTTATGAAAAGTAGCTGAAACTCCCTGGGGAAATTAATTATTGCTATAAAGAAAAAGGGATGCTGTTGGCCTTGGCCCCGAGATAAGCATCAGCCACAGGAGATTTGAGTCATGCTCGGAGGAATGCATTTCCCCATGGGAGTAGTAAAACCCTGGCAGCTCTGGCCTCCTGCCCAGAGGCACTGTCTCCCAATGCCGTGTACGGGGATTCTGTTGAGAGATTCTCAGCGTCTGTTCTCTACAGTGGACATGCTGTTTTGATTAAGTCCAACCAAGAAGAGTGAATGGTTACCTAAGGAATGTGGGACTGTCTCCCTCACTGGTGCTAGTGGTAAAGAACCCATTTGCCAATGCAGGGGATGTAAGAGACAAAGGTTTGACCCCTGAGTCTGGAAGATCCCCTGGAGTAGGGCATGGCAACCCACTCCAGTACTCTTTCCTGATGCTGGAAAAGATTGAGGGCAGGAGGGAAAGGGGGCGACAGGATGAGCTGGTTGGATGGCACCATTGACTCAATGGACATGAGTTTGAGCAAACTCCGGGAGATGGTGAAGGACAGGGAAGCCTGGCATGCTGCAGTTCATGGGGCTGCAAAGATTTGGACATGACTGAGCAAATGAACAACAGCAACCAATTTTTAAAAGTCAGCTTAGATTACCCAAAAACATTGTACTGACAAGTCAAAGCTTATCTTTCCTTCCTTTCTTCCTTCTCTCTTTCTCTCTAGGTTTTGGCTGTATCATACGGCAGGCAGCATCTTAGTACCCTGACCAGGGACTGAAACCATGCCTCTTGTGATGGAAGCTCAGCCCCTTAACCACTGGACATCCAGGGAATACCTCCACCACCCCCCGCCAACCTGTCTTTAGATTATACCTAATTTTTGGACCTCAACTTTATAGTCTTTGAACTGAATGATATTTTTGAAGTGTCTTCATTTAGAGTAGATGTTAATAAATGGAACTGACCCCCCCCAAAAGGATATTGTGGTCAAATAAATTTTGGAAACACTGGATTAAACAAATTTAAAGACACTTCTTTACTGGAGGGCTTCTTGGAGCCCTAAATATTCTAAGGCTGCACTGTCTGATGCAGCCTCTTGATACACGTGGCTATTAAGGACTTGAAACATGGCTTGTCTGTGTTGAGATGACGTGCTGTACCTTAAAATACACAGTGGGTTTCAAAAGGTTAGTATTATGAGAAAGAATGTAAAAATATCTCATTAATAATTTTTATATATATTGCATGTTGGATTGCTAATAGTTTAAATATATTGGGTTACATAAAAATATTATTAAACTTAAATTTATTTTTCAAAATGCGACTCCTCTAAAAATATCTTAAATTACAAATGTAACCAACATCATAGTCCTGTTGGCCGGTGCTGGTCTCCTGTATCTTGTGCTCATGCGAGAGGTGAATGCAATTTAAGCGTCTCCAGAATTTATTTGACTTCAGATTCTTTTTAATCAGGGAGGAGCTCATGGAGTCATTGCTCCGTGAAATATACTTGAGGAAAGTGATCCAGCTCTCACACATGATTTTGTGATATTGTGAGGGGGGAAGGAGCAGGGATCTGTGTTTCTTCTCTGCCTTCGACTTTGGCCAGAGGCCCTCGCGGCTCCTGGGGAGGTGGCCCTCAGGGCAGCTCAACTCAGTTCTTGGCCAGAGTTCTGGCCTTCTCACTTTTTCAAGGGTTTCCCTGGTGGCTCAGGTGGTAAAGAATCTGCCTGTGATGTGAGAGACCCTGGTTCGATCCCTGGGTCAGGAAGATCCCCTGGAGAAGGGAATGGCAACCCACTCCAGTATTATTACCTGGAGAATCTCATGGACAGAGGAGCCTGGTGGGCTAGTCTATGGGGTCACAAAGAGTCGGACACAAATGAGTGACTAACACGCCTATTCAAAGCTTCCTCACTGGGGACTTCCCTGGCGGTCCTGTGGTTAAGACTTTGCCTTCCAATGCAGAGGGTGTAGGTTCGATCCCTGGTCAGGAAATTAAGATCCCTCATGCTTCCTGGTCAGAAAACCAAAACATAAAACAGAAGCAATATTGTAACAAATTCAATAAAGGCTTTAAAAATGGTACATATCAAAAGAATCTTAAAAAGAACAAAACTTCCTCACCTATTTCTCTTCCTTAGTTTTTAAGACTTTTTTTTTCTTCAATTTATTAATTGATAGTAATTGACATAATCCAATTCAATGAGTTCTGAGAAATAAATACACAAGTATGGCCATCATCATAATCAAGACAGACAACATTTCCATCATCCTACATTATACGGGCTGACACAGGAGATGCAGTTTCGGTCCCTGTGTGGGGAAGATCCCCTGGAGGAGGGCATGGCAACCCACTCCAGTATTCTTGCCTGGAGAATCCCACGGAGCCTGATGGGCTACGGTCCATGAGGTCACAAAGAGTCCAACATGACTGGGCAACTAACACTTTGAGTTATATACAAGTCCGGCTGATGCTTTTGAATTTTCTTTTCTATGTGATAAAAGTGATATGTCTTCATTACAGGGAAACTTCCCCTTTCCATGACCCTAAGAACTGGCCTGACCCAATATACCTTGCTTAACTGTCTGTCACCTGTTAACTGACCTCACATCCCACTCAAAGGCTTCATTTCTGCCTCAGGCTCTGGGGATTCTACCAAAGGGGTGTTTTCAACACTCACTCCATTAAATTCTGGAACATTTGGTTAAAATCTATTCCCTACCTTATAGTAGCACCTCATAAAATTGCCCTGGAATCCAGATCTGGCTCCTGAGAAGTGGGCGAAAATGGTTTCTCCAAGCAAGCCGAGGCTGCTACACAGACCCCTGGTTCTTCCTGGAGCAGCCTGTGTCTGTCAGGGAGCCCACTCCGGCACGGGAGCATCTCGGGCTCACAGAGCTGGCCTGGGGCTGGCAAGGCCCACAGCCACCCTCACCATCCCCCCTGCTGCGGACGGGAAGCTTTTTATGACATGCAAGGAGTCTCCCATGTCTTTGAAAGCAGCCATCTTTTCCTAAATGAATCATGCATGGAGGCAAGAGTACAAACATTGTTTCATCCTTGATACTCTACTCATCTTCTTTTTTATTTTTAATGGAAGGATAATTGCTTTACAATATTGGTTTGATTTCTGCCATACACCAGCATGAATTGGCCACAGGTGTACATATGTCCCCTCCCTCTTGCACCTCCCTCCCACTTCCCACCCTTTCCTACCCTTCTACGGCTTCGCTGATAGCTCAGTTGATGTAAAGAATCCACCTGCAATGCAGGAGACCCTGGTTCGATTCCTGGGTCGGGAAGATCCGCTGGAGAAGGGATAGGCTACTCACTCTAGTATTCCTGGGCTTTCCTTATGGCCCAGCTGGTAAAGAATTCACCTGCAATGTAGGTGACCTGGGTTTGATCCCTGAGTTGGGGAGATTGCCTGGAGAAGGGAAAGTCTACTTACACCAGTATTCTGACCTGGAGAATTTCATGGACTGTATAATCCATGGGGTCACTAAGAGTTGGACACAACTGAGTGACTTTCACTTTCAGGTTGTAATAGTACTTCTTCTTTTAGTTTTGTTCTCTTTAAGATACATATTATTTTTTAACTATCTACTTATTCATTTGCTGCATGTGGTCTTAGTTACTGCATGCAGGATCTTTGCTGTGTCATGTGGGACCTTTTGTTGTGTCGTGGGCTCTGGCGAGCACAAGCTCAGTAATTGTGGCTCACAGGCTTAGTTGCTCCACAGCATGTGAGCCCTTAGTTCCCTGATTTGGATGGAACCTGCGTCCCCTGCTTTGCAAGTCAGACTCTTAACCACTGGACACCAGGGAAGTCCCTCTACTCTATTTCCAAAAGGTAGCTAACCAGTTATTATTCTGATTTCTATGAACTCAGAAAGGTCTTTGCTCTTAAATTCACATGGGGTCCATGGATGCTCAGGTCTAGGATGGGTTGGTGGCTTTTCCACAGGCTCAGAAAGCTTCTCCAGGCAGGAGTACAGGGAGACACTCAGCCCATCCCCTTGCTTTAGGGATGAGGCTATGAGACTTAGAGCAGCATAAACACCAGATTCAGGTTTCCCTCTGTGCTCTTTCCTCAGCTCAGTGGGACTCTGGTGAGGATCAGGCAGAAATTCTTAAGGGCAACCTAGGTATGCCATGGACACAAATACATACCTTCAAGGCCTTCCCTTGTGGCTCAGTTGGTGAAGAATCTGCCTGAAATGCAAGAGACCCGGGCTTGATCCCTGGGTCTGAAAGCTCCCCTGGGGGAGGGCAAGGCAACCCACTCCAGTATTCTTGCCTGGAGAATCCCACGGACAGAGCAGGCTGGTGGGCTGTGTCCATGGGGTTGAAAAGAGTCAGGCACAACTGAGCGAATAGCACAACAGCACAGACCCTCAGAGGGGCCCAGCGGGACCCTAATGTCATCTGTTCAGCTCTGTCTGGACAGCTCATTAAAGGCTTCCAAAATGCTCTGAACTTGCTGCTTGACTAAAACCTTTGGGCGCTGACTCTGAGGGCTATAAAATAACTCTTGGTCCCCCACGTAGACTTTGTTGGATGTCTGTGAACACCATGTGTGGATTCTGCTGGCCTCCATCTCTGTTTGGCTTTACTCTTCTAAAGGTTTGGTGATTTCTCCTTGTTTCTACCCTGTTCCACACTGAATTCTTCAGCAGGGCTTCCCTGGTAGCTCAGTGGTAAAGAATCTGCCTGCAGTGTAGGAGATGCGGGTTCAATCCTGGGTTGGGAAGATCCCCTGGAGAAAGAAATGGCTATCCACTCCAGTATGCTTGCCTGGAGAATCCCATGGACAAAGGGTGGGCTACTGTCTATAGGGGTCGCCAAGAGTGACTGAGTGACTAACCCTTTCCTTTAAGAAGTCTTATGCAAAATAAAATTTATGTGGAAGCTCAACAGGTAAACCAGTGTAGATAGAAAAGCCTGCTTGATCTCAAAGTGCATCAGAATCACAAATGAATTATTCCTTAATAACACATTAAAAATGCCCCAGGATACTCCTTAGAGTATTCTGTGTATGACCCAGATTCCGAATTAGAAGATTTGAGATCCAGTCCTACTATCTGCCTTTGGAGCATCCCTGGAGATTCTTATGGAGGATTTTAAATGAATTTTTTAAAAATTCCAGGGATCTAATTCAGTCCAAGACCATGTTTTGAGAGACATTCTCATGTGATTTTAAAATGCCACAGTTTTTAAAATACTGCTCAAGAGGTTGGCTGGTTGAGGATCATGTGATTCTTGTTCTGAGGGAAGTTAGGAGCTAATAAAAGACATTGTGAGGTAGATGTGTGGGTAGATAGATAGATGATAAATAGATATAACCACTTTCTTACTGAGATACTCTTTACACATTTTTTCCATTACAGTTTATCCGAAGACATTGAATAGAGTCCCCTGTGCTACACAGTAGGACCTTGTTGTTTATCCACCCTATATATAATAGTTTGTATCTGCTCATCCCAAACTCCTACTCCACCCCTCCCCCACCCCTCCTCCCACCTGGCAACCACTAGTTCGTTCTCTATGTCTGTGAGTCTGTTTCTGTTTCATAAATAAGTTCATATGTGTCATATTTTAGACTCCCATATAAGTGACATTGTATGGTATTTGTCTTTTTCTGACTAATTTCACTTAGTACAATGACCCCTAGGTCCGTTCATCTTGTTGCAAACGGTATTATCTCATTCTTTTTTACGGCTGAGTAATATTCCATTGCATGTATGTACACCTTCTTTATTCATTGCTCTGTCGATGGATAGTTAGGCTGCTTCCACGTCTTGGCTATTGTAAATAGTGCTGCTATGAACATAGGGATGCATGTATTTGAGATACTCTTTAAGGAATTAGAATGTCTGAGTTTATTCTGCTTTGAGTCTTTTGAAAAGTGTAGTTGTTAGTCTCTTGGTCTTGTATGATTTTTTGCGTCCTATGGACTGTAGCCTGCCGGGCTCCTCTGTCCATGGAATTCTCCAGGCAAGAATACTGGAACTGATAACCATTCCCTTCTCTACCGTCTCTTAGTTGGGATCTAAAAGTAGATTGTGGTTTTTGTGTTATACGGCCCGCATCAGGCCATAGTCTCTCTTATCTCTAGTTCACCCCGGTCTCGGTAGTTCTGCAGCAGGTGCTTATCTCTGTGCTGTCTGGGAGGACTTGCTTCAGATTAAGAGGAAGCAGACCCCGGGCCTATTCACTCCTTTACTCTTTCATGTGGAAGTAGGCTCTGAGA
Organism: Bison bison bison; assembly: GCF_000754665.1. Lineage (NCBI taxonomy): Eukaryota > Metazoa > Chordata > Mammalia > Artiodactyla > Bovidae > Bison > Bison bison. The sequence continues at coordinate 11,296,416 of NW_011494752.1, forward strand.
GATGGAGAGTTTGTTCCAGTAAATCTAACACAGGCTTATTTCCTTTCTTCCCACAGCAAAGCTGGAAGAGGCGTCTTTGAGTGACACAGAGCGGGGTTTGAGGATCCCTCACAAACACTAGTTATCACCCAGATCCATCTGTTTGCCTCATTCCTGTTCATGGTGTCTCCATACTATGTGACTTTCAACTCAACCCCGCTCCAGTAGTCTTGCCTGGAAAATCCCATGGACGGAGGGGCCTGGTGGGCTGCAGTCCATGAGGTCCCTAAGAGTTGGACATGACTGAGCTACTTCGCTTTCGCTTTTCACTTTCATGCATTGGAGAAGGAAATGGCAACCCACTCCAGTGTTCTTGCCTGGAGAATCCCAGGGACGGGGGAGCCTGGTGGGCTGCAGTCTATGGGGTTGCACAGAGTCGGACACGACTGAAGCGACTTAGCAGCAGCAGCAGCAGCAGCAGGCTCTTGACACAATCAATAAATTCGTCCAAGTTCCCAAGCTGGGTCTTTCTCCCGGGACTTCCTGAGACTGTGTCAATATTTCTCTATTTTCGGATGCCTGCAACCTCCACTTTCCTACTTACTTTCAGCAAAAGACTCCTCCAAGGTACTTCTTAGAGGAACTAGAGTCCAAGTTCCATGACTTAATTCCATCAGGTCAACAAAAGAGGGTTTACCCACATTCACCCCCAGGTATGCTGGCCTCCTGACTTAAAATACAGGAAAATATGATTCCCTCCTATAAGAGTCCATTACTGTGTCTGTGCTCTGCATTACTTTCCCCTGTTTATCTCCCACCTAACTCTTCACTGGCTGCTTCCTGTCAACATTTAAATGTGCTTGAGCCTTTTTACATCTTTATAAAAATGCCTCTCCACCCTAACCCTAATTTCTTCCATGTTCTGTCCCTGCTGTCCTTAAGCACTCAGCCAGAGGTCTTTTAAGTTATCTGTGATTATTATCTTCACTTCCTCACTTTCCTCTTACTCTTTTACCCACTGAAATCTGACTTTTTTTCTTGTCAGTCTGTAAAACCATAAAACTACTTTTGCAAGGACCATCTGCAACCTACTTGCAGGCATTAGAAATGGACATGTCTAAGTCCTCTGGCAAGAAATCCCCCCCGACCCCCAGGCAACATTTGGAACTGTTGACAATGTTCTCCATTGTGAAGCACTTTTATCTTGGTTTCTGTGACCTCGTGTTTTCTGGTCTCTGGTTTTTCTCCCACTTATCAGATTGAGTCTTTGAAATCTTTGTGCTTTTTTTTTGTTCAGCTCTTAAAATATTGGTGTTCTTAAGAGGGCTTCACCATTCTCACTCAACACGTATTCTCCCCAGTGGTCTTCAAACCACCTATTTGTTGATAACTGGCATTTATGTGTTCAACAAATAAATAATGAGTTAGAGACAAATAGCATGAAAGATAAACACATTCAAAAGCTGGATCTTTGAAAAGGCCAACAAAATAAGTCAACTCTTTTTGAGCATGATTGTAAAAAAAGAGGAAGAGTAAAGATACCCAAGATTAGAAATAAGAAAGGAAATGTCACTGATACAGAAGAAATGAAAAACTGTCTAAAATTTTCTATATCCAACTCCTATTGTAATAGATTTAAAACCCTAAGAGGAGGAGGTGATTTCCTATTATATAATAATATAGTTCACCAAATTTGACTCCAGAGGTAGAAAATTTGAATAAGAAAATTTCCAATAAATGAGATTAGAAAAGTGGTTAAAGAGGCACCATTGGAAAAGGCATTGAAAGAGGAATGTAACATAGCTGAATTCTCCCTCATGTCTAAAAAAGGTAGTTACACCAGAAGTTAAATAATTCCAGATCCTGGAAAATAGTAGAAACCACCTCAACTCATTGCATGCAGCCAAATAAATACAAAATAAAAACCTGAAAAGATAGCACAAGAAAAAGAAATGTATGCTTAATCTCACTAGTGAATATAGATGCAAAAATGTTAAATATATACTAGAAATAAAACCTTGCAATCAGAAGAATGACCAAGTAAAGCTTATTCTAGAATATTTTAGGAAGCTAATCCATATACTATACTAAATGAACAAATTAAACAGTAATATTGGACAATATAAATTCACTGTAATAAGATTGACATGAAATTGGCTTGAATGTATTGATATTGATCCCTTCAAAATGAATCAATAAATCAAAAGAGTAAATATAGTAAAGGGTCTCAGTGTATAAAATAATTTAATATTGACTGTTTTGTCAAGCTTTTTGTTGCAGACAACAGAATTCCCTCTAGGTAGTTTAAACCAAAATGTTTATTGAGATGGTTCAGTGAAGTATGAAAGGGTTCATCACTTAGTCATGTCCAACTCTTTGTAAGCCCATGGACTATAGCCCACCAGGCTCCTCTGTCCATGGAATTCTCCAGGCAAGAATACTGGAATGGGTAGCTATTCCCATCTTTAGGGGATCTTCATGAGTCAGGGGTTGAACTTGGGTCTCCTGCATGACAGGCAGATTCTTTATCATCTGTGCCACCAGGGAAGGCCAAGAAGCTTCTAAAAACCATCAGGGAATATAGAAGGCTGGGTGTTACACAGCCAGGCAGAAGGTCAAATCATACTCAAGACTTTTCAAGCAGAAGTGCCATTGCTGCTGCTCTTTCTGCTTGGCATTTACAATATAAGACCTCGAGAAACTTTTCACAGCTACCCTAAGATAACAAAATACGTGCTGTACTGTGTTTACCAGGGAAATGAGGACCCCTGTGAGCAGCTCAATTTTGGGCTGCTCTTCCAGTTCCAAGACTGGCTTGGGTGTGTCTCCTCAGTGCAATGCACATGATAGATGAAGCCACAGGACAGCTGATCTAAGAATGTAGGATGTTAGCCTTCCAGACTCAGTATCTACCGTAAGGTAAAGCCAGATCGTAATATCTCCCACAATGACAAAGGCAATGTGATAGCACATCGGGAGGAAAATATAGCTTGGATCCCTATCCTGCAATATTAAAAAATCCAGACAAAAAAGGGAGAGCATAATAGAACCTGAAAAAAATCTACAAGGACCAGAGACTAAAATGGAATAAGCTTAGCAATGGAATTCTTATAAATAAATCTTAAACTACCTCCTTAATCAAGAAAGTCCAGAGAAGGAAGTATTCTGACTAAGTATAAGTGAAATGTTGATTGCAAAAAAAAGATAGCACAAGTCATTGTTAATCCCAGCATTTTGGTTGGGCCAGTGCCAATCTACAATTTACTACCAACCTATGTCTTGGTAAGCACACAGGCTGAGAATAAACTTTTACTGCACTTCAACTTTGCTATCACATCCAAGTGTGTGATTTCATATTTTTAAAAATATGTATTCATTTATTTATCTGGCTGCGTGGGATCTTTGTCACAGAATGTGGGATCTTTAGTTGTGGTGTGTGAACTCTTGGTTGGGGTTTGTGGGATCTAGTTCCCTGACCAGAGATCGAACTCTGACCCCCTGAGTTGGGAGGTGGAGTCTTAGCCACTGGACCACCAGGAAAGTTCCATGACTTTTTTTTATTTTAGAAAACACTTATCTGCTATTAATTCAAAATTTTAAAATACTGTGGTCCTCTGTGGTCCTTTGCCACAGAAACTTTGAGGTAGGCTGCAATAAACAAAGTGCATATACATGTGTGAGCTCTGGAAAGTTATTTTCCAATGCAGCTGACAAAATACTAAAATCTACAGTATATGTGAATTATACAAATTGACACGAAAAAATGAAAGGAAAATGGACCTAGGGTTTAGCTGTAATTCAGAAAAGTAAACTGTGAACATTCAGTAAAATCCTAAATCATTTGTATTCATGCGTGAACAGGGTTATGTTTTACTCTTCAGACTTACAAAAATTGGAGAGAGCCATAATACCAGTTGCTACTGCAGCTATGGAGAAATTCTTACACATTGCTAGTAGAACTGTAACTTGGTACCACCTTCTCAGGAAACAAACTTGCCAACCCCCATACATACAAAAAGAAATCGAACATACTTCTTGACTCAGCAATAGTTGCCGTAGGAACCTATCTCATCAAAACAAAAGCACCCAAAGTAAGTGTATCTGTTCAAAGATGTTTATGGCAGTCTCTTTTGTAGTGGCAAAAAACTAGAAACAAAGTGCGTATCAGTAATAGGGGAACGGCTGAAGAAGTTATAGCCCATCCACCCCAGGGAATCTTATGTGGCTATTAAAAAGGACAAGTTAGAATTATACCAATTGCCTTGGCAGGATTTTTATGAGGTATCCTTAAGTGAGAAAAATAAGATGCAGAAAATTTTTAATATGATCTCATTTTTATGAAACAATAAATGGAAAAATGCTCTATGTGTTTTTACATCTGTGTGTATATTGAAACATACTTATGAAAAATGGAGAAAAATAAAAAAATGTATTAACTAGGTTGTTAAGATGGGTTATTGTGGGAAGGGCTGCTGAAGACGTGGACGGTGCAGGTAAGAGTCAGAGAGGCAAGAAAAAGCAAAGACAGCATTATGTTAATAAATCCCATCAGTGCATGGGAGGATTCAATTTATGGAAAAGTGTCCATTTTGTGTATATGCATAAACCATTTTTAACACAGTCTTTACAAAGGGTGAGTTAGCTTTGTAAGTACTGCCCTGTAGAGATGATCATGATAAAATGACAATAAAATAAATCAATAAGGAAATCCATCAGGAAATCAATAAGGAAAAGGTTAATATCTTGATAGAAAATTGTTCAAAGGACCTATACAGTGATTCAGTAAAAGATAAGTACAAATTACCAGTTACCATGTGAAAAATGTGCGACTCAATTAATAATCAAATAAATGCAAGGCAAAAATCCTATGAGATGATTTTGTCCCATGTCAGCATTTGAAGTGTTATTGCAACTGGTAAACCTTGGGGTGAGGATAGCGCTCTCAAGCATACTTCCAGACAGAATAAAAATTAAAGTTTGGAGGGAAATACTTTATCTGTAATATGCTTCGAAACCTGTAGATAGCAGTGATGCTGATGTTCCTTCTAAAATTTCATCCTGTTAAAAAAGCACATAAGAGGAAAGCGACTCTCTGCCTATGAAAGGATGCCTTCCAAAGCATATTCCTAAATGAATGAAATGGCAGAATTCAAGTTTTATTCATTTTTGTTGTTGTTGTTTAGTCACTAAGTCGAGTCTGACTCTTTTGCAACCCCATGGACTGTAGCCCACCAGGCTCCTCTGTCCATGGGATTCTCCAGGCAAGAATACTGGATGGGTTGCCATTTCCTCCTCCAGGGGATCTTCCTGACCCAGAGAGCGAACCCCTGCCTCCTCCACTGGCAGGTGATTTCTTTGCCACTGAGCCACCAGGGAAGCGAAACATTCAGAACAGCCTAAATGTCCAACAGAAAGGAATTAGTTAAAGTATATGCAACCGTGTAAAAATATCTATTGTTATAGAAACATGCTTATGACAGGCTGTGATTCAAGAAGACAGGTGAAACAATGGTGTTAACATTTTGCTGATATTCAAGTAAAATTTTATACTTCGATAGGTAGAAAAATGGAAGAGACAGACCCAGAAATGTTATAAAATAATCTGGGGATGGATGGTGGGATTGTGGATAACATCTTGTCTTTGTGCCTTCCGGTGTAATTTCCAAGTTTTCTGCTTTGAGCAATAGTTTTAATGAAAATGAAAAAAGCTGTTACAAACATGTTAAAAGGCTATAAAGATTACCATCTTCTGGAAGTGCATGCACAGGCGGATAAGCAGGTAGGCGTCAAGGGCCCTGCTCAGGAAGGGACTTGGCTGCCAGGCCGTATGGCTCTCTCAACATGAGTTTGGCATATGAACTCTAACCTTTAGCTTTCAGAACCGGAGATGTTATCAAAGGCAGGTCATTAGTTAATGGCTTTGAGGTTATTTCCGAAGTCCCTTGTGGGCTGTTGTAAATGATTAGTAATATCATTATTGCTTATACATTTTCGGACCAACCTACTATTGCTTGATCAGCACTGACTCAGGGTTTTAATAGGCAAATGGCTCTCAACTTGAGGTTCCCTAACCTCAAGAGGAGCACAAAGGTGGTAAGCTCTCTGAACTACTTTATGTTCATGAACATGTCAGGAAAATTACGCATTCACCCTTACATTTGTACAGGCTGACAAAGCCTTATTTTAATTGCCTTGGCTTTTTTATTTATTTATTTTTTTGCTTTTAATAGAAAATACACTTTTCAGTTGAAACATTATAATGGTTTGCAATAAATATATACTTTGGGATAGTCGACTTTTTACTAAATTAGTACAAATTTGGGTTTTATAAAAGCCTTTCAAATGTGGAATCAATTTTTTCCCCCTGGCTCTAAGATGATTATAATAACTGTGTTTAATATTCAGGCTCACTACACTACTTAAAGTGAGAGAAAGTGAAATCACTCAGTGGTGTCCGACTCTTTGCGACCCTATGGACTGTAGCCTACCAGGCTCCTCAGTCCATGGAATTTTCCAGGCAAGAATACTGGAGTGGGTTGCCATTTTCTTCTCCAGGGGATCTTCCCAACTCAGGGATCGAACCCAGGTCTCCTGCACTGCAGGCAGACGCTTTACCGTCTGAGCCACCAGGGAAGCCCCCCTATACTACAGACTGCATTTTAACCTTCCTTATAGATATGAGCTTCAACAACAACTTGCCATGATATTTCTGTAGAAGACATCATAGGGAAGATCTTAGCAACCGTTTTCTATTTTCCAAGTGGGCAAAAAAGGCACAGAAAGATACACAAGGTCCTAATGACTGAGGGAAACGTATTATCTGATCTACATTTTCTGTTTCTCACTTTTTCATTTCTCCTTGGGCTCCAGTGTTATTGCCCTAGAAATAACCTGGTCACGAAGAAGGCAGCAACAGTCATGCACACACTTGCATGTAAAGGTTGTGGGGAGGGAGAGAGGAAGGAATTGAGAGATTTCTTGTATATAGCATGATCTTGTGTAATTCTTCCTAGACTTTCATGAGGTTGTGGCTGTAATTCATTTTTTTAAACAGAAGAAGGGCTGAAGCACAGAGAAGTTGAGCAATTTGCCTAGAATCACACAGCTAGAATCAAAGCCAAGATTTGAACTTAGGCAGTCTGAATCCAGAGCCTGGCTCTTAACCCCTCTCATAACAACATCACATTCCTATACCCTGAACAAACAGAGGAGTCGACCAGAAGCACTATGAAAATAGCTTTTTAATAAAATGACTAATTCTGGCAACAGGCCCAGAGAGGAGATGAGAAATCTGTTTAGTTTTACTTGCATGACTGATACATATCTTAAAAGGGAGTTTTTTACTAGATGATTAAAAAAAATTAATTATAAATGCTGAGGAATTAAAAAAAGTCAACTAGCTGAAAATTCTGGCTATTGTTCATCTCAGACATACTATATTTTAAAGAAAGGATTTTTAGCACACAATTTAGCACACAAATTACATTGATATATCCTTAATCCAGACAATTGATGCTTCTTAAAAAAATTGTTTGCTTTTGGTCTATTCTGTAAGTGGCCAGAACAAAGAAGAGAAAGGTTTTCACTATTTTCTATTTTCACTATTTTCTGATTGTTTTTGTGTTACATGCACAGAGCTATGAAATTTCACCTGTAGGAAGTTGAGCACTGGAAATAGAATTCTGACAGTCCTGAAGAACTCTTCTTTGCTGTGCTTAGTCGTCAGTCATGTCCAACTCTTTGTGACCCCATGGACTGTGGCCCACCAGGCTCCGCTGTCCACGGGAATTCTCCAGGCAAGAATACTAGAGTGGGTTGCCATGCCCTCCTCCAGGGGATCTTCCCAACCCAGGAATCAAAACACAGGTCTCCTGCATTACAGGAGGATTCTTTACTGTCTGAGCCACTAGGGAAGCCCAAGAATACTGGAGTAGGTAACCTATCCGTTCTGTAGCAAATCTTCCTGACCCAGGAATTGAACTGGGGTCTCCTGCATTACAGGCGGATTCTTTACCAGCTGAGTTACTAGGGAAGCCCCTTCTAGGTGAAGAATATATTTGTATCTTGGACTCCCAAGTAAAACTTTCAATAAGTGAAAAGAAAAAAATCAAACAAAGAGCTTTACAAGAGACGATGGCTGCTTAGGGTATGTTTGTGTGCTGGAGGTTGGAGGGGGTAAGGAGGTCAGGTGAGCAGAGCCTGCTCTCTTAACTTCTCTAAGTCTTCAGCTGGGACAGTCACATACAGAAGTATTATACAGCATTAAAAATTGTACTGAAGGAGAGTTGAGTTAAAGTGTTGTGCTAATGTTTGCTGTACAACAGGGCCTCAGTTGTACATATCACTTTTCCATTCTGGTTTATCACAGGATGTGGGACATAGTCCCCTGTGCTGAACAGTAGGACCTTGTTTATCCATCCTGTATATAATAGTTTGCTACAGTATTTTCTTTTAATTTAAGAAATGAAAGAGTTCCAAGTACAGCCAGCAAAGAGCCTTCATCAGCTCAGTATAACTTTTCACTCAAGATGACATCAGCCTCTGGTCTGTCACCTCTAATGAGGTGAATGAACTTAGAACCTATTATACAGAGTGAATAAGTTAGATGGAGAAAAAGAAATATTGTATATTAATACATATATATGTAATGTAGAAAGATGGTATGGATGAACCTATTTGCAGGGCAGCAAAGAAGACCCAGACATAAAGAACAGACTTTTGGACACAATTGGGGGAAGGAGAGGGTGGGACTATTTGAGAGAGCAGCACTGAAACATATTCATTACAGTAGGTGAAATAGACAGCCAGTGGGAATTTGCTGTATGATGCGGGGAATCCAAAGCCAGTGCTGTGACACCCTAGAGGGGTGGGATGGGGAGGGAG
>NW_011494752.1:11305377-11321755 GCF_000754665.1 Bison bison bison
AACACATGTATACCTGTGGCGGATTCATTTTGATATTTGGCAAAACTAATACAATTATGTAAAGTTTAAAAATAAAATAAAATTAGAAAAAAAAATAAATAAAATGGAAAAGATAAAAACAAAGAAAATGTGTAGGAGGGGCTCATCCTCTGGGCACTGATCAGAGTCCAGGATCTTATGATAATTTTGTAAAAATCAAAACTCCAGGTATTTCCATGGTAAACATGGCCTCTCCAGCATCCTTCATAGATGGTGCTTGACTCTTGTTGAGGGTATCCTTGTCATCAAGCTCTAATCCTGTGAATGTCCTCCCGGACAACATCTGTGAAGAGCTCTATGAACAAGGTCTGGAAGGCAAACCTGAGGACCGACCCTTTCCTGTGCTGTCTTCTCCACGAGCCCTCCCGTCCCTTCCCCGTCCCTCTTCTGCGAGCCCAGTATAAGCGTAGTGATAAGGCCGAGCTCCACTGTCTCTCATCGTCCTCTTTGTCAAGGCCGTCAGTGTTCTCCAAGTTCACCAGCCCTTTCTCTTCCCTCATCTTAACTTAAACTAGCATTTTCCCTCTTGCTTTCACAAACAAACACCACCCTGTCTTCATTTTCCCCCTGACTCACTGGATGTTGCTTTCTCCACCGACTCAATCCCTGTCATTTTTCCACCTCACGTGCCAAAGTGTTTCAGAACTCACACTTAGATCTCTTCTGGTCTTTTTTATTTTTTAGTATTTATTTGTTTATTTGGCCGTGATGGGTCTTAGTTGCAGCTTTCGAACTCTTAGTTGTTATGTGTGGGATCTAGTTCCGTGACCAGGGATTGAACCTGGGCCCTCTGCATTCGGAGTGCGGAGTCTTAGCCAGTGGACCACCAAGGAAGTCCCTCAGTCTCTTTTAGATAGGTATCCTTATATCACGAGAGACTCTGTTTCTGGATTAATATCTTGCTGTCCTTCAAGTCTCTCTTACGAGACATAGTATTTAGATCTCTCCCGGCTCTGCTATTCATTCATTCAACAACCATCTGTGCAACCTATTAAGTGCTATATAGAACAGGAATTAAATATTTGTCAAATTACCAAGCAAATACCTGATTATAGCTGTTGTAAAGACATCCCAGGGACACTCTACTCTGGCAGTAAGAAGAAACACTGACCAGCTGGTGGATGTCAGGGGCTGGACTACATGATGAAGGACCCTTAGAATAGGGCTTTCACTCATTAAACCAATGAAAATGTAGTATCTGCTAATATAGGACACTGTGCATGTCAACTGAGCATTTTATAAGGCTAATAGGCAGATGGATCTAGAAACTCAAAGCATAAGTTATATTTGTAAGAGCATCCATTTCATGGAGGAACACGTCTTTGGTGAATTACTCTAAAGAAACGATTTACTGGCTACATGTCACTGCATTTCCCCAGGAGACATCAGCAGTAACTAGAGAAGAAGTAGACAGAGATAGCAGAGAGACATTTCTTCTTTATTTGTCACGACAAATGGGAGAAATAAACCAAACTGGCCAAAAGTACAGATTCAGTGCAGTGATGAGCAGTTTGGAGAAGAAGATATGCATTCAGATATATATATCTGAGCCTTCCAAGCTCATGTGAAAACTACACTTTGTTATCAGTTAATATTTACTGTTTAAAGTTTTAGGTAGGGGAGGAAGCCAATTGCATCCTTTGTTCATAAAACTGAATGACCACTTTCAACCCCCCAAAGGGGAGTGTTTGACAGATGATGTTTAAAGTAATTTCCTGGAGTGTTGTGGAGTCAATGCGGACATAAGAGGGAGCTTTGCAAGATCCCTCTTTGAGGGAAGATGGCCACTATGGGGAGGAAGAGAATTGCCTTCCTCTCCTGGGATGCGGGGATGGACAGAAGAGACAGGATAAGGAAGACAAACAGGCTAACCCAGATAATAGGCAGGAAATTAGGATAATAAACAGTGCTATAAGAAGATCGCACAGAGCATGGTGGGGATGGACCCGCTGAGCTGGGATGACATCTCGGCTAGCACTGATGGAACATCTTCAGTGCATGAGAAAGCATCCTGGAATACTCGAGAGATGCCAAGGGGGGCGAGACACCATCCCAGCCCCTGAGATGCTGATGATAAATAGGGAAGGGAAGGACATTCATGGATCATTTTATTTTTAAAAGTTATTTCATGAATCATTTTAATACAAAGCCAACTCTGGTCCATGCTAATAAAAATACATAATACATGTTATTATGTACAATAAAAATAAGACATATATGTATATGATTTGTATATACACTAAGTTCCCTACATACAAACGAGTTCCACTCTGAGAGCATGTTTGTGAGTCCAACAAAGTTAATCTAGGTACCCAACTAATACAATCAGTTATATAGTACTGTACTGTAGTAGGTTTATAATACTTTTCACACAAATAATATGCAAAAACAAACACAAAAAATAAACAGTTTAAATCTTACAGTACAGCACCTTGAAAAGTACAGTAATATAGTACAACAGCCTGCATACAGGGGTTGCATTGAATGAACAGGCAGGAAGAGTTACTGATGGAGGAGGAAGAGGAGGTGGGAGATGGTAGAGCTGAAGGACTGTCAGCAACAGGAGATGGAGGGCAAGCTGCAATGTCACTATGCCTGGTGCTGATAGAAGGCACGTCTGCATCTTTGAAAGTTCGCAACTTGAAAGTTCATATGTAGGAGACTTAGTGCATGTATGTAAGTTTAAAATAGTGTTAAATATCCATGTGGGAACTTTGCATTCATTTTCCTCCTTTTCTGGAAACTATGAGATTGTTCAAAGCTGGTGTGCAGCACAGAAAAGAGACACAGCGTGAGGAAATCGATGGCGTCATCAAGACGCAGCAGGCATCACTCACCTAGGCTGAATCCGCCGGGTAGTACCGTGTCCAGGCCCATTTCTCACAAGGATACTGTGAGTCACAGACTCCCCGACTGTCTGGGCTTCCATTTGGATGAATCACAGGATGGCTGACTTTGGTGCTTCACGGAGACCAGGCTGGGGTCCAGCGGTCCTGAGGCTCTGTGTTGCTGATGGCAGCCCCTCATCTGTCAGCCTCAGGAACCTGAGTGCTAGGGGTCGAGTCTCTTAACTACTGATGTGGACAGGACAGTCTGGCCTTGTGCCGAGGTTGTTGCTTCTCTGGCTCTTGTTCCTAAAAACATCTGTCTCCCGCGAGGACACTGGCAGATTAAATGAACTATCCTCGGCGTCCTTACCCTCTCTGCTCTGTCTAAACAACAAACAGATCGCTGTGTTACCTCTGCTAGTGTCTCTGGCTTTAGCATGACTGACCTGGGGCTCCAGGCAAATGGACAGATCTATTCCTGTTTGTCTTCCAGTGTCAATATTGGCAAAGGAGGGGGCGGGAATCAACAGAAGTCTAGCTAATCGGATCAGTCTGTGGAGTGAACAAAGTCAAAGCCCATGTCAACAGCAGTTCGACTGATTTTTAACCTCTTGGACAAGTCAACTTGGTTTCAAAGGGTTGGACCCTTGGGACATGGACATCCAGGCAGTGGGTGCCTCTGGAGGCAGGTCATGGGCATGAAAAGATAGATGGACATTTAAGATCCACGGAGAGCATCATTGGTGCTGTTACACAATGCAAGAAGAGAAAGCTTCAGGTGAGCCTTCCCCCCTGGAAGTCCCTGTGCCTCGGGAGTTCCTCGGAAATGGTAGAATTCCCAAGAATAGCCAGCAGCACCCAGCATGGTGCCAGGTATCTTCCGTTTCCCAGCAGCTATTCTCTAATCGGTATGAATTTGCTAACTGGGCAATTTCTGTCGGCATGAATGACCAAGCACTCTGTGAGATGTTGTTTTGCTCTTTCTTTTGACTTTCCCACCGCTTGCCCTTCTTTCTTTTTTTGTTTATTTTTTACCGGAGTATAATTACCTTACAATGTTGTGTTAGTTTCTGCTGTACAACGTGAATCAGCTTTACGTATACATATGTCCCTTTCCTCTAGGACCTCTCTCCCACCCCTCCAGGTCATCACCGAACACCGAACACAGCTCCCTGTGCTGTATAGCAGCTTTGCACTAGCTGTCTGTTCTATATGTGGTAGTGGATACATGTCAGTGCCGCTCTCTCAGTTTATCCCACCCTCTCCTTCTCCTGCTATGTCCATAAGTTTGTTCTCTACATCTGCGTCTTTATTCTTGACCTGAAAATAGGTTCATTGGTACCATTTGTTTAGATTTCATAAATATGTGTTAATACATGACATTTATTTTCCTATTTCTGACTTATTTCACTCTGTATGACAGACTGTAGGTTCATCCACATCTCTCCAGATGACCCAGTTTCCTTCCTTTTTATGGCTGAGTAGTATTCTATTGCATATATGTGCCATATCTTCTTTATCCGTTCATCTGTCAGTGGGCATCTAGGTTGCTTCCACGCCCTAGTTATTGTAAATAGTGCTGCTGTGAACACTGTCACCCTTCCCCTATTTCTTGGAGTTTATTGGAGAACGAACCAAGCTGGTCACCATCCTCTATAATAATGGGGCTTCCCAGGTGACTCAGTGATAAAGAATCCGCCTGCCAATGCAGGCAACACAAGAGAAACAAGTTCAATCCCCAAATCAGGAAGACCCCCTGGAGGAGAAAATGGCAACCCGCTCTAGTATTCTTGCCTGGAAAAACCCATGGAGAGAGGAGCCTAGTCCACGGGGTTGCAAAGAGTCGGACATGACTGAGCACGCATGCACGCATGCACTTTATAATAACAATACCTGTGCACAGTGAACAAGACTTGGACAATGCTTGCAAAGCCCCTGAGGACGCATGGCTGAAAACAGCACGCCTCTTGGGATTGAGGAGACAGACGCTTGCCCTAGTCTTCTCCGGGGAAGTAGCCCTGATGAAGAACAGTTTGGGACCCCTGTAAGAACCATTGTTGGTCCTGAGGCTGTTTATCCCAGGGACTGATAGTGCAGCAGCCATCTCTGGTTGAAGGATGACTTTACCTTATTTTGGAACCAACATGTGAATTCCACAAGGAAACAGGCGTTATTCAGCCTCCCGTAGAGAACTTTTGAGCAAATGGAGCCGTTCAAAAAAGATCACGCTGCCTTAGAGCACAGCTCATCATCACTGAAAATACTCAAGTGAAGGCAAGAGCAAGCGACAAGGATGTCGGGCTGGGGAGAAGTTGGTGCGATGTGGCCTTGAATGCACTCCTTGTGCTGAAGACCGTGATTCTGTGAAGAAGAGGGAGGTCCACAGTGATTCTGTGAAGAAGAGGGAGGTCCACAGCCCATGCCCTGGACCACCAGGCCTTCAGCCTCCCTGGAACCATGCAGAGTTTATGGAATTGTGGCAATCAGACAGGGCCGCCTCCCAGGGATTTATCTTATCCCGGTAACTCCGTTAGACCAGGAGATGGACACTAAATAAACTCGCGCAGGGAATTAAAGTCGTCCTCTTTGAATCTATTTGAAGTCAGACCTTTGAAGCAAGCTTTCTTCTCCCTGTTTCCTCTCTTTTTTTATTTAAAAACATTGTGTCAGGAGTGCCTTTTTGCTGTAATTACCCCTGTCACTGCTGCTTGGGATGGTTTTACTAACTGGAGAGCAAACCTTGCCAGGAGAGTGGATGATGGGCAGTTCTAAAGAGGACGAGGAAGCTCTTCATCTGGGAGCTGCAGTGGCAGCTGGATCCTCCGATGACAGCCCTGATGTCCCCTGGAATGTCTTCCTGAGATGAGAGGTTACCCGTTCAAACAGAAACCTCTGAATGCTAGTTTCTGGCAACCCTGTGCCGCTTCAAAGTGCAGGTTTGTGTGATGGAGAGAGAATCCTGTCAGAGTTAGGCTTCCGTCGTTGTTAATTGATGACTCACAGAGCGACCAGCCTGTTTTGCTGGATGAGCATCCGGGTTGATTATTAGAAATTGCTTTCATGGGAGCGAATGGTACGGCATCCTTAACACCAAGGGTGAGGCCCCCTGTAGAGTGTGTGGGGCTTTAGTCAGCTTAATTTGACTTTCATCATAGTTAAATGAGGCACAGGGGAGTTCAAAGGAAATTTTGGTGCAGTCTACAAAGATGCTCACCCAGACAGTCGAATGTCATGGTTTTCAGAGACGTGTCTTCATGGCATCAAATCTGAATGGGATGATAAGAATCATATCCTTCAGAACTCCCCTGCATGACCAATTTTTGCCTTTCATCCTGGTCACTGTGGACACAGCCCTAAAATGGACTCAGGATGCTCCCGTTAGGTGATGGGTGATCCAGGCCTGCTTGATTCTTCACACGAGCAGAACGATATTTTATCCCTTTAGGGTTGTCGTGGTTTTCAACCCATTCAGTGCCAGATACCACCCTGTCCTTAGCATCTGTATATAAATCTCTTTGTGGTTCTTCATAAGGTGGAGCTCAATAACCGAACATCATCTCCATGGGGGAAGAAAAGCACCCATTATATCCTTTCTTCCATTTCTGAGAATCACAGGAGGGGAAAGCAAGGGAACAACCTGGAAACGGCTCTTGTTTCTGAACTCTAGAATGGAAGTATAAATTGAACAGTTTATGTGACACCTGTTAACTTGGCCTTACAGAATCTGATGATTTCAGGGATCAGATTAACACAAAGCTGGAAGTGTAATCCCTACTCCTCATGTGCGGGACTGGTGGGTGGAAGCCATGGTCCATGAAGCCAGGTCGGCTCTCTCCTTTACAGCCTCTGCTTCCTTCTGGCAAAGGCCATCATCATCGTCATCACCGTCATTGTGGCCTGTAAAAAATACCAGATATACACATTTCTACTTATAATCCAAGACAGCGTCTCTTGTAACGTCACACCTGAGCTCCTCCAGTGGCTCAGTTCCCTCTGAGATGATGAAGTTTCTTACTGATAATTCACAGGCCCAAATAAAGAACAAGTTAAGATGAGACAATAAACAAGACCCTTCTGCAAGGGGAAGACTTTGATCTGCCAACCAGGCTTTCCATGTCCTTTCATATAAACACCAGTTAAGCCTCAAGTTTCAGGCTCCTGAAAGTCCTTTGGACAGCAAGGAGATCAAACCACTCAGTCCTAAGAGAGATCAACCCTGAGTATTCACTGGAAGAACCAATGCTGAAGCTGAAGCTCCGGTTGTGAACTGGAAGCTCTGATGCAAACAAATGACTCATTGGAAAAGTCCCTGATGCTGAGAAAGATCAAGGGCAGAAGGAGAAGAGAGTGTTGGAGGCTGAGATGGCTGGATGGCATCACCGATGCAATGAACATGAACTTAGGCAAACTCCCGAGGGTGGTGAAGGATAGGGAGGCCTGGAGTGCTTTAGTTTATGGGGTCACAAAGAGTCAGACAACAACAAAAAGCCCCAAGACACTTAGTAAACAGAATGGTGTGAGGTTGGGATATTTCCAGAGTGGCCAAAAAAAAAAATTATTCTGAAATCTCCAAAGGTTCATGGTTTTTGCATCTGAGGCATTCTGCACTGTTGTGTATGCTCTATTCCTACAGCTCTGTTTCAATACTGCAATAGTTTTATAATGTACTTCCAGCTGCTTGCTACCCCAGGTGGCTGGTTATTCAAAACAAAGCTTTGGTAAATATGATATTTTTTCTTACATTCCTCATTTCTTCCTGCTGGTGGCTCATGCTAAGAGGCCACGGGGGCACTGCTCTCCTCCCCTCTTGCATTCCTGAGCTGAACAAAAAGACAGAGTGCACAGGACAGAGCTGGGTCACAGAGATGTTCTCGGGAAGCCAACAGCAGAGGCATCTGTGGATGTTGAGGATGCAGTGGTGCCGGGGTTGAGGATCAGCCCTTCAGCTGTTAACACCGAGGTCACTGTTTCCGATTCCACCTCTGGTAGTGGTCACCCGGAAGCCAGTCCCTCTCATCAGCAGACAGTGAGAATGATTTACTGGTGTCCTTGAACTTCCCAGGGGGCCCATTCTCATGGCTCAGTGGGCTGTCAAGATTTATTGTCTACTTAGTCTCTGGGCCGAGTCGACCAGTGGAAACTCAACTAATTCTTCTGCCTGTCACATCACTGCCGCTTCAAGGGCTCTGATGGTTTATCCCGCCCTGGGGTTCTGATGCTGGGTTTCAGGGGGCTCTTGGGTCAGCAGAAGTTTCCAACACAAAGCAAGAGGTCGGAGGGGAAGTGATCATTCCTTCTGAGGCATCACCTCTCCCACACTATGTCTAGTCTTGGTGGGACTGGACATCCAGATGTCTACTCTGCACGTGTGCTGTCACTTCAGCCGCGTCCGACTCTTTGCGACTCCATGGACTGTAGCCTGCCAGGCTCCTGTCCATGGGATTCTCCAGGCAAGAATACTGGAGTGGGTTGCCCTGCCCTTCCCCAGGGGATCTTTCTGACCCAGGGATCGAACCCAGGTCTCATTCTGTCTCCTGCATTAGCAGGCAGATTCTTTACCACTAGAGCCACTGTGCAGTGGGAGATAAAAGGGGTCTCAGGGGCTCCTTCTCCCAGATCTGCCTGTTTTTTGGCTTCCGAAACTGATGAAAATGCCACTGACTCCAAGCATGGCCAATCACCCGTTAGATCTGTGCATAGTGAACAGGGGACAAAGACCCACGAAAGGCCGGGGGCTGCGTCCACGCTGGCAGTGTTGCCTGGTTTGCTCTCTTGGACATCTACTTCTGCTGCCAAGTGCCTTCTTGGTTTTTCATTATTTCTTGAACCTGGATCTTCAGCTTTCAACTCAATTCCATGACATCTGATATTCTAATTACTTCTTCTCTTATAATCCGGACACTTGAATTAAAAAAAAAAAAAACAGATTAAAAAAATTTTATTTGGCTGTGTCGAGTCTCAGTTGTGGGATCTTTCGTTGTAGTGCACGGACTCTCTAGTTGTGGCGAGTGGGCTCAGTTGCTCTGTGGCATGTGATCTTAGTCCCCTGACCAGGCTTGAACCTGCGTCCCCTGCACTGCAAGGCACATTCTTAACCACTGGCCTACCAGGGAAGGCCCTATACGAAAGCTTTTAATTTATAGGGAAAAAACCTGAGGCCAAGATCAGGTCTGTACCTCCTTCAGAAATCCCCTTGGACTAAATTTGGACTAACACTAGCACCTGAATTCAGCTTCCTGACTAAGGTCTTTCTCCTGCACCAGGGATAAGTTCAAATACCTACAGAAACCGACAGCAACAGAGACGTGTTCTTGATGTCATTTTTCCTAAATTGCATGGCCTTCACAATCCTTTATTTTCTTGCCTTTGATGAGAATGGGTCACAGAAATATATTTCTTTATTATAAAAAAGTGTGAAGACAATAATATTTGACAGCTGACACTTTACTCCAATATTTAGCACAATAGGGATTAGCGGAGATTGTGGAAAACTAGTGAATACTCTCTACATAATAGTAATCAGCCTCTGTTCAGCTTAGTTTGTTATTGCCCTGGAATAATTTGGTCCCCAAATTGCCCAAAATAATTATTTAAAACTATTTAAAAGACAATGTGGAGGCAATTCCCTGGTGATTCAGTGGTTAAGATTTCATTTTTCAATGCAGGGGAGTGGGTTCAATTCCTGGTTAGGGAACTAGATTCTACAAGTTGCAACTAAGAGTTTTAATGTTGCAACTAAAGATCCCACATGCCTCAGGGCCAAGAAACCAAAGTATAAAGCAAGCAATATTATAACAAAATGGATAAAGCGTTTTAAAATGGTCCAATCAAAAAAATTTAAAAAAAAAGATAAGGTGGAAATCTGAATTTTTTAATGTAAAATGTTCTGGTCTTTTTAGACCACACTGTTTAAAACCAATGTGAATTCCAGGCACCATGTCTCTGGGCTGGATTTAGCCTATGGACCATTTGGCTGTACTGTCTGCCTTATCACAAGCTCCTCCCTCCTTTTCCCATGAATGGGTATGCCACACCTGCTATGTGGAAGGATGGATGACTTCTTTCCATCCTGGAGAACTTCTAGAAACAAACTACATGGGAGTATCCTTATTTGTTCTCCAGCAGAAAGAAAAATTCAAGCTTGATTCATCTTCATCTTGCCTGTCCTTATATTTTCAGCTAAAGTTCAGGGTGAAGGAAAAGGTTTAATTAGAGGATTCATTAATTAAGAGTGTTGAGTTTTCCTATGGGGATAAAATGAGTGTCTGTGGAGCAATTCTGTCACATGGATGATTATCTAGAAAGGTCAGACATGAAGAAATGTTGATTTCAGGTGTTTAGGATAATTCTATTGCAGCCCTGGGTAGAAAGTTTCTCTGTTGCATGTTTACAGATCTGTGGCCAAGTGAAAGAGCATATATGACCATATTTTTTAAATGGTGTAAATAAAATACAAGACAGAGAAAGATGGTATATAATATCATGTAAAATAATGACCTAAAAATGTGGTTTGGCTTATAATGAGTAAAGATGAAGATTGAAAATTATGTTTTAGGAGAACTTCCCTGGACTCCAGGGAAGACTCCACATTTCCAATGCAGGGGACCTGGGTTCAATCCCTGGTCAGGGAACTAGATCCCACATGCTGCAACTATAGATCCCATATGCCTCAATGAAGACACAGCACAAAAAGAAAATTATGCTTTAGAATTTCCCACATTAGGGTTCTAGACCAGGGTTGGCAAACTACAGCCTGGGGGAGAAATCTGGCCCACAACTGGCTCTCATAAATAAAGTTTTATTGGCACACAGTCAAGACCATTTGTTTATGTATTGTCTGTGATGACTTTTGTGTTACAACAGAGCTGAGTAATTGCTACAGGGACTGTATGGTTTGCAAAGCCTAAAATTTTTACTATCTAGCCCTTTAGAGAAAATACTGCTAACCTTTGGTCTGGAAACTGTTAAGTTCTGTTTGACAGATAAAAAATAACGATGTATGAAGAGTCAGGATAGTGTGGACTGCTGTCTAGAGTCAAGGCAGCAAGAAGTAATAGGAATCAGGGTTTATTTTGAAGTTTCAGTATAAAGGAAGATCTGATGATAGTTTCTTTTCTTTTTCAGGGTGCACATTTAATTCTATAAAATTTTCCTCTAAATACTGTGGGGTTACATCTGTAACTTTCAACTTTTTCATGTTCATATCATTTCAGAATATTTTCTAATTTCTCTTGAAGCTTTTTCTTTGACACTTTGATTATTTAGATGTGTGTGGTTAATTTCCAAGTATTAAGAGATTTCCCTTTTCTATTTCTGTTATTGATTTCTAGATTAATTATATTATGAACAGAGAGCACACTTGGTGTGATTTTAATTCTGTTAAATTTGTTCAGGTTTGTTGTATAAATCCAGATATGCTCTGTCCTGGAGACTGTGACATTTGTACATGAAAAGAATGTGTATTCAGCTGTTGTTGGGTGGAGGGTTTTATAAATGTCAATTAGACACAGTGAGCTGATGCTGTTATTCATTCCTTCTATATCCTTGCTGGTTTCTTTTTTTTTTTTCCCCCTAATCTATGAGGTTGATCAATTACTTAAGAGGATCTCCAGCTACATTATGAATCTGTCCACTTTTCCTTTTAGCTCCGTCAGTTTTTGCTCCATGTATTTTTAATCTGTTGTTATGTGCATTTATACTAAGGATTGTTACATCTTACAATGAACTGACCCTTTTGTCATTATGTAATCTCATTCTTTGTCCTTGGTGATTTTCTGTGTTCTGAGGTTTACATAGCCTGACATATCCACTACTGATTTCTTTTGTTGCCTGTTTATGTGGTTTACCTTTTTCTGATGTTTGCCTTTTTTTTTTTTTTTTTTTTGATGTGCTGGGTCTTCGTTACAGCGTACAGCTTCACTAGCTGTGTTGTTCGGGCTTAGTCGTCCTGTAGCCTGTGGGATCTCAGTTCCCCAACCAGGGCTCGAACACGAATCTAGCTTCAGACCTGCACCTGCGAGCTGTGGCTCTCTGTGTCCCCGAGTTGTCAAAGAAACAGGACACAAGTCACGGAGAAAAAACCTCCCACGTCCCGCCGCACCATCTTAGCCCTCCCTGGCACTGCGTCCCTGTTAGCGCTCCTGGCACAAACTATCTGCTTCTGTCTTCCTGTTTCCTTCAAACCCTTCTGGAATCCCCTTTCTGAGATGGAAGTGGGATTCAGGGGTAATCACCTGGAAGGAGTTAATTGCCTTTGCTTCTAATCACCTTCTTTTTCAAGGGCAATGGGTTAATTATCGAGACACTAACTGCATGTTAGATTCCCTGGGTGAAAGACTCTCTCGTTTTAACACAGTCACACCATGTTAATGATACTCATCACTCCCAGAACACCTCTAGAGGAACTGTCTCTGAGCGGGTTGCTCTACAGATATATTCACGGAGCACAGAGCATTAAAATCCCCAATTGCATATTAAGGGATTTTTTTTCAAATTGTAAAATTACTTAACAAGAAAAAAATACATTAATTAAAAAATCTGTTCTTAGCTAGCCCAGAACTACACTTGAAATGCTCCAGAAGTGGCAGTTTTAAAGAGTTAGGAAATGCTGCACGTTTCTAGGTGCCTCTTATACCAAATAAAACTACTTGTCTTTACTCTGCAGGGTGGACCACTACTTTTTAAAGTTTGGTTTCTTCACAGCAGTTAAGGGAATCCTTTAATCAGCCCCAAATCGACTCAAGGTCAACACACATAGGATTCGGTTTGCCTGAGTGCTACTCCTGGATTTGAATCTTAAATATCCCACTTACTGAATGTGAACTCTTCATTCACCTCTTTGAGCTTCAGCTATTTGATCTTCAGAAAGAGGATAATGCATAGTATTCAATGCTGTCAGGACTGGAAAAAGTGGGTGCTGAGGAACTGCTGTAAAGCAGGGGTTGATCAACTATAACATATAATAATAACTGAATCAATTGCAGACAGGCCATCTGAGATTATGATCTGATTGACATTGGTGATTATCTTTCTCTGGTCCCTTGCTCTTTACTTTACCTCTTTCTTCTTTACTGTTTTGAAGTCCCATTTTTGGACTAATTCATTCTCATATATGCCTTTCTCAGTAAGTGGGACATGGGTGGGTGTGTATATGTGTGTGTGTATTGAGAACTAGACCAGCAATCAGCAAAGTTCAGATAATCTCAATTTAGGGGAAGAGAAAAGACACAGGACATTCTAAAATGTTCATCTTGATATAGCTCCTGGGCAAAATTCTGCATCTGACTATTAAACATACTTGTTCTTCTGTGGTCCTTCTGATATCACAGTCCACCCACCAGGGCTCCTGGGCAGCCTCTCTTCCATCTGTCAGCTCACCTATGCCCTTAACTTCCCAAGTGCACCTTCCTGAGTCCTCTCCCTGCCACGTCCTCCCCTTCAGCCCCATGCCTCTTAAACGATCACCCCTCTTGACCTCGACTTCCACATCAGTCTCTCCCCTTTAATCTCTCCAATTGCTGAGCAACTGTTTCATCTTCTCCATCTTCTCAGAGCCCCCTATATAATCCTTAAAGTAGCTTCTCTGATCTGTATAATATTCTCATATCTTACCCCCCAGGATTGCTCGCTCCTTTCTTTCCGGGCTGATTGTCCTTGAGGCCAACACACTCTCCTCCCTTAACTGATCCCCTAAACCTCTAAAGGTGATGAACACCAGACCCAGATCTCTCTCCATATTCTGGCCATTCCAGGCTTTGTCCTCTAACTCAGAGTAAATATATTTTCTCTGGAGTCATACTTGTGAGATCTAGTTCCACAATCAAGGATTGAACCCAGGCCCCTGCATTGGAAGTGCAGTCTTAACCACTAAACCACCAGGGAAGTCTTTGTTTCCCTTCTTTTTAAAACAGACTTTGTTTTTAGAGCAGTTTCAGTTCAGTTCAGTCTCTCAGTCATGTCTGACTCTTTGTGACCCCATGGACTGCAGCACTCCCGGTTTCCCTGAGAAGTTTCAGGTCACAGCAAAACTGAGCAGAAGGCATGGAGATTTCCCATATAGTTCCTGCGTCCACGCATGCACAGGTTTCTCCTTTATCAAGATCCTACACCAGAATGATCCATTTGTTAAAACTGACGAACCTACACTGACACATCGTTATGACCTAGAGTCCATCATTTGCATCATGGCTCACTCTTGGTGCAGTGCATTCTATGGGTTTGGATGAAAGTCTAATGACATATATCCATCTTTATGAGTAATTTCACTGCTCTAAAAATCCTCTGTGCTCCATCTATCAATCCTTCTCCCCTTCCTCCCCTCACTAACTCCTAGGAATCATTGATCTTTTTATTGTCTCCATAATTTTATCTTTTCAAGAGTGTCATATAGATGGAATCATACAGTATGTAATCTTTTCAGACTGGCTACTTTCAATCAGTGATATGCATTTAAGGTTCCTCCATGTCTTTTCATGGCTTGGTAGCTCATTTCTTTTTAGTGCTGAATAATATTCCATCATCTGGAGGGACCACAGTTTATCCTTTCACCTGCTGAAGGGCATCTTGGTTGCTTCCAAGTTCCAGTAACTGTGAATAAAGCTGCTGTAAATATCTCTGTGCAGTTTTTTATGTGGACATAAGTGTTCAACTCCTTTGAGTAAATAACCAAGGAACACAATTGCTGAATCGTATGGTAAGAACATTTTTAGTGTTGTAAGAAATAGCCAAACTGTTTTCCAGATTGGTGCCATCTTTCACTCCCACCAGCAAAGTGTGAGTTCCTGTTGCTCTACACGCCCTCCAGAACTTGGTGTTGTCGGTGTTTTGGCCGTTCTAATGTGAGGGTAGTGGTATCTCACTATCGTTTTAATGTTTGCATTTCCCTAATTACACATGATGTTGAGCACTTTTTAAAAAGCTTATTTGCCATCTGAGTATCTTCTTTGGTGAGGTTAAAGTCGAAGACCCATTTTTAATTGGGTTGTTTGCTTTTTTATCATTAAGTTTTAAGAATTCTTTGTTGATTCTGGTGAACAATCCTGTATCAGATATGTCCTTTGAAATTTGTTTTCTCCCAGACTGTGGCTTGTCTTTTCATTCCCCTGACAGTTTCTTTCTCTAGGAAAGACGATTATCATATCTGATTCATACAACAGCTAGATGGATTAAACAGCAAAATAAGAACACAATGTCTTATACATAATGGTTTCCTCTATCTTATTAAAGGAAGCACTGAGGATTAATTTGGGACATTAGCAGGCTGTGGAGACATTTTGTATGACTGGGCAAACATCAGTCAAACTGTACTTATCGTTAAAAAGAGATCAAGCAAAACAGCTTCTTCTAAAGTTTGATATGTTCGACACTGAGAGGGAGAAGTACAGAAAACCAACTCTAAAAGCCAAAGATTTCTGTCTTCAGAGGATTCAAAAGCCAGAGTACACACAAACCTCCTTAGTTATTCCTCCTGATTGTGTCCCAGGCTTCTGATCCCCCGCCGAGTGCGGTCTGTGCTCCACAGATTGGATCTCTAAGCTGGCTGGCATCCCAGGATGCACTTTGCAGCCTGAGTCATGGATATGCAGCCTCCAACACCCATGACGGGTAATCATCCTCCTATTCAGGTTGTTCTGCCTCTTTTCCTAGGGAGAGACTGCTCTCCCAGAGGAGATGAGGTACTCCAGCAGTCTAAGAATGAAGCTATGTAGACTTGGCTGGCATCCAAGTTAAGTTTTTAAGTAAGAGAACTTGCTGTAAAAATGATCCTGAATCACTATCAGCAGTCTAAAGCCAGAGAAAGTCACTCTGCTAGATAAAGTTTGGGGGAAAGTGTTGTAATGGATAAAGAAGATGTGGTACATATATACAATAGAATACTACTCAGCTATAAAAACGAATGAAATCGGGTCTTTGTAGAGTCATGGATGGACCTAGACTCTGTCTTTGGAGAAGGCAATGGCACCCATTCCAGTACTCTTGCCTGGAAAATCCCATGGACGGAGGAGCCTGGTAGGCTACAGTCCATAGGGTCGTGAAGAGTCGGACACGACTGAGTGGCTTCACTTTCATGCATTGGAGAAGGAAATGGCACCCCACTCCAGTGTTCTTGCCTGGAGAATTCCAGGGACGGGGGAGCCTGATGGGCTGTCGTCTATGGGGTCGCACAGAGTCGGACACGACTGAAGCGACTTAGCAGCAGCAGCAGCAGAGTCTGTCTTACAGAGTGAAGCAAGTCAGAAAGAAAAAATTTATATCAGGCTTCCCTGGTGGCTCAGAGGATAAAGCGTCTGCCTGCAATGCAGGAGACTCGGGTTTGATCCCTGGGTTGGGAAGATCCCCTGGAGAAGGAAATGGCAATCCACTTCAATATTCTTGCCTGGAGAATCCCATGGAGAGAGGAGCCTGGCGAGCTACAGTCCACGGGGTCACAAAGAGTCGGACATGACTGAGTAACTTCACACACACACACACACACACACAGAGGTCATATATATATATGCAGAGCAGGAATA
>NW_011494752.1:11321855-11323807 GCF_000754665.1 Bison bison bison
GGGATAAATTTAGAGTTTGGGACTGACATATACACACTACCATGTGTGAAATAGATGGCTAGTGGGAACATGCTGTACAGCTCAGGGAGCTCAGCTTGGTGCTCTGTGATGACCTAGAGGGGTGGGATGGGGTGGGGTGGGAGGGAGGCCCAAGAGGGAGGGGATATATGTATACATTTGGCTGAGTCATGTTGTTGTGCAGCAGAAACTAATGCCACATACAAAGCAATCATCCTTCAATTAAAAAGGAAAGAAAGAAACTGGGAACCACTTGGAGTCAACAGCCCAGTGATAGCAAGATCTCATCTGAGAATGGTTTCATGGTAGAGTGGAAACTTGAGTACAGGTGAAAAACGGGGAAGCACGCCAGGAGACACAGAGATCACTGGTAGTGAAGGAATATAGACCCTCAGGAGTTTCAGATACCAGAATACTCTAGGGACCAGATTTCCCCTCCCCCATTTTTACAGACCCAGTTAAGTCCAGTGGAAGAGAGAGAAGAAAGCCTTGATTGTAACTGATCTTGAACTCTGTGTTGACTTTGGTGTGTCAAGGCTATAAGCCAGATTTTAATATGATTTATGAAAATTAAGGAATACTGCATTTTTTCACTTTGAGAGTTGAGGGAAAATTCATGACTATCATATTTCAGAATCTGCAATGGTACATTAGAATCCCATATCTAATTTCCAAGCTATTCTGCTGAAAGTACCTTCAGATTTTATATCCATCTTGTAGTCATTAAGAATTGTGTCTTTTGAATCAGAATGACCTAGTTTGAATAATGACTGTCCTTCTTACAAGGTATACAAACAAAAGTTACTTAATATTTTTGAGTTTCAGATGTCTCCTTTAGAAATGGAGACACCTACCTCCTAGGGTTATCATGGGGTTGGTTGGATAATATATCTCTAAAAAGCACTTAGCTCATTACCTGGCACTTAAAATGCATTCTGCTGCTGCTAAGTCACTTCAGTCATGTCCGACTCTGTGCATAGACAGCAGCCCATCAGATTCCCCATCCCTGGGATTCTCCAGGCAAGAACACTGGAGTGGGTTGCCATTTCCTTCTCCAATGCATGAAAGTGAAAAGTGAAAATGAAGTCGCTCAGTCGTGTCTGACTCTGTGCAACCCTATGGACTGCCACCTACCAGGCTCTTCCGTCCATGGGATTTTCCAGGCAAGAGTACTGGAGTGGGGTGCCATTGCCTTCTCTGTAAAATGCATTCAACAAGTGGCAATTCATTATTTCTTTTTTGGTGCTGGGCTTGGGGTCATGAGTGTGGTCCCTTGGGCTCAGCCAACGATGGGACAGGAGTTTGGGGAAAGTCCCTCCTTATAAAATCCCCCTTCACCTCCACTTTTCTACCTGCAACATTTTAAAATGACAAATGACTGCACTTCACACTCAGGAGGCAAGGGGCAATCTTGTTGATGAGTATAGGTGGTGTGGAAGAAGGTAATGAAATGAGAATCCTCCTTTATTGGTCAGTTTGTGTAAATTAAATGTGGCATATTATGTGTAATCTCATAAGTTCTCCTTTGACAGAGAATATGCGATAAATATGTGAGACATAAATTGGAGATAGGAGAGTGGCCAGAAGAAAAACTGTTCTATAAAGCTATTTTAGAACCACTGAAATAGAATTTCTGAAAAGAGGAAAAATGGGGAAGGAGGCTCCACAGAAAGATGGGGAGAATGGAGTTCCCAAATTGATCAAGAAGTCCAGGTGCTGAGAGAGAGAGAATTCAGGTGTCTAGCAATAATTTCCTACGTCATCACTAACCAACTGAGTGGGGAAAATCTGGAGCAAGTCATTCCAAGATGGAGCAATCTCAGAAGCCATATGTACTTTGGGATTCCTTGGAGGGGATGCCTCATCTGTGCTCCATTCTTATGAACCCAGAAAGCTGCTTGAATGTGACCTGCCATTGGCGGGGTTGGACGTGG
>NW_011494752.1:11323907-11328782 GCF_000754665.1 Bison bison bison
GAGATGGGGTCATAGATGGGGGTGGTAGAGGCGTGGTGTTGCTGCCACCACATTGAAATTCAGAGTCTGGTCTTGAGTCAAAGATAATTCCTTCTGTGGTAGGATTCATCTGTTCTGGAATCAGCTGTGTCTGGGTAGGTTTTTTTTTTTTCTTGCAAAAGATAGGAGAACATTCCTACAGCACTGGCCCTCAAAATCAATGTGCATGCGTATCTCCCGATATTTAAAATTCTGGGCATTAATTAAAAATTTGGGGTATAGTAAGGCCAGCGGACCAAGAAATGACTGCCATTGAAAAGACAGTTTGTTGCACATGTAGAGAATGGGCTTGTGGACCCAGTGAGGGAAGGAGAGGGTGAGACCAACTGAGAGAATAGCATTGACATGTATGCACTACTGTGTGTAAAATAGGTAGCTAGTGGGAAGCTGCTGCATAGCACAGGGAATTCAGCGCGGTGCTCTGTGATGGTCTGCAGGGGTGGAGCTCCAAGAGAGAGAGAATGCATATAAACAGACAGCTGATTCACTTCATTGTACAGGAGAAACTAACACAACATTGCAAAGCAATTATACTCCAATTAAAAAATAAGTAATTAAAATAATAATAATAAAATTTTTAAAAAGGAAGAGTTTGTTATGCACAGTTTCCAAGAGGAGGGAGATGCTATGCTATTGGGGGTCAGCCAGAGAAGTGCCAGGGTCAGTCTCAGAGCAGACGGAGAAGGGGGAGCTGTGGCTAAGGCCCTTTGTCGTTTCCACAGAAAGGAATGGGCAAGGCAGGGTAAGAAGTTTTGAGGCCACGAGTTTGAATAATTTCAGTGGACTCTGGGGCACAGAGGCTGTCCTAATTGTCTATTTCCTACTCCTACCCCGTATAGAGTTATTAGGAGAGGTGGGAAATAGCCTGGAACTGGAGAGCCCTTAAAGGAGGTGATTGGGGTGTGGCTCTGGATCGGCTGGTTTGTCATTGAAAAGCTTTCTTGGGAATAAGCTTCATACTATCTGTGCGTGTGTGCGTGTGTGTGTTTAGTTGCTCAGTTGTGTCTGACTCTTGCAACCCCATAGACTGTAGCAGTCCATCCCCATCAGGCTTCTCTGTGGAATTCTCCAGGTAAGCATATGGGAGGGGGTTGCCATTTCCTTCTCCAGGGAATCTTTCTGACCCAGGAATCAAACCAGCATCTCCTGCATTGGCACGTGGATTCTTTACCATCTTAGTCACCAGGGAAGCTGAGTGGATGAGAGAATCCCAGAAAACACGGTCTGAGCAGAAGTCTGTTCTCAAACAGCTCGCCTCATAACTGGGCTCAGCAGAGAGAAGCGGATCCTCCAGCTACCCAGCTGCCCACAGAGTCCTGGTTAAACAGTCTGGGCTCCACAGATCTTGGTTCCAGTTCTTTAAATGGAGGAACACTGAGAACAAACTGAACAGGTTGATGGCCTCAGTGTATCCCCAAATCACTGAGCCCGCCCTCCCAGAGGCATGCTGCTACTGCTTCTGCTAAGTCGCTTCAGTTGTGTCCGACTCTGTGCGACCCCATAGACGGCAGCCCACCAGGCTCCCCCATCCCTGAGATTCTCAAGGCAAGAACACTGGAGTGGGTTGCCATTTTCGACAGTCTAACTCCATCAATTAACTGATATCTATCATCTAAGAGAAATGCCTCAATGTAAAGCAACAGTCTAAGTACCATGGACATTTTACATTTAATTTTGTTCAAGCATAACACAACCATGGGGCTTCCCAGGTGACACAAGAATAAAGAAACTGCCTGCCAATGCAGGAGACACAAGAGATGAGGTTTCAATCCTTGGGTCAGGCCTGGAGAATTCCATGGACTGAATAGTTCACGGGGTCACTAAGAGTCAGACATGACTGAGTGACTTCACTTATCCAGTCTCCTTGAAATGCACACTTGGGGTGTTTCTAATTTGGAGCACTGCTGTAAATATTCTTTTTCTTTTAATTAAAAAAAATGTATTTGGCTATGCTGGGTCTTAGTTGCAGTACGTGGGATCCTCAATCTTTATTGTGCCATGCAGTATCTATCTCCCCGACCAGGGATCAAACCCCAGCGCCTGCACTGGGAGCTTGGAGTCTTAGCTCCTGGACCTGTGAGCATTCTTATACACAGCCCGTATGTACTGTTGGATTTATACCCAGGATAGAATCGGTGGGTCATGAGCAATTGTATTTAGCCAAACAGATATCTGAAGTGGTCATGCCAGTTTACATGTGTACCAGCTCTGTGTCCTTGTCAACATGTAGAACCAACTTATCCTTTTCATTTTATCCATTCTGGATATTGTGTAGCCATATTACATCATGATTTTAATGTGTCCAGGTGGAAAATATTTGTCAAGGAAAATAGAATGAACTTGAATCTGAAAGTGCAGAAGGATAAGCCACATTTAGGGCAGCTTACCCAGGATGAAGTGTTTCTGTCAATGAGAAATGCAACTGAATGTTTCAGCAGGAGGTTAAGTGTGTCAAGCCATAAGTGTCATCTCCAGGTGTGAGTGGGGTACAGGCAATGTCTGAAGCAAGAGACTAAGTATAGAAGAGTACGGAAGAATGTGAGGGTTGAACTACATTCAGGAACTGCAAACAGAATCTACGTATTCATTAAAAATGCAATTCTTGAGCTTTCAAAATGTGCTGGAAACTGACCCAGGCATGTGGATATAAAGGGAGTAGTCAGTTCCTTCTCTTCCAGAGACCACAAATATCAAGGAGAGATGAATAAGATGGATAATAAGGCATTGTGATGAACGTCTCTACGGTAGAGACTTGTACAAGCTGTGTCTATGCTCTGGAAGCAAGAGGAGGGTATCCATCAATCTGGTCTGGTAGGGTTGGGGAATCCTTCACTAGGAGGCGACCCTGGATCCTGGTCTTGGCTAAGTAGTGGATGGTCGTTAGGAAGGTAATGGAGAGGGAAGCGTGAGTGACAGTTTGGAGACGTGTCAGTAGAAGGCCATGGTGGTGTGGTCCAGCAGTTCTGCATGGACGCTGGGGGATAGGCGAGAGCATGCAGAAAGGGTATTTTGAAAGCCAGATGGTGAAGGACCTTAGAAATACAACTGACCATGTACTTTATGCTGCGGGCAGGGATCAGTCATCACAGCTCAACAGAGAGAGGATACTGTGATAACACTGGCATAGTGGGGTTTCCCAGGTTGCACAGCGGTAAAGAATCCACCTGCCAATGCAGGAGATGCAGAAGACATGGATTTGATCCCTGGGTTGGGAAGATCCTCTGGAGGAGGAACTAGCAACCCACTCCAGTATTCTTGCTGGGAAAATCCCATGGACAGAGGAGACTGGTGGGCTACAGTCCATGGGGTCGCCAAGAGTCAGACCCAACTGAGCCCAGGAACTTGTGATCTCAGGTAGGCAGTGGAGGACATAAAAAGAAAGCGACAGATGTGAGTTCAAATAAAATATGGCTCAGTTCTCCTCTTGCAGGGCGAGAATCCCCATTTATTGGGAACTGGAGAAGTACTTAAGGTGATGCTTTTGTTCTGCTAGGGTGGGCCTGGTCTGAAGGTAATTTTTCAAAAGCAGCTGCTCTAAGTGTTAGTTAAATGGTGCCAGGGGATTCACTGGACACAGGTGTCACGTTCAATCTTATTCATCTATCAATAAAGCCAGACTCCAAGTGCCGGTTGGATGGCAGCACGGCACCTTTGAGACAGGAATTCTATTAACAGATGCAACTCGCTGCTCCAGTCTGGGGGTCGGCTACAGACTTCAGCATGTGTGTGCATTCTCAGTCACTAAGTTGTGTCCGACTCTTTGTGACCCCATGAACTGTAGCCCACCAGGCCCCTCTGTCCATGGGATTCTCCAGGCAATAACACTGGAGTGGGTTGCCATTTCCTCCTCCAGAAGATCTTCCTGGCCCAGGGATTGAACCCCCATCTCCTGAGGCTCCTGCATAGGCAGGCAGATTCTTTACCCCTGAACCACCTAGGAAGCCCTGCAGACTTCAGTTGTTGTTGTTTAGTTACTAAGTCGTGTCCAACTCTGTGTGATCCCACAGACCCAAGATACCCACAGATCCTTGGCTTCTCACTTTGCTTCCCCATCATTTCTGCTATGGCTCCTGTTGGGGCGACTCAGATGCACCTGTCACATACTTTTCCTATTATTTAAGTTTGCTCCTACAAAATACTCTTTATCTGCCCTTTTAATCCAGGAAAGAAATGTTTCAGTGCTCAATCAATTTTTTGAATAATTAATAGATGCTGTTGGTACAACGTTTTAAAAGTTACACAAAGGGCAGTGGTGAGGAAAAAATTCTCATCTGTCCCTGGCCCCAGCCACCCGTTTTCTTGCCAGTGGCAAGTACTGTGACCCAATTTCTCGAGCATCATTTCAAAGACATTCTATGCAACTGCAAACATGTGCCAGTTTTCCTTTTCTTTAAAAAAAAATCATTAATAGTAGCACATGATACACCTTGTTCTCTCTACTTTATGTATCATCTTGGATATAGTCTCCTATCATTCACGCTTGTTCTTTTTAAAGGTATCCCATTGTGAATATGCTTTTGTTTATTTAGTCAGGCCACTATTGAGAGACATTTAACTAGTCCCTAATTTTTCATTGTTACAACGAATGCTTCAGTGAATATCCTCCTTTCTCATTTAGACATATATGAAGAATTGATGCTTTTGAACTGTAGTGTTGGAGAAGACTCTTGAGAGTCCCTTGGACTGCAAGGAGATCCAACCAGTCCGTTCTGAAGGAGATCAGCTCTGGGATTTCTTTGGAAGGAATGATGCTAAAGCTGAAACTCCAGTACTTTGGCCACCTCATGTGAAGAGTTGACTCATTGGAAAAGACTCTGATGCTGGGAGGTATTGGGG
>NW_011494752.1:11328882-11337439 GCF_000754665.1 Bison bison bison
GATGCTGGGAGGTATTGGGGGCAGGAGGAGAAGGGGACGACAGAGGATGAGATGGCTGGATGGCATCACTGACTCGATGGATGTGAGTCTCAGTGAACTCCGGGAGTTGGTGATGGACAGGGAGGCCTGGTGTGCTTCGATTCATGGGGTCGCAAAGAGTCGGACACGACTGAGCGACTGATCTGATCTGATCTGATAGGATGGATTCCTAGAAATAGAACTGTTGGGCCACCAGGAACTAATGTCAATAATTTTTAGACATTTAAAATTTTCCTGCACAGTAGTCGTTTCAATTTTCACTCCTCATGAAAGTCTATTTTCCCAGGTGGTCCCTAAGATACAATGAATCATAAAATTTTGACCTCTGTCAATTTTTTATTGAAAATGTTATTTGGAATTTTACTTTTCATTTCTCTTATTCTTAGTGAAGCTGAACATCTTTACATGGTTTTAAGAGTTATTTGTAATTCTTTTAAAAAGTTGAACTCTCTGGTCATCCATGTTGACCATTTTCCCATAGCATTGTTTCCTTTTTTCTTATGATTTGTAAGAGCTTGTTGCATGTTAAGAAAAGCATTCCTTTGTGCATCACATGCAAACACTTTCCCCCATTCATTGTCTGAATCTGGATTTTATTCTTTTTTATCTATTGAAATAACAAATTTGAAAGTGTTTATGTGGTAGACCTTCTTTGGTTTCTTTTCAGTTTTGGATCATATTTTCCAACTGTGAGATGATTTTAAAAGTTTCCATGGTCTCTTTTAGTGCTATTAGTGTTATTTGAAGAAATGTTTATTTTGAAATGATTTTAAACTTACAGAAGATTTGCAAAGATAGAAAAGTGACTTCCAATGCCGCCTTCATCCAACTTTGCTCAATGTTAACATTTTATAGAACTGTGGTACCATTAGCAAAGCTCTAAGTTTAACATTGGTACAATACTGTTAGTTAAACCACAGGCTTTCATAGAATTTCCAGTGTTCCCACTAACGTCCTTTTCCCATTTCATGTACCAGTTCAGGATTCCACATTTTCTTTATTTGCCTTATGTCCTAAATCTTCTCTCTTCTTGACAATTTCTCCATCTTTGTATTTTGTGACCTTGACATTTCTGAAGCTTTGTTGTTTTCAGTCGATAAGTCATGCCTGACTCTTTGTGACCCCATGAACTGTAGCCCGCCAGGCCTCCCCCCATGGGATTTCCCAGGCAAGAATACTGGAATGGGTTACCATTCCTTTCTCCAGGGGATCTTCCCAACCCAGGAACTGAACCCGGGTCTCCTGCATCTCCTGCATTGGCACACAGCTTCTTTACCACTGAGCCACCAGGGAAGTCTCTTTCTGAAGTTTATTGATCAAATATTTTGTAGAATGTCCACCTATTTAGGAGATACATATATTGACATGTCCTATAACTGGTAATGTTAAACTTGATCACTTGGTTAACACAGTGCCTTTAATGTGGTCCTCTGTAAAGGTACTGTTTCCCCTGTCTTATTAATAAATATTTGGTGGGAAATACTTTGAGGAGATATATATTA
Source organism: Bison bison bison (assembly GCF_000754665.1). Classification (NCBI taxonomy): domain Eukaryota; kingdom Metazoa; phylum Chordata; class Mammalia; order Artiodactyla; family Bovidae; genus Bison; species Bison bison. The sequence continues at coordinate 11,330,424 of NW_011494752.1, forward strand.
TGTATGTACACTATTTTTGTTTATTTACTCGAATACATATTCAAATATATTTATATTATTATATGTACTCATATATTGTCTTCTTTATTTTCCCTGAAAAAAAGTTTTGTGGTTTTTAACAAATTTTTCACATTTTTGTCAGGTTTATCCTTAAGCACTCTCTCTTTTTTTTTTTATTCTATTGTAAATTGCAATTTTGGTTAAATTTCTATTTCTGATTGTTTGCTGCTAGTTTATGGAGATACAGTTAATTTTAATGTTGATCTTACATCCTATAATCTTGTTAAACTCACTTATTAGCTCTAGTGGATTTTTTTGTGATTCCATTGAATTGTCTACAGAAGAGATTATGTTATATGTAAATAAAGACAGCTTTGTGTGTTCTTTTCAAAACTGAGTGACTTTAATTTCTTGTACTTGCCTTATTGCAAGTTAGACTCTCCTTATTGCATGGTTAGACTCTCCAGTATAATGTTGAATAGAAGTGTTGAGAATGGATATTTTTGTATGTTTCTCATTTCAAGGAAAGTAACCATTTAGTTTTTCACCATTAAATAAGTTAGCTGCCAGGTTCTTTTGTTAACTTCTTTTACTAGGTAAATTTCCCTTCTATTTCTAGTTTGCGGAAAGTTTTTCTTTCTTTGTTTCTTTTTTAAACCCTAAGAGAATTTTATCAAATACTTTTATTGTGTCTATTGAGATTATTCTTTTTTAGTTTATTAATATGCAAGCAAAAAGACAATGGAACAGAAAACTATCCGTATAGAATTCTACACCTAGCAAAAATGTCTTTGAAAAATAATAATGAAATAAAAATGTTTTCAAACATTCAAAAACTGGAATAATTCATTGACAGCCAATCTGCATTGTGAGAAAAATGAAAGAAAGTCCTCCAGGCAGAAGAAAAATGCTACCAGATGGAAATACGACTCTACACAAAGGAATGAAGAACACAGGAAATGCTAACTGCACTAAATATGTAAGGTCAATTCTTATTATTTAAATAAATTTAAAAGATAATTATTTAGGCAATAAGAAAACTTAGTGGCTGAGGTTTATGCCATATATGAAAGTAAAATGAATGTAAACAATAGCACAAAGGTTGGAGGAAATAGAAGATTCTTATCTATACATAAAATAGTGCAATATTACTTAAAGCTAGCCTGTAATAGATTAAAAAATATATAGCATAAGCTTTAAAGCGAGTGCTAAAATAAACCCACAAAGGGTTATAGCTAATAAGCCTCCAAAGTTGCAAACATATTGATATTGCTATTAATAAATATATTCAACTCATCCAAAGCAGAAAATGAGGAAAAGGAAAAGATGAACACAGAGAAAGCTAATAGCAAGAGGATAGATTCAAACCTAAGATGGCATCATCGACTCAATGGACATGAGTTTAAGCAAATTCCAAGAGATAGTGGAGGACAGGAAAGCCTGGTGAGCTGGAGCTCATGGGGTCGCAAAGAGTCAGACATGACTTAGCGACTGAACTGCAGCAAAGGTATCAGAGACACAAGAGGTGTAAATGGTCCTGCATGAGCACAGCACGGTTCGTTGTGATCCTTGCTGGTGGTTCTTTCCCCGGGTGGTTCCTTAAGGTAGCTTCTTCTCAAGTGTTCTCTGATCAGCGCTCACCTGAATACTAGGTGAGACTGCTCTGTGGGTCACTGCAGTTCTCTCTCTTCATAGCTCTCTTTCCCTCCCCAATTTGCTTTGGCAACTCTCGCTGTGTTGGTTTCCCTGAATTCTCAGCTCTGTCTCTTCAGCTTAGGGAATCCGCTGGGCTCCACCGGTTTCCCTGTGCGGTGTCCTGGAAACTCTATCAAGCTGCTCCTTGGGACAACCTTAGGACTCACCTCATCCATATCTTGACTTTCTGGGGTGTGGTTCTTTACCTCTTAATGTTCAATTTGCTACAAACTGTTGTTTTGTATATTTTATTGATTTTTTAAAAAATTTCTTTCAGGTAAGAGGGCAAATTCAATTTCAGTTACTACTACACCTTGGTCAGAAGCAGAAATCAGTTTATTCCTTTTCATTGCTGACAGTATTCCATCGTACAGCTGTACTACAGTTTATCTACTTATGTATTGAAGGTCTAGATTGTTTCCAGTTTGGGGAAATTACAAACAAAGCTTCTATAAGCATTTATGTATGATTTTTTTTTGTGGAAACAAGAATTCTCAATACACTTGGATAAATACCAAGAAGTGGTATTACTTGGCCATTTGGTAAGGGTATTTTGTAATTTTATAAGAAATGTCAGATTATTTCTCAGAGCGGCTGCATTACATCCCCAACAGAAATCTATGAGGGTTCCAGTTGTTCTACACTCTTGCCAGCACTTGGTATTGTAAGTTGTTTGATTATTGGTTTATTTTTAGTCGCTCCAAGTGCATGAATAGTGGCATCTTGTTGTGGTTTAATTAGTTCTTCCCTAATGACTAATGATGTTGAACATCTTTCTGTTTGCTTATTTGTCCTCTGTGTGTCTTTTTGTGGTGAAATGTCTGTTGGGCTTCTGTTTTCATATTCGAGTGTTTGAGTGTTTTTTATATATTATGGGTACACATCTTTTTATCAGATGTTACTTGCAAATATTTTCTTGCAGTCTATGTCTTACGTTTCATTTTAATTTTTTTAAAGATTTTTTGATGTGGACCATTAAATTTTTTTTGTTTGTTTTATATTGGAGTACAGCCAATAAACAGCGCTGTGATAGTTTCAGGTGAACAGTGAAGGGATTCAGCCATACATGTATCCATTCTCACCCAAACCCACATCCCATCCAGGCTGCCACATAACAGTAAGCAGAGTTCCCTGTGCTGTATAGGAGGTTCTTGTTCATTATTCATTTTAAATATAGCAGTGTGAAGATGTCCATCCCAAACTCCCTAACTGTCCATTCCCTTCATTCTCCAACCCCCAACCATAGTCAGTCAGTGCAGTCAGTTCAGTCACTCAGTCATGTCCGACTCTTTGCAACCCCATGAACCGCAGCATGCCAGGCCTCCCTGTCCATCACCAACTCCCAGAGTCCACCCAAACCCATGTCCATTGAGTCAGTGATGCCATCCAACTATCTCATCCTCTGTCGTCCCCTTCTCCTCTTGCCCTCAATCTTTCCCAGCATCAGGGTCTTTTCAAATGAGTCAGCTCTTCACATCAGGTGGCCAAAGTATTGGAGTTTCAGCTTCAACATCAGTCCCTCCAATGAACACTCAGGACTGATCTCCTTTAGGATGGACTGGTTGGATCTCCTTGCAGTCCAAGGGACTCTCAAGAGTCTTCTCCAATACCACAGTTCAAAACCATCAATTCTTCAGCACTCAGCTTTCTTTATAGTCCAAATCTCACATCTATACATGACTACTGGAAAAACCATAGTCTTGACTAGACAGCCTTTGATGGCAAAGTAATATCTCTGCTTTTTAATATGCTGTCTAGGTTGGTCATAACTTTCCTTCCAAGGAGTAAGCATCTTTTAATTTCATGGCTGCAATCACCATCTGCAGTGATTTTGGAGCCCAGAAAAATAAAGTCAGCCACTGTTTCCCATCTATTTGCCATGAATCAAGATTGCCAGGAGAAATATCAATAACCTCAGATATGCAGATGACACCACCCTTATGGTAGAAAGTGAAGAGGAACTAAAGAGCCTCTTGATGAAAGTGAAAGAGGAGAGTGAAAAAGTTGGCTTAAAGCTCAACATTCAGAAAAGTAAGATCATGGCATATGGTCCTATCACTTCATGGCAAATAGATGGGGAAAATATTTTATCACATCCAAGGTAAGAGAAAAACCAAGTAAGACGGTAGGCACTGAGAGAGGGCATCAGAGGGCAGACAGACTGAAACCACAATCACAGACAACTAGCCAATCTGATCACACGGACCACAGTCTTGTCTAACTCAATGAAACTAAGCCATGCCCTGTGGGGCCACCCAACCATAGGTTCATCCTCTAAATTTGTGAGTTTCTATCTGTTTTGTAAGTAAGGTAATTTGTATCATTTTTTGGTTAGATTCCACATGTAAGGGATGTCATATGACAGATCTCTTTTTCTATCAAACATATTTCACTCAGTATGACACTTTCTAGGAGACATGGATCATTTTTAAAGTCTTTATTAAATTTGTTGCAACACTGCATCTGTTTTACATTTTGGTTATTTGGCCTCAAGGCATGTGGTACCAGGTAGGAGATGGAAATTTCCAAGGAAGGCGGTAGTGATGCTCAGAGGGGACTGAGATGCCTTAGAACATCATTGAAGCCCAAGTATTAGAGGAGGAAAATAGTGGCCACCATCCAGTTGCACAGCCAGAATTAACATTATTCTCCTGGAGCATCCTGAAATAACTGATGGTGAGGATGATTTTCAGGGGATGAATGCCTTCCATGAGTGGCAAAGTTTGGACTAGAGTCAGCAAAATATGACTCCTCTAGGGTGTTGAGTTTAAATTCCATTTGCTTGTTGGCAAAAGGCAAGAACTTGTAAAGAAGGTCGAAAGAAAGGCCTGGAGAAATTAATGAGGCAGCATATTAAACAGGGAAAGAACAGATGCTTCCTAAACTCATATTTGTCCAAATAGATATTGCTTGATTATCTACCCTAATTAAAAGTTACTTTGTTAATTTTTAACTTAATAGGAAATTCTTATTCAAACAACAAGCATAAAGGTCTTCCTGATGCCCACAATATGCTGTGTTTCTGGGTTTTTTCTCTGGCTTTAATCTTTCTGTATTGATTCCTCTTTTATAGCCTTTCCTGGGTCTTTCTCCTCTGATTCCTTAAAAAATGTATTTCACTCTTTCTCTCCATCACACAAAAGAAGTGAGACTTCAGGGCTGAATCAGTGCAGGTGTTTGCCTTTCTACCCAGCCATCAACCAGAACTATGCTTGGAAGCCCACCCTGTAGGTGGCTACTTGTCCGTCTGGATCGAGACGGAGCTGATACGGAGAATAACATTCTTTCCAACAAAGGCCTTCACCCCTGACGCTGACAAGCAGCATGATGGATAGCTTTTGCGAAGTGCCTGATGTGCTTTCATTTTCCTCCCGGAAAGCTGAACATTGATTTTAGATTATTGAAGAGCAAACTCATTCTAGAATGCTGGGATGCTCGTATGTATTTGGAATTCAGTAAAATTGGAACTTGGTTGAATGCAGTTGAGTTCCTGATGTGTGTTTTCGGGCTCACACAAGTCGTGAGAAGAGATCTGTATCTGGGTCGTGTTTTAGTCCAACAGGTGATCTTGCCGGAGAAGCTATGTGGTCCTGATAAAGGTGTGTAAGGTAAACACCATCTAGAGATGTATTGGAGGCTCAAATCAAGGCTTAATGTAGGGAGAGTTCTCGCAACATCAGAATGTAAATAATTTACTTTACTCACTCATTCAGCACCGAGAGGGGAGGGAAGATTAATGGGTGGTTTTAAAGAAAGTCCAGTTAAAACCTCTGCCGCCCTCATGTCATGGAAGCAAGAGCCAGTTTAATCTAAACAAAAGGGGTGGCTCACCCATTTGGGCTGGGCCGAGAGACCACACGGTGGCTGAGAATTGCCCATCAGCAGGGTCCCTCTCTTTACAGCCCATTTGTTTCCATTTGCAGTGAAAAAGGAGATGCTCTTGTAGAGGTTAAGTCACTAGGTTATTTGTTATAAACTTTCAGAGAGGAATGGGTTTGAAACAAGTCTTAAGTGTTTCAGTGACAAATATTTAATGTCGCCTCTGAGATTTATAGCACTTCTGTTCACCCTTGGAAAGCTTTTAGTTCAGTGGCAAAGGTTACTGGGGGCTTGTCCAGCTGAGGGAAGGTTACTTCTGCTGTGGTTTCATCGTTTTCTCATGGGCTGGAGAGTATTCCAAAATTTCTGTGATGAATAATCACTCATTCCACTCACATCATCATTGGTCCTGCAACCTTGATTGTCGTCGACCAATTGAAGGCGTTTAAGTGATGCTGGCATCTGGTCTGTTGGTGTCTTGCACCTCCGCAGCTGGGAGGCAGGGAGGAGGTGGGCAGAGCTGATCCCTGCATCCCAGCAGCTGCAGGACCACTGGGCAGGCACACCCAGCTGTTTGATTTCTGCCGCTTCTCTGTCTGGAGTACCTATGCTGTTGCCATACTTGCATGAGAATGATCCAAATGTTGAAGCCCCCCTACTTTATGGCCAAGGTCCAGTTTCCTTCTAATATCTAACTTTGGTTGAAAAGATCACCCCCCATGGACTTGATCCCAGGAAATTGTTGCTGTTGTTCAGTCGCTATATTGTGTCTGATTTTGAGACCCCACAGACCACAGCATGCCAGGCTTCCCTGTCCTTCACCACCTCCTGGAGTTTGCTCAGACTCATATCCATCGAGTTGATGATGCCATCCAACCATCTCTTGGGCCTCCTGAAAATGTGCCCCAGACACTTTGACAACATGCAGGGTATCACACGGTGATGCTGCTGGGCACCTCGAGGTCATGGCTACCTGCTGCTGGTGACCACACTGCCACCACCTGGCCTTGGCGTGGGGAATGGTGATACAGAAAGGTCTTTCCTCCAAAGACAGGACTTAGATGGAGGTATGATTCACTGATGGATATTTACTAAGATCACTTCCAGTTTGCCCCGTTTGCTCCATGCTGCATAAGCAACAGCTAACAGTTATGGGGTGTTTCTCAGGGGCCAGGCTCTGTTCTAAGCACTTCGTGTGTGTTAGTCCACTCATCTCCACAGCAACTCTGAGAAGTGTGCTATTATCCCCACTTTATGGATGGGGAAACTAAGATACTAAACTAAGGCAGGATTCAGTAACTTGCCCAAAGGCACACAGCAAGGGCAATGGGATCTGAATCCAGGCTGCCAGACTCCAGAGCCCCTTAGTCACGCACCTTCTAATCTTTTCCTCGCCGAGAAGCTCCTGGCAATTCTGTGCCTTCAACTCAGGCCTCCAAACGGATAAGGAAGTTCCCGGTTAGTCTCCTTTAGAAGAAGATGAACAGCCCGTGTCTTCTGGA
>NW_011494752.1:11337539-11340470 GCF_000754665.1 Bison bison bison
TGAGAAAACAGAAAGAGAAATTAAGGAAACAATTCCATTCACCATTGCAACGGAAAGAATAAAATACTTAGGAATATATCTACCTAAAGAAACTAAAGACCTATATATAGAAAACAGCCTGTGTCTTCTGGAAGAGACTCAACTTCTGCACACAGAGTGGAGCCTTGCCCTTTCATTCTCCCAAAGATAATCTCTCATCCTCCTGTCCATTGATCCGTTTCTGTTACCCTATGTCACTATTCGTGTTTCCCTGGTGGCTCAGATGGTAAAGAATATGCCTGCAATGCAGAAGCCATGAGTTGGATCATCCCTGGGTCAGGAAGACCCCTTGAAGAAGGAAATGGCAGCCCACTCCAGTATTCTCGCCTGTAGAATCCCATGGACAGAGGACCTGGCAGGCTACAGTCCTTGGAGTCGCAAAGAACTGGGCATGACTGAATGACGGAGTGCGTGCACACACACACGCAAACACACACACACACATTCACGCCACTATTCAAATTGTTGTAGCTTATATAAATATGTTAATGTTAATTGTATATAAAATACAATGCAACATTCAGTGCATTGTAAGATTATAAATAACATTATGTAATATACAATAATGTGTCAGATCAGATCAGATCCGATCAGTTGCTCAGTCATGTCCGACTCTTTGCAACCCCATGAATCGCAGCACGCCAGGCCTCCCTGTCCATCACCAACTCCCGGAGTTCACTGAGACTCATGTCCATCAAGTCAGTGATGCCATCCAGCTATCTCATCCTCTGTCGTCCCCTTCTCCTCCTGCCCCCAATCCCTCCCAGCATCAGAGTCTTTTCCAATGAGTCAACTCTTCACAATAATGTGTCATAAGTATGCAAATTAATACCTACTATGGAAATCTCCTTCTCATGCTAAATTTTTTTTGGTTTGGTTTGTGTTCTATTTTTAGAATAAATTCTGGATTTATGTCGATGTATGGGAAAACAAATACAATATTGTAATTAGCCTCCAATTAAAATAAATAAATTCATATCAAATTAAAACAAAAAATGAAATCATTAATTTGTTAAAACATCTTCTGCCACTTTGATTGGAATTGCACTGCATGTGCTCAATTGCTTCAGTCATGTCTAACTCTTTGTGACCCCATGGACAGTAGCCCACCAGGCTCTTCTGTCTATGGGATTTTCCAGGCAAGAATACTGGAGTGGGTTGTCATCCCTCTAGGGGATCTTCCCGACCCAGGGATCAAACCTGCATCTCCTGCATCTTCTGTATTGCCAGAGGATTCTTTACGGCTGAACCACCAGGGAAGCCGAGAATTACATTATCTTACAGTATAATTTGAAAATCATGTCCATGCTGAGTATTCCCATCAAGGCCATAGCATACCCCTTCATTTATTCAATTAAACCCATATATATTATGCCCTAATCTTGAAATTCCTAAGTATTTTATTGAGTTGACTAAAAAAAAAAGTTCATTTAGAGTTTTCGGTAAGATGTTAACCAAAAACCCCAAATGAACTTTTTGCCAACCCAATATATTTATATATTAATGTTTCTTCTATTATATTCTAATTGTTTCACTGCTTGTACATATAAACATTAATATATTTTAAATTAATATTCTGTCTCGCTTTTCTAATAACTATTCATATGTGTCCCTTGAATTTTCCAGGGGATAATCTTATTATACCTAATAGTTTTCTTTCTTCCTTTCCAATATGTGCAGTTCTTACTGTTTTTTTTCATCTGGTTACATTGCCAGTTTCTCAAGGACAATGTTAAGTCAGTTCATCAGCCAGCTTGACATCCCAAACTCACCATCACCCAGCAAGACTCAAGCTCTGAGCTGCACTGCAGACGAGCCAGGGGTGAGGTGCCCTAATCTGGACTCTTCAGGCATGGCTCCGTGCTGCAGGTTGAATCCAGGTGCAGAATTTTATTTATTCTCTCTTAACTCGTGTTTGTATTCACAAGTGTGCCTCTTGGCTTTTCAGTGTAACAGCTAACATTTAGGCCAATGTGAGTCTTCTGCTATTTGGAGCCCAAAGCTTCCATCTGACCCATGTTTTGTCCAGATATTCTTTGCAGACCTCCAGCAGCCCGTGGTCACTTCTGTGGTCTTTCTCAAGTTCTCTTTGCTGACATGAAGCCATCACCACTGCCTCCTCTCCCAATATGGGGAAGGTTGGAGACCAGAATGAGATTTGAGTGGAGCATACAAGAAGGAGAGATGGTCTACAGGCACTTACCAGTGTAGACAGAATTTTAAATGTGAAGGGAGCTGATGAAATGTCCAATGCAAACACCTTTGAATTTTCCACTGAGGACAGGAGTCCTTTTCTATTGCAGCTATATAAAATATTGTTTTACCTTCTGCTTAAATTTTTAATGACAGGGAGCTTAATTATTTTGAGAACATTTGACCTCTCTTCCTCTTTTTGGTTTATATCCAGACCCTTAGCCAGCAGTCGAAGAAGGCTTTCACATCAAGAGTTCCAAGCCCTTGAAAAGAGGTGACACTCAGCTCTTGAAGGGGGATGACCCCTGGGCTTGTGCGAGGTTTGGCTGGAGTGAGCCATTCTCAAATGCTCAGCTGTCCTCACCTCTCTATCTCCTTGTCTGACCCCTGTGATTCAAGCTCGCTGACCCCCTGCCACACACACATTCTTGCCCCATGATGTCTTATCTTACACTCTTAGAACTGTCATGCTGACATGCCACCTCAAAGTTGTTGAAAATGGACCACCTTGTTCCCCACTCTGCTTCTCACTGCCATCAGCAAACACCCTCTAGACCATCAACCCATCGAATGCCACTGTTCCCAACTCTTCCTGGCGAAGAGGAAAACTCCCAGGTCTTGCAAGACCAAATATAGGGACTGCTAAGAATATGTGAGCGTTGGGCCACAAAGAAGGCTGAGTGCCAAAGAATTGGTGCT
>NW_011494752.1:11340813-11341141 GCF_000754665.1 Bison bison bison
GCAGTCCAAGGGACTCTCAAGAGTCTTCTCCAACACCACAGTTCAAAAGCATCAATTCTTCGGAGCTCAGCCTTCTTTACAGACCAACTCTCACATCCATACATGACCACTGGAAAAACCATAGCCTTGACTAGATGGACCTTTGTTGGCAAAGTAATGTCTCTGCTTTTGAATATGCTATCTAGGTTGGTCATAACTTTCCTTCCAAGAAGTAAGCGTCTTTTAATTTCATGGCTGCAGTCACCATCTGCAGTGATTTTGGAGCCCATAAAAATAAAGTCTGACACTGTTTCCACTGTTTCTCCATCTATTTCCCATGAAGTGATGG
>NW_011494752.1:11341241-11344463 GCF_000754665.1 Bison bison bison
CCATGATCTTTGTTTTCTGAATATTGAGCTTTAAGCCAACTTTTTCACTCTCCTCTGTCACTTTCATCAAGAGGCTTTTAGTTCCTCTTCACTTTCTGCCATAAGAGTGGTGTATTCTTAAGAGTCCCTTGAACTTCGAGGCGATCAAACAAATCAATCCTAAAGGAAATCGGTCCTGAATATTCATTGGAGGGACTGATGCTGAAGCTGAAACTCCAATACTTCAGCTACTTCTTGCAAAAAGCCAACTCATTGGAAAAGACTCTGATGTTGGGAGAGATTGAAGGCAGGAAGAGAAAGGGATGACAGAGGATGAGACGGTTGGATGGCATCACTGACTGAATGGACGTGAGTTTGAGTAAACTTCAGGAGATGCTGGAGGAGCCTAGTGTGCTGCAGTCCATGGGGTCGCAGAGTCAGACACAACAACTGAACAACTACAACAAAATATATGACCCATTGCCTCTGAACTCTGAGTGAATCACTGACCCTCAGAGATACTAACACTTAGGCAATGTACACATCTAGAGTGATTGAAGCCCTGACCTTCTACTTGCTTCCAGACTCTCTCACCTTTGTCCAGTACCCTTGAAAATTCACACAACATTTATTTCGTGCTGTAACAACCTTCTTGGAAACTTCAGAGGCAGTGAATTATCTATTTCAAGATGGAGGAGGAATAACAACGATATTAACCTCACCACTGTGCAATCTCACCTTTGAAAGTGGAAATTTTTCAAAAGGGCAGCTTTAAAAGCTCAGCTTCCCTGTAAAAGGTAGATTTTCCCATAATCAATCTGTCATTAACCAAAAAAAAAATGGCAAAAGAATTTTATCATTTCAGGAAACCTCTATGTAAGTGTTGTCTTTTTATGCTTTTGAGTGTTTCCTCGCTTTGCTCTTTGGTATCAGTGCTCCATAAAGATCACAGCCCAGAGAAGGTTGAGAAAGGAAGGCATGTCTCTGCTTTGCAGTGACCTTGACTGACAGTGCTTTACAGAAATGATGAAATTCAACCTGTTCAGATTCAAGCTCATGCTGGGAAGCTGGCCCCTGCAAACACTGAGCCATGGAGCAGACTTGTGTGATTTGTGGGGTCTTCTAAAGCATGGGTTGACATTTATTTTTTCTGTGAGAGGCCAGATAGTAAATATTTTAGATAGCCTCTGTCACATCTACTCAACTCTGCCATTGTAACACCAGAGTAGCCACAGACTACTCATTTATAAATGAATGAATATAGCTATTTTTCAGTAAAACTTTATTAATTAAAAAAAAAAAAGGACAGGGTCTGGTCCATTGCCAATTCCTGGTCTAAAATATACGGTCCAGGATAGGGAACCCTTTGCCCAAGTCTAAGGGTGGATCCCCCTCAGCCCAGGCAAATCACTTGACCATACCTCTAAGCATCTAATATCAGGACTAAGGGATGGTTCTGGTCCCAGGGATTTGCTTCTGTCCATCCCTTCATCTGTGAATCTGTCATTGTTTAGTCGCTAAGTCATGTCTGACTCTTTTGTGACCCTGTGGACTGTAGCCTATCAGTCTCTTCTGTCCATGGGATTATCCAGGCAATAATAGTGTGGCGGATTGTCATTTCCTCTCCAGGGGATCTTCCTGACCCAGGGATAGAACACATGTCTCCTGCATTGGCAGGCAGATTGTTTACCACTGAGCCACTAGCGAAGCCCTCATCTGTAAGTGGAAGCATTTGAATGTCACAGAGGCTCCTGATTTTTGCTGTTGCCAACACTGCTTCCCAGGGCAGGGAGGATTTGAGCAAAGTAAAAGACAAGATTATTAACTTGTCAGCATCTTTGTCTGATCTATAGCATGAATGAAATGATTTCTTCATAATGAATGCATTTCTCAATAGTACTCAGCACCCGTCTTGTTCTGCTTTGTTCTGGGAGATTCATAGATAAGTGTGGTCTCTGTGGTAGTTGCACATGTTGTCTGAGGTGTAATTTGCTGTCATAAATAACTCCTGTTATTCTGCTCTAGATCAAACATGAGCGAAGTGCAATCCTGATTCTTCACATAAACACAGAAATGATACATAAGTATGAAAGTGAAAGTCGTTCACTCGTGTCCGACTCTTTGTGACCCCATGGACTTTATAGTCCATGGAATTCTCCAGGCTGGAATGCTGGAGTGGGAAGCCATTTTCTTCTCCAGGGGATCTTCCCAACCCAGGGATCAAACCCAGGTCTCCCACATTGCAGGAAGATTCTTTACCAGCTAAGCCACAAGGGAAGTCCAATACATATGCATATGAGCTCCATTTTAACCCTTATTCTGGGCTGTTGTGACATTGTGAATTTAACATTTGTTAAGTAGCACACACCATGACCCTCTCGTCTTGGGTGGCCCCACAGGGCATGGCTTAGTTTCATTGAGTTAGACAAGGCTGTGGTCCCTGTGATCAGATTGGCTAGTTTTCTGTGATTATGGTTTCAGTGTGTCTGCCCTCTGATGCCCTCTCGTAACACCTACTGTCTTACTTGGGTTTCTCTTACCTTGGACGTGGGGTATCTCTTCACAGCTGCTCCAGCAAAACACAGCCACTGCTCCTTGGATGTGGGGTGGCTCCTCCTCATGACATTGTACAGGAGACAGGGATCAAGACCATCCTCATGGAACAGAAATGGAAAAAAGCAAAATGGCTGTCTGGGGAGCCTTACAAATAGTTGTGAAAAGAAGAGAAGCGAAAAGCAAAGGAGAAAAGGAAAGTTTTCCTCATCTGAATGCAGAGTTCCAAAGAATAGCAAGGAGAGATGAGAAAGCCTTCCTCAGCGATCAATGCAAAGAAATAGAAGAAAACAACAGAATGGGAAAGACTAGAGATCTCTTCAAGAAAATTAGAGATACCAAGGGAACATTTTCTGCAAAGATGGGCTTGATAAAGGACAGAAATGGTATGGACCTAACAGAAGCAGAAGATATTAAGAAGAGGTGGCAAGAATACACAGAAGAACAGTACAAAAAAGATCTTCATGACCCATATAATCACAATGGTATGATCACTCACCTAGAGCCAGACTTCCTGGAATGTGAAGTCAAGTGGGCCTTAGAAAGCATCACTACGAACAAAGCTAGTGGAGGTGATGGAATTCCAGTTGAGCTATTTCAAATCCTGAAAGATGATGCTGTGAAAGCGCTGCACTCAATATGCCAGCACATTTGGAAAACTCAGCAGTGGCCACAGGACTGGAAAAGGTC
>NW_011494752.1:11344892-11345509 GCF_000754665.1 Bison bison bison
TTATTTAACTTATATGCAGAGTACATCATGAGAAACGCTGGGCTGGAAGAAGCACAAGCTGGAATCAAGATTGCCGGGAGAAATATCAATAACCTCAGATATGCAGATGACACCACCCTTATGGCAGAAAGTGAAGAGGAACTAAAAAGCCTCTTGATGAAAGTGACAGAGGAGAGTGAAAAAGTTGGCTTAAAGCTCAACATTCAGAAACCGAAGATCATGGCATCTGGTCCCATCACTTCATGGGAAAGAAATGGGGAAACAGTGGAAACAGTGTCAGACTTCATTTTTGGGGGCTCCAACATCACTGCAGATGGTGACTGCAGCCATGAAATTAAAAGATGCTTACTCCTTGGAAGGAAAGTTATGACCAACCTAGATAGAATATTAAAAAGCAGAGATATTACTTTGCCAACAAAGGTCCATCTAGTCAAGGCTATGGTTTTTCCCATGGTCGTGTATGGATGTAAGAGTTGGACTGTGAAGAAGGCTGAGCACTGAAGAATTGATGCTTTTGAACTGTGGTGTTGGAGAAGACTCTTGAGAGTCCCTTGGACTGCAGGGAGATCCAACCAGTCCATTCTGAAGGAGATCAGTCCTGGGTGTTCATTGGAAGG
>NW_011494752.1:11345660-11376276 GCF_000754665.1 Bison bison bison
CGACTCGATGGACATGAGTTTGAGTAAACTCCGGGAGTTGGTGATGGACAGAGAGGCCTGGCGTGCTGCAATTCATGGGGTCGCAAAGAATCGGACACGACTGAGCTAATGAACTGAACTGAGCTGAAGTAGCACACAGGGTACCAGATGGAGAGCTGAGGTACAACAAGACCAACGAGAAGTTGAAATAGAGAAGCTGATGACTCACAAGTCCTGGAGGAGGCGCACATGGGCCTAGATGGCTGCCTGGGGAGGCCACGGCAGGTGCAGAGAGGCAGAGGCACAAGCTTTTATTAGGGCCTGGGGGCAGAGTGCTTTGCGCTTCTTGGGATAAAGCTGGATGTGTCAATGCAAACCAAAAAGAGCGGAGTTTTGGTAAGCCTCATGGGAGTCTTATCTAAAGGGTGCATAACTGGGAGGCCCTGGAAAATGAAAGAGACTTGATCCCAGGGGCTGTTGGAGATTCGTATCAGGAGCTTACCTTTACCTGTGACTCTGCAGACTCCTGTCCAGGGCGTGTGTTTGCCTGAATGGCTGCTGTCAGTCTGTGGTCGCTGTAGGCTGCTTGGCCACATAGTGGAGGTTAGGGAAGCAAGACTATGGAGGAGCTTAGCTAAGTCTTGTCATGTGCTCTGCAAATGTCAAGGTGGACCAGGGCTAGGGGATATCACTTGTTTTCTGATGTGATAACTTAGGTGGCAGAGGTGACAGCGAGTTTGGAATACATTTGCTTTTGAAGAGCTTTTGAAAATCCAGTAGAGGATGCTAGTAAACATTTGGATACTTAGAGGGGAGGTCCAGGTAGATGAAGACATGTGGTCAGCAGCCCTCAGTGGCTGAGCCTGTGGTGCTGCTGGAGATCTCCTGGGCAGAGGGATGAAGAGAGAACCTAGAGCCTGAGACCCAGCCTGGGGGCACAACCCCGTTTAGTGGCTGGGTCAGGAGGACATGCCTGCTAGAAAGGATGCAGAGAAGAAGAGGTCAAGGTGGTAGAGGAAGGCTTAGAGAAGGAGAAGTCAGAAAAGCTGAGAAAGGAGTGACCCTAGAGGGTGGCTTTGATGAATTGTGTCCCACAAGCTGAGGAATGGATTTCGGTCCCCGGAAGTCAACAATGACCTCGAGATCATCTCCATGAAGTTGGAGGATGAGGATTGGGAAGCCTTGATGGGATGGAATGAGGCATGTGTGAGGCCTGAGATGTGTGGATGGGGAAGTTCAACGCTGTTGAAGGGAAGGAGGAAATAGAATGGAATCTGTAGAAGGAAGTGGGATCAAGGGTCTTTTATTTTTGAGGATAAGAGGGGCTTGAGGTATTTATGCTGATGGAAAGCTTCCCCCTAGCAGAGAGGTTGATGATAAAGGAGAGAAAAGAAATCACGCATACATTCTAAAATCACATGGAATCACTCTTTTTTTAAGTGTCTGATTCTTCAAGTGGGCTCAAAAAACAGCATGGCCATTTTGCCTGGAGAGGTAGCAGACAGAAAGACCCTGAAGAAGCTGCGGGGTGAGCCCCCACCCTCGCTTACAAAGGTAATGGTGTCTACCCAGCAGTCGGTGTTCCGACTCAGTTGCATACAAAAGAGGCTTTTGTTATTTATCCTTCAGAAAATGAATTACATTTAAAATAGATCTCATTTTTGATCTGGAGGCTCTGATACTCTCAGCCAGCTAGAGAGAAATAGCTTGTTGCTTTCTTGGTTCACTGGCGTCTTAACAGCAGGATTTCAAGTTTCACAAATGTTTCTCTCCCACATGGGTATCTGACATGCTCTTCATCACTACTTTACTCGATTAAAAAATGTCATATTCCACAAAAAACTGCATTTAGGACACAAGGGTCTCTGAGTGGCAGAGTTTTCAGAAAAGCTGTCATTGCAAAATGAAATTTAGAATCTTAGCAAAGGCACCAAGCTGGGAAATTTACATACTATCACGAAGCAGGACTAGCTGTCTGGAATAATTGAAAACCATGGTAATAACATGAGTTGTCCCAGGGAGTAATGTTAGCAAATGTAATAAACATTTTCCAAATCCAAGAGCTTCTATTTTCTATTTGCTGCACAGAGATGCTGTTGACCTCACAACGAAATATCTTTCCTGATGTGCTTTACTTTCCCAAATGCTGATCACCATCATCGTCAACACCATTTGGAGCAATTATCATGCTCAGTGTTTATATGCACTTTCTCATTTTACCTTCACAACAGTCTTGAGAGGTCCTGTTGCTGTTTCCATTCAGTGGAGAAGGAAACTGATGCACAAATAGGTAAATTGCTTCCCTAAATGTCACACACACCATGAGTAAGTGGCAGAGTTTGCACTGGGCTCCAAAATCACTGTGAAGAGTAACTGCAGCCATGAATTAAAAGACGCTTGCTCCTTGGAAGAAAAGCTTCGACAAACCTAGACAGTGTATTAAAAACCAGAGACATCACTTTCCCAACAAAGGTCCGTCTAGTCAAAGCTTTGGTTTTTCCAGTAGGCATATACGGATGTGAGAGCTGGACCATAAAGAAGGCTGAGTGCCAAAGAATTATTGCTTTCAAATTGTGGTGCTAGAGAAGATTCTTGAGAGTCCCTTGGACTGCAAGGAGATCAAATCAGTCAACCTTAAAGGAAATCAACTGTGAATATTCATTGGAAGGACTGATGCTGAAGCTCTAATACTTTGGCCACCTGATACAAAAAGGTGATTCATTGGAAAAGCTTCTGATGCTGGGAAAGACTGAGGGCAGGAGGAGAAGGGGGCAGCAGAGGATGAGATGGTAAGATAGCATCACGGACTCAATGGACATGAGTTTGAGAAAACTCTGGGAGATAGTGAAGGACAGGGAAGCCTGGCATGCTGCAGTCCATGGGGTTGCAAAGAGTCAGACACGACTTAGTGATAGAACACCAACAATTTATGTGACCTCAGTTTTTATAGAAGAGAAATCATGGACAGCTGTTGAAAAGAGAGAATACATAGGGCAGTTTGGGCCTTGGGAGACAGAAACAAAACAAACAAACAAAAACACCCAGCTCACCAAAGTGAGCCCAGTTAAAAAAAAGGAGGATTGTTGAGGGTGAGCTTGTCTTCAGCACCTTTGTCTTCATCCTTGGGTGACATATAAATCATGGTTTCCATCTCCAAGGAGTTTGTAGTCTAGCTGGAGAGAAAATTCAGACACGAAAGGGATGACTAACCACCCACGAAACACAAGCTAAATTCCACTTTGTGGTCCAGGCAGCACCTACTACAGTTCAAGGACTGCAGAGAGCTAGAGGAGCCGAGAAGGATTCACAGAGGAGGGCAGACTTTTGTGGGACCTTGACTGGGACTCACATGGTGCTGCAAAGTGGGACATCCATTCCCGTCAGAAGCATTGGCTTTAGAGGATTGGCAGGTTGGCTGGAGGGTCGTAGGTCCTGTCTGTCCCAAGGATGAGTGCTGATGGTTACATAGAGTCCTGCATCTTTCTCTTGGCAAAGCTGCAAGAGCCCTGGGTCAGCTTGGGATCCTTGGTTGCATTTTTACGAATCACTAGGTTTTAATCTAATCACTCTTGAGTGAGCGTTAACAGGCTTGGGTTCCTTTATTCCCGAAAGAATGGATGATATTTTAATGGTTCCAGAAAAGAGGACAATGAGGCTTGCACTATATGTGGGCTGTTGGCTAAGAGTGCTCATTTCCTGAAACAAGGAAAGATGTGAAAAGAAGTCTTCAAGAGATCCCTGGGCTGCTCGGAGCCGCCCTGCACCACAGGACCAGTTTGGGCATCTGTAAACGCTCCATCAGAGCAAAGAGTAATTTAACTTAATGAACTGAGAACGCCTCGCGAGAATCTCTGAGTTCTTCCCAGCCTGTGACTTACCTTAACTGCCTACTAAAAGTAGAAAAAATTTAATGATTTTTTTCCCTCTCTATCTTTTTCTTTAAATTTAACTCATTACTGATTTTACCTCTGTTTCCATATAAGTGTCTTAAGATAGATCTTGCCCTAATACTGCCAGACTAATCTTCCTTAATTACAACTTTTATTGCATTGTTTTCCTGCTTAAAACCTGCAATGGCTCCCTACTTCCTACTATAAAGTCTTCTTGATTTACAAAATTGTTATCATCTCTCTGGTTCTGCCTCACACACCAACTATATTCCATTCTAAGCTCTAAAACACACTCAGTTCACTTGACAAGCTGCCCTAAATGAGCCACAGGAAGCGTCCTCAGGGCATGGGTGTTTAACTATTATTTTGTCATATTTTCACAAGGGACAACCTGATAACTAGGTCAGATTTTACCCCAGTGGCATCACCGCAGCTCTATTTTTACCATCTTGAAAACCTCTCCCTACCTTCTCTGGTATTTTGATCTCCCTGCCTATTAGCTGGAATTTTCCCCAATCAATGGAGCTTTGATTCTGGATTTTCACCAAAGCCTCTTTTTTCCCATAGCGGATTTGATCAGCCTTTGCAAAAACTAAACAGCTTGTGTTTTGTCAACATCAATTCCCAGTTTAGATTAGCATCATTAGTGGCAAAGGAAGTGCTGTTTGGCTGAGCACTGATAATTAAAGCGGCAAACAGGGACCTGTGTAATTCTGTCCATGTTCTGCACGGATATTGGGATGAAGACAGGTCACGAGGACTTTTGAAACAGATGGTGACTTGAGGTCAGTCATCATCCACACCCTTCACTTAGGTACCAAGTGAAATTGCTGAAAAAGTGTTAGTGACTCAGTCGTGACTGACTCTTTGTGATCCCATGGATTATAGCCCACCAGGCCCCTCTGTCCATGGGATTTCCCAGACAAGAATACTGGAATGCGTTACCATTCCCTCATCTAGGGGATCTTTCTGACCCAGGGATCGAACCCAGGTCTCCTGAGTTGCAGGCAGATTCTTAACCCCTGAGCCACCAGGGAAGCCCCTACTGTATAGCATAGGGAACTGTATTCAGTATCTTGTAATAACCTATAATGGAAAATAATCTGGAGAAGAATATATGCATATATATGTATATGTGGGCTTCCTTGGTGGCTCAAAATGGTAAAGAATCTACCTGCAATGCAGAGTTCGATCCCTGGGTAGGGAAGATGCTCCAGAGAAGGGAAATGGCTGCCTACTCCAGTATTCTTACCTGGAGAATCCCATGGACAGAGGAACCTGGCAGGCTATATAGTCCATGGGGTCGCAGAGAGTCAGACACGACTGAGTGACTCACACACACAACACACACACACACACACACACACACACACACACACACACATATGTATAGCCGAGTCACTTTGCTGTACACCAGAAACTAACACAACATTGTAAATCAGCTATATGCCAATTGAAAAAAAAAAAGGACATGAACTTCAGGGGGAAACTCTCAGGGTCTTTCAGAGGAAAACTGTTCAGGTGACAGAGGAGCAGAAGCCTCCTGAAGCAAGCGAGGGCCTGAGGCGTAAAGATGGGAGAGAAAGAGAGTTCTAGGCAGAGAATATAGAATGAATACAGGTTCCTTATTTGTGTCTATTTTGCCTCAACTTTTCTTAAATTTCTTGAGTTAGTAATTTATTGTCAGTATTGCTTATTTTTTAGTGAACTTAGGCCATGCTTTTTGGTCTGTGTATTGTCTCGGTCATGTCCTTTATACAATGCTTAATTTCTAAATAATTTATAATTGCCATTTTCATGTACTTTTTGGCCTAACACTAGTTTACAAAAAACAATTTGAAATGTCCCTATGTGGTTAGATTGTTTTGGACCATCCTCTTATTATGTTTTAATTTCTTTTTGTTTTAATCCCAGAGAATGTAGCCCAAATTTCCCCTTCTTAAAATCCATGTTAGTTTTATTATGGTCTAGTGGTGATGAAATTCAGTGACTCCACGTTACCCAACTTCACGGGCTCCAGTGCATGTATTTACACGCATTAGCCCCACCGAACTTCTTTTTTTTGCTCGAAACCACCTTTTCATCTAATTTTGGGGGCTGTGAGTCATGCTGCTATGGGAGACTCTTTCCTCTCCTACTCATTGTGTTCGTCAGGGTCCTTCAGAGGATAAGAATGAACAGAATGCATGTGTGTGTGTACATACAGAGTTAAAGAATGGGCTTATGTGATTACAGAGGTGGAGCCACCCCAAGATCTGAAATCATCAGGATGGGGACCCAGCAAAGCCAGCGTGTAGCTCCAGTCTGAGTCTGAAGGCCTGAGAACCAGGACAGCCAGTGGCATGAGTTCCAATTAGATGACCAGCAGGCTCGAGAATCAAGAAAAGCCCATGCTTCAGTTTGAGTCCAAAGGTTGGAAAAGACTGGTGTTCCAGTTCAAAGCAGCCAGGAGGAACATGAAGAGTCCCCTCTGATTCGCCTGTTGGTTCTGTTCAGGTCTTCAGCTGATTGGGTGAGGCCCACACTCACTGGGGAGGGTCATCCGTTTTACTCAGTCTACATACTCAGCAGCTTATCTCGCCCAGAAACACCCACCCAGACACACCACAAGAGTGTTGGACCCAGTGTCTTGGCACCCTGTGGCCCAGGCAAAGCGACACCAAAAATTCACCATCGCTTATGTAGCTTTCCTTCTAGATCTCAAATGACATGTTGCTTCCTCCACGATTTTTGCTGGCCCCTCCCAAGATGATGTTAAGGGCTCCTGCTATGTGCCTCACAGCATCCTGTTCATCCCCTGCCCTGACCCTTGGGTACCACCTCCATTGGCTTAGTTAGTTGACTGGACTCTGCCCTCACTTCCTTTAGTTCTCTGATTGAGTGACACCTGATCAGAGAGGCTTTCCCTGGACACCATTTCTGAAAGAGCATCTTACCCTCTCACCTTCCATCTCTAATTATCATCCTTCACTGACGTATCTATGTGTCATTATTATCAGTGTCCTTCTTCTAGAATCTAAGCTCCATGTAAGCCAGGGTTTGGTCTGTTTTGTTCACTGAAGCATCCACTGTGCACTCAATCTGGAAGATTGTCTGGTACATTAGAGGTATTCAAGTAATATGTAATAAATAAAATTCAGGGGCTTCTCTAGTGGCTCAGTGGTAAAAAAATATGCCTGTTAATGTCAAGAGATGCAGGAGACATGGGTTCGATCTGTTGGTTGGGAAGATCCCCTGGAGAAGGAAATGGCAACCCACACCAGTATTCTTTCCTGGGAAATCCCATGGCCAGAGGAGCCTGGAGGGTTGTAGTCCTTGGGGTCACAAAAATATCAGACACAACTTAGTGACTAAAACAACCATGAAACCCAGAAGTAAATAAAAATAATTTATTACGACTAAGATTGTTACAGAGATGTAAGAATGGTTCAACTTTAGAGAATACGCAGAATATTCCAGATGCAGTTCATAGACGAAAGATTTTTTAAATGTGATATTTGTAGATATCAAAAAGAAAGGAATTGCAAAAAAACCTCATAGAACTAAAAGAAAACAATAAAAACACACAAAAACCCAAACTTTGGCAACGTATAATTGAAGGATATATTCCATAAATGACAAAGAAACCAAAAACCTGAATCATAGTAATGGCAGAAATTAAAAGCCTTATTATTAAAATGGCACAGGGTTCAGTCAACTAAGGTTCACGAGTCAAATCGAGCAATGCCCATCGTTTACTTATCACCCATGGCTGTTTTCATGTTACATGACAGAGCTGAGTAGTTGTCACAGAGATGGTGTGGTCCCCAAAGCTGAAAATATTTAATATCTGACTCTACAGAAAAGGAATGCTGACCTCTGACAAAGAACAAAGCAAAAATCCACATGCATGGATATTATCAATCTTATTGTGGAATTTCCACCCAACACAGTAAATATGAAATGTAAATAAGAGATGTTAATTAGCAGGAAAAAAAATAGAGGATCTGTACATTTACTGCAACCCTAGTCAAAAGACCAGAAGGTTTCTTTGTGGAAATTGGGAACCTGATCTCTATTCTTTTGGAAATTTATCAGGCCCCACATAAGTAAGTCATCCTTGGAGAAAAACAACCTAGTGAGGTGTATTCTACTGGATATCAAGGTTTACTATAAAAGTATGGTAATGAAGACCAGGCAGTATGGACACAAAGGCAGGCAAATAGACAAGTGGAATAAAACAAAAAAGTTCAAAAGCAGACACACAAGGACTTCCCTGGTGGTCTAGTTGCCAAGACTCCATGCTCCCAATGCAGGGGGCCAGGGTTCAACCCTGGTCAAGGAACTAGATCGCATATGCCAAAACTAAAGATCTCACATGTCACAACAAAGATGGAAGATCCCATGTACCTCAAGTAAGACTTGAAGCAGTCAAATAAATAAATAAATATTTCAAAAAGAAAGAAATAGACACACATACATGGTCGTTCAATTTATGAGGAAGGTGAATTGCAGAGCAGTGGTGAAGGGACAGTCTTTACAAATACATTCATTTTGGTGAAGTGTAAGAATTGAAATTAGAAGTGCGACAAATTATTCTTGGATAATTTAGATATGTGTCATTTTAATGTATGATATCCTCTGATGCTTTGTGGTTTTAATAGCGATACAGGTAAGGGAAAGATCTGAGATTTTGAGGTTCAGACAAACGTAGTCGATGTTTATATGTAAGGCTGAGGGATCTGCCACCTCTGTAGGAGCTCAGACAGACTGTACAAGTCCAACTGAGCAAATGCTTGAAAACGCCCTTTGAGACTCACACTGTTCAAATATCGGGGAAGCTACTGAAGATATGAAATGTGGTTCACTTTTCCAGGGATTTTAGTGCTTACATGTGGTGATCAAATCAGTGCACACAAAAAGAGAAGGAAAAACATGGGGTGCCAGGAAAAGATCAATTCGATATGTGGTCAAGAACACTGAAGAGAAGAGGCGTTGGGTTGGGCTCCTGTGTTAGCCCGCCACCTCCCAGAGAAGGGGGTTTGTGCTGAACCTTGCAAGCTCTGTAGGACTTAGAGAAGTGAATGGGAGGAGGGCAGAGTTATTGCTAGTGAAGACAGACATGAGAAAATCAAGAGATGAGGAGATGAGCATTGTATTTGTTTGCATGCTGACGGGGATGTGTGTATGTGTGTGCAGACAAACAGCAGAGCAGGATGGAACATTGACATTGAGTAAATCCTGTTCATTAATCTCCGGTTTAAAAAGCCCAAGAGGAGTGGGAGGGAGAGGGTGGGACGACTGAGAGAGTAGTACTGACATATATCCACTGCTGCTGCTGCTAAGTCGCTTCAGTCGTGTCCGACTCTGTGTGACCCCATAGACGGCAGCCCACCAGGCTCCCCCATCCCTGGGATTCTCCAGGCAAGAACACTGGAGTGGGTTGCCATTTCCTTCTCCAATATATATATCCACTGCTGTTGCTGCTGCTGCTAAGTCACTTCAGTCGTGTCCAACTCTGTGGGACTCCATGGATTGCAGCCTACCAGGCTTCTCCATCCATGGGATTCTCCAGGCAAGAACACTGGAGTGGGTTGCCAATGTGTAAAACAGATAGCTAGTGGGAAGCTGCTGCATAGCAGAGGAAGCTCAGCTCTGTGCTCTGTGATGACCTAGAGGGGGTGGGGGAGTGGGAGGGAGGCTCAAGAGCGAGGGGTTATATGTACACCTATGACTGATTTGTTTTGCTGTACAGCAGAAACTAACACAACATTGTAAAGCAATTATCCTCCAGTGAAAAAAAATAAACAAACTTTTTAAAAAGCCCAAGGGGAAAAGCTCGCTCTCTGAATCCTATTCTCCAGCTCTAGTTGCATGGTTTAAGAGACTATGGGGATTATCAACAAAGGAAAATAATGTGGAATTCACCTTTTTTTAAAATGCAGAGAATCAATAATAAATGATTCTTGTGGTTACAGGGGTTAGGCTTCTGCCTCTCTGCACATTCAAGGTTAAGTTAATAGTGTTTGTGGAAGTCTCGGGCTCCATCTGTTCATTCTCCTGCTCCAGAGAAGGACGAGGTGAATACCTTCCCCCGCAGGTGCCACCTGATCACACTGTACTAATCATCTCTCCCCTCCAGCTGCCACCTGCCCTGGCTCCCACCCAAAGACCCCAGTAGAAACCTTTAGGGAAGGTGAAACCCTTCATTAATACCTCTGTGAGCCTCACTCCCTGGTCCTTCACTGCTTTCATGAGATTTCTTTCCCGGCAAGAGGGCGATGTGTCAAGCCCAGTAATTGGGCCAAATGATATTGCTCTCTTCTCCTGTGTTTACAGCCATCAGTGAGGCCCCGTGACTACTCACAGAATCTCCAAGCTGAGACCCAAGAGACTGTGGTCCAACCAGCATCTTACAGATGAGGATATGAGTCCCGCAGACTGAGTCGCCCAAGGACACACAAGAGATGGGAGGAGAACAAAGACAGGTTCTAGTCTGCTGTTCCTGCACTTTGCCATCCTGTCTTAAGCCTGTCTTACTGGGCATCACTCTGTAGCTGTGGTTTCTGCATTTGTTTCAAATCAAAGCCACACATTTGTTGTAAGTTTACAAGGCTGATTACATTGTGTTACACTTGGTACAATCCCTTGTAGGGTGGGTCCATGGAGTCTGGCACTCAGGCGAGCCACCCAAAGTGAATAAAAGCTGGAAAGACTTGTCACTTGAGGAACTCTGTTAGAATCGTCTTCACTCTGGGACATGTGGCCCCCAGACGAAGTTTATGGTGAGGGTTGATTCTGAAACACGAAGAATGTTTCTTTTCTCCAAAACTCATCACCAGTTTAGATGAATTTACAGGAAGAGTGATCAAGTTGGCAGACTATCAAAGCGTTGAGCTGCATTCAGAGCATCTGGGAAATTAAAAAAAACCATGAAATGCAAATGAATGACGTTCAGCACCTTGATCAGTGTGAAAACGTTTATCTCACTCTGGCCAGTATTTGATGGGCCATGGAAACTAGAAAGGATGTGATGCCCAGCTCCTCTTTCTTTGCAGAGAAACCAAGAACAGCCCTGAGAGGGCGGGTGATATCCAGGGACTGAATGGGGTGACATCTTTTCTAAGACCCCTGGTCTAGTGTTGTTTTTAGTGTGTTTGTGTTAAAAATAAAAGCTTACATAAAGTGGCATCAAGTTGTCCAAACTTAAAGAATATAATATTCTTAAAAACCTTGGAAACCACTCCTTTAAACTCTCAGATTTTTTCTAAACAGAGAGTGACTCTGACGTTGCTCAATTCTCTGAACAAAGGCATGTACTAGGATGCTCTGATGTTTTCAAGAATTTTCATTTGCCTTTAAATATCAAAAAGAAAGAAAGAAAGAAAACGCATTCCTGTTCAAACGCATTCCTGGGAAACAAAGAACTATGTCACTCGACACCATCATTATTTCTCCACCTTAAGAAAAATAGGAGAAAAATGACATCATACCTAGACAGCATATTAAAAACAGAGACTTTACTTTGTCAACAAAGGTCCGTCTAGTCAAGGCTACGGTTTTTCCAGTAGTCATGTATGAATGTGAGAGTTAGACTATAAAGAAAGCTGAGCGCCAAAGAATTGATGCTTTTGAACTGTGGTGTTGGAGAAGACTCTTGAGAGTCCCTTGGACTACAAGGAGATCCAACCAGTCCATCCTAAAGGAGATCAGTCCTGAGTGTTCATTGGAAGGAGTGATGTTGAAGCTGAAACTCCAATACTTTGGCCACCTGATGTGAAGAGCTGACTCATTTGAAAAGACCCTGATGCTGGGAAAGATTGAGGGCAGGAGGAGAAGGGGACAACAGAGGATGAGATGGTTGGATGACATCACCAACTCAATGGACGTGAGTTTGGGTAAACTCCGGGAGTTGGTGGTGGAGAGGGAGGCCTGGCATGCTGCAGTTCATGGGGTCACAAACAGCTGGACACGACTGAGCGACTGAACTGAACTGAAGAGGAGTTTCTCACCAGAAGAAAGTAACCACAATTCCTAAAGAGTGGATGGGTTAATATATGGTACTGATGTTTTTCTTTCTGAGTTACTTCACTCTGTTTAATAGGCTCCAGTTTCATCCACCTCATTAGAACTGACTCAAATGTGGTGGTTTTTTTTTTTTGTAGCTGAGCAATGTTTCATTGTGTATATGTGGGAGAAGGAGAGGGTGGATGATATGAGAGAATAACATTGAAACATGTATATTACCTTATGTGAAATAGATGACCAGTGCAAATTTGATGCATGAAGCAGGGCACCCAAAGCTGGTGCTCTGGGACAACCCAGAGGGATGGGGTGGGAAGGGAGGTGGGGGAATTCAGGATAGGGGGAAACATGTACACCCGTGGCTGATTCATGTCGATATATAGCAAAAACCATCACAATATTGTAAAGTAATTAACCTCCAATTAAAATAAATATATTTTAAAAAGAAGGGTGGATGGGTTGCTAGAAGGGAACTAATCCACTTCTTTTCTCCTAAAGAGCCTTACTTGTCACCATTCCAGGTAAATTAGTACTCTCTTTGTTCTTAGAACTCTTCAGAGAGGGGGATATTCTATCCAACAACACAGAGTCCTAGAATCTCAGATCTGCCTCCCTCATTGTGAAACCAAAGCAAACATCACGCACTCCAGGTCTCCTTGCTTTTCTCCCTCTTGATAAATGGAATCACTGTTTCTGGTTGTTTAAGACAAAAGCCTAGGACTCATCCTCAATGCCTCCCTTTGTCCTACTGCCTACCCTTCCCCACGGCTCACCCCGTTGCTCCCATCTTTCCTCCCATCCATCCCAGCCCACACCACCCTCTGCCATCTCTCAACTTCTCCACTAGCTCCCTCACTGGTCTCGCTGTCTTCACTCTTGTCCCTCTGAAACCTACTCTCTGTACAGGAACCAGAAGAATCTTTATCTTTTTTTTTTTTTTTCAATTCAGTAGTTTAATTTTTTTCATGAAGATTTTATGCTTTCAGGGCAGTTTTAATTTCACAGCAAAATTGAAAGTACAGCAATTTCCCAAAGACCCCCCTGTCCCCGAAATGCACAGTCACAGATGGTACATTTATTATCAACACCCCCCACCACTAGATGGTACATTTACTATAATTGGTAAGTCTTTGTGTGTTAGTTGCTCAGGCGTGTCCATGCTCTTCATGACTCCATGGACTGTAGCTCACCAGGCTCCTCTGTCCATGGGATTCCCCAGGCAAGAATACTGGAGTGGGTTGCCATTTCCTCCTCCAGGGGATCTTCCCAACCCAGAAATTGAACCCGAGTCTCCTTCATTGCAGGCAGATTCTTCACCAACTGAGCCACCAGAGAATCCCCCCTATGTAGGCATCTCATTGTCCCCGGGAGTCCATAGTTTACAGCATTTGGCCCACTCTCTGTGTTGTTCATTCTATGGGTTTGGACTGTAGGATCTTTTAAAAACACAGCTCAGATTCTGTCTTACTTTGCTGAAAACCTTCCACAGGTTTCTCACTGTACTGGAAATAAGGACATTCCCACCTCAAGGCCTGGCCCTTTGTGTTTCTGAAATTTCCTGGATGAGAATACTCTCTCCTCTGCTCTTCACATGGCTAGATCCTTTGGTTCAAATGTCAGGTCCTCCCAGAAGTTTCTGTAACAGAGCCCATCTAAAGGCAGCCAACTCCACATTCCTGTTCCAGCTCTCCTTTAAAAAAATTTTCAGAGCTGAGCCTAATTTGTATATTTCCTGTCTCTTAAACGTGTCTTTTTTCCCCCATGATAAGTCCTTGCCCCACAACTTTATTCCATATGAGCATATAGTAAGCACTCAACTCACATCTGTTGAATGTTGAAATAATACCATGTCATACCTAGAGTTTCCTGTGCATCATGCACAGGTACCTCATACTACACTTCATCCTCACAGCAACCCTAAAAGTTGGGTTCCATTATTCCTTTTACGTGGGCTTCCCACGCAGCTCCAGTGGTAAAGAACCCACTTGCCAATGCAGGAGACATAAGAGATGCAGGTTCGATCCCTGAGTCAGGAAGATCCCCTGGAGGAGGGCATGGTCACCCACTCCAGTATTCTTGCCTGGAGAATCCCATGGACAGGGGAGCCTGGTGGACTAGAGTCCATGGGGTCGCAAAGAGTTGGACATGACTGAAGCTACTAAGCAGGCATTCCCATTTCGTAGATGAGAAAACCGAGATGCAGAAAGATTAAGCAACTTGACTAAAGTCACACAATCAATGGGATTTATACTCAGGAACCTGGTCCAGAACCCACACCCTAAGCCACTTGGCTATGCCGAAAGGATGAGTGATGTTTGGGTAGCTTCTTCTTCCTGGACTCCTTTGTGTTTAGAGTTTAGGGGATAAGAACTAGAGATTACAGAAAAGAGGTAATTGTTCCTTTGGGGACTTCCTAGCAAAGCTCCCTCAATTCTTTCTCTAACCATTGCCTGGGGACCCTATGGTTTCTGTATGATTTCATCACTGTTCCTCTTCTATGGTTTTCCCAGCTCAGGGCTTCAGCTCTGTTGAGTCCTGTTCAGTCCAATGTGTCCTCAGTCATGTCCAACTCTTTGCAACCCTTTGGACTGTAGCCCACCAGGCTCCTCTGTCCATAGGATTTCCCAGGCAAGGATACTGGAGTGGGTTGCCATTTCTTCCTCCAGGGGATCTTCCCGATCCAGGGATCGAGCCCACATCTCTTGCATCGTAGGCAGATTCTTGACCCACTGAACCATCAGGGAAACCCTGTTGAGTCTTGCCCTTTATTTAATTTTTAAAAATGTCTGTTAAGGGCTGTCGCCTTGTGGAAGCAGTGGGCCAGGAAAGATGAGGAATTAGAAGAGGTGGGATCTGCCAGGAACTACAGTGGAAGCTTTTCTTCATCTGTAAAATCCCAGAAACAATCTCCAAGGTCCATTTCTAGGTTTACAGTATTATGGCTCTGGAGGTGTTTTATGTAGGACTTAGCTGAGGGTTTTTTATTCCAGGTCCTCTTCTGGACTGCTTCCTCTCTGTTCACCTTCTCATTTCATAGGTCTTACACATCAAGGTTAGAACAACACCGTAAAACAAACCAGACAAATTCTTCCCATGCCAAGGCATTTAATAGCACTGGCTTAGACTCTGTGACTCCTCCCACCCCCTGAAAATTTCTTAAGTGAATTCATTCATTCATCCATGTATCTCACAAATAATTACTGAGCACCTACGTGTGTGAAGGCCTAGGCCAGACATTGAAAGTGTACATGGTCTGATCATGGAGCCGGTAGGGATTAAGTTACTAATAAACATCACAGAAGAGAATGTAAGAAGGCAGCTGTGATAGGCACCACCAAGGGCAAGTATATGGTGGTGTGAGGACAGGCACTGGTGTGGGGTTGACTTAATTAGCCAAGTTAGTGGGGTTGTCCCTGAAAAAGTGACAAGCTAAGACCTAAATAGTGGATAGAAGTTCACTAGGAGAAGAGAAATGGTGAGAGTGTTCCAGGCAAAGAGAAGGATATGTGCAAAGGTCCTGTGGCAGGATATGGGATTGCATATTTCAGGGCTCAAAGAGCAGCATTGTGCAGAGAGTGTAGGGAGCTACTAGAAGAGGCAGGGATGACTTCCTTGAAAAGGAGGGAGCTGAGATCAGCTGCATGAAAGAAGTCAAGGACCAGACCATCTCAGACTATTGCAGAAGATACCACTTTGCCAACAAAGGTCCATACAATCAAAGTTATGGTTTTTCCAGTAGTCGTGTATGGATGTGAGAGTTGGACCATAACGAAGGCCAAGCACCAAAGAACTGATGCTTCTGAATTGTGACGCTGGAGACAACTCTTGAGAATTCCCTGCACTACAGGGAGATCAAACCCATCAATTCTAAAGGAAATCAACCCTGAATATTCATTGGAAGGACTGATACTGAAGCTGAAGTTTCAAAACTTTGGCCACCTGATGTGAAAAGCTGACCCATCTGAAAAGACTCTGATGCCAGGAAATATTGAAGGCAAAAGAAGAAGGGGATGGCAGAAGATGAGATGATTGGATGGCATCACCAACTCACCGGACATGAGTTTGAGCAAACTCTGGGAGATAGTGAAGGACAGGGAAGCCTGGCATGCTGCAGTTCATGGAGTCACAGAGTTGGACATAAGTTAGAAATTGAACAACAACAACATTCTCACCCATCAGAACCCTCAGGTGTGGTTCCTCCTTAAGCAACATGTGAAAAGCGTTAGCTTGGAGAAGGGACAACTAAAATCCATTAGGGATTTTTCAAAAATCGGGTCTGTATAACTGTGCTGAGAGACCTCCTTGGAATCAAGAAGAATGTCTCCATCAGTTGGCAGTTGGCAGCAAGTCTTAGACATGAGGAATCCAGTAAAGAATTCTTTCGTGTCCTGCCCTTGGCTGGCTGTACCCCAGAGGATGGCTGTGTGTGTCCTGGCAGGCTTCCTGTTCCCAATCAACCAGATGAAGATATACAGAGGGGACGCAAACGATTTAGTAGGGAAAGAAAACCAACAGATCAGAGCCATGACCCAAACCCAGGAAACTTTGCCTTCCAGTTGTTCTGAGAGAGAAATCAGAGGTTGTTTTCCCTATAGAAATAATACAATCAAAGTCTGCACTTTCCAAAATAAAGTTTAGAGACAGTAAATGGAGGACATTCAAAATAGTGGTGATTGCCCATTCTTCCCCATTCTGTATGACTCACACTGGATCAATAATCCAAATGACTTTTCTTCTCATTAATCCCAAAATGGAAAACTTGGCCAAACTCACAAGGAGGGAAGATGCTGTGTAGTAACTGAATTCAGCTTCATATATGTTAAGTGGCCTCACAAGTTTAAAACAAAATAACCTGCTTTACAGACTATCTATAATTCCCTGTGGCAAAGGAGATAATTAAAAGACTTACTGGGGATTTCTAAGCAAAAAAAGCACCTCTGCCTCCATCATCTGGAAATTATGAGGTGGGCAGGTTAGTGCTCTTGTGAAGTGTGAATGTTAGTGTGTTAAATAAATATTTAAAAAAGGAACCTGCTTGACAGTTATTTTTAAGAGTCTGGCATATATATTTTTCCTTCATTCAAAGAGCTCAAAATTGGCTTAAGTGGAGTTTAATTGAAAAAGTTCACCTCAAGAGTGTGATTAAGCTTGGAAAGTTTGAGCCAATAGGGGAATTTTTCATAAAACCATGACCGAGTGGAAATAGTGTTATAATGGAAGCCTGTGTGTAATGGGCACTGTTAAAATTATATATATATATATATACATATATTTGACCATCAACAGGTAACCGACTTACAAGGTTACGATTCTATGAAGGGTTTCTGGCTATATTATAAGCTACAGGCGCAAAGCTCAAGTCATCAACATTTCTAAATAGAATTACAGTTAGATTAAAAAATATTTCTGCTATAATTATATACCAGGCATGGTTTAGGATCTTATAATTAACTTCTCTATATACAGATTTTGGCTAAGTAGTAATGGGTGATCAGATTCACATGTAATGGAATCATAGGATATTCAAACAGGAAGAAGCCTCTGATTTTCTAGTTTGTCTTCATCGCTAAATTCATAAGGAAAACAAGTCAATATGAAAAGCAGCAATCTTGCCAACAGAGACTGCTGGCGTTCAGGTGATTTGTGAACACAAAGATTCAGGGGAGAGAACAAAACTCCAGTGTCTTTGCCCAGTACGTTTTCTAGTTTGTAATTCTGATGCTCTTTTGGTTGGCTTCAAGCCTGCAGCCCATAGGGAATTCTAGAATTTTAATGTAAGAGGAGTGTAGGGGTGTCTATTTGGTTTGGAAAAGAGTGTGCAAACAGCCAGAGACATGTTCTTCAAACTTGAATGTGAATCTGAGGTATATCAAGTCTAGGATGGGGCTCTAGGAAGCTCCCAGGTGATGCTGACATGCTTGCTGGTCCTCCAGTCTCACTTAGGACTGAGTTGCAGGATCTGTCTTAGAGATGGGTTTGCATGCAGACACCAAGTATAATTCAGACTGTGTGTCTATGAAGAATGTCCTGGGGCTGATTGATGAAGATTAGAGGTTGCCCCTTCCAGTGGCTCTTGGATTGGCTGTTGAGTGAGTTCAGCTCAGGGGCTTATTAAATGCAATGGTAAGTAAGACCCATCAGTAATCTCCAGACTCTTACTGTCTGGAAAGGTCATCTGCCCATCTTTAGAAAGGAGTTTGTTCAACAACCTGGATTGTGAGTTTTTATATCTCTTGCCAAGTTTGAGAACTTTCCCACCATTATTTTTCAAATACTTTTCCTACTATCCTCCTGGAATGCCAATAGATGAGGGATATTTTGTTTTAGTCCCACAGGTCTCTGAGGCTCTGTTCATTTTTTTTAAAAAATTCTGTTCTCTCTGATTAATTTCTGTCTTTCTATCTCTCAGTTCACTGAGTTGCTCCTCTCTCATTTCTATTCTGCTGTTGAGCCCATGGACTGAGGTTTTTATTTCAGTATTTTTCTGTATTTTCTCTTTACTTCTTATATTAGTTGTATTTTCCAGTTTTAAAATGTCCATTTGGTTCTGTTTCTTTGCCAAGGCTTTCTGTTTTCACACATAAGTTACAGATAGGTTAAAATGGTTCTAAATTACCAGCTAATTTGATGAAAGTGTCTGTGTTTTGATGGCTGATAAGTGGAGATGAAGTAATAAATGAAACAACCAAATACAATTATAAATGAATATGTGGTAGAAATGGGGTATATTCATAATACATTTGATTTAGAGTAATGGCCATAATGTAGCTACAGTCCATTGGATCACAAAGAGTCAGACACGACTGAGCGACTCACAATGGTATATACGATATAATGGTCATACTAAGATAGGAAATATGAAGAGTCATTAGGAGAATTTTAAGGTTAGATGAGAAAGCACCAGGAGAAACTCTTGGTTTTCCTGTAAGTGATTAGAGATGCCTTCATGGAAAACCAAAGATGCTTGAGATTCATCGTTACCTAGCAGAGGATCTCTGTGTTTATTTTCTATCTCTGTTTAACATGTTACCACACACTCAACTGACCTAAATAACACACATTTATTATCTCTTAGTTTCTGTTGGGAGGATTCCAGGCACAACTTAGCTGGTTCCTCTGCTTAGGGTCTCACAAAGTTGTAATGAAGACATCAGTCAACATGTTATCTCATCTGAAAGCCCAACTGGGAAAGAGTCCATTTCTGAGCTCGCTCAGGTTGTTGGTGGAATTCGCTGTCTTGTGGTGGGCAGACTGAAGGTTCCATCTTCTTTCTTGACTAGAGACTGCCCTCAGGTCCTAGTGCTACTTGTAATTCCTAGAGACCACGTCTGATTCTCAGGGACAACCCACTGTTCTATGCCATGTCTCCCAGCCTGGCCACTTCCTTTATCAAGCCATCAGGGATGGCCTATAGAGTGAACCTGTTAATTAGATGCGAGTTAATATTTCATAGCCATGGGAGGGATATTCCCTCACTTTGGCTATGCTTTATTGATAAGAAGCAGGACATAGGACCTACTTCTAAGTCAAGGAGAATGGTTTATACAAAAATGTGAACACCAGGAGGCAAAAATCAGTGCTAGGGTGGTATGGGTTGTGGTGGTTGACCTTAAATCTGCCTGCTACAGCCCCCAAAGAGAGGATAAACACACAAGATAAGTCTTCTTTGCACTTTATTGAGAGTCTCTTGGACTGCAAAGAGATCAAACCATTCAGTCCTAAAGGAAATCAGTCCTGAATATTCATTGGAAGGACTGATGCTGAAGCTGAAGCTCCAATACTTTGGCCACCTGATGCAAAGAACTGGCTCATTGGAAAAGACCCTGATTCTGGGAAAGGTTGAAGGCAAGAGGAGAAGAGGATGACAGACAAAGGATGAGATGGTTGGATGGCATCACCAACTCGATGCACATGAGTTTGAGTAAGCTCCAGGAGTTGGTGATGGACAGGGAAGCCTGATGTGCTGCAGTCCCAAAGAGTCGGACATGACTGACCGGCTGAACTGAACTGCACCTTAATGTGTATAACGTGACCTTTAGCAAGTCACTTCTCTTTTTCAAAGCTTTTTCTCCAGAAAGACTCTAGGACAGCTGTCTGTTTTCAGGTTATTTGGAGCCAAAGGAGAACTATCTTGGCTATTACTAAAAATGATACTGAGCTCAATGAGAATAATGTAAGTCACATTTTCCATCATTCCACTTCATTAGAAGGTGTAAATCTTGGCTTTTGTCTCAACATCTCAGATTGAGGCTTGTCCAGGGCTTCTCACAGAAGCTGGAAGATGTGTTGAATGAAAGTCAAGCAGGTACAAAGAAAATTGTCATTGGTACAAAGAAATTGGGTAAGAACTTAAACGGCCCTTGCTTGGCAAGTTTTACCTAACTAAGCAAACTAAAAATTTACTTGGAAAAGTTGATCAAATGCCAGCTAGAAAGCAAGTTGCATAAACAAGCCCTATAAAGAAACAAGTCGTGAGTTTTCCATTTTGATTACAGTTTTTTGAAGCAGAGAATTAAATGTAAAGCCTGTTTTTTCTCTTGTGCAGCCCCTCCACCATGAGACTATTGAAGTCCTTTGGAGTCCATATATATATATATATATTTTTTTTTTCATCCCTCAATTGTGTTCACAATGGGAGCATCTGTGTGTCCAAACAAACAAACAAGCGAGAGATTAATGAACTCACCTTTAACCTTCTAAGTATTTATTCTGGGGCTCAGGGGGGAAGCGTGTCTGTGCCAATGAAAATCCCAAACCTGTCTCTGATAATTTGGTGTTACAGATAGCTCTGTCAGCTGCCTCATGCAGCACAGAGAGCATTGCCCTTCCCCTGACTCCAAGCCTCCTAGCTCTTTCATTCCTCTCTTCATTCAGATGGATTGTGTCTTATCCCTTTAGGTTCCTCTCTCTAAAAGAGCTTCTTTTATCAATGATATTAGCTGCCATTTATTAAGCACCTACTACATCACTGATTGTGTTTGGCTATTTTAACCATCGTCATCCTTATCTGTGATGACCTAGATGGGCGGGATGGGGGTGAAGGAAATGGCAACCCACTCCAGTATTCTTGCCTGGGAAATCCCATGGACAGAGGGGCCTGGTGGGCTACAGTCCATGGGGTCACAAAGAGTCAGACATGACAAATGACTGAGTATGCACAGAATATAGAAAATTGAAACCAAGGTCAAAGAAAGCCCTTCCCCCTAGAAAAGGAAACTTGGGCCATTGGCAAGAGGCAGGCGGCTGGAGTGGGTTGCCATTTTCTCCTCCAGGGGACTTTCCTGATCCAGGGATGGAACCCAAGTCTCCTGTGTCTCCTACATCGCAGATGGATTCTTTACTCACTGCGTCACCTGGGAAGCCCTTTAGTTCTGTTGATTAAGTGGACTCATTGGAAGGCCTCTAAAGGTGCTACTTTAGCAAGTCCATTTTATTTGTAATGCTCCTTACAGTGACTGCTACTGGCTTCTAGGATGCAGTGTTAGCAAGGCTTCTGAGGCTAAAGTGGAAGCCACCAAGGCAGAGTTCCCTGTTTTCCGGCAACAAGCCCGTCCCACACTTGTACTCAGTCTTCACAGCTCTGGGGACTGCGATGCACCAGAAGTTCAGCCACACTTGTACACAATCTTTAGGGCTCCAGGAGCTACGATGCATCGGAAATTCAGCTACCTGTCATTTGTTTTCATGCCGTTTAATCTGATCGTGCTACCCTCTTATTTATTTGTGGACTCGATTACATTTTTATGGTCTGGCTTGCATCCTCTCCCCCACTCCCTGCATCTATTTTCCTGGTTGATAACATTTTAAAAGGACATCTGTTGTGCTAAAGATGTCTTTTTTACTTAGGATGCAAAGTCGTTGGGAAGTGTGGTAGCAATTTTTCTTGAGTAATAACCTCCCCTATCTTATCAAACCAGGTTTTGGTTGCAGGAAGGCTTTGTTAATCCAGTTGTTGTTTACCTTTGCCATTTGTTGGCTGGCTGAATGGGTAATGCCCTCTCACACCTCATTCTGACTTCTCACACGTTTCAGCTCTGAAGAAGGGGTCTGGAGTCTGTGGGCTTCTACTATGACCAGTACGCATGATCTGGCTTTCAAATCCCCAGCTCCAACTGGTTAACCTAATATGACTGGTCCCCTTATAAGAAGAGAAGAGACACAGGCACACCCAGAGAGAAGACAGCCTCCTGAGGACAGAGGCGGAGACCTGAGTGATGCATCTGCCAAGCACGGAGCAACGCCAAGGATCCATGGCCATGCCAGCAGTTCAAAGAGGGAAGGAAATGATCTTCCATACAGTTTTCAGGGCCGTGTTGAAACCTCAGTGTCCTGACTTCTAGCCTCCAGAATTGTAGATGATAAACTTCTGTCGTTTTAAGCCCTCTCCTGTCTGCCGTACTTCATGACTCCAAATCTAGGAAATTAAAATGGACTCACCATTCTTACCTCCTCTCTCTGACTTGCCCCCAGCCACACTGGTCATCTTTCTCTTCCTCAAGATGCCAAGCTCACCTTTCCCTTTCTTTGGAGGAACACGCATTTTCTGCTGATGTTACAATCTGACTCCTTCCTGGCATGTAGAGGACAGCTTAAATCTCACCTCCTTGCAAGAACTCCTTGGACCGCTACATGCGATGTCCTCATCAACTACTATTTTTTCCCATGCCACTTTACACTCTGTTTTGATTCCCTGCTTAGAACATAAGAGTGCAAGTAACTTTTCTTGTTTGTTTGTTTGTTACCAGGGTTCATGCCTACATGTGAAAGTGAAAGTCTCTCAGTCATGTCAGACTCTTTGCGACCACATGGACTATACAGTCCATGGAATTCTCCAGGCCAGAATACTGGAGTGGGTAGCCTTTCCTTTCTCCAGGGGATCTTCCCAAACCAGGGACCGAACCCAGGTCTCCCACAGTGCAGACAGATTCTTTACCAGCTGAGCCACAAGGGAAGCCCTACATATAAACATCTATATATAAGCTCCATAAACCAAAAGCCTTTTCTCTCCTGTGAACTCCTATATCTCTTTCACCTGGAGTTTTGCCCAAACTTTGTAAATACTCCATGAATATTTTTGTTTTTTCAAATTAATTTTTATTGGCGTATAGCTCGTTTACAGTGTTGTGTTACTTTCTGTTGCATAGCAAAGTAACTTGGTTATACATATATACGTATTTGGGCTTTCCAGTGGTGCTAGTGATAAAGAACCTTCTTGTCAATGACCCAGGTTTGATCCCTGGGTTGGGAAGATCCCCTGCAGGAGAGCATGGCAATCTACTCCAGGGTATTCTTGCCTGGAGAATTCCATGGACAGAGGAGCCTGGAAGGCTACAATCCATAGAGTCACAAAGAATTGGACATAACTTAAGAAACTTAGCACATATACACATCTTTACTCTTTTTAAGATTCTTTTCCCAAAGTCATTACAGAGTATTGAATAGAGTTCCCTGTACTATACAGTAAGTCCTTATCAGTTATCTAATTTGTATACAGTGGTGTGTATATACATACTATCATGAATAGTTTTTGAATAAATGCACCAGTTAAAAAATTTTTTAAAAAAGTCTTTACCAAAATGAAGCTGGTTCAAGAGACTGGATGATAAGAAGAACATCAGCAATTCAATGGGTCTTTGAGATGGACACTAGAAGCTTCGGATGAGAGGAGAAGAGGTTCTCAGAAGAGGATGCCCTCCCATGGGTGAGAGGAACCTCAGCCCATGCTTAATGCTTAACCTCTGATGAAAGGGACATGGTTGGTTGTGCTCCATCAAGCCCACCCTTTCCCTCTGCAAATATTTACACTCTGAGCTCCTCCTCTTCCAGGGCTAACAGGAGCCCGGGAGAGGCTGTTGCTACCAGGGATCTAATGGAGACATCGCAGTGCTGTTAGCACAGATGGTTGTCATATGTATGCAAATGAGGCACAAATTGAATTTGGTGTCCCCTCTCACCAGCTGTCCTGTCCGGGGAGGCTCCCACAGCAGCAGAGGAGCTGCTAAGACACCACTCATCTGTCACCACAGATTAATTACAACGAGCACATTAATCACCATTTGTTTCTAGCACAAAGGAAAATATCTTGTTTTTCAAGTACGTCCTGTTAAAAGGTGTCCAGCCTTGTAGAAACAAGGCTCAACAAGGGCTCGAGACTTCACCAGTTAGGAATAAGAGGCCAATGGAGGGATGAAAGCCCCAGAGTGCACGCTCTCTGCCGGTGAGTATTGAAGGGGAGGAGGGAGGCTGACGGCCAGTTTTCACCTTACCAGATGCTTGGGCAGCCCAGAGTTTCGAAGAGTTAATTTTGCTTAATGGAGCCTCAGAGAATCAGGAGTCCACAGACAGAGATGTTTTAGATGACGGTGATGACGATAGTGGTAATGGTAGTGATGGGGGTTATGGGGGTGATGGTGGTGATGATGGTGGTGGTGATGATGGTGGTGATGATGGTGGTGGTGATGGTGGTGATGATGGTGGTGGTGGTGGTGATGGTGGTGTTGATGGTGGTGATGATGGTGGTGGTGATGATGGTGGTGATGGTGGTGGTGATGATGATGGTCGTGATATTAATGGTGATGATGGTGATGATGGTAATGATGATGACGGTAATGGTGACTATTTTTTGGTCAAAAGGCAATGGATAGGGCACTAGTTGAGAATTCAAGGGACCCAATTTCAGCTCTGGACATATATCTAGTTCTTATTTTAAAACTGGATTAGACTAATGACTTTTCATCTTTTGTAGAGAGTCGGAACCCACTTGAATATTTAATGAGTGCAATGGACTCTGACACCATAAAAATCTGTATGAATAAAATTTTATATACAGTTACAGTGTAACTGAAAATGGGGTCCAGCTGCTCACTGCTCAAAAGCCAATAAAGAGGCAAGATTGGTAGAAAGGAAAGTTTGCTTTATTTTGGATGCTGGCAATGAGTGGGGAGGGTGGGTGCCTGTGCAAAGACTGACTCCCCCCACTACAATCAGGGGCAAGAGCTTTTATAGACAGAGGGAGGGCCTACATGCAAAAACAGCACAGTCAGCTCTGACAATCATCTTGAAATTGGTCATCGGTGGTCTGACTAGCATCATCTTGAATGTTTTAAGTACAGTTAGTCTGCAGTTCCAGAATCTATTTGTTCCCATTTTCTTGAGGCCAGTTCTCTGAATTGTGGAAGTTTATGTCATGGCTACAGTCTGGTCATCAGGTAGTTAACTTCCCCACCTGTGGAGATTTCAGTATCTGCAAAACAGCTCATAGGACATAGCTCAGAATATTATCTATACCCCTTGAGAGGGAACTAGACATCCTTGACTTTGCTTAATGACCAAAGTATTATTATTTGGTCTCCTTTGATTGTTTTCCTTTGTTTCTGCATATTCTCAAAAGATGGGGAAAAATCTGCTCACCCCTAGAAGAGTACTGATTACATAAATTATCTTCAGCTATGCAAAGGAATGCTGTGTTCAATCACTAAAAGTCGTATCCAACTCTTTTGCAGTAGAGTATGGACTGTAGCCTGCCAAGCACTTCTGTCCACTGGATTTTCCAGGCAAGAATACTGGAATGGGTTGCCATTTCCTCCTCCAGGGGATCTTCCTGACCCAGAGATTGAACCTGTGTCTCATTGGCAGAGAGATTCTTTATTACTGAGTCACCTAGGAAGCCCTTGTATGGTCACCTGTAGAAAGGAACACTACATAGTAATTTTAAAAGGATGGTTGAGATGCCCATGTATTGACATGAAAACATGTCCATGGTATAGTCAATGGGATGACCAAAAAGACTTAAAAATACTATCTTTACTGTAAGATCTTATTGATGTAGATATTTATAGAAGCCATCCAATGGAGAAGGAAATGGCAACCTGCTCCAGTATTCTGGCCTGGAGAATTCCATGGACAGAGGGCCTGGTGGGCTACACACCATGGGGGTTGTAAAGAGTTGGACACGACTGAGTGACTAACACTTTTACTTTTTGGATATTTATAGAAGCCATCAGATGGGGATGTCCTCACATTCCCATCCCCAGATTTACCTAATAATAATATAATAATATATAATATATCAGTTGCTCAGTCGTGTCTGACTCTTTGCAACCCCAGGGACTGTAGCCTATCAGGCTCCTCCATCCATGGGGTTTTCCAGGCAAGAGTGCTGGAGTGGATTGCCATTTCCTTCTCCAGGCAATCTTCCCGACCCAGGAATCGAACCCAGGTCTCCTGCATTGCAGGCAGATGCTTTACTGAAGATCACTCAGGAAGGAAGTGTGTTTGGGGAAGCTCGTCTGCCTGTGTTACTGATTTCTCTCAGAATCAGTTTATGATTTACATACCCCCAGATTTACATACCACCCGTGATTCGTCAGCCTACCCTGCATCTACCACGATGGTCCAAGGCCCGCATCAAGGACGGTCATTCCACATCTGGCCTGCATCTCCTCCTGCCCTCTCGGGGACATCACTCTTGCAGCTACCACCATCTTCTCCTTCATTGTGGAATTCTTCTTTTCCATCAGGCCATTCTCATCAGTGTGGTCAGAAGCTCTCCCTTTCCCTGATCCCTTCAGCAGCTGCTGCATCATTTACACTCGTCTATTCAGAGCAGAACTCAAAAATGTCACAACGGGGCTGTTTCCACTTCAGCTGACTCTAATCTGGCTCCCGTCCCTGTCACTCTCATCAAGGTTGCAAACTGCCTCCTGTTGCCAAATCCTTTGGTGCTTCTCTAAGTTCAGCAGCTCATCTCAGCAGTGTGTTGTACCATCAACCTGCCTCGGCTCAGAGCTTCATCCCAGCCTTTCCTTTTCTTCAGTGGCCTTTACTTCTTAAACTGAGGTCTGCTGTTGCCTGCCTCCGAGCTTGGTTGATTCCTCTTTTCTTCCCTGGGTTGGTTGTTCTTAACTCTGCTTGCCCATCAGCACCATCTGGAAAGGTTTCTACATGCCGTGGTGCTGGGCTGGGACCCCAGACAAGGGGGATTAGACTCTCCAGGTGACCCTTCTGTGCACTCAGTTCCATAGATTTGCATATTATCCTCAAGAGACCAAACTGCTACTGTGTGTGTGTGTGTGTTAGTTGCTCGGTTGTGTCCGACTCTTTGCAATCCCATGAACTGTAGCCCTCCAGTTTCCTCTGTCCATGGAATTCTCCAGGCAAGCATACTGGAGTCGGTTGTCATTCCCTTCTCCGGGGGATCTTCCCGACTCAGGGATTGAACCTGGGTCGCCTGCATTGCAGGCAGATTCTTTACCATCTGAGTCATCAGGGAAACCCATTGAAAGATTATGTGCATTAGTCACTTCCCATTCACTCAGGAAGGAAGCATATTTGGGGAAGCTCATCTGCCCGTGTTACTGATTTCTCTCAGAATCAGTTTATGACCTGTGCCCAGAAAAATCAATCTCGAAGGCACACTTGTTTATTACCCAAAAAGCATCACCCTGCTTGATCACCCTTCTTTCACCAGGCTTGGCAATGAATAGCTCTCAGCTAGTTTCCAAAGTAAAATCCACCCTAAGCAAATAAGGACTCGCCCCCAGTAACACTTTTGCGAGGGACGTGTTGCAGCTTTCGGGGCGTAAAGGATTGAACCCAGGACGACATCACCGGTGGTATACTGTGTTTCATGGCTCCTGCTTTAAAGCAGGAAGCACACATCTGGATGTTGAGGTTCTGGCATGTTTATTCTTTAAAAACCACCCTGGTTACCTTCTCATTACACCTGGCAGGTCTCAGCTGGTGTGACACATCCCATTAGCTCAGGAAGCTTCCTGCGAGGGTGAGAAAACCAGCAAGAAAGCAGGGGGTGCCTCTGACTGGGGACCCACCACTGTCTGCTCACTTTGCTGAAGGGCAGGCTGATGAATCCTCCACAGCCCACATTGCTCTGGACCTGACAAGGGGGACCAAATCACAGAGGGCTTTCTCCAGAGGTAACTCCATTGCTCCCAGGCTGGGAAGACTTTGGTTACCCTGTGCTCTGAGCAAGAATTGGAGTCACTGGGTGTAATGAAATAAAGACCTGGGTTCGGACGTATAATAATTATAAGTAAGGTCTGGGGTCCTTCACTTGCCTCTCCAAGCAGTAGAATTTGATGTAGTTGGGAGCAGGGAGTGGGCATGGAAAAAGCTCAGATCAACCCTCTGGCCTCATGACCCAATACACAACTGAAAACGCTGTGTTCCTTTTACTTTTATTGTTGATTTTGTATGTGGAATATTACTTAGCCATAGGAAGGAATGGCTTTGAGTCAGTTCTGGTTTTGTGTGTGTGTGTTTCCGTTTTTTCTTTTGGCTGTGCCATACGGCATATGGGATCTTGATTCCTTAGCCAGGGATTGAACCCTTGCCCTCTGCAATGAAAGCACAGGTTCTTACCACTGCACCACTAGGGAAGCCCCAGTTCTGTTTTCTACATAACTTCTTATACTCTTGTTGGCTTCTTCTTCCAACCTTCCTAATAATGGTGATTATTCTGCTTCTGTATCTTTCACAAATGCTCTGGAAATAACACAGGGGTGCTTTCCACAGCTTATCAGAGAGCAGGATTACAAGTCTATGAAGACCCGCTGGTGGGACTCTGCCCCGGGTTCAGAAACCAGGGTAGGGGTGGCAACATGTGATTTAACAAGTGCCCCCCAACCCCGGGGGTGTGGTGTTGGATCAAGGTTGAGAACCCTTCCATGAACCACATTTCTCTGTCTCCTGTATGATACAGAACAGCCAATGACATCGCCTGTCTCTTGCATGGCATGGATTCAGCCACGATGAGAAGTCTGAATTTACTGTCATTTGTTCTCAAATTAGAATTTACTCAGAAAGGACCCATTGGGCTAGCCCAGTGGTTAATAATCTGCCTGCCAGTGCAGGGAACACGGGTTCCATCTCTGGTCCAGGAAGATCCCACGTGCCGCAGAGCAACTAAGCCCGTGTACCACAAGTCCTGAGCCCGCAGGCCCTGGAACCTGTACTCTGCAATAAGAGAAGCCGCTGCAGTGAGAAGCCTGCGCACCACAGGTAGAGAGTACCTCTACTCTCTGCGGCTAGAGACAGCGCATGCGCAGCCACAAAGACCCAGCAGAGCCAACAAATAAATAAATAAATACATTAAAAACGGAAAAGGGACCCTTTGGATGGAGCTTGGATGAGCACATGACTTCTGGGACATACACTGTAAGTGGAAGGTGAACGTGGATACAGAAGGCAAGTAGCATTGTACAAACATGTTTACTCCAGTGTCCAATCAGGTAAATGATCAAAAAGGGGCAATGCCTAGGGAAATGATGCTGGGAAAGCAGTCTAATAATAAGCATGTGTGCTTACGTGCTAAGTCGCTTCAGTCGTGTCGGAATCTGTGACTTTATGGACTGTAGCCTGCCAGGCTTTTCTGTCCATAAGATTCTTTAGGCAAGAATACTGGCCTGGATTGCTATGCCCCCCCACCCCGCCAGGAGATTTTCCCGAACCAGAGGCTGAACCCGTGTCTCACGTCTCCTACATTGGCAGGCAGATTCTTTACCACTAGTGCCATCTGGGAAGCTCTAATAATGAAAACAGATGTGGTTAGAAGAAGAATTTGTAGCAGCAGTGGTAACATCTACCAATCATTCCATATTTACTCTGTCAGGCTTAGAGCTTACCATGTTTTTCATGGATTACTCCATCTAATTCTCACCACACCTCTAGAAAGTAGGTACTGTCAATATTCATATTTTACAGAGGAGGAGCTGTTTAGAGAAACTATTTGAGGTGACAAAGCCTGTAAGCAGGATAAAACTGTCAACAACCTGAAGCTTAGCTCCTGCCATGTTCCAACTTGACAACTTGTCTGCTGCTAATGGCCACACACCTTAATCCATCAGGTTGTTTGAGACTGGACAAGGTGAAGTTGAAATCCCATCTGTCTCCCAGTCTGACAGACAGTCTGCGGCTGTTTGGTGTTTAAAAATTTGGCCCGATGCATCCTGCATCGCAGAGCAAAACAAGGAAGGTGCTGGAGATGTGGGATTCTCAAGGGCAAGTTTGTTTTTGAGACTCTGGAAGTATTTGAAATTTACTTTGTCTAAGCTCCAGCTGGACACTGAGAATTAAAAGCAGTTTGTGTGTGTGTGTGTGCTAAGTCGCTTCAGACATGTACGACTCTTTGCAACTCATGGACTGTAGCTT
Source organism: Bison bison bison (assembly GCF_000754665.1). Taxonomy (NCBI): domain Eukaryota; kingdom Metazoa; phylum Chordata; class Mammalia; order Artiodactyla; family Bovidae; genus Bison; species Bison bison. Next base: position 11,375,702 of record NW_011494752.1, read on the forward strand.
GCCAGGCTTCTCTGTCCATGAGATTCTCCAGGCAAGAATACTGGAGTGGGGTGCTGTGCCCTCCTCCACTAACTGCCCCTAACATGGGAGACCATAAGTGGAGAGAAAAGGTGGACTGGAGAAAGAGTTCCAGCGACCGAAGCAATGGGACTCTGCCTGGAGACCTGATTGGAATCTCAGAGCTTTCTCCTCCAGTTCCCCGACTCATGTGCTTCCACAGCTTTGAATCTGTTAGCAACAGTCTGAGATCCGGTGTCCCGGATGCATCAGCTCTTATATGTTACAGTAGGAAGGGAAGCTGTTCCAGGAGAAACTATGCACTTGAGTTTTGGGTTATCCTGCTTGGCTGGCAACTTTAAACAACCTTATACTTCTTTCTCTTCTTTTAATTGAAGTGTAGTGGATTTACAATATTATGCTAACTTCTGCGGTACATCAAAGTAGTTCAGTTATACATATATATATTCTATTTAAAATATTATTTTATAGTTTATCATAGGATATATAATTCTGAATATAGTTCTCAGTGCTATACAGGAGGACCTTGTTTATTCATTCAGTATATAATAGTTTGC
>NW_011494752.1:11376376-11426563 GCF_000754665.1 Bison bison bison
GCTTGGCAACCGTGAGTCTGTTCTCTATGTCTGTGAGTCTATTTCATTTTGTAGATAAGTTCATTTGTGTTCTCTTTTAGAGTGACATCATATGGTATTTGTCTTTCTCTTTCTGACTTAACTTCACTTAGTATGATAATCTCTAAGTCCATCCGTTGTTGCTGCAAACGGCTTTATGTCATTCTTTTTTTATTGCTCGTAATATTCCATTGTGGGGCTTTCCCAGTAGTTCAGTAGTAAAGAATCTACCTGCCAATGCAGGAGACTCAGGTTCAATCCCTGGGTCAGGAAGATCCCCTGGAGAAGGAAATGGCAACCCATCCATTCTGGCCTGGGAAATTCCGTGGAGAGAGGAGCTTGGCAGGCCACAGTCTATGAGGTTGCAGAGAGTAGGACACAACTTAGCAACTTAACAAGAACAGCAGCAATATTCAGTTGTGTATATATGTCCCACACCTTCTTTATCCAATCCTCTGTTGATGGGCATTCACGTTGTTTCCACTTCTTGGCTATTGTGGACATAGGGTTGCGTACAACCTTATACTTTTTATTCATCAAGTCCTTTTGTTTATTCCCCCCAAGTTCTTTGCAGCCTCAGCCTCTCTCCTGATGCTCCAAGCATTTCTGATTTATCTTCCTGGAACTTCACAGCACAACCCCTCTCTCCCGCATCCCATCACCTGTCATCCTCTCAACCCTCCACCTCCCGTCCAGCAGCTTCTCCAGCACCCGCCCTCCCACACTCTTGCTTTGAGGTTCCCTTTTCCCACTTTTCAGCTAGTGCCCCCTGTTCAAAGTGAACAGGATCCCAAGCCCGTCTGTCTCTCTCTCCTTCTCCCCTTCTCTCTTCCTCTCCTTCTCTCTCATCCAAGAAGCAACTATCCAGAGAACCCCAATCTCCTCCTTTCATAGCACCAATAAAAGTACTCAAGGGCATTTTGTTTATTAGGACCCATGCAGGCTCATAGCTTGTCTAGAAAAGCCAGGAACCACAGATACAATGGGGAGCTTTTCATCACGGTCCCCACAGGGTATCTTGTTATGTTTTAATGGTCAAGACTAAACTTAATTCAAATCCAGCAGGCGTTATTAGAAGTCACGTTGGCTAGCATGGCTTTATTGCTCTCATTTTTAATTATGAAGTGTAATAAGGTCACATTTCTGGAAATAGAACTCAGTAAGATACATGGGTTTAATTTGTAAAAGTAATCTCCCTTCATAGATGATATGTTTCATTCCACTTTAGCTAAAACCCACATCAATAGCAGAAAAATGTAACAGGCTTCAATTAGGCTTGGTAATCCTCCTCCACAATGATGAACGGGGAAAGAAACAGAAATTCACAACTTCATCATGTAAAGACTTTGATGATACAAAATAGATTGGCTCTATTTATTTCTCTGCTGCAGTCCACGTCTTCTTGAAAGGTTGTAATATGATAAAACGATTTTAATAAAAAGGAGGTGAACAGGATCCCTTGGAATTGAGTCAAGAAGCTTTCAACTAGGCAGCACAGAGGATCCAGGAGATCTTTTGCAAACTGGAGGCTGGGGTTGCTCTGTGCTTGGATGGGCTTGGCTGGAAGGCATGGCATCTGGAAGAAACTTTAGCTTAAAGGAGCTGATGAAGAGCTATTTCAGTGAGGAAAATGTTACTTATAAGCTGCTCAGGGTCAAATAGCTCTCAGTCAGGTATAGAATGGTGTAGCTTTTTTAAAGCCCTACTTTAAAAAGTAGTCATGTATGGTTGTGAGAGTTGGACCATAAAGAAGACTGAGCACCGAAGAATTGATGCTTTCAAACTGTGGTGTTGGAAAAGACAATTGAGAGTCCCTTGGACCTTAAGGAGAGCAAACCAGTCTATCTTAAAGGAAATCAACCCTAAATATTCATTGGAAGGACTGATGCTAAAGCTGAAACTCTAATACTTTGGCCACCTAATGAGAAGTTGACTCATTGTAAAAGCCCCTGATGCTGGGAAAGATTGAAGGCAAAAGGAAGAAGGGGAAGACAGAAGATAAGATGGTTGGATGGCATCACTGACTCAATGGACATGAATCTGAGCAAGGCCTGGGAAATGGTGAAGGACAGGGAAGCCTGGCATGCTGCAGCCCAAAGGATCACAAAGAGTTGGGCACAACTTACTGACTGAACAACAATGATAAAAAAGTAGAGTGGGATTCATAGCTCAGCGGGTCTGATTGATTCGGGAAGGGAAAGAGTATGAACAGAAGATCCAGGTTTTAAACTCAGGTATGTATCCTGTATTATGCACCTGCGCCTTCTCAGTCTCTTTTTACTTCTCTGTAAAGCAGGAAAATGCAGCTTGATCATGATGGTGGTTTTTTCTCATTTCCGTGTCAGTTCATCAGTATCTATAATGAGTGAATCCTGGCTATAACTTATATAAAGACTCATAGCTATTTTAAAAAAGATTATAATTTTATTTCTTTAAATTTAATTTTATTTTATATCAGAATATTGTTGATTTCCTATGTTGTGTTAGTTTCCAGGGTACAGTAAAGTATCTCAGTTATGCATATATCCATTCTTTCTCAGATTCTTTTCCCATATAGGTTATTAGAGAACATTAAATAAAGTGCCCAGTGCTATACAGTAGGTCCTTGTTAATTTTCTATTTTATATAGTAGTATGTGTGTGTTCGGAGAAGGCAATGGCACCCCACTCCAGTACTCTTGCCTGGAAAATCCCATGGACAGAGGAGCCTGGTAGGCTGCAGTCCATGGGGTCGCTAAGAGTCGGGCACGACTGAGCAACTTCACTTTCACTTTTCACTTTCATGCATTGGAGAAGGAAATGGCAACCCACTCCAGTGTTCTTGCCTGGAGAATCCCAGGGACGGGGGAGCCTGGTGAGCTGCCGTCTATGGGGTCGCATAGAGTCGGACACAACTGAAGCGACTTAGCAGCAGCAGCATGTATGTGTTAATCCCAAACTTCTGATTTATCCCTCCCCACCTTTCCCCTTTGGTAACCATAAATTTGTTTTTGAAGTCTGTGCATGCTTGCGTGTGCATGTGTGTGTGTGTGCATGCACATGTGTGTGGAGGGCTGTGGGAATTCTTTCTCTGCCTTTCAGTGTGCTGCCCATTCTGGTTGCTTTAATTTGGCTTTCCTCAAGTTACCACTCCTAGCCCTTCATGCCTCTTATCTCTCTTGTACTGAGTGACTCAGACTTGTCTGAGCTCCCAGACATTAGGGTATGTCCCTAAATGACATATCCACACTCAGCAACACCAAAGGCCAGGCCCTATGGATAGAATCCATCGGTGTAAGAAGGACAGGGTCATCAGACTTCATCAAAATACGTCTTCTAAGCATGTGAAGCAATCTGTCACATGAGAACATGTTGGGTGAAAAACATATTCTCCATTGCCTTAACATTTAAAGACATTCAGGTAGAATGTCAACATATTTAATTTATACATGTATGTACAAGACATTTTTAAAAGATTTTTTTGATGCGGACCATTTTTAGAGTCTTTAAAGAATTTGTTACAATATTGCCTCTGTTTTATGTTTTGGTTTTTTGACCCTGAGACTTGTGGGATCTTAGCTAGCTGACCAGGGATCAAACCCGAACCGTCTGCATTGGAAGGCGGAGTTTTAACCATTGGATCACCAGGGAAGGCCCCGTACAAGATGTTCTGGGGATTCTGGGTGCCAAGGATCTCTGGCTTATTAGTGATTTGCTATTCCTCCATCACCTACCGACTCATTTGGAAAAGACTGTGATGCTGGGAAAGATTGAAGACAAAAGGAGAAGACGGTGGCAGAGGATAAGGTGGTTAGATAGTATCATGGACTCAATGGACATGAGTTTGAGCAAACTCTGGGAGACAGTGGAGGACAGAGGACCCGGGAGTGCTGCAGTGCATGGGGTCACAGTCCGATACGACTTAGTGACTGAAGAACGACATTACTCTCCAGCTGAAGCTACCTAAGGCTCAGCCCTCAGACCCTTTTGCTGTGCTGTCGTCTCCCAAACTACTGATATACAGAAATTCTGGCATTTCTACTGTGGTAGAAAATTAGTGAAAACGGTCCCTGCTCTCAAAGAAATCATAGTCCTGTGGAAAGACAGGCTTTTATACACTGTGGATAATAGAAGACAGTCTAAAATCAGCCCTCAAATTGATATCCAAACAAAGTACTCAGAGCAAACATGGGGGCGGAGTGATTAATCGTGGCAGATGTTTACCAAGAGTAATGATTTTAAGAGTCATCACGCTTTCTCCATCACACGGGCGATGCTAATCCCAATTCATTCATCATCAAACCTCACCTTGCTCGGCCATTTATCTTGACGGCAAACCCAGCTTTATTCTGGGAAATCAGTCAACTCCATTTATCCTGTGACTGCAGACGCTCAGAGAGGATAACTGCCCTGAGCCATATTTCATGCTCGTCCACTCACGTGGGGACCAACATCTTCCCTGGTGATCTTTTAAACTGGGAAGGTTTTTAATTTCATCTGAACTGGAGGCTTGGTGATAAAGCAGCCCCATAGCCCTGACTTATATTCTGGGACAGCCACGCTTCCTTGTCTCTGGTCTCACCTTTTAGAGAAATGAATATTGGGTACCTTCCTTTAGGAGTCTGGCTCAGATGGTAAAGAATCTGCCTGCAATGCAGGGGCCACAGGAGATGAGGGTTCAGTCCGTGGGTTGGGAAGATCCCCTGGAGGAGGACATGGCAACCCACTCCAGTATTCTTGCCTGGAGAATCCCACAGACAGAGGAGCCTGGTGGGCTACATTCCATGGGGTCCCAAAGAGTTAGACACAGTGAATTGACTTAGCACACATGCACCTAAGGAGTAAAGATGAAGGTGGTAAGATAATTGAGGTGGATCCCTCTTTCCCAAGGAAGAAAGGCCAGTGTTCCAGTAAGCTGAGATGATGCAAGTGTGGAGATGATGTAAGAGGGAGGGGGCCCAGATCAATGGATCATGAAAACACGGAAAATGGAGAAACAGATTCTAATTGAGAGGCTGGGACTAGCTCAATTCTCATTCCTTTATTAAAATAAGAAGTGCTGCTTCTTCTTGTCCAGGCAGACCTTTTCAGCTCTTCATGATAACGAGTATTCTTGTTTCCCAAATGACTTAATGATTCCTCTCAACTAATCTCTTTTCACAAAGAGGTGTAGGTCTTTTTCATTGTGGAGAAAACCTCTATGAACCTATCAGCTTCCTCTGGTTACTTCTTCTTTCCTTTCTCGACCCAGCATCTCAAGTTGAGCCCTCACGATACCCTTCACCAGGGCTGACACCACGCTGTCAACAATGCTTCTTCAAAGTCTAGGCACCTTCTCACCACCTTGCTTTAGCCTGCATTCCTTTCCCTAGATAGCCCTTGAATGGCTATTGTTTATGGATCATGATGCTCATTGTTAATCTGTATTTCCTCTTCCTGTTCAAATTTTGTTGGCTGTTTGCAATTTGGATGTGGTTTCAACTAGAAACCTTAGTCCAAGGGGTTGGCAAGCTACAGTTCAGTTCAGTTCAATTGCTTAGTCGTGTCCGACTCTTTGCGACCCCATGGACCGCAGCACACCAGGCCTCCCTGTCCATCACCAACTCCCAGAGTTTACTCAGACTCATGTCCATTGAGTTTGGTGATGCCATCCAACCATCTCATCCTCTGTTGTTCCCTTCTCCTTCCACCTTCAATCTTTCCCAGCATCAGGGGCTTTTCCAGTGAGTCAGCTCTTCACATCAAGTGGCCAAAGTATTGGAGTTTCAGCTTCAGCATCAGTCCTTCCAATGAATATTCAGGACCGATTTCCTTTAGGACAGACTGGTTGATCTCCTTGTTGTCCAAAGGACTCTCAAGAGTCTTCTCCAACAACACAGTTCAAAAGCATCAATTCTTCAGCACTCAGTTTTCTTTATAGTCTAACTCTCACATCCATACATGACTACTGGAAAAACCATAGCTTTCAAAGCTACAACCATTTGGCAAAATTGGCCCACTGCCTGCTTCTATAAATAAAGTTTTATTGGAACACAGCCATTTTCATTCATTTATGTCTTGTTTACTACTGCCTTTGTGCAACCACAGGCAGAGGTGATTAATTGCAATATAGTCCCAAAAGCCTAAAATACTTAGTATCTGGTCCTTTACCAAAAAAAACTTGCCAGGCTAGGAGTTAATCTTTCTCATAATATCATAGGCTCAATGTGATCCCCAGTTCTTTTAAATTTTGATAAATTGATGACAGACTTTGGGAAGACTACATTCTCTCCTAAGAATCCCTGGTTCAAAAAGTTGAGAGAATCCCGATACAAGAAGAGATGCTCATATTTCCATTAACCTGTGCTGCAACCCAGGGCAGCCACATGCTCACAAAAGACCCGGAAGATATGACTGACATCAGACACCCCTTGCTTCCTCAGGACTTACTCTTCTCTTTCCCTGGAAAGAACCCTAAGTTCTTGTTACTAGTACAGATAGTGCCTAGGTCGTTGAGTGACTCTAGGGGTTGCTTCCTCTTCTATGGACTCTGTGTTGTTCTGGTGAAGGCAGCGTGATGCGCCATGAAGCACCCTATTTGTCTCTGTGAGGGGGTGGAAGACCATTGCCTTTTACTATGAAGTCTTCTGTTCTGTTTGAATTATTTTTCCTTCCTCATGGGTACATATTACATTGAGAAAGTCCCTGGAAGATAAGTGAGTAGTGAGAAAAACTGCACAACTATTGCTACTAACAAGCAGTTATTCATAATGGAATGTTTATGGAAAATGTTATAGACACGAACCCACACAACTTGTTATAATGATTGCCTCTGAAGAAGGCATGTGAAGGCTTTTGGCATACTCTCCTTTATGCTGCTTGTTTTCATTTCATTTGCATTGTGTTGCTTTCATTTCATCTTATTTTGCATTTATTATCTACTTCATAAGTTCAAAACAAAGTAAAATGAAGGCCATTCCACTGAACACAAAAGCTCCTAGAACTGGAAGGACTCTCAGAAATGAATGGGTTTAAACTTCCTCCTTAATTCAGAGGTATTTAAATGTTGAGAAGGCACCCAAGTGACGTCTGATATCTCTATTAGAAGCCAGACTGCATGACTGCATAAAATGTCCGTCCGGGCTGTTGACGTGGCTGCGGCTGCCGGCGGCAGGTCAGGGAATCCGGGGAGGTAATGACTGGATGCAGTCACAACAGTGACAGAGGAGGGAATGAGAGGTTTCCTGTCTGTGGCAGGTTTCTGCTTTTGTTTCAAAAGCCCTTATCTCTGTCAGGTTGGGTCTGCCTCCGCTCACCTCACAGCTCGCCGGGCTCTGGTTTTTTGCTTCTGTATCGGCTCCAGCCCCAGACAGTGCCCCTGTCTGCCCTGCCTTTGACCTGCAACATCTCTTTATTTCCCAAGCACTGCACCTCTGTCCTCAAGTTCAGCCACTTTACTGCTTCTCCCACCAGGGAACAAGAGGTCTCGTTGTAAATGCGGGTCGTAAATAACCACGAGGTCACAAATGGGCAGTGAGAGTTGGCAGCATGAGTGATGGAGTGGTGGAGGCAAGAAGTGAACATTTATCCGGGTGGAGTGGAAGAGCACATTTGTGCTGGAAGAGGGATGAGAGAGGAAGTAGGGCTGAGGGTCCGTTTGGAAAAGGGAAGCACCAAGTTCAAGACCTCCAAGGGCAGAGCTAAGAAAGAAAAGGAGGGAGGAGATAAACGTCCATTTGCTGACTTCCTTCTGTGGACCAGAGGCTCTTTGGATGGAATCTCATTTAATTTTCTCAACCCTCCCATTTTGCAGCTAAGGGCTCTGAAGCTTACGGGAACTAAATATCTTGACAAAGACCCACAGCTGGCAGGTGGAGATACAAGGATTAGAAGAAGAGGATGTATGTCAATCCCATTCTCCCAATGCACGCCACCCCCTTTCCCCTCTTGATGTCCATACATTTGTTCTCTATGTCTGTGTCTCTATTCCCGCTTTGCAAATAAGTTCCCCTGTACCATTTTTCTAGATTCCATATATATATATATACACATATTAATATACGATATCTGTTTTTCTCTTTCTGACTTATTTCACTCTCATGACAGTCTCTGGGTCCATCCACGCCTCTTCAGATGGCACAAGCTTGCTTGGTTTCATGGCTGAGTAATATTTCATTGTATATATGTACCCCAGCTTCTTTATCCATTCCTCTGTTGGTGGACATTTAGGTCGCTTCTATGTCCTAGCTGTTGTCAATAGTGCTGCAAGGAACACTGGGGTGCATGTGTCTTTTGGAATGACTTTCTCCAGGTATATGCCCAGAAACGGGATTGCTGGGGTTGACTGTGTGTACACTACCGTGTGTTGTTGTTGCTGTTCAGTCACTCGGTCGTGTCCAGCTCTTTGCGACACCATAGACTGCAGCATGCCAGGCCTTCCTGTCCTTCACTATCTCCTTTAAAGTTTGTCTAAAACTCTGTGACTGTTTTATTACTTGCCTAGCTTGTAGTTGATGCTCATTTTGAATGAATGAAATGGTCAATTTTAAAAATGCATCATTAAAGCAAATCATAAGTGTGGTCTTGCACAACTGGGAAGGCTAAGACACTCCCTTGCACAGACTCCTTCCCTTGCACATGATCTCAGTTACTCACTGTAACTGAGATTGTGGCTTATCTGGGTACGTCGTCCATGTGCCACCCTGATGAGGTCTGACTATGACCTTCCCCTTCTAATCAGAGATCAGATCTAACTTGCTGTCTTGGTTTTTCCTTTCTGGTTTGTGTCTCTGTCCCTTCAATTTCTTTGCTCCAGCTTACAATTTTAGGTGCTGCTGGCAAGCTATTCCCTTTCTCCCATGAACTAAATATCATGCTCGATAAAGATCTTTGCTTGGAAAAATAAAAAAGGAAACAAGGAAATATATGCAGGGCGAACAAAATCCCTGTGCTCTTTGGACTCCCCATAAAGCCACTCTGGGGCGGCATCCTCGTTCCTCCCTGCACGGCTGGCTCTGGTGTTCCAGAAGCCATTGTCCTACCCGTGTCGCAGACCCAACTGTGATGTTGCCAGGCTCAGCTCTGGGCACTAGGGCTCTGCCGGGAGGATCTGAGTTCTTCCATATAGTGAGTCAATCTGGGCAGACCAATCCTGCTGAAAGGAGTTATAAATTGGGGATTGTGAACCTTTCCTGCTGAGAGGCACTAACCGTTTATAAGGGAGAAAAATTGATAAACCCCCGGGTATGATTTTTTGTTTCACTTCACTCTGGGGCCAGCTGTGAACAGGAAACGACTGTAAACAGCCTATTAGCAAAACTGCTTCAGTCAAAAGACCGCAAGGGAAAGTCGTGAGCAATTGTTACGGCAGCCAGGGCTTCCCACGTTGTTCTGAAAGGCAAGAACAGTGGAATGAAGCTCTGAGGTACACCCATGCCGCCAAACACAAAACGAAATAACATCCGCAGATGCTTTGTGAGGACGGAAGCTTACAACACCATGATGAGCCCACCTCTGTTCCTCCTTTTGTTCTCAGAGTGGAGACCGCTCTCCACCCCTGGGCCCTCACACCCTCCCGTGGGACATTTATTATGGGCCAAGCGTGCAAGGAAAGGAAAATGGTACCCAGAGATGCACAAGACGAGAAAGTGTTAGTCATTCAGCCGTGCCAGACTCTGCGATTCCATGGACTTGCAGCCCATCAGGCTCCTCTGTCCATGGGATTTTTCCAGGCAAAGATACTGGAGTGAGTTGCCATTTCCTTCTCCAGGAGATTTTCCTGATCCAGGGATCGAACCTGGGTCTCCTGCCTTGCAGGCAGATTCTTTATCATCTGAGCCACCAGGGAAGCCCAAGATGAGAAAGCGCATTGCAGTGGCAAGCCATGAGTCCACCCAAGTCCCCGGTGGGGAGGCAGAAGAGAGAAAGTTCACTCTTCCCAGAGTTGTTCAGAGGAGAAAACAGAAGGACACGTCTTGTGAACCTAGGCATGAAATACGGGGTGAGGGGAAGAGAGGAGACAGAAGGTGAATCTGCACAGAAGGGGCAGCAGAAAGAGAGGCTTTGGGGAGAAAATTCTCTGATGGGGCTGGGAGTCATTTTAAGGGCAGTTTGCCATTGTGTGTGTGTGTGTGTGTGTACGTGTGCGCATGTGCACGTGCACACGCTCAGTTGTGTCTGACTCTGCGACCCCATGGACTATAGCCGGCCAGGCTCCTTTGTCCTTGGGATTCTCCAGACAAGCACATTGATACCTGAACATAAATTAAGTGGAAAGATTTCAAAAATTCAAATGTGAGTGAGGCTGGGCTGTGTCTGAAGTCTTATTATTTTTCAGTTGGATTCCACAGAGGATACAGCGGCCTTGGACAGATCTGCGGTTTCAGCAAAGCAGCTTGGTGCCTCGGTGCTGGAGGTGGGGGGTGCGGTGACGGCTTCCTCGGGGCCAGTGTCCCTTGGCCGTCCCTCCTTCTAGGGTGGATGAAATAAAGCTCCCTTTACTGCCAGTGCCCCCTGGCACGGCTTCTCAGAAGGTATTCCAAACCCGAGGCCCCAGGGGCACCCTAGACCACTGGAGATCTCTGTGAGGCCAATGTGAGCCTTCGTCTCTTTGGCTGGATTTCAGACCCAACACCTCGGGTCCCAGGGAGCCTGGCCTGACCTTGTGGAGGGTTGTTTATTAGCTGTTCTGCTAAAGTTCCATTCATTGGTTTAAATAAACAACTCGCATCTAACTCAAGGCTCTCCCCTGGCAGCCTTAAATCAAAGGAAGCTTCTGTTATACTTTATTACTTTAACTTTGTGAATTTGAATTAAAAGGAGGGGCAGCCAAGACCAAATTGTTTTATGACTCAGCTGCAGCCGCGTTACAAGTTCAGCTAAAAGCCAGTGTTTGCACCCCGAAGCCCTTACCCCGTGCCAGTGTTTTCATTGTGCAAACCCCTTTAGCATCAGGGCTGCAGAAAAGCAGAAGAGGAGGTTTGGCGTCAACTAAGCAGAACCATTTTGAATGGCTGTTTTGAGGTTGGAGGTGGTGAGAAGTACAGAGAGACGCAAGGGCTCAGGACCAGGCTCTGGTCTCCACCTTTCCGTGACATAGCTCTGTGACACTGGGCAGTCACTTTGTAGCTCTAACCTTCAGTTTCTTCTTTTGGTGAAAATTTAAGAACAGGCAAAATAATTTTCATGTTCCTTTTAGGTTTAAAATTCCATGGCTCTGTGATTTCACAGACAGTAACGATGTAATCAGAGAGAGAGGTCAGATGTAAAAGGCCAGATGAAGTTGCAGTGGCAACTTCAGTCTGTAAATCAGAGGGCATCTTCTAAGAAGTTGTAGCAAGAGAACACATCACATAAGAGTTATTTCCGACCCCAAATCAGTTCATTTTGCAATAAGGGATGAAGAGAAGGGTGTCAAATTTGGGAGAAGGTAAAACAGACTGAATGTGTGCTACAGGAGATCTGCAGCTGCAAGGGTAAGGGTGTTGTTTAGGGCGATTCCAAGCTTTTTGTCTTGTTGGTGCCAAGATAGGAAATATGAAAGAAGGGACATGTTTAGGCGACTGCAATCATTAATTCATTTTGGAATATGTAGAAAATCTTTATCTTGATTTGAAAAGCAGATAAAATCTTCAAGAATCTTTAAAGTCGTTATTAATTTGATAGTTAAAGCAGCATATATTCCTCTTACAAAAATTAGAAGCACAGAAAAATCAAAATATACAGAAAAGCCTACTGCCCATAGTTTCACTGTACACACAGAAATAATCACTATACTTAAGTGGGAAAAATATAATTCTTTTCCCTCTTAGAGAAATATGGTCAAGAGCCAAGAATGGTGGTTTGTGGCAAGCTAATCTATACAAAGTATATGGACACACACATATATATTTTTCTTAATATTTTAAAACATTTTCCAATGACGCTATAGCTTTTAATTGTGCACATTATTCATTTCAAAGTTTTGAGTTGTTTCCATTTTTCTATATTAAGTACTGTATGGATATCCTTATACCTAAATTCTTAGTCAAATTATTTCAAAAATATAAATTATTAGAAGCAAAGTTCTGGATAAAAATATGTAAACATTTTTAAAGGTCTGATCCATACTGCCAAAACGCCTTTCAAAAGTTGGACCAATTTATGGCCCTAGAAATGTTATATTGAAACATGTTACTCATATCCTTGTGGACTTGGGGAAATGTATTTCTTTTTAATTATTATCAATCAAAGTTGCTCTTATATTTTGAATGATATCATACTTTAAAATATATTTATCCATCATGACTATTTCTTCTTTGGTAAACTATCTTTCCAAGCTTTTTTTCCTCTTTTTATTTTAGATGGTTGGTTATCTGTTATTGATTTTTAGAACTTTTAATATATTATGAATTTAATCTTTTTTTCTTGCATGAACATTATGATCTTTTTTACTCAGATTTATCTCATTTGTTTAAGGTGTTTTGTGACTTATGTATGTATATTTTAATACATAGTGTTATTTTAATAATTTGTTATTTAATACAAAGTGTATATTAGTACACTTTGAATGTGTATCTTTTCATGTATGCTTTTGCTTTTAGTGGCACCCCACTCCAGTACTCTTGCCTGGAAAATCCCATGGACGGAGGAGCCTGGAACGCTGCAGTCCATGCGGTCGCTGAGGGTCGGACACGACTGAGTGACTTCACTTTCACTTTTCACTTTCATGCATTGGAGAAGGAAATGGCAACCCACTCCAGTGTTCTTGCCTGGAGAACCCCAGGGACGGGGGAGCCTGGTGGGCTGCCGTCTATGGGGTCGCACAGAGTCGGACACGACTGAAGTGACTTAGCAGCAGCAGCAGCAAATATATATAAAGGCTAATTTTTATAAATTATATAAAGATATTTTCTGATTTTTAAGTTGCTTTAAAATATTTTCACCTATAATTCATTTCAACTTCAGTTTGACGTAAGATAACAACTCTGTCAAGGATAAGCCATCACCTGGTGAATTACATCATATATCTATTGACTTAAAATACTTCTTTTAGCATATTCTTATTGTTCAGTCACTAAGTCATGTCCAACTCTTTGCAACCCCATGAACTGCAGCATACCAGTCTGTCCTGTCCTTCACTATCTCTTAGAATTTGCTCAGATTCATGTCCATGAGTTGGTGATGCTATTTAGCCATTTCATCCTCTGCCACCCACTACCCCTTTAGCCTTCAATCTTTCCCAGCATCAGGGTCTTTTCTAATGAATCGGCTCTTCGCATCAGGTGGCCAAAGTATTGGAGTTTCAGCTTCAACATCAGTCCTTCCTATGACGATTCAGGATTGATTTCCTTTAGGATTGACTGGTTAATTGACAAAGTAATAATGATGACCTCAAAATTTTAAACACCAAACTTCAGTGATAATTTGGGGTAACTTGACCATTCTACCAGCCTGGGACATGTTATTGGTAGAGAACGTTAGTGGAAAATATTTCAAAAGGGATTTGAGGCCAGAGTTTTAACACTTGCTAAGTCCAGGGCTTTGAGTCACTGCTTAAAAGGATTTTGTTTTAAAGTTCAAGAGAAATTGTGCTTTTTTTTCTCCCCTAGCTCTACAAGGCTGCATGTTACCAAACTCTCAGTCAAGAGTGACGATAACAAGGAGAAAATGTTTCTCCTAGAGAAGCTGTGATTCCTTCTATCTGGCTTGCAGACTGGCTACTGTGGAATGAAGATCATTCCTCTTTTGTGGGATATTGCTGAGAAAAGTAGGAGGCAGCCAACGTACACCAACATTCCGACCGTCTCCTACCATTTCCTCTAATTATTCCTTTACCTTTGCAGTACAGTAATCCCTGTGTCTCATTTTCATCCTGTTTGAAAAACGCTCAGGTCTCATAGTTGCCCCCTTGCATTTCGTCATAGCATCTTCCTCTCTGATCTTGACCTGGGTGTTTGATATCAGTTCAGAATAGCTCTTCTGAATAGCAAGACGGGGGTTGGTGATGCTTTAAGACACTGCAGCACGGCAAGGTGACTTCTCGGCAGCTCTTCTCTGCATCTGGGCACCTGCTGTCCGTGAGTGGTGGCCGCTGCCTGACACAGCAAGGGAGCACCCTATCCTGTCTCCATTGCCTCTGCTGGCTCGACTCCTGCCTACGTGTTCCAGGCCAGCTGCAAATCCCATAGGACTTCTTCCCAGATCCCATCACTCATCCTGTGGTGGGGTGGAGAGGACGAGATGAACTGCACAGAAGCCCTGCCACTTCACCCACTTAGGGCAGCCGAGGAGAATCCCCTAAAGCCAGCAGGGATCGATTGTGTGGAAGGCAGTTTTTGCGTGGATGGGGAGTGGGGATGGTTTCAGGATGATTCAGGTACATTTCATTTATTGTGCACTTTATTTCTATTATGATTACATCAGCCCCACCTGTGATCAGGCATTAGGTCCCAGACGTCGGGGACCTCTGGTCTAAAGGAAGCAGCCTGCTTTGAGCCTCTCAGCCTGCCTCCACTTCCAGCCTCCCCCAGCCCAGAGACAACAGAAGTGATAAGGGGGCGACAAAGCGGTCCCCTCCACGTGTCTCAGGAGGACCAAACTGCTTGCCAAGGAAGACGAGCTACAAGGCCACCAGGCTGTCCTAACCCCTGACCTTCTCATCATCTCTAGCTTAGATTCTCACAATAAGCATCAGCCTCCCATTACGGTGATGCTTAGCAAGATGTCTCCTCTGTTTTTAGGTTTCCTTAAAACAATCAGGACCACAGTGGGGGAAGGGAGAGGAAGCCAGCCCTCCAGACACATCCTTATCGGGTGCTCCCACTCTAAACCTTCCCCACTCTGGGGAAGATAGGCAGGGAATCTCATGGGTGGGGGGGCTCATTTTCCATGTAAAGCAAGAAGTCTGGGCTATTCTGAAAGGAACCCACAACTAACCTGGGTTTGGCCTCACTTGCTTTCCAAGAACTCATTGTGGACAGGGCAAGAACTAGACCTAGGAACTAGTGGGTGGACGGGGAAGGGATTTAAAATGGGCAGCGTGTGATTTGTATGCAACTGAGTTACAGATTCCGTTCCAAACTCTGGGGACACCAAGCCATCCATGTCACACAGCCTGCCACCTTTCTGCAATAGGCGATACTAAATCACGTGTTGTTATCAAGGCAGGATGTTTTTTCCCTTTATGAGTCAGCTTGGGATGCAAAATTAGACAAACATTGCAATGAAAAAATCCCCCATGTCTCATTTAACTCTTTCCTTACTCCAACCTCTCCTTTCACAGTTTCAATTAGTGTCTTTGCTCATTTGGAGAATATTTTATGATTAGGTTTTAAGAAGAATCCATCCATGACTGCCCGAAACTAAACTGAAGTAAAATAAAGACATAAAGAACAATGTTCAGAGAAGGCCATTAAAGTAGCTTTTATTTATTTATTTTTCAGTTTATAAGATTCTTTTTTTAATATAAATTTATTTATTTTAATTGGAGGCTAATTACTTTACAATATTGGCTTGGTTTTGCCATACATCAACATGAATCTGCCATGAGTGTACACGTGTTCCCCATCCTGAACCCCTCTCCCACCTCCCTCCCCATCCTAATCCTCTGGGTCATCCCAGTGCACCAGCCCTGAGCATCCTGTATCATGCATCAAACCTGGACTGGCGATTCGTTTCATATATGATATTATACATGTTTCAATGCCATTCTCCCAAATCATCTCACCCTCGCTCTTTCCCACAGAGTCCAAAAGACTATTCTGTACATCTGTGTCTCTTTTGCTGTCTCACATACAGGGTTATCATTACCATCTTTCTAAATTCCATATATATGCATTAGTATACTGTATTGGTGTTTTTCTTTCTGGCTTACTTCACTCTGTATAATAGGCTCCAGTTTCATCCACCTCATTAGAACTGATTCAAATGTATTATTTTTAATGGCTGAGTAATACTCCATTGTGTATATGTACCACAGCTTTCTTATCCATTCGTCTGCTGATGGACATCTAGGTTGCTTCCATGTCCTGGCTATTATAAACAGTGCTGCGATGAACATTGGGGTACACGTGTCTCTTTCAATTCTGGTTTCCTCAGTGTGTATGCCAAGCAGTGGGATTGCTGGGTCATAAGGCAGTTTTATTTCCAGTTTTTTAAGGAATCTCTACACTGTTCTCCATAGTAGCTGTACTAGTTTGCATTCCCAACAACAGTGTAAGAGGGTTCCCTTTTCTCCACATCCTCTCCAGCATTTATTGTTTGTAGACTTTTGGATCGCAGCCATTCTGACTGGCATGAGATGGTACATCATTGTGGTTTTGATTTGCATTTCTCTGATAATGAGTAATGTTGAGCATCTTTTCATGTGTTTGTTAGCCATTTGTATGTCTTCTTTGGAGAAATGTCTGTTTAGTTCTTTGGCCCATTTTTTTTATTGGGTCATTTATTTTTCTGGAATTGAGCTGCAGGAGTTGCTTGTATATTTTTGTGATTAATTGTCAGTTGCTTCATTTGCTATTATTTTCTCCCATTCTGAAGGCTGTCTTTTCATCTTGCTTATAGTTTCCTTTGTTGTGCAGAAGCTTTTAATTTTAATTAGATCCCATTTGTTTATTTTTGCTTAAAATTCTATTTGGGGCTGTGCTGGGCTCTTGTGTGGACTTCCCTGGTGGCTCAGCTGGTAAATAATCTGCCTACAATGCAGGAGACCAATCGCTGGGTTGGGGAGATCCCCTGGAGAAGGGAAAGGCTACCCACTCCAGTATTCTGGTCTGGAGAATTCTGTGGACTGTCCATAGGGTGGCAAAGAGTCAGACATGACTGAATGACTTTTACACGTTTTTTCCACTCTTCTGGAGGGTTGAGGAACTCGAGAGGCAGCTGGTCTTGCCAGTTGCAGATGCAGAGTGGGCCCAGGCTGACAGTTGTCTGTGATTCCCTGAAGGGCCTCTGCTCTCGAAGGGAGCTCAGTATGAGTCAGCAAAGCCCTCATTAAGTGAGTCACACCATTAATAAAAGGTGCAGATTGCAAAGCAGTGTTTATTTCAGTGTTGATAGAAACCAGGGCACAGAGGCCTTGAATAGAAAATAACCTTGGGCCAGACACACTGAACCTGGGTGGGATCTGGAGTCCCAGGCTCACATTCCTTCCCAAATGCAAGCATTCAGATATGTGGCTTTCTTTGTCCTGCAGATGGGTGCCCTGCCCCCACCTCCAGGGTTTGCCTCCGCTTGACAGCTTACAAAGCCCATCCACTTACTAGTCCCTTGTCCCAACTTGAATAAGCCTTGGAACACTGATTAGGTGGTGTCCTCAATGAACAAGTGACAGTCCTGGGCCAAGAATCACCACTCTGCTGTTCGTGCTGTGTGAATGTAGGTCACTTGCATAGCCTCTCTGTGTTTTAAACTGAGTACACAGCCCCCAGCACTCTTACTACCTTGGGTACCCTCCAATCTCCTCAGGGCTTCCCAGGCGGCTCAGTGCTAAAGAATCTGCCTGCCAATGCAGGAAACGCAAGAGACGTGGGTTCAATCCCTGAGTCGGGAAGATCTCCTGGAGGAGGAAATGGCAACCCACTGCAGTATTCTTACCTGGAGAATCCCATGGGCAGAGGAGCCTGGTGAGCTGCAGTCGACAGGGTCACAAGAGTTAGACACGACTTAGCGACTAAAATGCCACCACCCCTGGAAGAAGTGGCACTGAAGCTGAGATCTAGCAGAGGAATAGAAGTCAGCCAACTCAACGTGGGGAAGAAACTCATTTCCCGTGGGGGTGAATGATGCCACGGGCAACGGGAGAGGACGTGTCATTTCCAGGGAGTGGTGGCTCAAGTGGGACAGGGCCAGCAAGCCTGGTAGGAATTTTGGCCCTTATTTTAAAGGCAGTAAGAAATGAGGCTTCCCTGGTGGCTCAGATAGTAAAGAATCTGCCTGCAATGCAGGAGACCTGGGTTCAATCCCTGGGTCAGGAAGATCCCCTGAAGAAGGACATGGCAACTCACCCCAGTGTTTTTGCCTGGAGAATTCCATGGACAGAGGAGCCTGGCGGGCTACAGTCCCTGGGGTCGCAAAAGAGTCAGTCACGACTGAGCGACTAAGACTTAAAGGCAGTAACTGTTTCTAAGATCATTTTGACTTAGGTGATTTGATGTGGTTCTGGTGTTGACATCACCACATTTCAACACATGGCGAGTCTGACGCAGGAGTAACACACACCTCTTAGTAGGGAAAAGCACTCTTTCATAACCAAGCAGTGTGTCCAACATTAGGTACACGTGATTCTCAGGTCAGGCCCAGCCCGGGAATAGATCTGCTTTGTATGTGATTTGGTACGTTTTCAAGTTAAAAGCTTCATCACTATAAAAGTATGAGGGGAAAATGTGGATGACTATTTCTATAATCCTAGGGTAAGTAGGTAGAAAAATATAGGGTAACGCTGAAAGAGGTACCTACACAAAATTAAAAGTTTTCTTAGCTGCCAGAAAAGAACTACAAATGCTAAAATATAAACAGAAATGAAAAGGTTTTGTGATTATGGAAATAAGTGATAATATAATTGTATAATTAAAAACCCAGGGCTTTCCTGGTGGCTCAGTGGTAAAGAATTCGCCTGCCAATGCAGGAGGCGCAGGTTCTATCCCTGGTGCAGGAAGATCCCACATGCCACAGAGCAACTAAGCCTGTGTGCCACAATTATTAAGCCTGTGTTCTAGGGCCCAGACCACAACTACTGAGGCCGGTGCACCCTAGAGCCCATGTTCTTCAATAAGAGAAGCCACCGCAATGAGAAGACCACGCACTGTGTGAAAAGTAGACCCTGTTCTCCTCAAATAGAGCAAAGTCCATGCAGCAATGAAAACTCAGCACACCCCCCCCCCAAAAAAAAAAAACACTCTGAATGCACAGGTAGTTTTAAAAGCAGTGGGAATGGGATGAAGAACTTGTCAGATTAATGAGTGACTCATGAAAGAAGAAATACTCGGAATACAGGAGGGCAGAGGACTGTGTGTTTGGTTGAGTGGCATGTATATGCTGAGAGCGTAGAATGGTCTGGTGGATTGTAGGTGCTCTTTGTTGAATGATTAGACAGGAAGATCTTTTGCTTCACTCCACTTCACCCCCAGATGATGGGGATGGGGGTGCTGGGGAACTAACACCTGTAGAAGCAGTCCTCATCCAGTCATGGACTGGAAATGAATTGCTGTTGCTGCTGAATTGCTAAGTCATGTCTGACTCTTTGTGACCCCATGGACTGTCGTCTGCCAGGTTCCTCTGCCCATGGGATTTCCCAGGCAAGAATACTGGAGTGGAGTGCCATTTCCTCCTCCAGGGGATCTTCCCAACTCAGGGATCGAACCTGTGTCTCCTGCATTGGCAGGCAGATTCTTTACCACTGAGCCACCAGGGAAGCCCTGGAAATGGAATCCAAATACACTAATATACTTTCTCTCAGATAGGACCACTGAGAGGGGTGTTTCACTTGGTCCGACTGATACCTCCAGCAGGACTGAACCCCAGCTGCTCACGGTGGTGACCTTGCTCTTTTTTGCAGTGTGTATCGACTTCTTTCCCTACTCTCTTACTTCCCCTCTCTCCTAGAGCTGCTTCTTAGATTACTTCCAAAATAAAGGACTTACAAGGACTTCCCTAGCGGTCCAGTGGTAGGTATATGACTTGATCCCTGGTCAGGAAGCTAAGATTCCACATGTCTCATGGCCAAGACAACAAAAAAACATTAAAAAAACAGAAACGGTGTTGTAACAAATCAATAAAGACTTAAAAATGGTCCAGATCAAAGTAAAGGACTTACATCCTAATCCTACCTCAGCACTGCCTTTAGAGGAATTCAGCTTAAGACAAAATGTACATTTTAGGAAGAAAAGGTAATGCATGCATCACACTCCTTCTTTATACTCTTCAGAATTGTCTAAATATACAATGAACATGAGATTAAGAAAAAATAAAACCAAGCCACCACCACCAACGTGAGAAATCCCCATCATATCAAATTTCCATGAACTTCACATGCTTTTTCTTAGGAGTTAGAAAAAATGCACAAGTCAGATAAATTAATATACTTCTTTCCCACTAAAAACAAGGAAATAATCTTGGTGTCTATGGTGCAAATGATAATTTGGAAGATGCATTAAAACAAATGGAAAAAAAGCGAGAGCCTCAAAATGTGGTAGCATTTTCCAAGTTTGATCGTGAAAGGAGACCATGAAAAAAGAAGCTCTCTCTCTCATTTCCTCCAAGTGTGCTGATTTGATGGGGGAAGGTTATGTTCATTTCAAGGGGACCAGTGGATATGAAGCAGGAGTCATCATAGATTCCACATCTGTCTCCCTCCCACCCCTCCATCCGTGGCTCCAAGGAAAAGATGGAGAAGCTGTTCATCCATGCCTTCCACAAAGGCATCACTATTCTTTGCCAATCCCTGGGCCAGGCTGGAAAAAGAAGGCTTCAAAAGGTATACAGGTCTCTGCTGTCAAGGTGCTGGTGGAGAGAGAAATGGAAAACAAGCAACTGCCTGAACATGGGTATTTTATCCGGACATGTCCTTTGAGGGCAATAAGTGGAGGAGTAGGGTGAACGATCAGGTCAGAGTGAATTTGGTTTCTCTTCTAAATCAGTGGAGAGGGAAATTCTGCCAGGAGAAGTGTCATTCAATCTAAGACTCGAGAAGGTTACCAGCTGGGAAGACCTGAGGAAGTTTCCAGGCCAAGAAAGTCTGAGCGCTGGCTGAGAACTTGCTCTTTGAAAGGACCAGAAAGGAGATTAGAGTGGGTCTGGAGAATGGCAAGTGAGCCCACTTCATAAAACAAACAAAAAACCAACCCCAAACCCATACTCAATACCCTGAAGTTTAGCATCAGACACAATAAATGGTTATACCAACTCTTGGCAAAGATATGAGAAAGAAAGGACCCTCTCTTGTACTGTTGGTGTGAGTACAGAATTTGTGGAAGGCAATTGGGTAATGCTCATCTAAATTTGAAATATTCTTTTCCTTTTTACTTCATTTATTTCCAAAGGGTTGAGAAGATCCCCTGGAGAAGGGAATGGCAACTCACTCGAGTGTTTTTGCGTAGAGAATTCCATGGACAGAGGAGCCTGGTGGGCTATAGTCCATGAGGTCACAAAGAGTTGGACATGAATTAGCATCTAACACTTCACTTTTCCCTGTTGGCTCATAGGTAAAGAGTTCACCCACCAACACAGGAGATGTGGATTCAATATCTGGATGGGGAAGATCTCCCGGAGAAGGATATGGCACTCCACTTCAGTATTCTTGCCTTAGGAAATCCCATGGACAGAGGAACCTGGAGGGCTACAGTCCATGGGGTCACAAAGAGTCAGACATGACTTAGCAACTAAACGACAACAACTTCCACAGGGCTTGAAATTTTACTCATGGATTACTTCTACATTTTAAAAAAGCTATGACAACTTTAGATCCACTCTTTGGGCATGTATCCCATCGGGACACATATACCAACTACATGCCTATGGAGCGATGGAAGGAGGTGCGTAAAAGACAGCAGAGGGTCTAAAACCAAAGGAAGAAGAGGTATTTTAAAGTAGAACTGAACTCAACTCCTTATTGTGGCCATGAAAATACTGATCTAGTGGAAGGCCAGAATCTAGAAGGAACCAGCTTGTGACCAACTTCTTGGTTTAATTAAAAGTGTGTTGCTTGAACAGTGTCCAAGTCAGGTCTTTCTGGCATTTTTAGGTCTTACCTTGGGTTCCCAAACTTCTTACCATTTGTCATGCTTTACAGCCACCCCACTAGGAAGAAACACAAGGTTGGTCTGTGTGAGTTAAACACACGAGCGTGTGCCAGTGCTTCTGTGGCATCATTTCCCCTAGGTGATCCAAGAAGGAGCTTTGAGCCCCAGAGTGGCCTGTCACAGAGGCCAGTTTATTGCAATCAATTTTTCAGTAACTCCCAACTGGGCCAGAGTCAATCCAATAACAAAAGATGAAAGTGTCTAAACCTATTAAACTTCCAGGTGCCTGAATTTACTTAAATCACATATTCATTTCCTTCCCTGATCTCACTGCTAAGCTGTCAAAGCTCCATCCATGTGTCACCGAATCAACTCTTCTGGGGTCAATTACATTGAATTGCTTTGCTATTAATTGGATCACAGCACAGCAGACTTAATTCAGTCTTCAACTGAAATAATCCCTGATCCCATCACCCCCATGTCCTTTCTCTGAAAGCAACACAAAGGCATGTGTTGTTGGATTGTCCTCCTGGAGGCCAACCTTAAAATCCAGGCATGTTCTCTAACAACCCAGCTAGAGGAATGCTGAGCATAACCACTTGTGAGTGGATAACTGGTGCAGGTTCCCGGATCAACTATTTCACTTGAGTCATAATGACATAGTGCTGCCTTTTTCCCTCCTCTTCGCAACCCAGAGCCATCAATGTAATGGTTTATTACTTCTTCAGTCCTCCTTCCAATCCCCGTTGTTTATCACTCTCCATCTTCCAGAATGGAATTTTCTACCACCTACCCCAGACTTCTTTTGTTACAGAGTTAAATCCTGTTCATCTTTAGCACCTTTGCAAATGCCCACATTCTCTCCCTCCAGTTTCCTGCTTTTAATGTTCTCGAAAGCCCGCTTTCCATCCTAACTGATTGGAATGATTCCAAGAGGCCTTTCAGAAGCATGGTGCGTGGTATCTGTTTTCACTAAGGAAGGAGTGTGGCATCTTAAAGGAACAATGAAAGATTCTACTTCACAGCAGTATTTTTGCAGGTTTTAAAAACACCTGGATATATTCTATGATATTCTTGATGCTAAGAATTTCTCCTCCCAAATATGGATCTAACCCACAGCTGGAAATAACATGCACTCCAAATCCCCTTGCCAAAGAGTTAAATATCTTCCCAGCATTTTAAATCATTTAAAGGCACTTAACCATTCAAAATGGTATGAATGTTCCTTCCACTCACATGGAAAGCATTGAACAATTGACAAAGAGCATTAGAAGGGCTTCAAAACCAAAGCTAGGGGGGAAAAAATATCAGGAAAGGCAAATAAATGCTGCAGAGATTTATGAATGAAAATCTTGAACAAAATCAGAGGAAAAGGCTTATCAGGAATGAGTGGACAGTTCTTTGGTCTCACACTCGAATGGGCGAGAATTCATTTCTTTCGGCTATATATGCAAAGACAAAAACAGGCTTCTACAAAACGAATAAAACATAAACACCACAGAACAAATCAGGTTTTCTTGTTTTTTTAATGGGAAGTACATCAAATCATAAAAATATGACAGTAGAGCATACCTGGGGGAGAGCGGGAAGGAATGTACTTTTTTCTCTGCTCAAGGCTGAGCGCCGAAGAACTGATCCTTTCGAGTTGTGCTGCTGGAGAAGAGTCTAGAGAGTCCCTTGGACTGCAAAGAGATCAAACCAGTCAATTCTAAAGGAAATCAACCCTGAATATTCTTTGAAAGGACTGATACTGAAGTTGAAGCACTGATACTTTGGCCACCTGATGTGAAGAGCTGACTCATTGGAAAACACCCTGATTCTGGGAAAGACTGAAGACAGTAGGAGAAGGGGAATGACAGAGGATGAGATTGTTGGATGGCGTCACCAACTCAATGCACGTGAGTTTGAGCAAACTCTGGGAGACAGTGAAGCACAGGGAAGCCTGGCATGCTGCAGTCCATGGGATCACAAAGAGCCCAAGACTCGACTTAGTGACGGAACAATAACACACAACCTCTACAGTCCAGGGCAGCATCATCTCTCACCTTGTCAACTACAAAAACTGCCTAATTAGACTTCCAGCTCCCACTTTTGCCATGACAATCTTTTCTTCAAATCACATCACCTCCCTACAAAAACCTTGTAATGACTTTCCCTTGCTCTTAGAGTAAAACCTAACTCCTCTTTGATCTGGCTCCATGACTGTTTCTGCAATCTCACCTTGAACTATCATTTTATTGACTATGATGCAGACACATTGACCTGTTCTTGGTCCAGCTCAGGGCTTTTACATGTAGCATTTCCTCTGTCTAGAGCATGCTTTTCTTGGCTATATTTTGAGGTTCTCATCTTTTAAGTCTCAACTCGAACCTCACGGAATCCCTTCCCACTAACCTACCTAAAACCGATGCTTTTCATCCTCAGTCACTTTCTACTAATATTACATTCATACATTTTATTTTGTCATGGCTCTTCTCACTGAGGATTTTCTGTTTACTATTTTTCACTATTTGTTTCCTCATTGGAACAAAAATGTCATGAGAGTAAGGGCTTTGTTTTGTTCTGCAGTTACATCCTCAGTGTTTCAAACTTTGTCTAATAAATATAGCTTTTCATAAATATTATTTGAATGAATAGATAATGGATTTAAAGTCCTGCTCTAAAGTATAGAAGCATATAGTCAAAACTATCCATTAGTGAACGAAACACAGTAAATTCATAATTGTACGTCATGGAATGGCTGTCTAATGAGGACCATAAAAGTAATGCTTTGGCTGAGAAGAGCCCAGAAGCATGTTGTTTTGAGGGATATTACTTCCTTCTTGTGCTGTAAGCACTCAAACTATTCTAAAGTGTTTGCCAAAGGTTTCTGAGGATCAGAATCATGTGAGCCACCTGTAAACATACAGCCTTCAAGACTTGGTCATCAGAGGTATAGAAATGGTGAATCCAAGGTGAAGCTTGAGAGTCTAAATTCTTAACAAGTATTAGGTGCTTTTTTTTTTTTTTTTAATTAAGGAGGCTTGAGAAACACTGCCTTACAGCAGAGATTAAAGACAGGGCTACAGCTTTGAACCCCAAAGTCCAGGCTTCAGTCTCATCACAATTAAATTGAAATACTTGGGAATGGGAATCAGGCGTCTGTCTTTTCTAAAATTCTCCGTGATTCCAACAATTGTTCAGGCTGAGCAGAACTCTTCTAAATCCCCCATTCTCAGACTTCAACTTGCCTGTGAATCATCTGCAGAGCTTGTTAAAATGTAAGTGCTAATTCTGTAAATCTTGGTTGAAGTCCAAGATTCTGCTTTTTTGTTTTTTTTTTTTTGTAAGCTCCCAGCAGTGTTGATGCTGGATATCCTCAGACCTCTCTTAGAGCAACAGAGTTCTAGTGGATCCACTAAGGTGCCAAGCCTGGTGTCTTAGTCCATTACAGTTACGATGAAACAATGCAACCTAGCCACTTAGGAACATCAGGAACTTCTGTAGCAGCCCTGGAAGCTGGAAGGCCAAGATCAGGCTGCCAGCATGGTCAGAGGAGAGGATTTTTGCATGTCACAGACTTATTGTATCTTCACTTGGCAGAAGAAGCTAGTGAGCTCTGTGGGGTTTCTTTTATTAGAGCCTGAAACCCATTCAAGGGGGCTCCACCCTCAAGATCTAATCACCTCCCCAAAGCCCCATCTCCTCACACCATCACTCTGGGGGTTATGTTTCAACCTATGAACTTTGGGGGGACACAAGCATTCTGTTTATAACACAGTGTATCCTTGGCCATGTATACAGCGTAGAGACCTTTAGGAGTTCATGGTGAGGTAGGTGATGGCACTGGTGGGTGTGGCAACTGTCTCCACTCTCTTGTTACAACTAATGACTTTTGTTACAGACGCACTTTCCTCCTGGGGTTTGGGGCTGAGAAATACAATGCACTTGAATTTCCTTGATGTTTTCATTCATAAATACAGAAAGGTCTACTTCATAGGAGGTGCTTCTTACTCTTCTGTGGATAGGGAAGAAAGTGTTCGT
Organism: Bison bison bison; assembly: GCF_000754665.1. Classification (NCBI taxonomy): domain Eukaryota; kingdom Metazoa; phylum Chordata; class Mammalia; order Artiodactyla; family Bovidae; genus Bison; species Bison bison. The sequence goes on from NW_011494752.1 coordinate 11,402,091, forward strand.
CGCTCAGTTGTGTCTGACTCCTTGCGACCCCGTGGACTATAGCCCACCAGGCTCCTCTGTCCTTGGGATTCTGTAGGCAAGAATAGGTTGGAGTGAGTTGCCATTTCCTTCTCCAGATGCAGATGTGGAAAGCACTCTAAAGCAAGGATAGAAACATTGTATGAAAAAGTGATGTTTCAGTGTAGGATATCAACTCCTCGATCTCCTAAAACAAACCAAACTACTCAAAACTGTTCAACCTTTTAAGTGGGTAGATTTCTGAGATGGGAGAAAATCTTTTAGGCAGTCTTGGTACATCGTTTGTTTGTGAAGGAGTTCAGGACACACTGCACTTTGGTACATTGTAAAGCTTAAGCTGAAGGAATTTGAGAAAAGCAGGAAGGTCACACTGACCTTCTTCCCATACCGTTGTCCCTGAATCAGATCAGAAAGCTCCCATGTGGAAGGTACCATCCCGGTATTGGGAGGAAAGAAGACGTTCTCATGAGCAGAGATGAGGAACACGGGGCTGAGGAGACTGACAAACAAACCTTGTTAAACTCACCCTTATCCTCCTTGTTAATTCTTCACCATCCCTGGTCCACTCATTCTTCACAGAATTTTTTTTTTAAGTCCAAAAGCTATAAAAGCTTCCTGCTCTGGATACTTTCCTGGGTCTTCATTTTCTTGTGAAGGCTTCCATGGACATGTGAAAATTCCAGAAAACATTTATGCTTTTCTCTGTTCCTCTATCTTTCTCAGTTTAATTTTCAGATCCATCCAAGGACCCTAAGAGGGTTGAGAAAATTATTTTCCTCTCATTCCACTTGCAATCTTGCATAAATAGTTCTAAGTTTTAAATCCAAGTCTTGATTCTAGAGACACGTACATATTGGTAAAGGTGATGGTCAGTGTCCAGGTCTTACAAATCTGTCACTGCAAAGTTGGTTATAAGCAGAAGCTGTGATTGTGAAAAGGAAGTTTCCCTTGACTGACTCTGGTCAAAGGCCATGACTTTATAGTCAATTAGTTAGACCTTTGGCAGTTTCATCACCAAGCAATAGATCTGATTATCTTCTTAATGACCTACATAATCAGACCCTTTATTGATAAAGTCCCTGCTTCCCGTTTGACCATAATGAGAGGAGAAGGGAAAAAAAGATTGATTTCTTTGGTGAAGACTAATCTGTGCCCTTAAAATACGAACTCTCTGGGGAAGTGGGGAGGTGACATGATTCCATTTCAATAGTCCACTGACTCCAGAGCCTTGAACAGTCCTGTTCCTGGAGCTTGAATAATAGGTGCAAAATGATTTCAATATAAATCAGTACTCCAAAAAACAAAAAAAAAAGGTATTCAATGTGAGAAGCATTGTCATGACTGGACATTTTGTTTGTTTTTTCAGTCATTACAGAGAACCAGAAAAATTCAAGTAAGACGTCACAAGTTCCACTAGTGATAAGAGGATCTCACTTAGTCTAGAGAGGCGGCATGCTTGACAGAGGTATTTTCACAGAGTGGAAATAAAACCAACCTTTGCACTCGCTAACGGTTCAGCATTAATCAGACTTCCTCAGGAATTTAGGGGTCAATTCCCCCATGTCTAAAATTGAACCTCAACGTCCTTTCTGTTTTCAAAACTCCACAAAGCTGTGTGTGTCCATGTGATCCAATAATGGGTCGGATCAGAAACTGGAGGCTTGCAGCTTTTGGTGAATAGAGCTTCGTTATTGGATGGTCCCTGATGGATGGCCAACTAAGTGCAGATATCACCACGTGTGCTCTAACCTGTCAGACTGAGAGTTCCTGCTTTGCTCTGAAATGAGGAGGGGATGTTTGCACTCTGAACTGGGCTCTGCGAGTACTTCTCACTGGGTACAAACTGACTCCATGAAATAAGAGGACTCACAGTCCCATAGATGTTTATTCAGACCCTTGCAACCAACCCCCCTTTCAGCGCCCCTTTCAACACTGTTGTGAAAACAGCGAGGTAATTGCCAAGTTCAATCGGCTTCCATGATGTCATAAATGGAAAGACCTATGAATTGCTCCATTGCTAGACATTAAGGCAGGGGATGATGTCATTCCTTAAAAATAAATAAGCATAACCTAATGTCTTTTTATTAATAGTCGGCTAATTGCTGCATCAGAAGAAGGAAAGCTTTGTAGACGAGAATGAGAAACTGCCCCTGACATCATGCCCACAGCACAAGAGGAACCTTATTCTCTGGGTGTGCACACACACACGCAAACCCACGCACACACACACGCAAACCCACACACACACACGCAAACCCACACACACGGGTAAAATGGCTTCTTAAATAATGAATCTCTAGATAACACTCCAGTACATGTGGGTGGAGTATCAGCAATCTGATTGGCTCACAGCTGGAAAAAATGAGGCAGACATGACAGATGTGATATATAGAGAAAGCACTGGCTTGAGAGGCTCCTCTGCTCTAAGAATCATCCCACTTGCTGTCATGGGGAGCCCTTCATTTCAGACCCCACAGCCGAGTACGTCTTCCCTGTGCTCTCCCGTGTGTTTCTTCAGCTGTGATGTCACAAACACAAAGTCTTGGTAAAATGAATTTTGTTAAATAAAGAGAGAACCAGTGGGGGGGCCATATCATTGAAAGAAAGAGATCAAAGCAAGGAGATCAAACCAGTCAATCCTAAAGGAACTAGACCCTGAATATTCATTGGAAGGACTGATGCTGAAGCTGAAGCTGCAACAGTTTGGCCACCTGATGCAGAGAGTCAACTCATTGGAAAAGACCCTAATGCTGGGAAATATTGAGGGCAGGAGAAGTGGGAGACAGAGGAGGAGATGGCTGGGTGGCACCACTGACTCAATAGATACGACTTTGTACAAACTCAAGGATGGTGAAGGACAGGGAAGCCTGGTGTGTGGCCGTCCGTCACAAAGACTCAGACAGAACTTAGTGACAGAACAGCAGCAAAACAAAAGGAGAGCTTGGAAGTCCAGGTGATGTAAAAAAATCAGATTATCCAGCTAGTATTACCCTTAAGTATTTATGGCTCAGTGACTAACGTTCTTATCATCAATGGGCTTGAATGCAGCATATTTTCTTCCCAGATTGATTCTGTCTCTTTCTCATCTACTCTGAATGTGTTTTGCAATGATTTTTGTAGCACCAGGAAAGAAAAAGAAAAGAAAAGGTCTTTTCACAACTTCTGGACTGTGTCCGTCGTATTGCCTCAGACACATGTCATAAAATACTTGCTCAAATTGAAATACGTGGCTCACTGTTAATGGAAACACAATCCCACGTATGGTACCATGTACAGTGTTGAAGGAAAGGTGCCTCTGCTTTCCAACCTGGAATTTCTGATGCTACATAAAATGGGCAGGTATATCAGTTAGGGTGGCCTCTCCACCTAGGTCATTGCCGTGTAAAATAAAGAAGTTGGATGCTGTCATCAAGGGAAGACAGTCTTGTAGTGTGCCAGCAACTGTAGGCAAGCCAGGCTTCTAGGTAACCTTTCACCTTCAGTTCAGTTCAGTCACTCAGTCATGTCTGACTCTTTGCAACCCCATGGACTGCAGCATGCCAGGCTTCCCTCTCCATCACCAACTCCTGGAGCTTGCTCAAACTTATATCCATCGAGCCGGCGATGCCATCCAACCATATCATCCTCTGTCGTCCCCCTCTCCTCCTGTCTTCATTTTTTCTCAGCATCAGGATCTTTTCCAATGAGTCAGTTCTTCACATCAAGTGGCCAAAGTATTGGAGTTCAGCTTTCAGCATCAGTCCTTCCAATGAATATTCAGGACTGATTTCCTTTAGGATGGACTGGTTTGATCTCCTTGCAGCCCGAGGGACTCTCAAGAGTCTTCTCCAACACCACAGTCCGAAAGCATAATTATTCAGCACTCAGCTTTCTTTATAGTCCAACTCTCACATCCATACATGACTACTGGAAAAGCCATAGCTTTCACTTTGGATAGCTTTTAATCTTGAACCACAACTGGAGGACTGATGGGTTAAACAGAATAAAAAACTTATCAAAAGAGCATGAAACCATTCTTATGGCCCCTCTTGCTGGGTGATTGTAAATACAGACAATGGCTAAGCTCTCCCACCACCGCAGAGCCGAAATGGACTCATTGAAATTCCCACCACCCAGGGACTGAACCTACCTCTCCTGTGTTTTCTGCATTGCAAGTAGATTATTTACCCACTGAGCCACCTGGGAAGCCTATTATATATGATTATCTGTACACCTAAAACTAACACAACTTTGTAAATCAGCTCCACTTCAATAAAAAATAAATAAAAAATTAAAATTATTGACCTCAGTAATAGTTGGAGTCAGGGAGATGAGTTCAAAGTGCTCACCCGAACTTCTGGTTATCAAAGTGTGTCCCTTTTGTTAAAAATGCAAATTCTGATACAGGTTCCATCAGTTTCAGAGTCAGAAACACTGGGGAAAGGGCCCGGGGGATCCGAGCTTTAACAAGCCCTGCAGGTAATTCTGCCACACACAGACATTTGAGAACCACGGGTCTAGTCAGCGCTCACACTTCATGAAAGCAATTCTCTGAGAGTCTGGTGATCCCCATGCCTTTGTCCCTCCCGCCCTGGTTACACCCTCCGTGATCCTGGTTGAAGACTACTAGGTATGTGTGTGCCCAGTTGCTCAGTCGTTTCTGACTCTTTGTGACTCTGTGGACTGTAGCCCACCAGGCTCCTCTGTCCATGGGATCCTCCAGGCAAGAACTCTGGAGTGGGTTGCCATTTCCTTCTCCAGGGAATCTCCCCAACCCAGGGATAGAATCCATGTCCCTGCATTAGAGGTAGTCTCTTGCATTACAGGTAGATTCTCTACCCTGGAGCCGTCACGGAAGCCCCCAAGACTACTAGAGGCCCTTGTAAGTAGGAAGGAGAAGGTTTGCAGTGCCTAACAGCTGTGGGACTTCGGGCAAACACAGCCACTTTCCACTCTTCTGTTTCCATATCTGCACAATGAAATGCGGACCTAGAGGACCTCCGATGCCCCTTAGGACTAATATTATGTGACTCTGTGAGCTGTCAGTGCTGCTGCTCTAAACCCTAAATACGGACCACTGCTCTCAGACAGCATGTTACTGGCCTTCAGAAGGATAAGGGGGTCTGAAAATACTCCTCCAGATTGCAGCACAATGAACCATTGAAGCCTTGTAGATAACAAGACCCTTAGCCCAAACTGCTAGTGATGTCCCTATCTGAGTATCAGGGAAAGTGATAGATCACAAAAAGTACACATTCAAGCTTATCCGTCTGCATTCTTGGGGCACAAACTCAAGACAGCATATTTATGCTGCTAAAGGCGACAAGTTCCCTGCATGGATTATTTGCTAGTCACTATTGAATGATTAAATGTAAACCCGGGAGAATTAGGATTATAATGAGGGTGTGTAATAAATTTGTTCAATAATAACACATAATAATAAACGTGAGACCCAAACCACTGGAAAAGATTTTGGAAACCAGATGATATATGTATTCGATAGGACAGACGGCTTCAGGCTCATTTTATTACTTTATCTTAAAAAATTTAGTGCATTTTATGGAAAATCTTAAACAGATGAAAAGTAAATATAATAGAATACTGAACCGGTGGCTCAGTGGTAAAGAACTCACCTACCAATGCAACAGACTCAGGAGATACAGGTTTGATCCCTGGCTTGGGAAGATCCCCTGGAGGAGGAAAATGGCAACCCACTCCAGTCTTCTTTCCTGGAGAATCTCACGGACAGAGGAGCCTAGAGGGCCATGGTCCATAGGGTCACAAAGAGTCGGACAGGACTGAGCGACTAAGCCGGCACGGAGCAACTTTAGGACAAAAATTTTCCTCAGGAAATGTGCCAACAGTGAGAGTTGGAGAATCAGGAGAGGAGAGTAAAACCCAGAGCTTCGAGGACGGTGGGTGTCAGGACCTAAACTCCCTTCTTGCTGAGGGTTTGGAGAAGCGCTGGGCTGGGCTCTGCTCTTGGCCTTGGTCTGAGTCCTGTTCAGGTGGGGTCAAGCCCTGATAACAGCATGGACATGAATGAGCACCGACCACCCTTCTGAACTCTTCCCTCGCTTCTAACCCCAGTGCCACTGTTCAGCAGGCACCCATGTATCCTATTGTGTAGACCAGTAACGAAGACCCTGAGGGCTGATGCCGGGCGGTGGGGGAGGGTTTGGGCGGGGGGTAGCGGGGGTGGGGGGGAATCAGAGGGGATTTGAATCCTGGCAGGAGCTTCCAGAGCCTGGGCGCTTTTCCACAGAAACATGTCTTCACCTTCGCAGGATTCCAGGCCAACCCCCATGTCCTACAGATCAAAGAGGAGAGAGAGGAGGCGGCTTCCTGCTGACAGATAATTCTCTCAACTTGTACTGGGCAACCCATAAAATAAAATAAAAAGACTGGTGCCCCACCCAGGACAAATTAAACACAGATCTCAAAGGAATAGGGGCTGTGCGTGCTTTGAAGCTCTCCAGACGATTCTAAGGTGCAGACAGAATTGAGCATCTCCTGAGAGTGGAAGGGGCCTCGGGTAAAGTCTGTCATCTGCTTTGAAATCCCAGCTCTGTCACTGGCATCTCCTCACCTGTTCAATGGGGAGATATCTTTTTATTCAGGTGATTATAATGCAGATAATCTTTTGAAGGCTTCTGCCACATTGCAGGTATTCTGCAAACTGTAGTTATTCTTCCTGCTATTAGATGTTGACGTTTCCAAAGTTAGAATAATGGATTTTATTTTACTTTGTCTTCCAATAACCATAGTCTATGATAGTCAGCATTCAGAGCTTCAGTAGCACTTTGGAGTAAAGCTAACGTATTAAAGGAAGAGGCTGTAGTGATCAAACCAGTCAATCCTGGAAAGGAAATCAACCCTGAATATTCACTGGGAGGACTGATGCTGAAGCTGAAGCGCCAATACTTTGGCCACCTGATGTGAAGAACTGACTTATTGGAAAAGGCTCTGATGCTGGGAAAGATTGAAGGCAGGAGGAGAAGGGGATGACAGAGGATGAGGTGATTGGATGGCATCACTGATTCAGTGGACAAGAATTTGAGCAAACTCCAGGAGATAGTGAAGGACAGGGAAGCCTGTCGTGCTGCAGTCCATGGGGTCACAAAGAGTCGGATACAACTTAGCAGCTCAACAAGAGTAGTAGTGATCTACTTTGTGATCTAGAAAATTCAGCCACATTGACAAGGATAGTGAACCTCATTGTCCCCCAGATGTCTTACATCTATGCTCAGTTCAGTTTAGTTCAGTTCAGTCGCTCAGTCATGTCCAACTCTTTGCGACCCCATGAATCCCAGCACGCCAGGCCTCCCTGTCCATCACCAACTCCCGGAGTTCACTCAGACCCACGTCCATCGAGTCAGTGATGCCATCCAGCCATCTCATCCTCTGTCATCCCCTTCTCCTCCTGCCCCCAATGAGGGGGCCAAAGTACTGGAGTTTCAGCTTTAGCATCATTCCTTCCAAAGAAATCCCAGGGCTGATCTCCTTCAGAATGGACTGGTTGCATCTCCTTGCAGTCCAAGGGACTCTCAAGAGTCTTCTCCAACACCACAGTTCAAAAGCATCAATTCTTCAGCGCTCAGCCTTCTTCACAGTCCAACTCTCACATCCATACATGACCACTGGAAAAACCATAGCCTTGACTAGATGGACCTTTGTTGGCAAAGTAATGTCTCTGCTTTTCAATATGCTATCTAGGTTGGTCATAACTTTTCTTCCAAGGAGTAAGCGTCTTTTAATTTCATGGCTGCAGTCACCATCTGCAATGATACATCTGTGCTCAGTAAAACCCAAATACCTCCATCCTGACCACCAGAGAAGCTTGTGTTTTTTGTTTGTTTGGTTGGTTTTCATCATTTTCATACAGCTTATCTATGTGAATTGGCCTTTTTTGAAGAGGCTATCCAACCATGGGAAGACTCAAGATAATGTGTTCTCAGAACTTATGGTTGCTGGAGGGAAGGAAGAGGGGAAGGGGTAATTAGGGAGTTTGGGATGGACACGTCCATACCACTATATTTAAAATGGATAGCCAACATGGACCTGTATATCACAGGGAACTCTGCTCAATGTTATATGGCAACCTGGATGGGAGGAGAGTTATTGGGAGAATGGATACATGTATATGTGTGGCTATGTCTCTTTGCTGTTTCTACCTAAAACCATCACAACATTGTTAATTGCTATACTCCAATATGAAATTAAAAAGTTATAAAAAAGACAATGTGTTCTCTGCTTTCCATAATTTGAAGGGCTTTTGACAGTTATGAAGCTGACACATTTTTTCATTCCTTGAATCCACAGAGGGCTCCACAGACACATGGCCTGATGCGGAAAGGAAAGCTTTCAGTGTTTAGTGTGTTAGACATTCTCCAAGTTTGGAGTGGCCATCACCTGCCTGACTCAGTTCACTTGGTCTGTTCCCAGCCTGATTTAATATTTCTCTGAATTACCTGATTCCAAAGGACCCTGTGTCCAGAGTGACTTTGTATTGCCTCACCTGGGCAGGGCATAGGCGGAAACTCTAAGGCTCTCTAGGTCTTTAACACTCCCTGGTTGTGGGAGAGAACATTTTCTTGCCAGATCACCACTCTCAAAACAAACTCTGGACGGGAAGCCCTTCCCCTGATGATCCTCCGTCCTCCCTTGGCTGTGATGCCCTCCTGGGGGATGGACCTTCTCCCGCTTCTGCCCCGTTGAGTCTGTGTGTTTTATTTTATTTCACTCCCAAGGTGGGGTTCTGCTTCACTGATGTTAAAGCGATCACTGCAGAGAGTTTATGTATTCTTCCACTTTTCAGAACTCCACCTTGGATTCTGAAGTACCTATACTCACCACGTTCAGAGCTGGAAGAGGCTGAGGCCACAGTGTACACTTTTGGCTCTGTCTTGAGAGGATGGGTAGACATGTCAGTCAGGCTACATGACTTACAAAGGTGGACAGGCTATTCCACCCTGAGAATAGTACCCACTTCAGGTGCTGCCCTTGTGTTGTTGTTTAGTTGTTCAGTTGCATCCGACTCTTTGTGACCCCATGGACTTTAGCCCGTCAGGCTCCACTGTCCATGGGATTTCCCAGGCAAGAATATTTTGGACTGGGTTGCCATTTCATTTTCCAGGGTATCTTCCCAACCCAGGGATGGAACCCACGTCTCCTGCATTGGATTCTTTACCAAGTGGATTCTTTACCACTTAGCCACAGGGAAACCCAAGAGGCATATAGAAGAATGTTATAGATACTAGAGGTGTTACATGTATGAAACGCATCAGACAGCAGGGTCCACACACAATACTCTGCCCGGGAAGAAAGATGACAGGGGTAATTTGCACACGGCCCTGAAAATTAGGATTCAAAGAAGTAAAATTTTAAAGGGCAAATAGATGGGATGTGCCTAAATTCTCAGAGGCAAAATACATCAGGCCTATTGATGCGATGGCCAACAGAAGATTTGCCACAGTAGAAGTTTTGTATCTTTACAGCAAAATATTGTAAAATAATAATAGATGTTTAGGTTGGATAGGATTCAGCAAGTGCTCAAACATCAAACTCAGTGTTTGGAGTTTTGCATGCATTGGGGGGCCCTCAAAGGCGTCTGAGCTATTACAAAAGCAATTTGGCTTCATGGATAGTAGGAAAGCAGGAATGTAACATTTTGTCATTATTACACAAAATAAATTGAAGCGGAAGTAAGTCCCATCTATCTCTATACCAGCATCAGAAAATATAATTAGAGGGAAAAAGCATCATTTAAATGATAGCCAGCAACACACTGTAGATATATTCTAACATCATTTGTCAACGGACATCAAATTAAATGGGGGAAAAAAAGAACATGACTAGCTTATGTCTCCAGTAAAGATATTTGAAGTTGTTTATTGAACTGGAATTCAATCTCCATAATTTTGTGGCTCCCTCTTTTCATCCATAATAATTCATCTCTATAATTAAAGCCTAATGAAGCAAACAATTTCTTCTCTTCATAATCAACTTCATCTGTGTGAGTGGCCAACATTAAAATAGAATCTTTCCAGTAAATGGATTTAGGGCTCCTCGTTAAAAAAAAAAAAGAGAGAAAGAAAGAAGGAAGGAAAAAGAAATCCTCGTTCTTTTGAAATTTTGCATTTTACCTCATTAATTAGCTTTATTTCCTTAAGAATGTTTGGATGTCATAAAGAAGACCAAGAAGGATTCTGATAACCTCCAGCACTAGAACAAAGCTAGATATTATTAATTTAATTAATTGATCTGCTTGAAATCCAAGACTGTATGGGGTCACCCATGATCTATTGAGGACCTTCTTTCCCTTGCATGCTTTGTCACTTAGCAATGCTGAAGATGGTAAAGATAGAATGCAAAATTTCCATCTTTGTATCCTCATTTAAAATTTAAATATCTCTTGGAAATGCAAGGCATGAAGCCATTATCAGCTAATGTCTTTGGACATGATTAGTAGACATCCAGCTGGGACCACAAAGAAGATTCAGGCCAGGCTCCTGTCAAGGTGAAGGCCCAGCCAAGAGAAGATTTTGCAGAGAGAGGACTTTAAGGACAACCTTTTCAGTCTCTACAGCATCAACCAGTCAAGTCCCTTCAAAGCTTATCTATCATCCCTTTCGCCTGGGCGTACACATCAGAGACTGTCAAGTCCAAGCGGTCAGTATTTTTGCTAGAAAAGTTTGTATTATTGAAATCATTGAAATCATTGTAAATAATATTCTAAATACACTGCTTTGCCTATGATAGTATCCTTTCTGATGGTGCCTCAACGACCAAGGTCTTAAATGGTGCTTGTGATCCCAATGTAGCCACAGTTATGATCTTTTTGCCCAACATTATGATTCTTCTTAAAAAACTCAAACCAGTGCCTTTTTTTTTTTAAAGGTATTTCATACGTTGACTAAAAAAGATGCACAACATGAGAGGGAAATGCCGAGGTTTGGTACTGAAGAAAAGCAGGCTTTAGCACCTGTGTAATCGTTTCTGCTCTGTCCTCTCTGTTGACCTGAGTCAGGAACTCAGTCTGTGCCGTTCACTGCGGTTTCCCCAGGACCAGGCACATAGGTGGATGCTCAAAAAATACCTGCTGCCTGACATTTGGAAAGTAGGCCTAATCATGAAGGAGAAGGTTTTACCAGATAGATTTAAAAAAAAAAAAAAGAAACATTTTGAGGAACTTCCCCAGTGATACAGTGGATAAGAATCCACTTGCTGGTGGAGGGGACACAGGTTCAATCCCTGGACCAGGAAGATTCCACATGCCTCAGAGCGACTAAGCCCGTGTCACTACTGAGCCCACTGAAGCCCGTGGCACCTAGAGCCCGTGCTCCGCACCAAGACGAGCCATCACAGTGAGAAGACCAAGCACTGCAGCAAAGAGTAGTCCCTGCTCACCGAAACCAGATCAAAATCCGCACGGCCACGAAGACCCAGCGCAACCAAACATGAATAAGTAAATACATGATAAAAACAAGTATCTTGAGAATTGCCCAGTCAGCTTCCACAATCTGCTTCATGTGTGTCTTGGGAATCCAAGGGGGACAAGGGGAACCAGGCCTTCAGTTTCACGCATTCCACAAAAATCGTGTCTGTGTTTATGTGGGTCCTTTGCCAGTCTTATGAAAGGCATGAATAGCACTCTGAGTGCAGACATGAAGACAATCCCTTCACCCCTCCCTGAATTCACAGCCGATACAAGTTGATTTTACAGCTCCTCCAGTATAGAGGAAGGATTTGTTCTTCACCCTTGACTTTGACTTGGCCTTGTGACTTTGGCCAGGAGCTTACAGCAGAAGTTCCGGTGTGCTGGGTCCCAGCCTAAGCCTCTGGAGGCCTTGTGGGCTTCTACCCACAGGTAGAACCTGCAGCACCGCATGTATAAAGCCCTGTCCCCTGCTGGATAATGGGAGATACATGGCTCAGTCAACCCGCTATTCTGAGCAACCAAAAACCAACCATAGGCAAGTGAGTAGGGCCATCAAAACCTGCTCTTTGATGACCTGCCGAACCAGCCTGCTGTGAATCGCAAATAAGCAGATCCACCTGAACGACTGAGTAGTGAGCAGTATTAAATGCTTATTATTTTAACACATTATTGACCAGAGATGTATTAATCTGTTTTTAGAGAGAAACACAGTTGACATCCCTGTACCTGGTAGCTCAGAGAGTAAAGAATTGGCCTGTGATGTAGGAGACCCAGGTTCAATCCTTGGGTCAGGAAGATCCTCTGGAGGAGGGAATGACTACCCACTCCAGTATTCTTGCCTGGAGAATTGCATGAACAGAGGAGCATGGTGGGCTACAGTCCATGGGGTTTATAAGTCCAAAGAGTCAGACACGACTGGGCAACTAACACTTTTCCACCAAGTTGTTACAGTTTACAATTGATCAAGCATTCATGATACAACTCAGAATCATCATTATCATTCACATTTTGCTCTGTGAGGCCTTTCCAATCTTGTGTATATTCTAAAGGTAAATTTTTCTAAAATGATGCCTGGCAAAATGTGGATTGAATAAGAATTTTTCAGTGAATTTTCTGCAAATAGTGTCTTGATTGTGCGTGTGACGTATATACTACTGTCTCAAAGGAAGATAGTTCCTCAGAATATAGTTCTGATTCAGACGATGTGAATATTAGACCAAGAAAAAGACAATAAAAACCTTAGTGACTGATTCTGATACATAAAGTGAAAATGAAACCATGGTGCTGGGGAATGCTTCTACAGAAGAGTGGATTGGAGACAACATTTCACAGAAATGAGAGGACTTTACAGGAGTGTCAGGTGTGACTACTGAATGTAGTAACCCTCAGAATGTAGTGAAATAACAGAATTAACTTTGGCCAGGCAAAATAAAGATCACCAGCCACAGGTATTAGTTGCTGCAAAAACTCCCTGATCAGTAACGAGGAGGGAGGGTTGGATGGCATCAATGGGCATGAGTTTGAGCAAACTCGGGGACACAGTGAAGGCCAGGGAAGCCTGGCGTGATGCAGTCTATGGGGTCTCAAAGAGTTGGGCCCGACTGAGCAACCGAACAACAAAGTCACTGGGTCATGAGGAGGCTTGTTATTCAGCAGCAGCTAACAGATACAGCAAGGAAAAGTGGTCCCTCATCTCTGCTTTTCCTCATAATCCATCACTTTTTCTCCCCAAATGTTCTCCATTGTTCCCCTTGGAGCTTCTCTCCCCAGCCATTTTCCCGACAACCTTTCTCTTTCTATTATTCATCCTTTAAAGCCTGCAGTCACATTGCATGTGAACTTGCAGATCACCACTGAGAATAGAAAATGGAATCTGAATACATATGAAAAGGCATTTTTTTTTTTTTTTTCAGTGAGAAGCATATCATGCAGGGGCTAATTGTGTGTGCACGGTCGGATGGCTGAACATGCCCCGGAGAAGTGTCTCCACCTTCCATCACAGCATGCTCATAAATAGGAAACTCAGGAACGGTGTGTGCAGCCCACTGGGAACAGAGCAACCTCGGGCCGGGGGCTTTCCAGTGAGCTGCTCAAAGGCAGGAAGGAGGCGGGAAGCTGCCCGCCTTTTCTGGTGCACACAGATTGCAGGTAGGACGTGTCTCCTGCCTCCATCCAGATGAATAAGCTCATGAGGAGGTCACAGAAATGGGAGTGTTGCCATCAGAAGGAAGGCTGCTTTAGTCAACAGAATTGCATCTCTGCCTCAGACTGCCATTTCTCACTGAGCTGTGGGACCCAGCACGAGGTGCCATTGTCAAGGCCAGCTTTAGCCCAGGTGAAAGAATTAATCCATTTCTGCATAAAAACAAAACAAAAAAACCCACTAATTATATTTGCAATACAATGTTTTCAACATATTTTCTTTCCTTTTTTTGTTTTTTGTTTGTTTATTTGTTTGTTTTTTAATCTTTTGGCCACACCACAGAGCATATGGGATCTTTTTTCCCTGACAGGGATCAGACCCATACCCCTATTTTGGAAGTGTGGAGTCTTAACCACTGGATGGCCAGGGAAGTCCTCTCAATGCATTTTCCGATTATTTGCAACTCTTGATCTTTACATTGTGAGAGAAACAACCGACGTTCCAAGAAATTAAATGACTGACTCCAAATCGTGAAGCATTCCAGCAGCTGGGTGGCTAACTACCCTATGCTTTAATTTCCTTCATTTTATTAGTTTAACAAATATTTCTTGCTCATTTACCAAGGGCCTTGTATAAAGTGCCATGTATAAAGGGGCATCCCTGGTGGCTCAGACAGTAAATAATCTGCCTGCAATGCAGAAGACCCGGTCGATCCCTGGGTCAGGAAGATCCCCTGGAAAAAGGAATGGATACCCACTCTAGTATTCTTGCGTGGAGAATCCCAGGGACAGAGAAGTCTGGTGGGCTACAGTCCTTGGGGTTGCAAAGAGTCAGACACGACTGAGCAACGAAGCACATGTACAAAGTGGGGACTGTCTCTTCAGATAATTTGGAATTTTTTTCCTGGAATTTTCTTTAATTGTTCACTGTATAACACATATGAAATCTGAATTGCTAATTGAAAAGGAAAACTTGTTTTAGGAAGTTACTCACTTAATCTAGTACCAGCATAACAAAGTGACAATACCTATCACAAGAAACAATTTTAAATATTAAGTATAAAATGTTGTGTTGATTTTAGCTATGTAGAATAATATATCACAAAAGGTAAATATAGGGTTCCAAAAGGCAGCTCATAGAAGACCTACTGGGTTCTTCAGATACCGAAATTGTAACCTTTTGAAATAATGTGTAGTTTTCCCACTTGGGGGGCAAATTCTATTCTCAAGAGCATTGTTAACTCTTGTTTGTAAACATGTTGACTTTCTCCTAATATTTGCCCTGGGTCAGGAGAAAACATTTGTGTGTTCAGGGTGAGATAATATCCTTTAGATTGTGCTTTTATTATTGTACATGCAATCATGTCTTCTACTTTCAAATACTTGGAATGGGATTCAGAAATGCATCCTTCCCTGTTTACAGTGGAGCCAGCTGCTAGCAGAGAAATCTAGGATGAGATTAAAGGGACATTGGTATTTTCTGAATTTAAATATTTTTTAAGGAAAAATGACAGCTACTGCAAAAATGATTATAGAGCTGGTATGAATCCTTCGTGATGAGCAGCAAAGCACTTATTAGTAAAAGCATGATTTGAAACTTTAAAAGAAATAAATGGTCCAGGTTTGTGTGTTGACAGGAGTCAATGGACCAAATTTGCATTTACTGGGGAACTACCACTCTCGCCTGCAGTTTTAGGAACAGTATTCCCACCAGGTGAGCCTAAATCAGAACTGAGTCTCTCTTTGTCCCTCTTGAACTCAGGAGTCTGGTTGGAAACAAAAGAACTGTCTAGAAGGTAGTCTGTGTCAAGATGCCAGATGGTGTGGGGGCAAACAGACCTGAGACAGGAGGGAAGCTGACGGAAAGTGTGAAGCAGAGATGTTACGTGAAATCCAGGGAAATCGGCAAAGCCGTGTTGGTGTGTGTGAGAGAGAGGGCTCAGGCCTTACTCAAATGAGATGATGCGGAATCCTGCAACTCAGCAGGCAAGACGCTGATTCAGGATAATGAAACGAAGTGGCTGATACAGACCTCCTGGTGTGGAGTGAGGCAGGCCAGAGCACTGGAGTCTGGGAAATGTCTCTGAGTTCTCAGATCTCTCTTGTCCACCCACAGCCCCTGGCTCTCTGGATTCCTGCTTCCCCCTCAAGCTTCTAGCATGCCCAGGATGAGATCTCTAGGAGCTGTGCTCGGGGTCCGCTGTCAGAGACTCTGCCCATCACCTGACCTGTTGTGGCCCCTACAGTGGGCACTGGCCCCTGTAGCTCACCCCACAGGGCAGGGCCCACCCACCCCTTCCAGGTCCCTCTGTGGCTTTTCCCCACTCAAGACCCAAGCTGGAGTCCAGGGTAGGGAAGGTCAGAAGAGTGACAGCAGAAGCCCAGGGAAATCCAGGGTGGCGTTTTTGACCAATGAGTAGTTTGAGTAACGTGCTCTGGACAAAAGCAACAATTAAAAGGCTTGAATGAGTCAAAGGTTTTGTAACTCAAGAATCACCCAGTTCCCCCATTACACACAAACACACACCAAATCCATAAGATTCTTATCTTGGCCAACTGGTCTTGGACCTGATTCTAACATTAGATTTTTCTTAAATATATATATATATATATGTATTTGGCTTTACTGGATCTTAGTTGCAACACTTGAACGCTTAGTTGCTGCATGTGGAATCTTAGTTCCCTGACCAGGACAGAACCTGGGCCCCTGCATTGGGAGCACGGAGTCTTAGCCACTGGACCATCAGGGAAGTCCCTATGTCTTGTCTCTGCATCAGGATCAGCAGAGGTGCTGGTTAAATATGCAGATTTCTACATCCAGTTTGTTGATCTTTGTCTAATTGCATCAGAGATCTGAGGGTAGGACCCAGGAACCCCAACTATTAGCAAGGAGCTAGATGGATAAGAACCTTCAAGTATTTCACAGCATGGTGACCTGGAGTTGGAGGAGCTCTGGATTCGTCTACAGGTACCTGAGGTTTACTCTTCTTATGAAGTCTGTTACCAGTACCACCCTAGAGAGTCAGGTTCTCCTACCCACCTCTTAGCTGGTAACATTAGACCAATACTTATCGAGCACCTACCGTGCAATAGGAACGTTCTGGGTCTGCAGATAAAGTAGGAAAAAGTCCAGGTAAAAATCCTTGCTCCTGTGGAGCTAGTCTTCAAGTGTGTGTTAGTCACTCAGTCATGTCCAACTCTTTGCAACCCTACTGTAGCTCACCAGGCTCTTCTGTCCATGGGATTCTCTAGGCAAGCTGCCAGGGAAGTTCTGTGGGAGGGTTTCAAGTGGGAGGAGACAAATAATAAGTAAAATGGATAATAGTTAGAAAGTGGTAACTGTGGAGAAAATGAAGGGTGGGGTGGGGGTGGGGGACAGACTGGGGAGCGGAGGGAGTGGGAAAGCTGGAGCTGAGCACAGGGGTTGCGGTTTTCAGAAGGGCTTCCTGAAGTCATCTCTGAGAAGGTTACAGCTGAGTCATGACCTAATGAGGGAAAAAGTAAGGATGCTTTTATGGACTGAATATTGGTAGAAGGAGTAAGCTCCTGTGTTGAAGTCCTGGAGAAGAACCTTACCTCAGGGTGAATGGTACCTTAAGTCTCACTCACACCAGACTTAGCTGATATTTAAATGTGACTTTGGGGTTAGGGTTGCTGCTGGAATGGGTTAAGACTTTGGGGTTATCAGGATGGGGGTGAGTGTATTTCGCATGTGCGAAGTACATGAATTTGCTGCTGCTGCTGCTAAGTCGCTTCAGTCGTGTCCGACTCTGTGCGACCCCAGAGACGGAAGCCCACCAGGCTCCCCCGTCCCTGGGCTTCTCCAGGCAAGAACACTGGAGTGGGTTGCCATTTCCTTCTCCAATGCATGAAAGTGAAAAGTGAAAGTGAAGTTGCTCAGTCGTGTCCAACTCTTTGAGACCCCATGGACTGCAGCCCACCAGGCTCCTCCATCCATGGGATTTTCCAGGCAAAAGTACTAGAGAGGGGTGCCATTGTTTTGTCCATGAATTTAGGGGGTCCCTATTTTTGAAGTTGTTTAGTCACTAAGTTAGGCTTCTCTGGTGGCTCAGACAGTAAAGAAGAGCCAGCAATGAAGGAAACCTGGGTTTGAAAGATCCCCTGAAGGGCATGGCTACCCACTCCAGTATTCTTGCCTGGGAAATCCCATGGACAGAGAAACCTGGTGGGCTATAATCCATGGAGTCACAAAAGAGTCAAACACAACTGAGGGCCTGAATACACACCCAGAGTATATATGTTAATCCCGAACTACTTTACCCCACCCCCAACTCTAAAATTTTCAAAGTAGCTCCAAACTCCTAAAGTTCTTTTCTCTGAAGACTTCTGTAAACAATGTTTTCCTTCAGACCTTTCACTTATAGCAAAGATCATTTTCTTTTGTAACTTTCAGATACAGTGGAGTTGCTCACCTAAGTCCCATTGGACCAGATCATAAAGGAATCTGGACCTCATAGAAGTTCATGCTACACCCACGCCACCCCATTTGCGCCATGACATATGTCAAAGTGTGAAATCTCCCAATTTTTTGAGCCCTCTGCAGTCCCCATGTGTACAAAATGGAAAGGGAAGTTGGGAAACCAGAGCCAAGTTGTTTAATTAAGTCTTCCTAATTGGAAACTTTTTGTAAATCAAAACTTGATTCTCCTGGTTAATTCTGCTTATAAAACTTTGCAAATTAAAACCTAATGGAAAAGAACTAAAAAAAAAAAAAAAAATGAAAGCGTTGAAAAATTCCCAAACACCACAATGAAAAGCTATTCTATTTGTTCAGAAAGTTTACTACTAGGAAAATCTCATAACTTATTTAATCCCCTTCAGCTGGGAAAAGCAGTTTAGGTGGATAGAGGAGACCGTTAGAAGGTGTTCTCAAAGGGCAGGGGGACAGAATTGTGTTTCACTGTGCAACATAGCTGTTCAAAGCTTAAGGAAGACTCAAAGATTTGATTACAGGTTTGGTAAAATATTGATGAGGACTCAGTTCCTCCTCTGAATTCTAAGATGGTGTAAGAAGGTCTTATTTCTCTTACAGGTCCTAAGGAATAATAAATGCTAGTCACTCAGTTGTGTCCGACTCTTTGCGACCCCATGGACTATAGCCCTCCAGGCTCCTCTGTCCATGGAGTTCTCCAGGCGAGAATACTGGAGTGGGTTGCCATTCCCTCCTCCAGGGGATCTTCCTGACCCAGGGATTGAACCCCAGTCTCTCTCATTGCAGGTGGATTCTTTACCATCTTAACTACCAAGGAAGTCCAAAGAATAATAGGCAGTAGAAAAGGTAAACAAAAATCCCACATGATGAAAGGAAAATGGTTAAACAGGAGCAAAGCAAATGAATTCATCCTGATCTTTCCTACTATGCAGGCTCAGAAACAGACATACAATGTGATTAATCATATTTCTAAATTGGTTCTCAACAATAGTTTGGACATGTAATCAACACAGGTGATAATGCAAACTTACAGCAAGAAATGTGCATCGTCATTTATCAGTTAGTAAAAAATAAAGCAATTTCTGAATATTCCATTTAAAGGAAATCTTCTTCAAATCAGCTAACATTTAAATAATATAAAAGGTCTGCAATGAATTTCTGTGGTTTTGGTAAGCTCAAATTCCCTTCCCGCTCTTCCATCAAGTATCCCATCTCTTCCTTTATGACAGGGGATGAGATGATTGGTTGGATAGCATCACTAACTCCAAGGATATGAATTTGAGCCAAGTGCAGGAGATAGTGAAGGACAGGGAAGCCTGGCGTGCTGCAGTCCTTGCGGTTGCAGAGAGTCAGACACATACAGCTAAGTGACTAAGCAACAGCAACCACCCCTGTCACCTCTGGAGGAGTCGGTGGGCACATGGCCGTGATCTCAGGGAGAAACACCGTCTAGGGCAGGTCAACTAGAACAACTCACTAGTCAGACATTGTCAAGAATCCCAACAATGGCCACAGAACCTCTGATCCTTCTCTTGGGACTTTTCACTTGCAGATCGGGGAGAAACTGTCTTATTTCTCCTTTGTCTGCAGTTGTTGACTCAGGATGGTTCCAGGTTGCAGCTCCCCGGTCCGTGTGTTTTCCATGTGACAAGAACTTCACGGAGAAAGAGGTAAGTGACCCCAACACATAGACAAGTATAAATGAGAAAAAAGGGTGAACAAATAGGTTACTCAAGAGTAAGAAGACTCAAAGGCTTCCTTGGTGGCTCAGTGGTAAAGAATCTGCCTGGCAAGCAGGAGACATGGGTTCAATCCCTGGGTCAGGAAGATCCCCTGGAGAAGGAAATGGCAACCCACTCCAGTATTCTTGCCTGGAGAATCTCATGGACAGAGGAGCCTGGGGGGCTACAGTCCATTGGGTGGCAAGAGTCAGACACAACTGAGCAACTACACAACAAGAAGGACTCAGGAGTGAATACCACATTCTTCTAGTTATTAGATTCACTCAGTCCCAGACTCACTTTTACCTCCATCCCCTCTTTACATGACCCACTAAGTCTTTCTCTGGGCTTTCCCGATGGCTCACATGGTAAAGAGTCTGCCTGCAACGCAGGACACCTGGGTTCCACTCCTGGATTGGGAAGATCCCCTGGAGGAGGGCAGGGCGACCCACTCCAGTATTCTTGCCTGGAGAATCTCATAGACACAGGAGCCTGGCGGGCTATATAGTCCATGGGGTCATAAAGAGTCAGACATGACTGAGCAACTAAACACAGCACAGGTCTTTCTCTATGTTTGTCTTTCTGCCTTTGAAGCCAGGAGCCCTGACTAAAGGAGTTAATTCCCTTGTGATAGCTAAAACTCAGGTTTTATATAAGAAACAAAATCTACATACATATATATGTATATAAAGCATAAATTTTCTATCTCTTCCCCAAAAAATGATAAGTTAGAAGAAACAGTGTCATGAGTTTTTAAAAAATATTTATTTTTATTTATTAGGCTGTGCTGGGTCTTAAGTTTCAGCATGCATGATCTAGTTCCCTGATCAGGGATCCAACCCAGGCCCCTGCTTTGGAAACACAGAGTCTCAGCTACTGGACCATCTGGCAAGTCCTGGTTTCATGATATTTTTAAATCCTGATAAATTCTCTAATATTGTGTCTGCTTTCCCAGTTACTTTAATTTGAACAGCATCCTGTTTAGAAAAGACACAGTCACCTGAAGCAGCTTCAATCAATGCTGATTTTGGATCTTTGTAGTGGGTACCTGACATAATCTATTTTAAAAAATGAAGGCAAAGAAATTTAAAGACATCCAGAATTGTAAGGGTATCAGATTTTTAAAAAAATCAAACTATTTAAATATTACTTTTAGAAAGTCAAAGAATAAGTGTGTATGTGGCAGAAATCACACATAAACCCCTAAGGGATGAATGGGAAAAAAAAATCCCCCAAACTGTGCTTAGGTTATGAAAGTGGAACTTGTGGCCTGGAACATGAATTTCAGGGTCATCATTACAATGAGCTTCAATGAGTACTTGATCTGAGAAAGGAAGCAGGGATGCTGGTTTGGGAAACTATGTTTGATGACTCAAGGAAAGTGGTTTAATGAAGAGGAAGATGCTAAGTTTAAAGCTGCGTGGGAAAAGTCTGAGCAGCATCCTTCATCATATGTGAATGTGAAAGTAATATTTCTAAGTTAAGGGATTATCTTATAGAGTACATATCTTTAAATACCCTTATGTCCCTTGTTAATTAATTATTGAGCATAGAGGCTTTATTTCTTCATCTACATCACTAATATTCCTTTTTTTTAATGTGGACAATTTTAAAAGTCTTCATTGGATTTGTTACAATATTGCTTCTATTTTATGTTTTGGTTGTTTGGCTGGGAGGCATAGGGGATCATACATAGTTCCCCAACCAGGGATGGAACCCACACCCCCTGTATTGGAAGGCAGAGTCTTAACCACTAGACTGCAAGGGAAGTCCTCTACACCACTAACATTTTAATTGACTGATATTTTATTTTCTTCCATGATTTGATCGGGAAAATGGAGCATCACCTTACATACCTGATGTGTGTGTGTATAGCATATTTATTCAGTTCAGTTCAGGTCAGTCACTCAGTTATATCCAACTCTGTGACCCCATGAACTGCAGCACACCAGGCCTCCCTGTTCATCACCAACTCCTGAAGCCTACCCAAACTCATGTGCATGGAGTCGGTGATGCCATCCAACCATCTCATCCTCTGTCATCCCCTTCTCCTCCTGCGCTCAATCTTTCCCAGCATCAGGGTCTTTTCAAATGAGTCAGCTCCTCACATTAGGTGGCCAAAGTATTGGAGTTTCAGCTTTAACATCAGTCTTTCCAATGAATACCCAGGACTGATCTCCTTTAGGATGGACTGGTTGGATCTCCTTGCAGATTTATTACATATATGCTTAACATGCCGGAGAAGACTTTTAGAGTCCCTTGGGGAGCAAGGAGATCAAACCAGTCCATCCTAAAGGAAATAAACCCTGAATGCTCATTGGAGGGACTGATGCTGAAGCTTAAGCTCCAGTACTTTGGCCACCTGATTCCAAGAGCTGACTCATTGGTAAAGACCCTAATACTGGCAAAGACTGAGGGCAGGAGGAGAAGGGAGCAACAGAGGATGAGATGTTTGGATGGCATCACTGACTCAATGGACATGAATTTGAGCCAAGTGTGGGAGACAGTGAAGGTCAGCGAAGCCTGGCATGCTGCCATCCATGGGATTGTAGAGTCGGACACGACTTAACTACTAAAAAAAACAAATAATAACATGCTTAACAGGGGGAGTGGGGGAGACAATTCAAGGACTCAGAAGTACAGGTAGAATGTGACCAATAGTTTTGGCGGGGGGCAGCAGGCAAGCCGGCCAGGTAATCCAAAGTTTGTGAGCCTGAACTCCACCTGAAATGGTTATTCAGGGTGAGGTTTCTCTGGTTTCACACGAAGTAAATTTAAAGGTAACTACTGAGCATCAGGGCCAAGAAAAATATTATAAAGCTCTATGCACATATTTAAGTAAAATTCTGCCAGAATCCCTCCCACCCTTACCCCAGGCCTGTGTTTGTCCAGGGACAGAGCCGGACGCTAGGACCTCACCCAGGCGTTTGAGTGGCTGAAACATGGCAGGGAAGATCAGGAAAGTGCAAAATCCATGACTCCAGTGTAATAAATGATGGAAAAGAGAAGGCGTATAGAGTGAGGTAACGTTCCCTGTCAGGGGCCGGGAATACCGTTCCGCCACAAGCAAACAGTGCGTCTGTGTCTTGCTGCCTGGTCCCTCAGCTGTTTTTGCAGCTGAATCCTATTTTCCCAGCTGTGTCTGTCACCGCTGTCCCTGACGGTCATCCACAGCACACACGTCTGACCCGCCAAGGGGATGGGTCCCCCTGAGCCAGGCCTGGCACTGAGCGCTCCAGCTGCCCCCTCTCACCTTGGGTCAGTTGGGTCAGTTCGATTCACTGTTTAGTGGGCAGCACTGTGTTCATTGTTAGGGCTACAAAAAACAGAGCAAAACAAAATAATGCTCCTTCCTTAAAGAGTATGGTAGGGAAAACACAGCGTATGGATAAAAAGTAAGTGAACCGTTAGAGAATGAACCAAACGACTGGTAAAGGGGAAGGGATAGTTGAGGGGTGTGGGATGGACATGTCCACGTTGCTATATTTAAACTGGATAACCAACAAGGACCTACTCTGTAGCACAGGGAACTCTGCTGAATGTTACATGGCAGCCTGGATGGGAGGGGAGTTTGGGGGAGAATGGATACATGTATATGTATGACTGAGTCCTTTCGCTGCTCACCTGAAACTATCACAACATTGTTAATCAGCTATACTCCAAAACAAAATAAAAAAGTTTTTAAAAAAGTGAGTGAACCCTGAAGGTGAAACCTCATGATACCAAATGAGAACAAGTAGCAGGTAACAAAGGTAATTATTTCATGCTCAATGAACCCATTATTTTTGGGCACATTGTCCAATTACAGTTTACCTGCATCATCTGAGAAAGTTATGAAATGGATACCAAAGTCCATCAAATGTATACAAACAGTTTAATGGGAGGCGGGGAAAACCCTCCAGTTTTTCATGACCACCTTCCAGTTATTCATTCTCTAAGGAGAAATTAAGATTTTCAAGTTAAATATCATAGAAATAAATGAAGGTGTTCATCCTCTGATATTTCATATTCTGCTCATTCTCAGGATGCTGTCTTTTAGAAATGTCTGGGTGATGTCAACATTCCTTTTCAAGTTGCAGGACTTCCCATCTTCCACCTACTTGAGTAAAAAAAGTACATAATCTAAAGCAAAATAACCCAAACCCTTTGATATCTTCTACACCTTTACAGTGACTGAGCGACTTCACTTTCACTTTTCACTTTCATGCATTGGAGAAGGAAATGGCAACCCACTCCAGTGTTCTTGCCTGGAGAATCCCAGGCACGGCGGAGCCTGGTGGGCTGCCGTCTATGGGGTCGCACAGAGTTGGACATGACTGAAGCAACTTAGCAGCAGCAGCAGCAGCAACACCTTTACAGTGTTCGAGGGCTGGTAGAGTTTGTGAGGTATCCCAGAATCTGGACCACCCACAATATGCTGGGAAATAAACGAGAATTCTCCTTGCCCTCTAGCAACTACTCATAATAAAAATATGTTTCCAAAACTCAGTACATGGTTCCTGCAGAGTTTTAACGATATATTGGAAAAAGAATATAGAGGGAGAACATGTGAAAGGAAAAAAAAATTGTCAACGCCTCAGGACTCAGGACGCCAGGTGGATTCTTGCCGATGTTTACCATCCAAAACCTGGGAACCTAGAATAGTTTCTGAGAAATCTCCCATCAAGTAACTCTGGCAACATTGATACTATATTTTGAAGGGAGAAATGTTAGAGATGTT
>NW_011494752.1:11426663-11437643 GCF_000754665.1 Bison bison bison
GTTAGAGATGTTTCTTTCTTCCAAAATTTGCAATGGTGTCAGTGTTCAAGTCACAGTATCTCTTTTTTTTAACTTTTTATTTTATGTTGGAGTAGAGTTGATTTAAAATGTTGTGTTACTTTCAGATGTGCAGCAAAGTAATTCACATGTATCTCTTCTTTTTCAAATTCTTTTCCCATTTAGGATGTTACATAATACTGAGCAGAATTCTTGTGCTACACAATAGGTCTTTGTAGGTTATCCATTTTGAATATAACCTTGTGTACATGTCCATCCCAAACTCTCTATCTCTTCCCTGTACCCTTCCTTTCTTCCCAACCCTGTAGCCAGAAGTCCACTCTCTAGGTCTCCAGTCACGGTGTCTTATTTGAGCCGTTCTTTTTCCCAGAAAGTATGATGACACTTTGTAAACTCTGTGATTTCTATTTCCCTTTGAGTATCTTCCTCAATGTCTTAATCTTGAACTGAATTCAGCTCTAGAAGGTTACATCCAAACCCCTTGAGGAAAAAAAATAATAGATTATGAGGCTAAGAGTTTGACATCAACATATACATACTGCTGCTGCTGCTGCTAAGTCGCTTCACTTGTGCCCGACTCTGTGCGACCCCATAGACGGAAGCCCACCAGGCTCCCCTGTCCCTGGGATTCTCCAGGCAAGAACACTGGAGTGGGTTGCCATTTCCTGCTCCAATGCGTGAAAGTGAAAAGTGAAAGGGAAGTCACTCAGTCGTGTCCGACTCTTAGCTATATATTAAATAGATAAATAACAAGGACCTACTGAATAGCACAGGTAACTCTACTTAATAGTCTTTAATAACCTATAAGGGAATAGAATTGAAAACAAAATATAGTAACGATGAGCAATACTTGCTCTTGTAATTCAAGTTTACACACAGATAAAACTGTACAAAGTCAAAACCAGGGGGATTAGAGAGTGGCTCCTTTTTGCCCTCTTTTCCATCTAGAAGACATTTCCTGATTTCAGTTTACTCAGCAAATATCCACTAGGCAAGTAACAGTCAACTTGATATCATTCAGTTCCACTTCGTCACCCCCAGAGAAGCCACATTTTCTCCTGTAACTTCAGACTCAGACTTGAGAAACGACCTTTAGCACTTTGAGTTAATAATCGTGGAATGCTGCTGGGATATAACTTAATGGGGGTGGAATCAGCTGTAACTGTCCTTGTTGGTCGCACGCACCAGAGGTGAGTCTTTCTGAACACACTCCCACTGCTGTTAAGGGATTTGGGGTCCTGGCAGCAAACCGAGATGGCAGCTAGAGCTCTGATGTTCATTTCACTTTCTAATATGGCTGCACATCTCGTTCACTTTCCTGTCTCTCCTAGTCTCCTCTTTAGAAAACAATTTGTTTCATTCTCTGAAAGCTCTGAGTAAACAGAAAAAAAAAAAAGTAGAGTCAGAGCAGTTTGAGCAAACTCTGTAACTGATAAGGGTTTAGGGTGTCTGAGACCCAAAGGTGGGGACGCAGCCTGCCAAAATCACAAGTTCTAAGGTATTGCTCAGGCCGTTAAATTAATCATGGGCAGTATACTAAAAATTGTTGTTGCTGCTCTCTGGTCCAGGAAACCGTGTTCTCTGGCAGCAAATAGTTGTTAGATGTGTCCTCACGGGGCTGACGCCAAAAGAGAGAGATACACTTAAGGAACACTCCCAGCAGTGCCAGTGATTGTAGCCAATGATCAGAAAGAGAACCCTGAATGTGCTGAGGTCTTAAAGGTTTCAGTGAATGTTTTGTAAGCAACAGGAGGGCTTCCCAGGTGGCTCAGCTGTAAAGAATCTGCCTGTGATACAGGACACACAGGAGATGCAGTTTCGATCCTTGGGTTAGGAAGATCCCCTGGTGGAGGAAATGGCAACTCAGCCCGGTATTCTTGCCTGGGAAATCCCATGGACAGAGGAGCCTGGCAGGCTACAGTCCATGGGCTTGCAAAGTGTCGGACACAACTGAGAGCGACTGAGCACTGAAAGTAACATTCTTGAAGGAAGGCTCTGTTTGGAGTTATTTACATAACAAAATGACCTGGCCTTTAACGCAGCTGTTGATAAACCAATTTTCCAAGCCCCAAGTAATGCATAGCAAGTATTAGTATTCACTGGATAAACAATAAATAGATTTTCCTGATTGTCTTAGAATAAAGCAAATACCAAGTCTCTGGCCCAATTTCCCCCTTCAGTAACATCAACCAACATCCTCCTGCTAATGCTACCCAGTCCTCTATGTTTTAGTATCTTAAGAGCTAATCCTTTTGCAAGTTGCTTATGACTCATTTGGGAGGCTGAGTTTACACATGTAGGAATAATAAAGATAAATTAGAACCTGCTTTAAAAAAGCAGAGGATAGAAATAGGAGTCAGGTTTTTCAGGAAAAGTTATTGAAAGAGGTTGAAACGCACCAAGGTCTTAAGTATCTGGGAAAGCCAGCCAAGACTAGTAACTAGAAGGTGGTGGATGGGATCGTATTCTGGTTCTGTCCCCTTCTGGTGGTGCTGAACGAGCATATGACCTAAGGATGTACGCAGTCATCCCTTGGTATCTGTGGGGTACTGGCTACAGGACCGCCACAGAAACCAAAGTCCACAGATGCTCGAGTCCTTTAGTGAAGCCTCGAGTTCTGAATTCACTGATTCAACCAACTGCAGACCATAAACATAGTATCCAGCTACAGTTGGTTGAATCAGCAGATGTGGCATTTGAGGATATGGGAAGACCAGCTGCAATCAGTGTGACTGTCTCTTCCAACAGCCCCCTTCTGAGGGACTCCCAGCCTGGGGCACCCACAGTACCACACTGTGGGATGTTTTGCCTGGAAAAGCTTTTCTCTTGGGGATCGGCAAGATCCTTTTCCTCTCTTCCTAGAATTCTTTCCTCAAATGCCACCCAATCAATGAGGTTATCTTAAACCCATTTATAGAAAAAGAGCAAGCCCCTCCCTCACTCCAAATTAGCCACTCAGCAGGTTCTGTCCCCTTGCCCTGGTTCATTTTTCTCCACTGAACTTCTCGTCTCCTGCCAAGGTATGTATTTCACCATTTATTTTTGTTTGCCACCCTAATAGAATATATGTTCCTTGAGTTCAAGCACTGCCCTGTTCCCAGCACTTATTTACTGAGGACACCCAATACAATTTTTTGAATAAAAAACCAAATTATAATAACAGATTTAAATATCAATTTTTTTCCTTGAGCATTTCAGTGCTCAACTTATAAATATTATTATCCCTTTCATAAAATCTAGTACATTTTAACAAGCATCTTGAAATATGCCTTTGATTAGCATATGATGAATGTAGTTTGTTAAATTTCATTAAGTATTTTAAACTGCACTTATAAATTAAATATATTCGACTTTCTAGTTTAATATATGCCTCTAATAAGCAAAACTTCCCTAATACAGTAAATCCAATAAATTAAACATAACTACAGAAAATCTTTTCTGAAACCTTCTAGTTTTGTATGCAAATATAGTAAAAATTTTTTATAATCTTTCAACCAAATATTACATGTCTAAAATACATTACTCAGCTTTGGGATTTAAATTGGTATCACAAGACTATTTGTCAGATTAATAAATATGTCAGTCTCTCTTAGACATACTTTAAGTATCACATATGCACAGATTATTCCTAAATTAATCAAATGCATATTGTGGAACTGATTTATCCCTTCCTTCTAACTTTCCAGACTGTTAAGACACACCCACTAAGGAAAAAATATGGCAATAGTTGGAGTTGTCATAGCAATGGGCTGAGTTTGTATACAAGTCAGAGAGTTTAAACCAGGATATGAAATTTCGTGGTTCCCCAAACACTCATCATTATTTAGCCTTTTTGAAAGTTCATTCCCTCTGAGTGTCAGGGAAACCTCACAACCCATGTCCTTGGGTTCAACATACTCGGTTATCTAGTGGATATTCTTGTAGATGCAGTGGTTATCATGTTCACCTCCCAAGATACACTGTTACCTAATTCTTTTTGATTTCAGAGTGTCCTCTTTCCTTACCACCTCCCTCCTGTCCATCATCCTTCACAAACCTAGTTTGCTTTATCACTTGATGGGATGATTCAAGTAATTTATTTCTAGCTTGATTCTTTTAAAAAGCATTTATTTATTTGACTGCACCAGGTCTTAGCTGCAGTATACAAGATCTTCACTTGCAGCATGTGAACTCTTAGTTGCAGTATGTGGGATCTAACTCCCTGACCAGGGGTCAAACCTGGGCCTTCTGCACTGGGGGCATGGAGTCTTAGCCACTGGACTACCAGAGAAGTTCCTTCTTGCTTGATTTTTTTAAAGACTTGATTGTTGGGTAGCATTGTCACTTGGTGAGCATGGGGATGCAGGGAGGGTCTCTGGAGCCTGGTGAGAATGTAGGAAGAGGGCCAAGAGATGTCAGGTGATGACGGTATCCTATGAGCAGTATTCTGGTGGGAGCTCCATGGCCTGTCAGAGCCGTGGGAACAGAGCTTCTCTTTGAGATCCCGTGAGACATCAGACAAACATGGAGGGCACTACTTTCTAGAAGCCTGAAGGTCTGATTCTGAAGGCAGGGCCAAGAAACAGGGCAGTTATTTGCATTAGTCACTGCTACTCTGATTCAGTCTTTATCCTGGGTGTGAAAAGATTAGGGGAAATCAGAGCTGATTTATTTTTAGAAAAATTTGTTGTGTGTCTACTCTGTTTCCGGTACTGAGATATACATAGTGATACAAAGATGGTCAGTCATTAACTCAAAAAACTCCATTGTATGGGATTTCCCTGGCAGTCCAGAGGTTAAGAGTGCCTGCCAGTGCAGGGGACACAGGTTCCATCCCTGGTTGGGAAAGATCCCAAAGATACCAAGGGGCAACTGAGCCCAGGCACTGCAGCTGCTGAGTCCATGCTCTAGAGCCTGTGCTCTGCAACAACAGACGCCACTGTAGAAGCCTCCACACTGCAAAAAGAGTAGCCGCCGCTCACCAGAACTAGAGAAAGCCCACAGGCGGCAACAAAGACCCAGTGCAACCCAAAATAAATAAATTAATTAAAAGTTTATTAAAATATTAATTAAAAAAAAACCACTATAGCAGGAAGTCTGAGATGTGTAAGTGCTGCCTGTTACCACAAAGGACGATATTATGATTGAAACATGGAGTGTAATTACTGTGCCAAGCCTGGTGCACTTGCTCAGTAAAGATCTGCAAAATGAACGGACAATAGAAGGACAGTTGAATGAATAAATGTCAGGTGCATGTTAGAACTAATAAATGCTTCAAGAATCCAGAAGGTGGAAGAAATAGACTGACCCGTCTGGAAATAACTGTGAAATACTCTTTTGTGAGTGATATCTGTATGTTTCACGCAGTAGAGAATGGCCTCAGCCACTAAATGATGTAGAAGGTGTGCTCGTAAATATCACATGAAACAGAGGGAATGGTAACAAATCCCCAGTGGCTGAGATAAGAAGTTCAATGTTAAAGAAAGGAGAGGAATAAATATTGCATGGGGACTGTGAATCTAAACCGTCTGAGGACTGAGAACAGTGGCACAGTGGCTCAGTGACATGGGAAGCAAGGGTGTAAATGATGCCAACAGGCAGAGGGTGAGCTGGGGAAAGTCTATCTGCCCGTTGAGCTCAGCAGGCTCTTTACACCTTCGGTAAGAAAGAAACTCTTTGAATATCTGAGAGCAGCCTAATGCTTTCCGGAGAACTAGCTTCTCTGTCAGCAGCCTTCCAGAAACGGCTCCTAAAGAGATGCCAACTTGAGTTGAGAGTTTCTTTTGTGTGGGCTTCTGAACTCCTGGCAGGTAATTCAATCAAATTCCACTCTCCACCTGTCCCATTTTCCTCTCACCCTTGCCCCACCTGCCAAGAAAGAAAGATAAATGGAAGCCAGAACTAACGGAAAGCTATTCGGTGAATTACAGTCCCGTCGCAGATCATTGCAGCTGGAGCCTATGGGATTCGGGTTGTTTTGGGTCATCGCCAGTCCAGGGATTCTGTGAGGAAGCTACAGACTCCAGCTGTCTCATGGTGTCTTGTCTCAAAGACTCTGAAGTAGAGGTTGTGTGGCTGCCGCTCCTGGCACAGGGTGGAGAGGGAAAGGAGTCAGGTGGATTTGTGTCAGCCTCATCGAGTCCTTGCTGAGACCACCTTCAGCTCTGTGCCTGCTGTTGCCAAACACCGCGGAGTATTAACGACCATGCCAAGTAGATTGTTTCTAGAAAGGATGAGTCTGGGCGGGTATCAGCTGTCCTAACAGAGATGAGCAAATTGGAGAAAATAAAATAAAAAAATAACGCCAGTAAAAAGCACCTTTCTACAAGGTCAATGTGCATGCATGCTCAGTCGCTCAGTCGTGTTTGACTCTTTGAGACCCCATGAACTTTAGCCCACCAGGCTCCTCTGTCCATGGGATTCTCCAGGCAAGAATACAGGAGTGAGTTACCATGCCCTCCTCCAGGGGATCTTCCCGACCCAGGAATTGAAAGTTTCTCTTATGTCTCCTGCATTGGCAGATTACCACCAGTACCACTTGGGAAGCCCACAAAGTCAATGCCTGTCTTTTAATAAAGGGGCTTCCCTGGTGGCTCGGATGGTAAAGAATCTGCCTGCAATGCAGGAAATCCGGGTTTGATTCCTGGGTTGGGAAGATCCCCTGAAGAAGATCATGGCAACCCACTCCAATATTCTTGCCTGGAAAATTCCATGGACAGAGGAGCCTGGCGAGCTACAGTCCATGGAGTAACAAAGAGTTGGACATGACTGAGCAACTAACACACACACACACACACACACACACACATAATAAAGCGCTCCTTGAATCACTCATGTAAACACTGAGCATGTATTTATGGAGTATTTATGTACTGAGTATGCCAGAGACTGCAATAAGTCATGAGGTCATAATGATGAAAACTCTTGGCCTCTAATTTATGGAGTTTGTGATCTACAATTCCAACAACATGCAGCTATTACAGAACGATGCCACGAGAATTCACACGAGGCAGCAACTAACTCTTCCTGTGAGTCAGGGAAGTCTTCTCTTTTGGGATTCTGGACCCAGTTTCAATGTGTGTGTGTGTGTGTGTGTGTGTGTATGTGGTGGGTCTCTCACATCAGTAAGTGATTCTCCAGACACCAACTGTGTTTCCTACAATTCAGCTCCATTCTGACACTATCTAACCAGAGGTAGAACCAGATCCCACAAGCTAAGGGTTCAGCTGGACAAGCCTGCTCTGTGCCCCCAGTTCAGATACCAGCCTCAAGCCCAGCTTACCACCTGTGCTTCTGGCTGACCAGCTGTGGATTCTGTCAGGAAAATGTAGGCATGGGTTCTAATTCTGCCACTATACAGGTCTATGGCTTTGGCAATGTTAGTTTCTTCTTTTCTTAAATTCTCACTTTCTGTAAAATGTGGAGAAAAGACTTGCTTTAAGGGATTATTGTATTAAGCAACTGAGGTAAGGCATTTGGCACAAGGTCTGATATATGACAAGCACTTTAAGAATTATATTCATTGTTGTTTTGTTGTTCTTATTATTGCTATATTTATTATTCCAGGGAAAGAACACCTATCAAAGGGGAGAGATCCTAGATTCAACTTAACAACAATAGTGTAACAGAGTTTCACTCTGTTATATTGGGAAGCACGAGATCCCAATATACCATGAATAAATTTGTTTCTAAGTGTAGGAAACTGTTTTCTCCTCTCTCAATTTCAGTCAAGTTTCTTCTTTCAACCTCCATCTCCTTTTCTTTGTCTCCATTTCTATTGATGTTCCTGGTTTCCATCTCTGGGTCGGGAAGATCTTCTGGAGAAGGAAATGGCAACCCACTCCAGTATTCTTGCCTGGAGAATCCCATGGACAGAGAAGCCTGACGGGCTACAGTGCATGGGGTCGCAAAGAGTCGGACCCAACTGAGCATGCACTCACATTACTTCTTCTTTAATTCTCTTAAAAGAAACATCAGCTCATATTCATTATTATTGGTCGCATTCTGACTCTGGTTTTTAAAACCATAAAGCCTTCTATGCAGAAAAGTCTCTGTTGAAAATTCCAAGCTGTTTTAAAAAGACGACAATTAAAGTTAGTTTCTTCAGGGGAAGAAGATTAAAAGCATGGACACTACTTCACTGAGCCAATTATTCTCTTGACACAATTTAATTATCTAGTGCAACAAACCAGACACCTTTTCTGCCTGGCCATTTTAATGGAGTTTTGACACCAGGAATTTAATTAAGTTAGAAGATCCCAAAAAAACCCTTAGAAGTCAGACAATCTCTTTCTGGAGCATTGAGCATAAAAAAATTCATCACTTACGAGCAACATTATTAAATGAGGTTTATTACTCTATCAGTGGACTAAACCTTATTTCTGATGGGAATGCAGCTATTTTAGTTATCATTTTAACTATTTAAAGGGTTGTTGTTGTTGTTGTTTTTAAGATTCTAAAGGTTACCAGGAAGAGCACTTGAGGATTAAAAACTAAACAAATAACAAGCAATTATTTATCCACATACAAGAGGCAAACTTTAAAAGCTAGAAATAATCTTAAAGAAGTTGGAGACTTTTATTACACACACATATTCAATATATATTATGTAAAATGAAAATTTCCAAATACATACATACATACCTGGAAGGGTGCATGGAAGTAGTTTGTTCAAGGTCACAGAACAATTTAGAGGCAGAAATGAGATTAGAGTCCAAGTCTTCTATTGCAAAATGTAACATTAATTATTATCATAAGAGTCACATTCCTGGTTACCTTTATGATTATCTTCAAGAAGGAAAGGGATCTTATGAGACGGGGGAGGTGTGGGAGCTCCAAGGGGCTGGCTCTGTTCTATTTCTCCATCTGGATAATGGGTATATGGGTATTCATTTTATGATAATTCATTAAAGTAGACACTTATGTTTCATATACTTTTGTATTATGTTATTAATATATATTTAACAATCTCAGAAAGTTAAATAAATATATACATATCACATAGATATATAATATATGGGCATTTATCAATATTATATGAAAAGCTATATATAGCTATTTCATGAACATATAATAGAGATAGAAATAAACACGATGTATATACAGACATACAAAGATATATATACACACACAATGTTCACTGATGCTGAAGCTGAAGCTTCAAAACTTTGGCCACCTGATGTGAAGAGCCAACTCACTGGAAAAGACCCTGATGCTGGGAAAGATTGAAGGCAAGAGGAAGAAGGGGATGACAGAGGATGAAATGGTTGGATGGCATCACCGACTCAGTGGCATCACTGACTCAATGGACATGAGTTTGAGCAAACTCCAGGAGATGCTAGAGGAGCCTGGTGTGCTGCAGTCCGTGGGGTCTCAAAGAGCTGGACACAACTGAATGACTGAGCAACAATGCTCACACTTTATCTGCACAGTCTAGTCCTTATATCTTGTTCCCCAATACACAATTAATTAAGCGCTATCTAAGACAGAGACAGATGTTGAGACCAGCCGAAAGCTAAGCAGCTCCCGTGGGATCAGTTTTGAGGATTCAAGCCACATATCCCTAGTTCCTTAAGGAAGCAGACTCACAGGGGTGGGACCAGGTTTTGAAGTGGAATGTACCAGAGGCAGTGTGCTCACTTCCAACATCTGTTTTTCTCTTTTTTCTCCATAACAATAGAATTTCTAGCCAAGCCAATGACTGACCAGAACAGAGGATATTTCTCTGTTAGCTTGCAGCTAGGCATGTTCATGTGGCCGAATTCTAGGCAACAGGACAATACTTGAAGAGTCTCATGGTTGTTCAGTTGCTCAGTTGTGTCCAACTCTTTGTGACCCCATGAACCCCTGCAGCATGAAGTTCCCTGTCCTTCACCATCTCCCAGAGTTTGCTCAAACTCACGCCCACTGAGTCGATGATGCCATCTAACCATCTCGTTCCTTTTTAGGAAACAATGAGTTAGCACCTTTGTCTTTTAATTTTTCCCTCCATCCATCTGTTATCTGAAAAGCAATCTGGGCCCCAGAGGGTTTTGTGAAACAGAGCTGCCCTCCCGTCCCTGGATTACATACCTCTGGGATTTTATGTGAAAAAGAACAACGTTGCTGTCTTGTTTAAGCTGCTGTTGTGTTAGGTTTATACATTACAGTCGTCTCTAATCCTAATTAACTCAAGTGTGCTTCTGCTGTTGGGTAAGAAGTAGTCTGGTGTGTGATGTATGTGAAAAGCTTTAGTGGATGTTTACAGCTGTAAAGGGTGGAAGACTCCACTTATGATAGTATAAAGCAGGCATTTATTAGCAGAGACAGTAATAATTAAGAAACCATAAAACCAAGGCTATCATGTAGTTTCACATAATAATGCCCTAAAGGCATTAGATGAATTTTATTTTCTTTCAGGAAAGATACTTAATATAAGTTTCTTAGATTATGTTGGCAATTTGTATTTGTGCCATATATATTAATAATAAAGAAGCTAAAGTGTGCAATCAGTGAGTCAGTCAGTTCAGCCGCTCAGTCGTGTCCGACTCCTTGCGACCCCATGAATCGCAGCACGCCAGGCCTCCCTGTCCATCACCAACTCCCGGAGTTCACTCAGAGTCACGTCCATTGAGTCGGTAATGCCATCCAGCCATCTCATCCTCTGTTGTCCCCTTCTCCTTCTGCCCCCAATCCCTTCCAGCATCAGAGTCTTTTCCAATGAATCAACTCTTCGCATGAGGTGGCCAAAGTATTGGAGTTTCAGCCTCAGCATCGGTCCTTCCAATGAACACCCAGGACTGATCTCCTTCAGAATGGACTGGTTGGATCTCCTTGCAGTCCAAGGGACTCTCAAGAGTCTTCTCCAACACCACAGTTCAAAAGCATAAATTCTTCAGTGCTCAGCTTTCTTCACAGTCCAACTCTCACATCCATACATGACCACTGGAAAAACCATAGCCTTGACTAGACGGACCTTTGTTGGCAAAGTAATCTCTCTGCTTT
>NW_011494752.1:11437743-11438483 GCF_000754665.1 Bison bison bison
AATCTCTCTGCTTTTGAATATGCTATCTAGGTTGGTCATAACTTTCCTTCCAAGGAGTAAGCGTCTTTTAATTTCATGGCTGCGGTCACCATCTGCAGCAATCTTGGAGCCCAGAAAAAAAGTCAGCCACTGTTTCCACTGCTTCCCCATCTATTTCCCATGAAGTGATGGGACCAGATGCCATGATCTTCGTTTTCAGAATGTTGAGCTTTAAGCCAACTTTTTCACTCTCCACTTTCACTTTCATCAAGAGGCTTTTTAGTTCCTCTTCACTTTCTGCCATAAGGGTGGTGTCATCTGCATATCTGAGGTTATTGATATTTCTCCCGGCAATCTTGATTCCAGCTTGTGCTTCTTCCAGCCCAGTGTTTCTCATGATGTACTCTGCATATAAGTTAAATAAGAATAAGACCTAACAGAAGCAGAAGATATTAAGAAGAGGTGGCAAGAATACACATGAGAACTGTACAAGAAAGAGCTTCATGACCAAGATAATCATGATGGTGTGATCACTCACCTAGAGCCAGACATCCTGGAATGTGAAGTCAAGTGGACCTTAGAAAGCATCACTATGAACAAAGCTAGTGGAGGTGATGGAATTTCAGTTGAGCTATTTCAAATCCTGAAAGATGATGCTGTGAAAGTGCTGCACTCAATATGCCAGCAAATTTGGAAAACTCAGCAGTGGCCACAGGACTGGAAAAGGTCAGTTTTCATTCCAATCTCAAAGAAAAGCAATG
>NW_011494752.1:11438583-11441999 GCF_000754665.1 Bison bison bison
GATGGGAATACCAGACCACCTGACCTGCCTCTTGAGAAACCTATATGCAGGTCAGGAAGCAACAGTTAGGACTGGACATGAACAACAGACTGGTTCCAAATAGGAAAAAAGAGTACGTCAAGGCTGTATATTGTCACCCTGCTTCTTTAAAGTGTGCAATAATCCATTCCATATAGTTAAAGATCAAAAGTCAAATATCTAAGGCCCTGCTAGTTACTTCAAGAGTATTGTCTCCAAATGCAGGTTTGGACTCAAATCCTGTCTCCATCGCTGCATAGGTTTCGATAAATCATTTAATTTCTCTAAGTTGCAGTTTCCTTCTCTATAAAATAGAGATCACAATAAAGCATCTATTTTCCATTTTTTAAAATGAGGATTAAATGAGTTAAATGATTAAATGATATTGAAGGCAGGAGGAGAAAGGGACGACCATGGATGAGATGGTTGAATGGTACCACCGACTCGATGGACATGAGTCTGAGCAAGCTCCAGGAGTTGGTGATGGACAGGGAAGCCTGGGGTGCTGCAGTCCATGGGGTTGCAAAAAGTTGGACACGACTGAGTGACTGAACTGAACTGAACTGAAATGAGTTAAAGTTTGCAGTCTTGGCACCATGGCTCCCTCTGCAGATTAGCAGTCCCCATCACCAGATGCATGGAGCACACCTGTCCCTGGTCCTTCACCTCCTCTGGCATCTCCGTCCAGGTTGGGGGTGAGCAGGACACACTCTGATCCCAGGTGTACACTGAGGTCAAAGGTCACCAGGAACCTCCTTCAGCATAGCTGCCTGCACGCTCCCCTGAGACCCCAGAGCCACCCTGTGGCTCCCCTGCTCTGGCCCTGCATCCCACACACCTATATGATGTTCTGCTTCCTCCTTTGAGTTTGGTCAATTTTAACTTGGACTTCCCTATGCCCTTGTGGGTGGACGCTCCCAGCGTCCTTTCTTCATGCCTCACCTCACAATGCAAGGCATCATTTTCTAATTTGAAAGCAACAAACAAAGTAGGAAAGGGTATAAGGTTTTCTCCTAAAGATTTTGCCTTTATCACAAATCCTTTCTATTCCTTTAGGAACATATGTGGGGTTTTTTATTTGTTTGTTTTAATGTTTGGCTGCACCTTGAGGCTTGCAAGATCTCAGTTCCCTGACCAGGGGATAGAACTCATGCACTTGGCAGCGAAAGGGTGGAGTTCTAACCACTGGACTGCCAGGGGATTCCCAGAACATGTGTGCTTTGAAACACTATTAGTGCAGGAAATTCCTCTTTGTCCACTTGCTTCTCTTATATTCCTTCTCTGAGAACTAGCACATCATGGCAGATTCACTTGAAATAGGAGAGAGTAAAAGATGGAAATACCAGGACAAACATCTGCCAACCTTTCAAAATGTTACCCACACTTTAAAGCACAAACTAGCTGTATGACAGAAGGGAAAGGATGTGTCCAAAGTAATTGGTTGAACTGAAATGGCAATGATAGATTCTACTTGTAGATCCTGTGCTAAGGAAATTCAGTTCAACGAGTTTAATCCACACGAGCCAATTAATACATTGCGTTTTAGCTATAGTCATTATTCCGTAATGTGTCCATTCATCTTGGAAGTAGAATGACAACTCACTATTGAGATGACAAACGTCCATCAGCCTCAACCGGATGGCGAGTGATGGGTTAGCAAAGCGTCAGTGGATCCAAAATAGCTGTCGGAGCGTCCGGAGGGAAAGCTCTCAGTCTTTCTTCAGAGCACTTAGGAAGCCTGATCTTAGACCTCTCTTATGCCCCTTTGCATATCACTGGATTGCCTTTCTACTTTAATCACCTCATTTTCCAGACCTGAAATGGAAGCTAGAAATTAGAAAAGCACCATTCCTAGAACTCTATACTACCCCGCAATTAACTTTCCACCTTCCTGCCCTTTCTTGATTCATGGACTCTTTTTGAAGGTACTGGGATGGATATGGGATGAAAGTAAGAAGATGCGGTTTTGACCAGTTCAAAACAAGAAAGAAATTATAATTTTTAAAAACAGTCCAGAAACTGGAATTAAAAAATAACAGCAGCCTGTATTAATTTAACTGAAGAATAAACAGGTTTATACTTTCCAGTTTCCCCTGAGAGCAAACCTGATTTACAGCAGAGAACAATTATTGTAATTCATAAGAGTGACATGAATCATCAATAAAAGGTCAAATGAAGTTTAATATAGTCTGTCAAGGGCGTTTGAAAATTATGTAGTGCATTAAAATATTTTATAAAATTGTAATTAAAAAAGAAAACCTTTGTACAAAGCAGCATGCCTTAATTGTCTGGAAAGCTGACTAATGCACAATGCTTTCCTGCCCAATGATATCAGATAAATGAGATAACAATTTTTATCATCAGTTACAAAAGATATGACTTATGAAGATAAGACTTGGACTTGCTTATCTCCCTTCAACTGTGTGGTGGAAAAAGATGTTCTCTCTGGTAGCCCAGTGGTTAGGACAGAGCACTTTCACTGCTGGGACCTAGGTTCGATTCTGGGTCAGGGAAATAAGATCCCCACAGCCCCGTGGGCAAAAAACAAAAACAAACGAACAAGAAAGTGTGTGCCTTGATAAGTGACTGTGAGCTCATGGTCTTAATTTCTAGTGGTCAACACTATTGTATTTCCCACGGCTTTGCCCAGAAGTGTTCATTGGAAATTTGCTTTTAAATTATAAAATGAGGGCAAAAGTATAGGAAAAAATTATTTCATATGGAAGAGAAAACAAAAGTCCTGATTACATGTATATATGGATACATATATACTTTTTCAGATTTTTTTAATTATAGGTTATTACAAGATATTTTGCTACACAGTAGGTCCTCGTTTATCTATTTTATAAATAGTCATGTGTATCTGCTAAGCTAAAACTCCTAATTCATCCCTCCCCCACCCCTTTCCCCCTTTGGAAATGATAAGTTTTTTTTTTTTTATGTCTGTGAGTCTATTTCTGTTTTGTAAATAAGTTCATTTGTGTTATTTTTTAGATCCACATATAAGTAATATTATATGGTATTTGTCTCTTTCTGACTTACTTCACTTAGTATGATAATCTCTTGGTCCTGCCGTATTGTTGCAAATGGCATTGTTTTGTTCTTTTTATGGCTGAATAGTACTCCATATCTGTATATACCACATCTTCTCTTTTCATTCATTCTTTGATGGACATTTAGGTTGCTTCCATGTCCTGACTGTTGTAAATAGTGCTGAAATGAACATTGGGGTGCAGGCATCTTTTCAAATTAGAGCTTTTGCTTTTTTTCAGGAGTAGAATTTCTGGGTCATAGGGAAACTCTCTTTTTAGCTTTTAAGGAGGCTCCACACTGTTTTCCACAGCGGTGCACCAATTGACATTCCCACTGGTAGTGTGGGAGGGTTCCGATTTCCCCAC
>NW_011494752.1:11442099-11445114 GCF_000754665.1 Bison bison bison
TTCCCCACACCGTCACTAGGATTTCTTATTTGCAGACTTCTTGAGCTGGGCTTTTTTGGAGACAAGCTTTGAGTGCCAGAAGAATAAGGCCCTGACTGAGTACTCACAGCATGAAGTGAGTGAGAACAGAGAAGTATGACCTAAGTCATCCTTAGTAGCAATGATCTAAGCCTAGAGTTTTCAACCCAAAGACATCAAGTATGACCAGCTGATGTGAACAGAAGCGCCGAGAACATGACTAGTGTTCAAATTCTAGTGGGTCCTTGTACTGTACACTCTGCTCCTTTTTGTCCCTCATGGAGCTCCTGGTTGGTGAGGCCAATGGTGCAAAGGAATATGTGGGATTCACAAAACAGAAGGCTATTATGTTTCAGTTTGGGGTGCAGTTCAACAAGGCAGCAAGTTAGAAGAGAAATCTTCTACCTCAGGGTGTCTCCAGGGCTGAAAAATCAATAGTGGAATAAAGTATGATACAACTGTCCTGGAAAACAGTTGAGCAGCTCTTCAAAAAGTCAGACATAGTTACCATGATGTGCTGTGCTCAGTTGCGTCCTACTCTTTGCGACCCTGTGGACTGCAACCCACCAGGCTTCTCTGTCCATGGGATTTCCCAGGCAAGATTACTGGGGT
Organism: Bison bison bison; assembly: GCF_000754665.1. Lineage (NCBI taxonomy): Eukaryota > Metazoa > Chordata > Mammalia > Artiodactyla > Bovidae > Bison > Bison bison. Next base: position 11,442,730 of record NW_011494752.1, read on the forward strand.
AGGTTGCCATTTCCTTCTCCAGGGGATCTTCCCAGCCCAGGGATCGATCCCTCGTTCCCTGCATCTTCTGCATTAGCAGGTGGATTCTTTACCACTGGGCCATCCTAGAAGCCCCAGAGTTGCCATATGACTCAGCAATTCCCACTCTCATTGGTATACACCCCAAAGATTTGAAAACTGGTGCTCAAACAAATGCACACATATGGGTGTTCATAGGAACACATTGCATAGTAGCTACAAGGCAGAAACAACCCAAATGTCAATCAAACTACTGAACTGACCTTGGGTCATTCATACAGTGACCTCACTTAGGTCCAGAAATATAATATACTTGTACAATTGCATGGTGTTCATCCATTAAAAAGGAATAAATAACTGGTAACCTGCTAAAATGCAGATGAACTTCTAATAGCCTACGCTGAGTGAGCAACCTAGACACAAAGTGTCACATGCATGATTCCATTTATAGGAAACACCCAGGGAAGGTTAATTCATAGAGACAGATTGAAGAGCAGGGGTTACCAGGGAATTGGGAGGGGGAACAGGGAGTGACTGTCTCATAGGTACTGGGATTCCTTTCGGGAGCAAGGAAAATGTCTTAAACCTAGACAGAGGTGATGGCTGCACAAACTCATACATGTCATAAATACCACCGAATTGCAGTAATTGAAACGGTTAATGGCTAAATTTATGTTATGTAAATTGTACCTCAATTTAAAAAAAAACAAAAAAGATAATGATGATCAGATGTCTCCAGGCAGAGTGGACCTGAAACATTCCTGAGAGAGACCCAGGAGGACGTTACACAGTTTTGTGTCCTTAGTATGGCTCAAAACTGGCTGAGTGTAGGCCTGTGTGGTTAGGAAAAAGGTGAGCTTCCTGGACTGGGTTTCAGAATGAAGTGGAGGATGTACAGGAATACATAGAAATAACCAAAGCTTAGCGAGGGTTGTATGTGGGCCGGCAGAGGCTGGCCCATGAATACTGATGATCGCAAGTTTGCTTCCTTTCTCACACTCTGGAAACCCTCAGAACTTAGATCATCTCCCCCAGGAAGCATGGAGGCGGAGGAATCTCAATCAAGCATGTTAAATACCAAGCTGACCATGGTTAATTCATACAGTGACCTCACGTAGGTCCAGAAGGGCCTCAGTTTCCTTGGAAATGGCTACCACGCACTGGCAGCCTGGGCCGGCGTCACATACCCAGTTGAATTATAGGAAAAAGTTTCATTTTCTTGAACACTGAAGTCAGCCACGGTGGAACATGAACTGGCAATAAATCTTCCAAGTGTGTTCCCCTTTTCAGTATTTCCAGCAGCATCTCACGACCACAAGACTCATCTGGCTGATGACCAACAATGCAGTGGGGAACTCCTTTGTCCACAGAAGTAGGTTTTATCGGAAGTCTGTGTGTGGTGAGGGCAGGGAGGTTAAAAGGAGAGGTTCCTGAGTTCCCAGGAGGAGAGCTGAGGTTTTGAGACTGAGAGGTGGTAGGAAACGAAGCCCACGGGAACGCAGGGCTTTGGCAGGACTGCAGCTGGAGTGATGGATGAGCACGTGGAGAACACACCTGCCGCAGGCGGGTGAGACCAGTGTCCCTGCCAGCCTGAAGGACACTCTGCTCAAATCCTCCTCTAGGTCAGCTTTTACTCTGCATTTTGTGTTCTCCTTTGATTGCTTCCAGTCTGCGAGAGAGGGCTTAAGCCCCCAAAGAATAGTCTGGACTTACAGGGGAAGTAACCTGGGCCTGGGAAGGGGGACGACCCCCATCTACACCTGAGTAACCAGCCTTATCTCTCACAACTCACCGTCCACCTAAGTTTCTACAACATATCTTCTCTCCATTCCTACACAACCCTGCTCCGTCTGCTTTGAATGTTCAATCGCTACTCCACTGTCTTTGTTCTAGCCATTCTATACGTTACTGGTGGTAAAGAATCAACCTGCCAATGGAGGAGACACAGGTTCGATCCCAGAGCCGGGAAGATCCCCTGGAGGAGGGCATGGAAACTCAGTCCAGTATTCTTGCCTGAAAAATTCCATGGAGAGAAGCCTGGGTGGGCTACAGTCCATGGGGTCATAAAGAGCTGGACACAACTGAGCTACTGAACACAACACACACATAAATACCAGGGAAGTTGCCACTTCCTTCAAGAAGTCTCCACTGACTTCTCCAATCTGGGTGACACACCTCTCTGCTGGATTCAGCAAATGGAGTGTTTACTCCCACTTTGCTGCTGCTGCTGCTAAGTCGCTTCAGTCGTGTCCGACTCTGTGCGACCCCATAGACGGCAGCCCACCAGGCTCCCCCGTCCCTGGGATTCTCCAGGCAAGAACACTGGAGTGGGTTGCCATTTCCTTCTCCAATGCATGAAAGTGAAAA
>NW_011494752.1:11445214-11456249 GCF_000754665.1 Bison bison bison
GCAGCCCACCAGGCTCCCCCGTCCCTGGGATTCTCCAGGCAAGAACACTGGAGTGGGTTGCCATTTCCTTCTCCAATGCATGAAAGTGAAAAGTGAAAGTGAAGTCGCTCAGTCGTGCCCAACTCTTAGCGACCCCATGGACTGCAGCCCACCAGGCCCCTCCATCCATGGGATTTTCCAGGCAAGAGTACTGGAGTGGGGTGCCATTGCCTTCTCCCACTCTAGCCCTTGTCATTTTGATTGTAATTCAAAGTTTCCCCGTGGAGACTTTCTCTGTAAAAGGCCACATAGTAAATATCTTACTTTGTGGGCCACAGATGGCTTGGCATGTTCTTTTTCATTTTAACTCTTGTATTTTATTTTCCTTAGGTTTTTTTTTTTTCCCAACCTTTTAAAATAGTAAAGCCCAGTTCTAGTTCACTCTGTGTGTGTGTGTGTGTGTGTGTGTGTTAAATGCTCAGTTATGTCCCACTCTTTGTGAACCCATGGACTGTAACCTGCAAGGCTCCTCTCTCCATGGAATTCTTCAGGCAAGAATACAGGAGTGTTGCCATTTCCTCCTCCAGGGACTCTTCCCACCCAGGGACTGAACCCAGATCTCCTGCATTGAGGGAAGATTCTTCACCTTCTGAAGAGGCCGTTTGTTCCCGCTGGCCATAGTTTGCTGATGTTTGCTCTGGAGGTAAACTTCTTAAGGATAGGGGATCATATCTTCTTTTGCTTTGCATCTCCAGTGTAGGCACCACCCCTGCAGAGTGCTCAGAATGTAGACCTGAGTTCAGCTGCGAGCTGTATGTTAAGGCTGACTTTTCCTAAACTATTCTGCTTCCTTGAGTCTTTCTCATCTCCAACCACCCTACAACTTTTTGCCACTTTGTGTGTTTCAGTTTATTAAACTAATTCCTTCAAGTTCAGCTGCTCCTCTGTCAACATGATGCCTTCAGTACAAGGCTCTGCCATGAAGTCTGTGAGGTTTTTTCATTTTTTTTTTTCTTTTTTTTCGAGAGAGATTATAGAAGCGTGCACATGGCTGCCTGTTTTCAACATGGAAAAGGTTATTTTGGCATGGCCAGTCCCTGAGAACTAATGAGTGCTGAGAAGGTTTTCTTTGTGGGAGCTCTCCCAACCCCAAGTTATAAAACCCAGTTTCAGCCAGGAATCTGGTTCTTAAATGGATTATGCATTTCACTTCCTTCTCTGTTTTAAAAGCATATTTCAGTAGATTTTTTTAAAATGGAGATATGCTGAGTTTGCCTCAGGAATACAATCCCTCTAGGACCCAAACAGGACTATGATCTGGGGAGTTAAAGGCAATCACCCCTCTCCTATTATCATTGCATCACCTGACATCTCTGGACATGTTCCCAACACCTGAGAAGTAGCCACCTGTCACCTTGACATGGTGAGAAGAGATAAACAGGAGCACAGTCACGGAACTGTGGTCTCATAAAATATATATATAGGACTCCTAATACAATATGGCCATACAATCCATAAAAATCCCTCATATCCATTTTTACAAACAGTCTACATCAGTGACTAAAACAAAGCAAGAAGCAACGACAAAATGTACACCTATAAAAGCAGGCTCCGGGTGATGAGAGATTCATCATAGGTAAACCCTCAGCACAAAACCCTCAGCCAAAAACACTTGCTGCCTTTCTCTGTAGCCGGTTGGAGACTCTTTCTTTCCGGCCCATCTGTACTGCTTTTACAGCAGCCTTGCATACTTACAGAGTGACAGCATGCCGCTTTGTTGCTACAAACAGCTCCCATAAATGTTGGAGCCAAGCGTGTCTAAACATTACAGCATATTAAACACCTTTAAGCATGATCCATAACCTTGTAATTGGTACCAAAATAACAAGACTTGTGTTTTCAATGGGAATTTGACTCTGTGATTGCTGCTGTCGATCTGTTCCCGGAGCACGCAGCTGGGAAAGTGGGTCACGGGAAAAGAATGGCTGTGATTGAGGCAAGGCACCTTGAACTCTTAGACTCTAAAAGTCATCTGGGCCGATGCCCATCTTTTATTGATGAGGAAACCGAGGCCAAGTGGATTCTCTGACTGAGTCAAGGATTCCTGACTGTCTTTCAGCTTTCTTTCTCTTTCTTTTAATATTTATTTACTCATTTGGGGGGCTGTGCTGAGTCTTCACTGCTGCATGGGCTTTTCTCTAGTTTCAACGAGTGGGGGTTACTCTCCAGTTGTGGGGCAAGGGCTTCTCATTGCAGTGGCTTCTCTTGTTGCAAACACAGACTCTAGGGTGTATGGGCTTCAGTAGTTGCAAGCATGGGCTCAGTTGCCCCAAGGCATATGGGATCTTCCTGGACCAGGGGTCAAACTGTGTCAGATGAATTGGCACCTGACAATCCATCCATTGGCAGATGATCCTGAACCACTGGACCACCAGGGAAGTCCCGTGCTCTTTTCATTTAACAAAATGCTTTTCTAGAAAAAGAAAAAAAACTTTTCTTGGTGTAAATAACAATTGCATCAGGTTGGAAATGACACAAGTTCAGTTTGAAATTCATCTCTGTTGGTCTAAGAATACGATGAATGGGATTTGGCTTTTGTTTTTGATCGGCAGTCTCCCAAAACATTTGTCTTTCTAAAAACATCTTTCTGAATCTGCTCCAGGTCCCCAAATCGTAATCTTTTCTTTAATTGTGATCTCCACAAGCCTTGACTAAGAGGAAATATGTTACTAAGAGGAATTGTGAGGTGTTACAAAGGATGCAGGTGGACATACAAATTTGAGCAAGCTCCTAAAGCCCACTTACCCACATTCATTCACACATTTATGTACAATCCACTTTGTACCAGTCTCCTCATCTGGAAATGAGAACGAACCCTAGCTATCAGGGTCATGAGAATCACATGAAATTACATTTAGAGATATCACCTGATTGTTTTCCACATAGCAGGCAGTTAATTCTTATGGTAAATATCAAGAGATGTAAAAACAGATGTGTTATAATGTATATAATTATTGTACATTTAATTTAAATGTGTTGCTGGTGGGAATGACAACCCTTTTTTTTTAGACTAAATTCAACAAACATATAAGTAGGCCTCAATGAACAGGTTTTGAGAGATCAAAAAATAAATTCAAAAATTACAATATAGTCCTAATTCATGACACTCTGGAGCATGGAGACTGGTACATAATTGGTTCTCAGCCAGTATTAGGGAAATTATAACACAAGATGTTACCACCACACTAACTGGAGTATATTCTTAATTAAAGATAGGTTGACAGCTCCCAGTGAATCTTTAAACATAGTTACTGAATATGCTTGTTAATTGACATCACATCCTATTAAAACCATTTTCACTGTATGTTGTAAGTTCTTTTGAGGACAGTGCTTCTGTTGAGTTGCTCAAAATAAGTGATCACTTTTCTGAAACTTATAAATCTTCCCCACATACTTTCTCCATCCTTCATCCCCTATTCCTGTATCACTTCGTTAAAAAATGTTAAAAATTTTTTTTGTTTTACACAGAAAATTGGCAGCCCAGTTTCTGAATTCACCACCAGGATAAAGCCCGAGATCCTTGGCTTGGATCTCCTTGTGATGGATGGAAGGCAGAATGCATGATGTCCTAACACTGATATTAATTTGGGGGAGTCAGGTTCTGATTTACCAGGGTCTTGTGAACGAGAATTGGTCATTGAAAGCCTTAATGTTTTTGTTTTATTTTGTCTTTTAATCTCCATCCAGGCTTGTGATTGAAAAATGCTTTCAGGACCCTTGCTTTTCTGGCCAGCAAAAAACTTACAAAAACGATTCTCATGTGGGGAACACACAAGGAAAAAATGGATGTGTTTTCTTCAACACCTGTTTTCATTAAGTAAGGGGAAGGAAACGAAAGAACTTTTTAATGCTTATCAAGTAAGTGCCAGAAGCTTACATATGTTATCCCACTTTATCTTTCAACTCAGAGAGGTGTAGATACTGTGGTCCTTGTTTGGGACACCCTCTCTAAGATTTTAATGAAATAAGATTTATCTTTTAGAATTAAACTGTTAATGAATTTTACAGGACTCAAGTAGAAATTAAAAGTTACAAGAAAAAGAGAGAATAGTGTTTAGATCAGCACAACATGCAATCATGTTCATGTTAATTGATGTTCTGACTAAATAACAGTGTCCTGGGATAAAGGTACAGATCAGCCAGAGAAGTTCAGACAAAAGAGGGACCCAGAGATAAACAAGAGCTGTCAGGGGAAAAGGAGAAACTCGACCAATGAATCGGGAGGAATCTTGGTTCGTTGCCAGGTTTTCCATTTTGTGGAAATGTACACCTGAGGCTATATTAACTCGATTCCATCAAACACCCAACCAGCTTCCCTTTTTCTGATTTCATGCTCAACAAACAAACCCCTGGTTGTAATTTGACTTCCACGTGGGTTTACCTACAGGAAAAGAAAGTTGCTGACCAAGCAGCTGCGAGGATTCTGGTCCAAGTCTTATTTATCTTGGGAGATTAATAAAATGGCTTTCTGATTTTATATGTTAGTCTTGTGATTGGTTACTATAAATAGATCCTCCTGGCATAATCAGGTTTCTGAATCTACCAAAGAGAGACCCACATCGTGGATGGGAGAGTATTTGTCAGGCAGTTCATGCCAAGTTGTAAGATCTCACTGGAATTAACCACTCTACCTGACACATATTACTTCAGCCAGGTGATAAGACTTGGCGTCAATATTGATACTATGTAGGCTTTTGACAGTGTGATGGAATTGCACTTTATCTCTGTGGTCTTCCTTCCAAATAGCTAAAATCTCTGCCTAATCATGAGGAAAAGATCAAACATTCTACAGAATACCTAACCCAAACTCACTGAACTCTCAGGGTTGTCAAAAACAATTAATATCTTGAGAAGCTATCACAGCCAAGAGGACCTAAGACAACACACAACTGAATGCAATGTGATATTTTGGGTGCCTACATGAGATTGTGGAACAGAAAAAGAATGTTAACTAAAAACCAAAGAAATCTGCATAAAATATGTGTTTTAACATCAAAGTATTGACATTGGTTCACTAACTGTAACAAATGTACCACATCTTTATGGTGGCCCAAGAAATCTGTTTAGATTATGCTGCATTTAGGAAAAAAGTACTTCTTATAGACCATATGTCCTATTAAAAAAATTGTGTTGGAAGTTGTGTGTAAATCTTCAGCCTTATTATAGTTAAGAAAACCATATGAAGAGTGAAGAACGCTTACCTAGACCTCACAAGACAGGAGAGGCTTTGAACAGAAAAGAACTTGAAAGGTCAAAGCTCACCCTGAATTTGTCTGATATGTTTTGGAGACTTGTAACTGAATTGCTTGGATGAAACAATCTGTGATGTGATTCTCTGCTTAGTAACTCAGGCGTTTGGGAAAGACATCGCTGTGGGTTAGTGTGACATGCTGTTTGCCTGGAGGAGGAAGGTGATGAAATCTAAGCTAAGATCAATGCTTGTGGACTACAGATGTGGTTTTCTGAAAGGCAAGTAGAGACTATTTAAAATAAGAATAAAAGAATATACTTCTCTCAGAGAGAAGGAAAGGAGGCTCTCAAGATAGAGAACAAGATTGTGAACTGAAAGATACTTCCTAGAGGATACAGCAAAGACCTCCTCTTCATCACCCATCCACCCATCCATCCCTCTAACCCATACATCCATCCACTCATCCATCCACCCATCCACCCGCCCATCCATCCACCCATACACCCATCCATCCATCCACCCATTCAACTGTCTTCTCTTCATTCATTGTCTTATCTGGGGCTCTGGGCACAATCCTATTTCATATTCCACTCTAAGTTATTGTTTCCTCTGTTGGATAAGAATAGTTATTCCCAATGCTGTCATCATATCTGCTATAAGATTTGTATGGTTGGGCTGGAGGAATTAAGAAACACAAGAGGAAAGGGAGGTAGCACTCCACATTTTCCAATCCCCTGATGCCAGCATAGCAGCAGCAGAACCACCTGAAGGAGGGTGACAGTCTCAGAGTTTCTGGTACCAGCTGGAAGTGCAGTGAGAGTTGTCCAAGAGGCAGCAGAAAGCAGCGGAGAGGAATATGCAACCCAGAGAAGCAGCTGCCCGTTGGAGCAAGAAACCGTTTTAAGACAAATCCCCCTCTCCCAAAATATGGAGGAAGGTAAGCCCAGTACTTGGGTTACACATGGATTATGTCAGATAATATATATTCTGCACATAGTAAGCACTGGATATATGGTAGCTATTAAAATAATAATAATAAATCTAAACGAATTCCACCTGTGGGACTATTTATCTGCGGAGGAATCTGGAGAGAGGTATAGCAGATCTGGGGGCCTCTGGGAATGGAGTAACATTATTTAAAACATCAACAAATACTGGAAACATAGAAACATTGAATGCCAGAGCTGGGAAGCCTGAAGAAGCATTTTAGGTCAACACTCTCATTTTACAAATGTATAGACTGAGTCCCTGAGAAGTCAAGTGACTGGCTTGAAACCATCCAACATCTGTAGCAACTGAGCTGGACACGCTGACTTCCAATTGACTGGGACTTTTTAAAAATTGTTTTTCAAAAAAATCATCCAAATCTAAGGTCCATAAATAAATTCAAGAAAATTCTGGATAATGGCTTTCTTAGATTTAGCTTAATGGGAAGTTATTGGCAGATATCGTCCCAGAAAAGTGGAACCATTCAGTGGGAAAGAAAGTGTATTAGGGTTTCAGTGATAGACATGAATTCTTAAAGGAATGAAAATTCTTCCCCAGAAAATGCTGTAAAGATGCCCATTTTGTGGGTGTCTTGAAAACTTGATTTTCTGTTTTCCATCTTCATACAGTCAGGAAATCTTGCTGAGATGCTAACAAGGGTCTGTAGACCTTCTCCACCCTACAGACATGGGAGCATGCGCAAGGAAAATGGACAGAAGCCCAGTGTCATCAGGCTCGTGGTCCATGGGATAAGGAGGGAGCCCCAGGCCAGCAGGTCCTGAGATCAGCTCCGGGGAGAGAGGCTGGTCTTGTGTGTCCATCAAAATCCTCTATCTCCACTTGGAACCTTTCAACTAGGACCATCTTTTGTCAATAAATATTCATCCTGGGAAGCAACCTTACAAATAGAGTAACACCATCACTGTCAGGAAGTCTTTGACCTCAAGTTTCAGAACCAAGACTAGCACATAATTTTTTTATTTCTAGATCTTCCTGGAAGGTCATGATGTTATAGCATCATTGTCAATCCCAAATGAAGGGATTGTTGTTGTCAATCCCAATTGAAGGGACCAAATTGAAGATCAAGATATTACAGCATCACTGTCAATCCCAATCCCATCACACAAAGGTCATTGTTATGTCTGGTCCACTGGTGTATTTGCCCTTTAGGTCTGGCTCACGAAATCAACTCTCTCTGAAGTAGTGGAACTGAGTAGTTTAATATGTTCTCTCATTACTCTAAATCCTGGTCAACCTCTTAATGACCCAAACTAGCCTATCTCCTAAAGTTTATTATCCTAACCTACAGGTTCCCTTGGAAATCATGTAGGTCGGAGCTCATACAGCCTACCTGAGCTTCTAAGTGTGCAAGCCTTGTCTTCCCTTGTCTCCTAATTCCGCCCCCCCTTTGGTTGTACCACACGGGTGTTAGTTCCCTGACCAGGGATCAAACCTGGGCCCTTTGCATTGGAAGTGTGGAGTCTTAACCACTAGACTGCCAGTGAAGTCCTTAGGTTTTCTTTGTACTAAATGTCTTGCCAGGTCAGGGCCCCTCGACAGAGATCCTTGCTTCAAGTGCTGCCTGGAAACTACTAATTGATGCCAAAGGTTTTTTATTATTGCTGTTGTTGGTTTTGTTTTGTTTTTAAGGAAAACTTCCTCCTACAACAGGTGTTGGACAGATTATACAACCTTGGGAGGGATGTGTGTGGTATCCTCCGGCATTTTTACAACTATAACAGCTATTCATGATATCCCTTGATTGACATCTAAGTTTGGTATGAGATCTGGTGCTAGCCAGAAATTCCCAACTTGGCAGATTTTAATGCTGCTTTAAGTTGCCAAGGATTTTGAGGCTGCTGAGCGTGGAGGGGAGTCTAAGTGATGCATGTCTTCTCATCCCATCACTGTTATTTATTAAAAAAATACATACCGAGCTTATAGCATGTGTACAAGGCCATGAAAATGCAACATGGGGTCAGATAGTCTGGAATCCCCCCACAATGACACTCATGAGAGTCTACAAGAGCATTTGAGGCAGGCCACAGAGCCTTAGAAAAAATAAAGTGATTCCTCATCAAAGAACATGTGGAATTTCAAATGCAACTCACTCAGCCATTAGGCATGCTGACATATTTACTGAGGGAGTCAAAATTTTAGCTGTAAATAACATGACTCTCGCCATCTTGGAAAGTCTTATGAAACCCATCAAATGAATGTTTGGTGAGTATCTGGATCAAAGGAAGCCATCTTAGGACATAAGAAGAACCTTATAGAGGACCCAGACAGGAAAGAGGCTATGCATGTGAAGGCCAGGTTCAGAGGGCTGCCCCGTGGGAACTGTTTAGGCTCAGGGAAGCTGTCCTGAAAGACTTATCTGGGATGGCCTTGGGAATCAAGTGAGATATGAGGTGGGAATGAGCTAGTGATGAGACAGTTCTGAGCAGAGACATCAATGAAGAGCAATGGAGACCAGTTTTGGTCATGGAGTGAAGAAACCCTGAGCATATTTGCTTTGTACAAAAGGAGACCATACAGTCTAAAGTTCTGCTTCGAACACCGTAATGGGCTTTTCTATATCTAATATCAGTTTTGGCTACAGTATTGCAAGCTAGTCCTCTCAGGTGGCACGGTGGTAAAGAATCTGCCTGCCAACGCAGGAGACGCAGCTTCGATCCTTGAGTTGCAAAGATCCCCTGGAGAAAGAAATGGCAACCGACTCTAGTATTCTTGCCTGGGAAATCCCATGGACAGAGTAGCTTATGGTCCATGGGGTTGCAAAGAGTTGGACACGACTGAATGTGCACTCTGTTTAAAAACAGTTCAGTTTTATTACATTTCTCTAGGGACTGGCAGAAGCATTGATTACATGAATGACTATCTTGTGCTTTGTTCTGAACAAAGTATAACTTATAAAATCTTTAAAGTTTATTTACCATCAATTTGGAACAACACCCTGAATAGCCATTCCCTTAATATGCAAAAACTTACACAGTTCAGTTCAGTTCAGTCACTCGATCGTGTTCGACTTTTTGAGACCCCATTGACTGCAGCACGCCAGGCTTCCCTATCCATCACCAACTCCTGGAGTTTACACAAACTCATATCCATTGAGTTGGTGATGCCATCCTATCATCTCGTCCTCTATCATCCCCTTCTCCTCCCACCTTCAATCTTTCCCAACATCAGGGTCTTTTCCAATGAGTCAGTTCTCCACATCCGGTGGCCAAAGTATTGGAGTTTCAGCTTCAGCATCAGTCCTTCCAATGAATATTCAGGACTGATTTCCTTTAGGACTGACTAGTTTGATCTTCTTGCAGTCCAAGGGACTCTCAAGAATCTTCTCCAACATCACAGTTGAAAGCATCAATTCTTCAGCACTCCGCTTTCTTTATAGTCCAACTGTCACACCCATACGTGACTACTGGAAAAACCATAGCTTTGACTAGATGGACCTTTGTTGGCAAAGTAATGTCTCTGCTTTTTAATATGCTGTCTAGGTTGGTCATAACTTATCTTCCAAGGAACAAGCTTCTTTTAATTTCATAGCTGCAGTCACCATCTGCAGTAATTTTGGAGGCCCCCCCCCAAAAAAAATGTCTCACTGTTTCCACTGTTTTCCCATCTATTTGCCATGAAATCAAGTGTAAAGTTTACACATGAAAACACAATTTAAGTAACTTGAAATGTATTGCTTTCCATATATCTTAGTGTATTTTTTTGGTCATATTCGATTTGACTTTTGTTGTTGTTCAGTTGTTAAGTCCTGTCTGACTCTTTTCAACCCCACGGACTGCAGCATGGCAGGCTTCCCTGTCCTTCACTGTCTCCCAGAGATTTGGCTTTAGAATGATGTTTTTCATTTGATGAGAGTAGTGTGGGAATTACTTTATTTATGCAATACAGATTTAAGGGGAAAAAATATCTTTGTATTTTTTACTGCAGAATTGTACAAACATCCATCATGGAAAAGAGGTTTCCATAGATAGCCTGCAAATCAGTACTTTGCCAACAAAGATCCATCTAGTCAAAGCTATGGTTTTTTCCAGTAGTCATGTATAGATGTGAGAGTTGGACTATAAAGAAAGCTGACTGCTGAAGAATTGATGCTTTTGAATTGCTGGAGAAGACTTGAGAGTCCCTTGGAAAGCAAGGAGATCCAACCAGTCCATCCTAAAGGAAATCAGTCCTGAATCTCCATTGGAAGGACTGATGCTGGAGCTGAAACTCCAATACTTTAGCCACCTGACTCGAAGAACTGGCTCATTTGAAAAGACCCTGATGCTGGGAAAGACTGAGGGCATGAGGAGAAGGGGGATGACAGAGGATGAGATGGTTGGATGGCATCACCGACTCGACGGACATGAGTTTGAGTAAGCTCTGGGAGTTGGTGATGGACAGGGTGGTGGCATGCTTCAGTCCATGGAGTCCCAAAGAGTCGGACACGACTGAGTGACTGAACTGAACTGATACCCAGACCTTGTGTCATCACAAGGTGCTATGGACTCAACTGTGTCCTCCCACCAAATTCATATGCTGCTGCTGCTAAGTCGCTTCAGTCATGTCCAACTCTGTGCGACCCCACAGACGGCAGCCCACCAGGCTCCCTTGTCCTTGAGATTCTCCGGGTATAACACTGGGGTAGGGTGCCATTTCCTTCTCCAATGCATGAAAGTGAAAAGTGAAAGTGAAGTCGCTCAGTCGTGTCCGACTCTTAGCAACCCCATGGACTGCAGCCTACCAGGCTCCTCCATCCATAGGATTTTCCAGGCAAGAGTACTGGAGTTGGGTGCCATTGCCTTCTCCACCAAATTCATA
>NW_011494752.1:11456452-11464583 GCF_000754665.1 Bison bison bison
GCCAGGGCCATTTTGAAATTAATTAAGGGTAAATAAGCCTCTTGAGAAACCTTTATGCAGGTCAGGAAGCAACAGTTAGAACTGGACATGAAACAACAGACTGGTTCCAAATAGGAAAAGGAGTACGTCAAGGCTGTATATTGTCATCCCGCTTATTTAACTTAATTGCGAAGTACATCATGAGAAACACTGGGCTGGAAGAAGCACAAGCTGGAATCAAGATTGCCAGGAGAAATATCAATAACCTCAGATATGCAGATGACACCACCCTTATGGCAGAAAGTGAAAGGAACTAGAAAGCCTCTTGATGAAAGTGAAAGAGGAGAGTGAAAAAGCTGACTTAAAGCTCAACATTCAGAAAACTAAGGTCATGGCACCTGGTCCCATCACTTCATAGCAAATAGATAGGCAAACAGTGGAAACAGTGTCAGACTTTATTTTTTGGGGCTCCAAAATCACTGCAGATGGTGATTGCAGCCATGAAATTAAAAGACGCTTATTCCTTGGAAGGAAAGTTATGACCAACCTAGATAGCGTATTGAAAAGCAGAGATATTACTTCGCCAACAAAGGTCCATCTAGTCACGGCTATGGTTTTTCCAGTGGTCATGTATGGATGTGAGAGTTGGACTGTAAAGAAAGCTGAGTGCCGAAGAATTGATGCTTTTGAACTGTGGTGTTGGAGAAGACTCTTGCGAGTCCCTTGAACTGCAAGGAGATCCAACCAGTCCATCCTAAAGGAGACCAGTCCTGGGTGTTCATTGGAAGGACTGATGCTGAGGCTGAAACTCCAATACTTTGGCCACCTCATGCAAAGAGTTGACTCATTGGAAAAGACCCTGATGTTGGGAGCGACTGGGGGCAGGAGGAGAAGGGGATGACAGAGGATGAGATGGCTGGATGGCATCTCCGACTCGATGGACGTGAGTTTGAGTGAACTCCAGGAGTTGGTGATGAACAGGGAGGCCTGGTGTGCTGTGATTCATGGGGTCGCAAATAGTCGGGCACAACTGAGAGACTGAACTGAATTGAAGGTCATAATTATAGGACACTGTCCTGATAGGGTTAATCTTTATAAGAAGAAGAAGCCAAGACTAGAGCTCTCTCACTCTCCACACACAGGTGAAGGAAGGACCATTTGAAGACACAGCATGAAGGTGGTTATCTTCAAGCCAAAAAGAGAAATTTCATCAGAACTGAATTGTGACGGCACCTTGATTCCAGACTTCTTGCCTGCAGAACTCTAAACAATTAATTCTGTTACTTAAGCCACCCAGGAGAAGGTGTTTTGTTATGGCAGCCCAAGCTAAGACAGAAGGCATTTCAATAGATAAAAATTTCCAATTTAAGGACAGTCAATAACTGATAACAGTGATTCAGAAACCTGTGCCTGTTCATAAGGGCTGTAAGTGCAAATATACCGTGTGATGTTGCTAATATATTTATTTGTAACACATAGTAATATTAATGTATATTCCTGTTTACATCTTTATAAACATAAAATAGGAAATAGCCTTTCACACATAGAATATATGGAATCTTTTTGTAAAAAGAAGGAATCATTTGTGTAACCGAATGATGAGGTTCCAGTGGTTGATCTTGGAAGCATGGTTCTTTGGGGAAAATTCTTTCATTTTGTGATTTCTGCATCACTTATCTAGACCAGATCTCTTGAGTGTCATCTTAAGAGCTCTCCATAACATAAATCATGCCAAATGGGTAGTAAAATGTGGTAGAAGGTAATAGGCTGATTTGAACCATTCTTCTTTCTGACAGTTCATGATGATACCTGCTCTGTGATGGTTGTAAGTCACAGAGCTCCGGTCTGCTCATCAAAGTTCTCTGCACACACTCCCATGTAAACTAAAGGGCTCATCAAGACTCATACAGAGCTACAGAGCTGTAGCCAAAATTCAGCCTCTATACACGCGTACCCAGAGGAATCTTGGAGACAGAGTTTTGGGTGAAGTAGAAAAGAATAGTTTTATCCATAGTGGCTTAATGTCCTCAAAATTGCGAGTCCCAACCTGGAGAGGGTACTGAGGAGATTTACATCAATAGAAATGGCTCAAAGAGGAGTGTGTGATCAGCTCGTGGACATTCTTCTGATTGGTTGATGTGAGGTCAGCATCATCAACCTTCTTGTTCCAGCCACTCTGATGTCTATGCGTTTGTGGGCTGCACACAGTTAACTTCTCCCTTCTGGAGAGGGTTTATCTGCAAAGGGGCTCTGTGCATATCTTGAGGTGGAACCAGGACCTGCCTCAAGGCTTCACTACTGTTTCTTGACCACTCCTCCCTTGTCTCCACTTCCCCTCCCTTCCCTGATTTGCTAAACAGTTGCTAGTGTTTGGACCTGCCCTTTGGAAATCAGGGGAGATATGGAGGCTGTAATCAAGTTTAGACTCACCTGGGTCACACATCTAGTTAGTGGCAGGGCCAGAATTGGACCCCAGGACTCCTTCTTGTTGTCTGGTTGCTCAGTGGTGTCTGACTCTTTGCAACCCCATGGACTGCACCACGCCAGGCTTCCCATCCTTCATTATTTCCCAGAGTTTGCTCAAACTCATGTCCATTGAGTTGGTGACGCCATCCAATCATCTCGTCCTCTGTCATCCCCTTCTCCTGCCCTCAGTCTTTCCCAGCACCAGGGTCTTTTCCAGTGAGTTGGCTCTTTGCATCAAGTAGCTGAAGGATTGGAGCTTCAGCTTCAGCATCAGTCATTCCAATGAAACTTGACTGGTTTGATCTCCTTGTTGTCTAAGGGACTCTCAGGACTCCTACCCTCCTGTTTACAGATGCTTCCCACATCTCACAGCCTCCTGGAAAATGCAGAGGAGGGTTTTAAAGAATCCACCTGAGTTTCAGCCATGAGACTCTTTTACTGTTGGACTCAATATGTAAGCAGAAAAGTTATGTGGTTCTTATTTTCCTCTGTTGAATTATTAATACCAAGAGCTGACCAGCATGACATTGAAACAACGCAAACTTAGTGTCAGAGTGGGTGGGGCAGGTGCAGAGAACAGAGAGGAAGAGAAAAATCACTGACTTTAGGCAACACTGCCTTGGCTTCAGGGCTTGCGGGCCTAGGACCAATTTTGGAAAGGGCTTTTGATTCCTTCCATGTTAGCTCTTGAGAGTCTTGGAGAAGATGCTGAAGCTGAAGCTCCAATACTTTGGCCACCTGATGCAAAGAGCCGACTCATTAGAAAAGACCCTGATGCTGGGAAAGACTGAAGGCAGGAGGAGAAGGGGATGACAGAGGATGAGATGGTTGCATGGCATCACTGACTCTATGGACGTGAGTTTGAACAAGCTCCAGGAGGTGGTGAAGGACAGGGAACCCTGGCATGTTGTAGTCCATGGGGTCGCAAAGAGTCAGACACGACTAAGTGACTGAAAACAACAACAATGTTAGCTCATCCATGTGCCCACTGCTCTCTTTGCCTCCAGGCATAAGTAAGAAGACTCCATGAATATCAGCAAAACCCTTGCTTTATCATTTCTTCAAGCAGAAGCATTGTTTCAGATGAGAGGTCAAATTGTAAATGGGATGAGGGCTTCCCTGGTGGCTCAGAGGGTAAAGGGTCTGCCTGCAATACAGGAGATCTGGGTTCGATCCTCGGGTCGAGAAGATCCCCTGGAGAAGGAAATGGCCACCCACTCTAGTACTCTTGCCTGGAAAATGCCATAGACGGAGGAGCCTGGCAGGCTACAGTTAACCGTATGTACTGGGATTGCAAAGAGTCGTACATGACTGAGCAACTTCACTTTGAGGCCTATAGATGGGATGGTAGGTATATGTGTTTAACAGTTTAACCAATTAAAGAAAAGAAGTTTCACATTGGAGAAAGAAAAGAGCATCCAGGTTTTTCTGAGAAATGAATATACACAGCGATATAGGCTTTGCATTGTGACTTGGTGACAGCTGAATTAACTCAGTTTCTCTCCTCCATTGCTTCACGCACTCACATTACTTGTCTCCTCAGTGGACAATTGACCTGGTGGCCCTTGCTTTAAAAAATGACATGAATTACATAATATTATTTTCTGCTTACAAGTACAGCATGCTCTGAAATTTAAAAAAAAAAAAAACTTTAAAATTAGATTTCTTTTTTGCCAGTTGATGCTAGTATTTGCTCCACTGGACCTGGTCATAGTAGAACTCATATATATACATACACACATACACACACCCTCACACAGGCACTAGTGGTTAGATCTTTTCAGCCCTTCTTTTCTGCACTTGAGCATCACTGATTCTATAGTATTTCAGCTTTTAGTCCATTGCCAGTTGGAATATAGGTGTTAAATACCTCACTGACATCTTCCTGCTACTCATTCTGAACACTAAATATCTTCACGGGGATTTAAAATTCTGTGGGCATCACCCTTTCCCTAACAGAGCCAGTGGCTTCGTGAGTGTAACTCTCAGCTTCTACTGGACCCAGCTTTCAGCTCTGACATCAACGCCAATTTCCAAAAACGACTGAAAAGACTCTTGAAGCACAATGTTGACCTCAGTTGTCTCCAGTTCTCTCTCTCTGTTCAGTGAGGGTCACCAAGAATGAGATGCACCTTGGGTCAAAGCAAACTGCCACAGAAATACAGATCAGACTCTCTTCCTATGATCTGAAACTAAAACATTCCTCTACCGTAAAATCTGAAAGGTCCCGAAGTTTCATCATTTGAAAACAGACAAACATGTTTTTCTTTTAAGAGAAGGCAGCGGTGACCCAAGTGTTTTATATTCATTCTCACCCTGGGGAAAAATATATTCTTGGAAAGTTTTTACTTTTTTGAGCTCATTCCAAGGATGCAATGAACACGGCTCGATTCTGCGGCTGTATTTTCATGAAGTGTCATTATCCTTCTGTCAGAGCAACTAATGGATGGCTGGGAGGAAAGACACAATTTGGAGGCAATTAATTCTGCTTCAAGTCCCAATTCACTGATGCTAAATAGCATTTGAAACGCGATTCAAGATTTAGAGGCCAGTGAAAGTCTGCCTGAGCTGCTGCTCTTCTGGGCTCCTTCTGCAAGGAGCCTGCCTTTTGTTTCACTTCCTCTTGGTCCTGTGCTTGGGGCAATTAGATGGGTGATGGGGCCCCGGGCTTGTTTCTGCCCTGGTTTACAGTGGGGAGGGAGCCCCAGGTGAGCTGTTGCCAAAGATCACTCCACAGGACCCATCCACGTCAGGATACATGCTGCCATCTGCTTGCAACACTGCAACAAAAACACATTTTGTTTCCTTCAGTGAGGCTGCTGGGTCCACTCTGCCCTGGAGATGCACCCAGCAAGCCAGAGAGGCTTCACACCAGCTGGCCAGCATTATCCTGAACCCAGGCAGAGCCAGAGGCCAGCCCGAAGATATCACTACTGGGAATACAAAGGCATCAACTTCCGTTCATGATTTATGAACAAGCGGAAATAGTCATAAAGCAACCTCTGCTGAGAGAGCAGCCATTAGCCCACCTCTTTCCTTCTTCCTCTTCCAGGACAAAGTTGCTGCTAGCAGCCCTGGGGAGCAGGGAGTCTGCTAGGAAACCAGCTCAAGTCAAGTGGCCTCCCCTCCCATCAATGCCTTCCAGAAAAGCCACTGGGTAACCCCTCACTTGCCCTGCCTCTAGGGTCTCACGTCAGACTCGGCCACTCCTTGTCACCCCGGACTCCTCACTCAGCATCCTGTGCCTCTGTTTCCTCGTCTTGCTGCCGTACCTGTTGTGGTTGTTGTGCCCAGAATGATGGACTGCATTAAACGGTGCACACACAGCAGAAGCAGGAGATGTTAGTTATCATCCCCAGGTGGGGTTCCACTCTGACCACAGTGAGTGAGCCAGATTGGAACAGGGGGGTCAAGCAAATCCAGGGCACAAAGTCCCAGGGATGGGTTAAAGCCAGTGCTTGTGTTCCAGCGCCTACTGAAATCAGTGCGAGGTGGACCCACGCCCTGACAAGGGGGCCCCGGCTAACACATGGTGGTCCTCAGTGCCTGGTGCGGCTCCATGCAACTCACATATATTAACTGCTTGCCAATTTCACCACAGCCCTGGGAGGTTGTAACTGTTTGTATCATTTTCCTCATTTCTCTAATGAGGAGGTTGATGTCTTGTGGACATTAAGGAAACTCCTCGGGTCACCTCGGATCCTATGGCTGCCCGACTGGCTTGTAGCGTGTGATCTCAACCACACCACCCTCCACCACTCAGAGTCATGGAGGTGGACAGTCCTGGGGCCAGATGGTCTGAGCTGGGCTCAACCTTCTACAGCCTAGTTGCATTGAACTCCTTCGTTTTGCAGAGGCAGGAACTGGGGGTGAAGAGTCGGTTTTGGATGATGCCATGTAGTAGGGCAGCCTGAATCAGAGAGGTTGCTGAGAGTTCTAATTGTGCCGCAAAACAGCCCCTGACTTCAGAGGGCTCACTAATCACTAAATCACCCCTGGGTTTAGATTCCCACACTTAGGGTCCTGCCTCCTGCCTGCCTCACAAGGTGCAGGGAAGACCCCCTGGGTGACGTGCTGGGCATGGTGAGTGCTACCTGGGCGGAGGTGGGGCAGCTGTTCTTACCCAGTTTCATGCAGTTGAAGTGGTGGAGTTCAGAAGTCTGACCTGAAGACTAACTCCAACTCCAGGAGGCCTTCCCCTGCTGTCTACTGTCTGGAGAACAGAAATGAAAAACAAAGCCAGAGGTCTAGTGAAGCCCCCTGCCTGGACTTCACCCAACATGGTTTCCAGACCCTCAGAGCCAGGGTGGGTCACAGCAATGGGGGCAACAAGAAAAGGGGCTGCCAGCGTAACTTGCGGCTGCCACTATGGTAAACAGCATGAAAGTTTCTAAAAATAGAACTATCATATGACCCAGCAATCCCACTTCTGTGTATGTATCCAGACGAAACTGTAATTCAAAAAGATCCATGAACCCCAATGTTCATAGCAATACTATTCACAATAGCCAAGACATGGAAGCAATCTAAATGTCTGTTGACAGAGGAATGGACAAAGATGTGGTACATGTATACAACTGAATACTATTCAGCCATAAAAAAGAACACATTAATGCCATTTTCAGCAACATGGATGCAACTAAAGATTATAATGCTAAGTGAAGTAAGTCAGATAGAGAAAGAGAAATACCATATAATATCACTTTTCTGTGGCTAGGTGGACCTGAGGAAATGGCAACCCCCTCCAGTATTCTTGCCTGGGAAATCTCACAGACAGAGGAGCTAGGTAGTCCATGGGGTCACACAGAGTTGGACATGACTGAGACAACTTAGCATATGTACGCATGGAACAGAAATGGACTCACAGACATAGAGATCAGGCTTGCGGTTGCCAAGGGGAAGGGGGTGGAGAAGGGTGGACAGGGAGTTTGGGATTAGCAGATGCTAGCTAGTATATATAGGATGGGTAAACAATAAGGTCATACTGTATAGCACAAGGAACATTGAAAACATTCAATGTCATGTGATAAATCAGAAAGAAAAGGAATATGGAATGAATACACACGCACACACACACATATACACATATATACGGATAAGTGAATCACTTTGAAATTATCACAGCATTATAAATCAACTATACTTCAATTCAAAAAAGAAACAAGAGGGCCTGCCTATAGGAGGAGCATTGACAGGGCGAGGAGCCCTGAGTCCAAGCCCCGCCCCTCACCCATTGGCCTGGCTCTGTGCCAGAGGAGCCAGTGACCCTTTAGGCATGGCCTGACCTCCCCTTCCCAGATCCAGGGCTCAGGTTAAATTGGTCCTCTTCCTAGTTACTAGACGTCCATTCTCTAAGGCTCAGTTCATTTCAGAGTTCATTGCCAGGTGCCCTGCCGGAGATACACAGAAAGAAGTACACGGGGAACTTAGAAATGGGAAACCTGGAAAGTACCTGGCTACCATGCATGGCTGGGGGTGCACACAACATGGGAATTCTAAGAAGGATGTGGTTAATGCGGTTTGGGAAAGTGAAATGTTGAGCGCTTTGTGTATGTAAATGTGTTTCATCCTGAAAACATTCTCAGAGATGAACTTAGTTAATTTTGCAGATGGAGCTTCAATGACAAAAATCATGTACTCAAAAGGTCAGAGTTAGATGTTGGGATCTAACTATTGAAGCAAAAAT
>NW_011494752.1:11464725-11470232 GCF_000754665.1 Bison bison bison
CTATCTCATTATTTCTCAGTGTTTATGGACTATCTACTGTGTACCAAGTACTCTGCAAAACATGTTGCACATATTAGCTTATTTAATCCTCACAGAACCCTTGGGAGACAGATAATATTAGTCCCAATTTCTAGCAAAAGGAAGCTTTAGTAGCTTGCCCACGGTCACATCAGCAAGACAAAGAGCAAGATTTGAACAAGATTTGTGGAGCTCGAAAACTATGCTCCTTCAACTACACCCTCATTTTCCCCTTTCTCTCTCTCTCTCTCTTTTTCCTATAAGTTTTAAACAAAACATTCCCAAATTCCATCAGGAGTTTGACAATAGGCTGCCATTGCTGCAAGTGAGCATAATCCTCACCATCCCTACCAGACCTTCTCTCCTTATTTCAGGGACCAAATATTACTTCTCGAGCCCTACATACCTTCCAGGTCCAATCACTTCTTATGATGGAAGACTTCTAGGTCAAGCAGCAGATTGGTGTTGTGACCTTTTCGTACTTAACCCCTAAGCATGCTGCCCACTGCCCCCAATCCAAAGTGACCACCTGTAACCCTTCCTTCTACCTGTGTCCCGCATCCCATCAGTTGTCAGATCCCTGATGTTCAAAGCAAGGCTCCACATTTCCACAGACTTCCTCAAATTCAGGGAACCCCTCCAACTACATCTCTCTTTCAAATCTCTCCATTGACCTCGGGTGCCAGATACATAACTTCCTAAAGAGCAGCAGAGGAGATATCAGGACAAACTACAGCATCGTAACTGAAATAGATAGTATGTAGAATGGGGAATATAGAGAACCAACTGGTTTAATGATTTTCTGCCGAGATTATGGAAAGGTGACAAAAATATCCCTTCTCATTCTGAGTCCAGGAAGAAACTTCTGAGCCTTTCCTCTGTAAAGGCAGCAAAACCTTATTTGTCAAAGAAGACTTATATTTTTTTTTTTTGATACAAAATCCACAGCCTCTGCATCATTATCGTGTTCGTGTGTGTGTGTGTGCGTGTATAATTTTATTTATACATTTATTTTTGGCTATGCGGAATCTTCACTGCTGTGTGTAGGCTTTTCTCGAGTTGTGGCCCTCTGTTGTATTTGCATTATTAAAACTCTCTCCTTTGATGGTTCTCATTTTAGTATCTTTCTTATCCAACCCAAAAGGTGATGGAACAGCAGTGCAGCAGCAGGCAGGTGGAAAGGAAGGCAGGTCAGTCCAGGAATCGTCAGCCAGACTCTGCTCCTCAGGTGGGGAGACAGACTGTTCCAGTTTGCCTGGGGACTTTCTCAGCCTTAGAACTGAAAGTCCTACATAATGAGAAACCCCACAGACGATCTGATGGACAAATCAGGAGGGTCAGTCACTCTGTCTTTCTAAGGTGAGAATAGAGAGGGGTAAAGATGTAAAATTAGTGTGAAAAAGCTACACTTTTCCTAGAGTTTCTTTTCTTTGGAACTAAGGAGACTTTCTAGAGATGGCAATCCCCTGGAAGATGTGCTAAAAACACAGATTGATGCTTTCAAATTGTGGTGTTGGAGAAGACTCTTGAGAGTCCACTGGACTGCAAGGTGATCAAACCAGTCAATCCTAAGGGAAATCAACCCTGAATATTCTTTGGAAGGACTTATGCTAAAACCAAGGCTTTGGCCCCCTGATGCGAACAGCTAATTCACTGGATGCTGGGAAAGACTGAGGGCAGGAGGAGAAGGGGATGACAGAGGATAAGATGGTTGGATGGCATCACTGACTCCATGGACATGAGTTTGAGCAAGCTTGGAGAGATGTTGAAGGACAGGGAAGCCTGGCATGCTGCAGTCCATGGGGTTGCAAAGGGTGGGACAGGAGTTAGTGACTGAACAACAACCACGTCCACCCCAGTTTCTGCTGCGGATGTCAGGGTAGAGTAGAGAATCTGCTTTCCTGGCAAGGTCCCATGTGATGCTGCTGCTCCTGGTCCCGGGACCACACTTTGAGAACCACCGCTCTCCAGTTTACAGATCTCCCCTCCAGAAAGTACAGGGTTCCTCCGACTGATTACACCAGAACCATCTTGCCACTAGGTCTGACCTTGTACGTGCCCACTGAGCCATTTTATTCTTGCTAAAGTCTTTATTGTTCAGAGAGAGCGAGTGAGTGCCAGGCCAGTGACGTGGCCACCACTGATTAATGAGCCTCCTGCAGCCCTTGCATCTTCAGGAGACCCTGGCATGCGGCTTTTGCCCTCAGAGCCCTGCGTTCGAGGGGGAATGAAATGAGAGGTCTCTTTAGAAAGGCCAGAGGGTGAAGGCTGGAGGGGCCGGGCGAGGCTGCAGATCACTGGAGAAAGACCAACCTGACCCTCTCCAAACCCACAACAAAACCTTTTCTTGAGTGATTAGCCCCAGAGAAAGGTGATTTGTTAAAGCCCGGGGTTCACCGCCTTTGTGTCCCGGGCCTTGGACATCTGGCAGGAGCCAGAGAGTCCTCTGATAGCGGGCTTGAGCCCCCATTCTCAGCCAGTGGACTGTGCATCATTGAAACACTGGCTACTTATTCTCATGCTAATCCGTGAACTCAGAGCAGATGCGAGGCGTTTGGTTCTGTTCTTGCGCGCTTGTAAAGAACTAATGCAACTTTTTGAAAAGGGAAGGGCAGGGTTGGGCTGAGAGAAGGGTGAAGGTGAAGGGGGAGAGGGAAAAGGAGGGGACCGGGGTGAATTCCAGAAAGAAGAGTTTACTTGAATGACTTTCTCTCTTGGTGGGCAAGGCACTGCGTGCAGTTCATGCAAACTCCAGCCAAAGAAGTATAAGACAGGAAATGTGAATTAATATTAAAGCTGTGGGACACCTCCAACTGGCAAAGTGGACAATATTCATAGAATGCAAAGGAAGAAAGGCATAGAAATTTCTCTCCCAATAAGCTTTCATGAGTCTTTTTCTCTCTGTCTCATGCAAAAACTTTATCTTCTGGGGCATAGAAATTTTATTCCAGCCACTAAAGATTACAGGTGGCGCAGTGGTAAAGAATCCACCAGCCAATGCCTGCCGCCAACACAGGAAAATCCCCTGGAGGAGGGCATGGCAACACTCCGGTATTCTTGCCTGGGAAATACCATGGACAGAGAAGCCCGGTGGGCTACAGTCCATAGGGTCACAAAAGAGTCAGACATGACTGAGCGCGTGCACACACACCACACACACACACACACACACACACACACACACACACAGATTGCTTGACAGACTTATGGCACCCTTCGTTTTATAGTTAGAATGCCATTTGAAAATTCAGATAAGTTAAAGGGGAAGCTGGTAGTTGTTCAAAGGACTATGTCTCTATTTTTATATGCATTTCCTTTTTTCTATCGATAAAAAGATATGTATAGATTTATAGAGAGAAGGACAGATAAATAACTTTCAAAGCTGTCAGGCATTTAATACTGTTATTCCTGTGTGGTTCATTTGACTAAAGTGCCTATATTATTGATTACATTGTAAATCTGTTAATGACAACATCGATTCTGTGGAATATCTAGATTTGTTTCCTACACTGTCATTAGGAAAATTCTTAAGGAGAAAGACTTATGATGCATTTGCTGATGGTGGACTGTCCCTCTTGCCCAGAATTTGTGACCTATTTAATGCATGCCATGGACACAGGCTGACGTCTGCAAAGCATGCCAACTCAAAATTGTTTACAACTCTCACCCAGATGTCCTCTCCAGGCCACCAGCTAGCATCACTCACTTTAACGGCTCTGCCATGTCAATAGCCTCTTCGTGCTCAGTGACCAGACCGCCACCTTCCACTCTTGAATCTTTCAAGAAGTCTCTGAAGTCAGAGTTGTCTAGACTTCCCTAGGGGTGAGAAGAACCTGGAATGCTTGTTACACAAAGACCTCTCTAGATGCCCCTCCACTACACACCCTTATTCAGTAGATGAGAGCAGGCAGGGATCCTAGCACACCTGCCAAGAGTCCCAGGTGACTCTGATCAGCAGAGATCTCTGGATCACATTGTCCAAAAGAGCATGCTTGTGACAGTCGTGGGGTGAGCAGGGGTCTCGCATGTAACCTGAGCTGCATGCCCTCTGCCCCTTCTCTGCGAATGCTGTCCTCTTTTGTTGGGCAGGTGTTTGGGTGTATAGTATTTAGTTGTAATTTTTAAAATAACACACCTGTTTCTTTCGTGATCTAATTCTTCTTTAGTACACTTGTGTTTAGCCACCTGTGACTTCTGATACCTGGCACGCCTGTTTTCACTGTACTGCCATTACCTGGAGCTTTTGTCTCCTGGTACCTGGTCCTCAGGTCTCTGTCTTGTAGAACGATGGGCACAGGGACATTTGGTGATGAAATATAGAGTACAGTAAGTGTATGGGCTTCCTTGGTGGCTTGGACAGTAAAGAATCTGCCCACAATGCAGGAGACCCAGGTTCAATCCTTGGGTCAGGAAGATCCCCTGGAGAAGGGAAGGGCAACCCACTCCAGCATCCTTGCCTGGAAAATCCCATGGACAGAGAAGCCTGATGGATTACAGTCTGTGGGGTCACAAAGAGTCAGATACAACTGAGTGACTAACACACACACAGACAGTAAGCGTATAGTATTTAATTGTAATTTTTAAAATAGTGCCCCTGTTTCTCTCATGATCTGATTCTTCTTTAGTACACTTGTGTTTATCCTTCCTTTAGGCAGTGCAGTGGTAAAGAATCCGCTTGCCAAGGCAGGAGACACAGGTGACGCAGTTTTGACCCCCGGGTCGGGAAGATGCCCTGGAGAAGGAAATGGTAACCCACTCCAGTATTCTTGCCTGGAGAATCCCATGGACAGAGGAGCCTGGCGGGTACAGTCCATGGGATCGAAAAGAGCTGGATACGACTGTGAACGCAAGAGTATTTTCTTTGAGTCAGTCATTCTATAAAACCTTTTATATGTATTGACTCATTTACTGCTCATGTCAACTCAGTCATCATAGATATCATATTACCGTTATCCTCCTGACATAGATAAGGAAACTGAAGCCAGAAGCAACTAGGTAACTTGCCCAAGATCAGGCAGCTTACAGGAGGCGGACTCAGGGTTAAACCCAGGTAGGTCAACTCCAGAACTCAGCATAATGCACACATCAGTTATCCTTTCATATAACCCCTCAGTTCCTCATCTGTAAAATGGAGTGTTAGATTTGATCTGATGTAACCAAGTTTATTTCTGTAATGGGTATATGATCAGAAACTCATCTGTGTATAAATTCCAAGGATTTAAAAATAACTTTTACTGAATGAAGCATGTCTACATTTAGTGATTTTTAGATGTGACTCCACCATGATTCAACTGTACAGGGGGTATAATTTATACCTATTTTCTTTCTGTCAGCAATCCTTCATTATGTCAGTTTGGTGACGTCAATTTAATGAAGTGAAAGTTCAGCAGTTCAAGATTGTATGACTAACGACATTGCACTTCAGTTATAATTGGCACTCGATCCAAGGATGCTAGAGGTATACCTGGCAAGGTTAGTTCTGCAAAAGA
>NW_011494752.1:11470332-11483199 GCF_000754665.1 Bison bison bison
AATACTTGCTGCCCTGTGAGGTCAGGTGTGTTGGCTCAAGTGATAGAGAACGTTTGGTAACAAGCCTCTGGGACACACTGTTGGCCCCCAGGTCACACAAGAGCAGTGGGGTAGAGGAGTGCACAGCCAGGCTGATCAGCAGTGCATCCTTACTGATACCTGCTCAGCGTTCAAAGTGTGGTCCAGCATTGAAGATGCTGTAGGAGACCTGTAAGGTTTGGAGTGGATATAGATAAAGCATCTTGCTAGTATTTAGTGGGGGGTTGTTTGTTTTTTTAAATATCTATTTATTTACTAGGCTGCACTGGGTCTCAGCTGTGGCACGTGGGGTCTTTAGTTGTGGCATGTGAGCTCTTAGTTGCAGAATGTAGGATCTAGCTCCCTGACCAGGGATCTGTCCTGGGCCCCCCGCATTGGGAGGGTGGAGTCTTAGCCACTGGACCACCAGGGAAGTCTCATATAGCTAGTATTTTAGACTTGCCAATTAGTAAAGAGTCTGCCTGCAATGCAGGAGACCCCGGTTCAATCCCTGGGTCAAGAAGATCTCCTGGAGAAGGAAATGGCAACCCACTCCAGTATTCCTGCCTGGAGAATCCCACGAACAGAGGAGCCTGGTGGGCTACAGACCATGGCGTCACAAAGAGTCAGACTCGACTGAGTCACTAACACAAACAGTACCAAAAAAGCAGCCTCTGTACTCATAAAAGCCAATTCCTTTAAATAAATGAATAAATAAAATATATGGAGAGAAAAATGGATGTAAAGATGCATATATGCGTATGTGTATGGGGTTGTGACTTTTAAAAATGTATTTTTACTCTAGGCCAAGGTCAAAACCAGTTTTTAAAGTACTCCCTTAGGTCTTCTCGTGACCAACAATTGCACCATCTCCAAAAGCCCTGTATCAGCACATGTTATTTTTCTAGTCACTCCCCTCAAAACCATTGGTTTTTACCATTTCTCACTGTTTGATGCCCACTCATACCTTCCCTTTTCTCCCACTCAGCTTAGATTCTACAGTTTTCCATGGAGTGGTTTGCCTACAATCCCTCCCTTAACTCCCTTTTCTTCTTTGACTTCAGACTATTTGACAACCTCCACTTCGGGGTCCCTAATCTTGATGCATTTCAGCTGCACCCAGGCAACTGACTGAACACAACACAAGAAAACACAGCTGTGCTGGTTTGTTGTTCATGACAAGTGCCACGTGGGCTTCTGTGCTTGCCGTATTTCCCGATAAACTCACTCTCCTGCTCTTAGACGACACAGTTTCACACCTTTGTGTTTGTTTTCAATCTCAGGCAAAATTCTATCCACAAGGAGGCTAAGGTGCCTGTCTTCATTTTGTTATATAGCTAAAGACTCCATGATAAACAGTGTATATTTTCTGACACTTAGTAAAGGTCTCATGAAAGACTTTAATTAACTGGGTTTGGGTCCTTTGCCTGTTCATGAGCCAATTACTATGGCCAAGTTCTGGCTTTTGTGCCCACCCCTCTAAATCAGGTTGGATCCAGGCTTTCCAGGCCACGAGGACCAAGAATGAGGGGGTGCTCATTTCCCAAAGAGATATTTGGGGTGCCTACAATGTAAAATGAGACAGACTGTTCTTGCTTTGCACATGAGGTTCATAACACAATGCCCAGCAGGCAGCAAAGAAACATTAGCTCGATGCAAACAGCACATAGAAAAGCTTTGGGATGTAGACAAAGTTCTACCTAGATAAAAAGCTAAACCCTAAAAACTTGCATCACTGAACAATAAAAAAATGAAAATAAATAAAATATGATCTCTATTCTTGCTCAAGATTCTAGAACAGACAACAAAATACATCTAAGGAAAGAAGAAAAAAGGAAACAATAGAGTTACAAGCAAAAATCAATGAATCAGAAAATAGAAAACAGTAGTTTTACTCCTCAATTGTTTTCTCTTTTTGTTATATAAAATAAATAAACGTATATAACTCTGGCAAGCTTAGTTAAAAGTGATGTGTGTGTTGAGTCATGTCCAGCTCTTTGGGATCCCCTGGACTGTAGCTGCCAGACTCCTCTGTCCGTGGAACTTTCCAGGCAGGAATACTGGAGTGGGTTGGCGTTTGCTACTTCAGGGGATCTTCCTCACCCAGACATCAAACCCAGGGATCCAGCCCGCATCACCTGCACCTCCGGCACTGGTAGGAGATTCTTTACCAATGAGCCATCTGAAGGGAGGCTAAACACGAGTGTACCAAATAAGAATTAGAATCATGAAATAAACAGGTACAATGTTTTGAAAACTATTATTGAATACTATCCACCATTTGAATACTTTGATGAAGAGAATGATTTTAGCATGTTTTTGATGTTCATTGAGCAAATATTATACAAAGGAAACATAAACATATTGTCATAGAAAGAAATCAATTACGTACAGCAAAAACCAAGAACGCTCCCTTTTCCGTCTTTCTAGCACTCTTCTTAAAAATAAATACCGTCAAGAGTCGAGAGTTCATTTTTTCTTCCACTGATGCATTTACATATGTGTGCATTTATGTCTTCAGTGTCATATGGGAAAATCTACCTGTGAGATAATATTATCCACACTGCTCTGGGACTTACTTTTTCACTTAAGCAAATGAGTCGATGATAAATCTAGTGTTGACATGTAGATCTATCTCATCTGATTTTACAGCTTCAGCATGTTCCTTAGGAAGGTAGCCTTTTGTGTGACTTAAACCAGTTCTCTGTTGGACATTTAGGGTGTTAGCAACGTTCCTCTTATAAACATGAAAAATGAGCGTCTCTGCATCTTTGGGCTCAAGAGCAAGTATTTCTTTGGAATAAATTCCTGGAAGATTTTTATTTTGATGGAGGGTGGCAACTTGTCTTCCTAAAGGTCAACAACTAACTCTTTTTGATTTTTCATTTTGTTTATTCTTGAAAATATTCTCTGTCATCAACGTTTTTACTCTGCCAATGGGATGAGGACACCCAGTAATTTATCTCAGGCTTTCACTGCTCCCCAGCGGTAATTTCTATTACATATTGATCAGAAGACTTAAAAGATAAAGCTGCTTCCTAAGTTTTCATCTCTCCAGACTTGGGAATATTAGTACAATTTCTCAGGCTTATGTCCATTCACCAGAATGGTCTCTAAGGATTGAAACGAACATAGGCACAGAAACAAACATTACTGCCCAGCTCTATTCCAATTAGTTTTCCTCTTTTTCTTTCCTTTCTTTCCTTCTGGTAAATTTTGTAATGGGAGAAAAGTAGCTTGTTTCTCAATTTTTACTCATTTCTTTAGGTAATGAGTAAAAGAAATTACTGTGAAGATTTTCTGGGAAAGAGATTTTCTGTGAAGAATTTTCCATCTCAAGGGAGAGATGGAGTTGAATCTTTTGTATGAATACAATATTCTCTTGATCCTCACTGATGGTAATAATTTTGTTACTGAAAAGTGTTTTTATTGTTTCTGTTTTTTTCTTTTCTACAATTTACCTACAGATATCGTTTCTTCTTTTAAGGCAATTGAGTATCGATCTTTCCTGGTGGTTCAAAGGTTAACCAAATGTCATCACTGATGTTTGGCTATTTTGTAACCTATGAAACCAGTGAATTCATATCTTTCAAGTCTTGTGAGATCCACTGTTTCTCTGCCTATGCTTTTCTGGGTAGTTTGGGCACTGATAGGGTTACCAGGTGAGGTGGGCTGGCCCCTTGAGACCCAGAGCCTCTGAGAGCTTCCCCTTGCTAGACCAGACTGCACGCAGTGTGGGTGGGAGGGGCAGAGGAAGAAGGTTGAGCATCTCTTCCTGTCCTGTCACCCTGAGGAATTACCCCTCCGCTTTAAACCCACCTGTGACTGTGGCCTTGGGACCACACCGCAGCGCACTCATCTTACAGCACGTTGGGTAGCACTTGGACCCCTGTATCTACTCCATTCTCCTGGCTTGCTTTCACACACTCAGCAACATTTCTGGTCTACTCATTACACTTTTTCCTTTCCCCTCAAAGGTAATGAGTGCTCAGATTACCACATTGATCTAAATTTTCATGAATAATTTTAAGGAATAATTACTGATTCAAGAAATGGTGGAAAATCTAAATATAGCAACCATGATTTTTTTAAATTGTCAATGCATACCCTTCCCCATTAGAGCTCCAGATCCAAATTGCTTTATGAATAATTTTTATATTACTCTCATATAACTTTTTCTACTCTTGCAGAGTGTGGAGAAAAATATAGACTATATAGAAAAATATAGACTTTTTGGATCATTTTAGAAATCCAGATTAGTCATAATAAAAAAATGACAAAATTGAAAACAATAAAAGTTTAGCCTTTTGAAAGAATATTGATATAAGCATCCCAAATAAAATTTTAGCAAAATACATACAATAGAAAAATAAAATAATAATAATAACAGCACTACATTACCAAGAAGGTGAATGTGCACACACTTCAGCATTGACACACATTGATGTCACATGAAATATTACAGAAAAGAAATAAAAAAGAACAGGTATCTCAGTATCTGTAGAATATATTAAACAAAATCCCAGTTAATATGTACTTCTACATTTGAAATGAAGTTATCTGGTTCTTTAATAAGATTTTTAAAAATCCATAATGGAAAAAGAACAAACATTACATTTTTAACCATCAAAATACAGAAGTATTCCATAAATAACATAAACAGAAGGACATCTGATATTTTATTATTATTTTGCATTTTTTATAGTTCTAACCAATTCAATGTGGCAAGAAAAATGAATGAGGCAGACAATGTGGAAAGCAGATTTAAAATTTTTGTCTACTAGAGATTAACTAGAGGTTAACTGAAAAACAATGAAACTAGTAAGAGTGCCCACTATGGGTGTTGGTTACTGAACACATGTGGAAAAGGCAATAGCTTGCTTATATATCAGGGGGAAATCCTGAAAATATCTTGAAGAAAGATTTATTTACAAAATGATCACACATCTAACTCACATAGAAATAACCATAACAAAAGACGCAGGAATGTTACGAAGACAATGAAAAATTCATCCTGTGGCCATGCAATACAATTCAATAGAACAGAGTAATTGTGGTGCTCTAGAATACGGCATACAGTGTTCTTGGAAGGGATTACATTTATATGTATGTATATATATATTTATGTGTGTTTGTGTGTGTGAATTTCCTCTCAAGTTCAGTAAATTGAATTAAAGTCCAGTAAAAATGTAAAGAGCATATGGGGTGGGGGATGGTAATTGATATAACAAACTTCAAATTTCTAGGAAAATCAAGATGTGAGAATAGTCATCACATTTTGAAATGCTAGTTCAGGGTTTAGAGTCTCAAAGTGATAGTACACAAGTAATACTGCAATGATAGCATGTGATCCTCGTGGGAATAACAGTTGAGTGTGTGTGTGTGTGTGTGTGTGTGTGTGTGTGTGTATGTGACATAGTTGTGTCTGACTCTTTGCAACCCTTTGGACTGTAGCCCACCTGTAGCCCTGCCTGTAGCCCAGGCTCCTCTGTCCATGGGATTCTCTAGGCAAGAATGCTGAAGTAGGGTGCCATGACTTCCTCCAGGGGATCTTTCCAACCCAGGAATTGAACCAGCATCTCCTGTGTTGCCTGCATTGCAAATGGATTCTTTGCCCACTGAGCCATCATAGAACAAAGTAAAATGTTCCAGGATAGATATGAATATGGATCAAGTTAAATGTGGGCTTTCCAGGTGGCTCAGATGGTAAAGAATCTGCCTGCAATACAGGAGACCTGGGTTCAATCCCAGGGTTGGGAAGATCCCCTGAAGAAGGGAATGGCAATCCACTCCATTATTCTTGCCTGGAGAATTCCATGGACAGAGGAGCCTGGTGGGCTGTAGTCCATGGGGTCACAAAGAGTTGGACAGGACTGAGAGACTAATACTTTTCAAGTTGAATGTAGGAGAAACATGTCGTTTCAAGTCAGCAAGGAAAGAATAGTCATTAGGAAAACTAGTTCATCATTTAAGAAGTTTGAAGGTTAACTTGCAATAAGTAGAGAAATTGCTTAGGTAAGAAACATACGCAGAACACCCCTTTCCTGGTAATTTTCCCTGGTCTTGCTCATGATCTCTTAGGATATTTAGTACACTAGATTGAATTTCCCTGTTTATAAAGGGAAAAAAGAGATCTAATGATATACAAAGAAGAAACTACTTTTTAAAATCACTATAGAGCCATTCTAGCAATGTTATTTTTTTTTCTGGGCAAATGGGTCTATAAGAACCACATTCTTATACAGTCCGGGATTTGAATTATCCCACATTCTTTAAAAGGGTGAGAGCTGTGTCAGAGGCTAAGCTGTAAAAAGCTCAGACATGAGTTTGGGCTTTTAGTGTTTAATTAGTAAAGATAAGCTTTATCTGTGCAGCCCCAGCTAATATTATGCCAGAAGTTGAAAGGCAGAATGCTAGAGAGATGGGGTGTGATCAGATGGATAAAATGACCAAGTCCATGTGCAGAAACTATCAGCAGGAATGAATCTTGCACTCAGTTGCTTAATAATATGTCTGGAAAAGGTACACTATTGTGTAGAAACAATAATTGGAACTAAGAATTAAAATAAAAGCCATTTGTTGAAAGTACTTTGCCTCTGTATGTCAAGGCATGTTCTAATGAGCTAACTAAGCCTAGTGGTCCATACCTACTTCAGAGAGTGTGTTGTTTAGTCGCTCAGTCGTGTCCAACTCTTTGCGACCCCATGGACCATAGCCCACCAGGCTCCTCTGTCCATGGGATTTCCCAGGCAAGAATACTGGAGTGGTTTGCCATTTTCTCTTCCAAGGGCTCTTTCAGACCCAGGGATTGAAGCTGAAACTCCTGCGTTGGCGGGTGGATTCTTTACCAATGCGCCACCGGGGAAGCCCTCAGTGTTCAGTTCAGTTCAGTCACTCAGTTTTGTCCGACTCTTTGTGACCCCATGGACTGCAACATGCCAGGCTTCCATCTCCATCACCAACTCCCGGAGCTTGCTCAAACTCATGTCCATCACCGAGTCGGTGATGCCACCCAGCCATCTCATCCTCTGTCGTCCCCTTCCCCTCCTGCCTTCAATCTTTCCCAGCATCAGAGTCTTTTCTAATTAGTCAGTTCTTTGCATCAGGTGGCCAAAGTATTGGAGCTTTGGCTTCAGCATCAGTCCTTCCAATGAATATTCAGGGCTGATTTCCTTTAGGATTGACTGGTTTGTAGTAGTTAAGAGAATGTAGCGGGCACAAAAAAATCTCAAGTTGGAAATCAAGTATTCACAAAGTAAATTTTTTATACTTTTGAAAGCTGAACTGAATTTCCACTTTTAGTGCCTATTTTAACAAGTGGCAAAAATGTAATCATAGTCCATTCTGGGTACCCTTGGACTATGATTACATTTTTTTGCCATTTGTTAAAATATGCACTAAAAATGGAAATTCAGTTCAGCTTTCAAAAGTATTAAAAAAAAATTGGCTCAGATTGTAAAGCCTGAGGTAGCCTGTAAAGTCTGCCTACAATGCAGGAGACCCAGGTTCAATTCCTGGGTCGGGAAGATCCCATGGAGAAGGAAATGGCAACCCACTCCAGTATTTTTGCCTGGAAAATCCCATGGACAGAGGAGCCTGGTTGGCTACTGTCCATGGGGTTGCAAAGAGTCAGACACAACTGAGCAACTTCACTTTAACAAGTGGCAAAAATGTAATCATAGTCCATTCTGGGTACCCTTGGGGTCTCCTTCTGTCTCCCCTGCTCCCATCCCCTTATCAATCCCTCTGCTCCCACTCTGTTATCTCTTGTTTGGTCTTAGAGATGCTAAGACATCACAGACAGTCTGAGCTTGGGCCATTGTTACCGTCCATTGGGCGTCTGCCGAGCTGTACTTTGTCCTCCCTGTCCTTGGTCACAGCACATGACTATCACAGTTGCATCATGCCTTGTTCCTGACCTCCAGGCTTCTCCAGACCCTGCATCCTTATCTGGACCCCACTGCCTCCTGGTTGTTGCTTCTTCCGTGGCTCTGGCGTTTGGAGGGGGGAGTTGTTGCTGGTGCTTCCTGCTAAGGAATCCCACAGCCCTTCTCCTTTGCTCTGAGGTGGGGGATATCGTTGAGACTTGCCCTTTCTCTGGCTTTCCCTGGAGGCCGTTGCACAAGTCTTGGCTCTCAGATTCCCTCGGCTCATCTAGAGAGTCTAGCTTCTGCCAGACATAATCTCTGGAAGACGGCGGACAGGAAGCATCAGCCTGTTCCTCTCCTACTTTTTTTCTGACTCATATCTCCTTCTCCTGCAACACAGGAAAGGTTAAAAATCTTTGGCACCCCACTCTAGTACTCTTTCCTAGAGAATCCCATGGATGGAGGAGCCTGGTGGGCTGCAGTCCATGGGGTCGCGAAGAGTCGGACACGACTGTGTGACTTCACTTTCATGCATTGGAGAAGGAAATGGCACCCCACTCCAGTGTTCTTGCCTGGAAAATCCCAAGGATGGGGGAGCCTGGTGGGCTGCCGTCTATGGGGTCACACAGAGTCGGACACGACTGAAACGACTTAGCAGCAGCAGCAGAAGTGGAGAACTAAGGAAACTCACTCAGAATCACCTTATCATTCACATGTATTGTTTATGCCTCACTTCCTTCTAAAGTTCACCTAAAAGATTAACTCGGTTTGGATCTTCTACCATAAAACTATGTTTTTTGTTTTTTTTTTTAGGTGGACCAATTTTAAAATCTTTATTGAGATTGTTACAGAATTGCTTTGGTTGTTTTATGTTTTGTTTTTTTTTGGCTGAGAGGGACCTAAGCTCCCCCATCAGGGATCGAACACACACTCCCTGCAGTGGAAATAAAAGTTTTAACCACTGGACCACCAGGGAAGTCCCTATGATATCTTTTAAATAAAAGAAACACCAATATTAGAGTGAAACAGAAAAAATTATGGACCGAGCCTAAAGGAGATCAGTCCTGGGTGTTCATTGGAAGGACTGATGTTGAAGCTGAAACTCCAATACTTTGGCCACCTCATGCGAAGAGCTGACTCATTGGAAAAGACCCTGATGCTGGGAAAGATTGAGGGCAGGAGGAGAAGGGGACGACAGAGGATAAGATGGTTGGATGGCATCACTGATTCAATGGACATGGATTTGGGTGGACTATGGGAGTTGGTGATGGACAGGGAGGCCTGGTGTGCTGCGGTTCATGGGGTTGCAAAGAGTCGGACACGACTGAGCAACTGAACTGAACTGAGCATCCTCTACTTTCAGAAAAGAAACAGAGAAGAAATTAAAAAAAAAACTCACATAACCCACCTTAAATCAACTTTTAGCTCCCTGTAATTTATGTAAATAGGCACCATTTTTAAATTAACTGTTCTTAATTGTTCTGATGCTTAGCTTTTATTGTACCCAGGCGATTTTGAGAACTTCAGTGATCAGCCTACTGAAAATGTCCCTTGATCCTTTTGCATGTTAATTCACCTCTTGATAAGGTGTATTTCCAAACCTGCACCCATTTCTTTCATATGTCACAGAATCGGAAAGAATTGACTCAGGACAGAAGCAAGATATGTGAGTAATTATCAACGTTTCCAATTATTTTTTTTTGCCAAATCAATAATTCATGAAAGTGACCATTTGTCAAGACCTTAAAGTCCTATCCCTCAGGGGAGGTGGGTCCCTGGAGAAATAGAACAAAGAAAATTCCAGATACATGGGTGGAATGTCCCCCACCTGGTCTCAATGTAAAGCCAGCCCTCACTATCTGCAGCTGAGGCTGCTGTCTGTTCAGAAAACATTTGTCCTCTGAAGTTCCTGACAACAGCGAGCCTTTATAAAGTTTAGGATTACATTTCTTGAAGCATGTTCTGAGAACAATGAATGTTATGGGATAGGACGTGGGTAAGAGGAGTCCGTGGTCCAAGAGGCTTGGAAAACATTGGACGAAGCAAATTTAACTGGTATCTTTACTAAAACGTCATCTCAGAGACTGTAACATGCTAATGTCTATTGGGAATACTCAAGAGGGTACAGTCTTTCGAATTTATTCTATTGCAGAATACTTTGCTATGGAACACCCGCCAGGATTCGGGATGTAGCTGGGGAAACTCTGGCCTCTTTCAACACTGGAAATGGCAAGAAAAGGCTTGAGCATCCACTCAGAGGAAGACCTGCTAGGAGCAAGCCCCAGCTCCTACCTGGCCTTTAGTAAATATCATTAGTCTCTCTCCCTCATCATCCTTTCTTTTCCAAACTTCAGAGACTAATACTGGCCACTATCAGCAGTAAGACAGCTTCCCTGGTGGCTCAGCAGTGAAGAATTCGCCTGCCAATGCAGGAGACACAGGTTCAGTTCATGGGTCAGGAAGATCCCCTGGAGAAGGAAACAGCAATCCACTCCAGTATTCTTGTTTGGGAAATCCCATGGATAGAAAAGCAGGGTAGTCTACAGACCACAGGGTCGAGAACAAGTCAGGCAGGCCTTAGTGACTAAGCAACAACAAAAACAGTGGAAAAAACACTTCTTAATATGGTTTTATAATAATTTTG
This sequence comes from Bison bison bison, assembly GCF_000754665.1. Classification (NCBI taxonomy): domain Eukaryota; kingdom Metazoa; phylum Chordata; class Mammalia; order Artiodactyla; family Bovidae; genus Bison; species Bison bison. Next base: position 11,480,863 of record NW_011494752.1, read on the forward strand.
CTCGTTTCTCAGTCTGGAAATACCACTATGCTCATCTCCACCTGCAACAATCTTACTCGATCTTCAACAAGGTCCTTCTTCAATTCCACTTACTTTGGGAAATCTTGGCCATCTTTCAGGGCATATCCAGGAGCTGGATATGAATCTGGTGAGTGGGTAGCACTGTCAGTCACTCACTGGAATACAGTGCACTGTTGCATTCTAAAGAGTGTGTGCATGTTTTGTCTCATTGAGATTACACGCCCCTGAGGCCTGTGTTTCCCCACACGCAGGACATTGGCTGCTTGCTCATCCAGATCCATGTCACCCCCTGCTTCTGCTCCAGGAGGCTCACCTGGAGAGCTGACATCAAGAGGCTCCCAAGCTCTGTGGCTTCCATGATGGTTTGGCCACTGCAGTGCTAAACACACGCTGGATTTTGAAGACTTTGTATGAAAAGAAAGAACATAAATAACCTCAGTCATTTTTATATTGACATGTTAAAATCGTGTTTCTAGGTATGTAGGATATATTACTAAAATCAACTTCACCTGTTTCTTTTTACCGTGTTTAGGTGGCTACTAGACATTTAAAATGACCTATGGGGCTTGTATTCACGGCTTATGTTTTATTTCTAAGGTACAGGGCTGCCCTAGGGCTAGATATGGTGTGAGTGGTTCTGAGAACCCCAGTCTCCTACACAGTGTGGGTGTTTAATACCCACGTAAAGGAAATACCTGTACTTGGAATGTGAAAGCCATGTTGGAGCTGAAGCTAGAAGGGAACTTGGCCACCACCATTTCCAGATGGGAAAATCCAACCATGTTTGTAAACATTTATGGGATTGCACATGTTTTCAGAATAACTTTAAAATTATCTTCTTCTTCTTCTTTTTTTTTTTCTTTCTGGTCTTACTTCTGCAAGTCAGACTGAAACACCTAGAGATAAACTAAATATATTAAAGCTCAACTAGATTGTTGACATCCAGTATTAGGACACAATGAGGCATTAAAGCTTGGCAGGACTTATTGCTCATCCTTGTAAAAGCTCATTGCTTTATAGCAGCAGAACCTAACAAACTCTTCACCAGTGGACAGAAAAGGCTGGGATTGGCACTTCATAAACAGAAAACCACGTCCAGCCCTCAGTATTTATCCAGCTGGCATACATACAGCAATTCCACCCAGGCACCCAGAGTCAGAAACCGCCAGATCGCCCTGGAAAGGTTATAAAGACTTCACTTCCACGTCAGATGGAGCGCGGGAAGGCAGGCGGGCCAAGTTCCCACACTGGGCAGCAGGAGCCCCCCGCACCCCGGCCCCGCGGCCGCGGCCAGCCCTGGGCAGCACACACCGGGCGCCGCGAAAGCCGCCCGCATGGCCTGCAAGGGTGAGGGTGAGGCGGCCAGGCTACCGCCCACATTGCGGGGCATCCTGCTGAGACCAGGAAACCAAGAAATCAGGAACAAATCGGATTGGAATTAAAAACCACCTCATGCAGGTTCCACGGGCCACCTCCCTCCATTAAACAGCAAGGCGATTTGTAGGCCTTTCTGACCCGCTCTCTGAGGAGCGCGCGGAGAGGATGTAGGGTCAGGGGGGGCAAGCGAACCAGGAAACCGCTGCTCAGGAGAAGACATTTAACTCCGCATTGGGGCGCGCGCACGCTCGCGCACGAAAGCACACACACACACACACACACACACACACACACACACACACGTACAAACAACGCTAAAAGAATTCCTTCATCAAAAACTGCGCCTATGGATTTGGAATCGGAGTTGATTTCTTTAAAAAAAAAATTCTGAATTTCTCCATTTGATTCAGTTTTTGGCTCGTTTCCTAAGACATTGGTCCCTTCCAGGTCCAGGGAAACTTTGATCATCCTAAACTAGCATTCGGGAAACAATGAAATGAAAAAAAACAACAAAGCACCAAAAGCTGCTGCGGGCAGAAGGCTTCGCCCGGGAATCCGCAGTGGACAGCAGGGTAGGTGGGAGGCGAAGCCGCAGCGAAGGAATCCAGTTCGCCCCGGACAGCCAGGGGCGCGGCGCGCGGCGCGGTCCCGGGAACCGCCACCAGCGAAACTTCCGAAGGTTCGCGGAGGTGGGGACTTGGCGGCTCCGGGGTCAGAACGGAGAGACCCTGGAGGGAGGGACCCCGAGCACAGGCATCGGAGGGGTCGGGGCTGCGCTGGGCTGAGTGGCGTCGGAGTGGTTTGGGAGCCCCTGATGGAGCGCGTGCCTCGCGGGGTGGGAGTCAGGTCCCGGGGATCCGGCCCCCGCGCCTGCCGGTCAGAAGTCCCAGGAGCCGCCGCAGACCCGGCCCGGCTCCGAGGGGGCGAGGCAGCCGGCTG
>NW_011494752.1:11483431-11484427 GCF_000754665.1 Bison bison bison
GTGGGCGGAGTAGGGAAGGGGCGTCGCCTCGGTCGCCCCCGCCCTCCCCGCGGTCATTGGGCGGCCGCCGCGGGGTCCGCGCCACCTTCTCCCCGGCGCACCAGTCCGCCCCCACTGCGCTCCTCCGGGGGCTGGTCCGGCCCCGGCCGCTGACGTCACCGACAAGTTTGCTGCCCTCGGAGCTCCACGTGTGGCGGCGGCGACTGCCCGGGAGGCGGCGGGGAGGCGGGGAGCGCAGTGGCCGCGGCTGCAGACGGGTCCCGCGCAGCCCGGTTCAGCCGCGCCGCTCCCAGGTGGGACCAAGAGCCGCCGGAGCGGCCGGGCGCGCACGGAGAGGGGCGGACGACTGGGCGCGGCCCCTCTGGCTCCTGCTCCGGCAGAGGGACTCGGGGGACCTCGCCCCAGGGCCGGGAGCGCGCACCCAGGCGGGCCGGGGACCGAGCAAGCGGCGGCTTGGAGGCGCTGTCCCCGCCGCGGTCTGGAGCGCGCGGAGCCCAGCGGCCCGGGAGCCGCGCGTACGCTCTCCGGGACCGAGCGAGGGATGCACGATCACTGAGCTGGGACGCGCGCTGAGAGGCTGCTCCTGCCGGGGGCTGAGACGCACTCCTTCGCCACTCGCCGCCGAGATCCCCGTTCCGGCAACTCTCGGGGACCTGGGGCGCCGAGCGCGGCCCCGGGCTGAGGACTTGGGCGAATCTAAGACGATGGTTTCTTAAGCACGGCATCACGTCCCCCTTCCGCCCCCTCGACCGACCGGAGGCTGGGATCCCGCGCGCGGCTCTGGGGCCTCCATCTCCCGGAGGAGTCCCAGCTGCTGCCGCCTGGGCAGCTCGCACGGCCGCGGGGGCGCAGGGCGATGTGGCCTCGGTCCAGCGCGCAGGAGCCCCCGGAGGATGTCCCGGCACTTGGCGGAGTCCCGGCCTAGCATGGCCCGCGCGCTGCCCGACGTTGCCTCCGGCTAGGATGGCCCCCCCAGGCCCGGCCGGCGCCCACCCC
>NW_011494752.1:11484527-11510795 GCF_000754665.1 Bison bison bison
GAGGCTGCCGTTCCCGGCTTCGCCAGCCACCCAGTCGGCTGCGGGCGAAGAGATGGCCGAAGGCGCCGCGAGCCAGGAGGAGCAGAGCCCCGAGACGCCGGACTCCCCCAGCCCCATCTCTAGCTTCTTCAGCGGGTCCGGGAGCAAGCAGCTGCCGCAGGCCATCATCATCGGCGTGAAGAAGGGCGGCACGCGGGCGCTGCTGGAGTTCCTGCGCGTGCACCCCGACGTGCGCGCCGTGGGCGCAGAGCCCCACTTCTTCGACCGCAGCTACGACAAGGGCCTCGCTTGGTACCGGTGAGCGGACGTGGGGCAGGGAGTGGGCGGCCGGAGCTCGCGGTGGGGGCTCAGGAGCCCTTGGCGACCCTCACCCAATGCATCTCCCTCCCCGATTTCATCAGAGGGCAGAGGGTCACCAGTAGCTGTCCTTAAGACGAGGGATCTTTCCCCCACCCTGCCTCTGTCTAAATATGGCGAAATATTTAGTACTAAACCCCTGTATTTTCGATTTGCCATATAGACATTATTTCCACAATAAAGTGGATGAGGGCGGGGGGTGGATATTTTGGCCTTGGAGATATTTTTCTTTAGTTTTTCGGATTCCTTTCCCCCCAGATAGCCCATCTCTTCATTTTCTCCTACTCTGTGGAAGCAGAGAGAGAGAAAATGTCCCTGCCAAGTTAGAAACCTGCTCACCAATTACTAGATAAGTAACCTAGTGGATCCTTTCCCCAAGGAAACCTGTTTCTATTTCTCGTTTATCTTCTGGGCAGTTCCCTGGGGTTAATGCAGTTTTTGCCATCGCCTATTTATTTACTTATCTTAACTCTTTGCCAGAGAATTGTCCTGGGTGGTAAGTAATATAGATAATTGTTCTGAGTGGTAAGTAATACAGACACTTAAAGTGTCTAGAACTAGACTCTAGGTTTGGCGGTATGTATGTGAGTGTGTTTTAAAAAAGGCTTTGTTGGCAATAACTTTTGTTTAGGGCAAGGAAATTGCACAAAATGCCTTCTGTATTTGTGGGAAAGAGTACCTTTTGTCTCTGGACTGGCAGAAACTTTTCTAAAGATCTTCAAACAATTCCCTTTATAAATGAGGTAGCCGAAATTTTTGTTAAAGGAAGAAAAGCGGGGGGGAAGTAGGAATCTTGGTAACACTGTGAAAAAACCTTCCTAATGCAGTGTAGGAAACAAGGCTGATTTAGATCTTAATCTTAAATTTGCCAGTCTTCTCAAATTCAGACCACCTTTAATAACAGAATAAGCCAAACTCTAATAAATCTTAGTGTCACCTGGGTTTTGTTTGCCATAAAATAGTGGTGCTTTTTTCTCTCCTCGGAGCATAAGGAAAAATACGCTGAAATTTTCCATTTTCTAAAGTTTTATCTTATTCATTAAATGTTCCTTCTCCTTATTATTTTAACTGAAATGATATTAGAAAAGTTACAACACCATTTAAGTATATTTCAAAAGCCCGCTCAATTAGCCATTCATCCCCCAAAGAGAAATGGACATGATTTGACAAGTTTATTTACTTGAGAGTCAAGCACAGGAAGCAAATTTACAGTAACCCAACTCAGGAGAAAACGGTTTCGTCCTAAAAGTCAAACTTGAACATTAAACATGTTTCAAACAGTAACTTTCCATTTGTTGGAAAGAAAAACAAACAGCCTTCCTGTGCTATGGGATATATATCATTTAAAATCATCAGCCACTTAAAAAAATCCCCCTGTGTTTCTGTCATTTCTGTTGTATCCTCTGGGAAGTTCTTATAAAAATGACCTGTTGAATCTGGAAACAACAGGTCCTTCTTCTTAGCACAAAGGCAGCTCTGTTTTTTCCATCAAGGACACAAGAAAGACGTGATTAAAGACCCCCTAAAACTCTTATCTAAAGCAGTTTGCATTGAATGCGGCCCGGTACATGGCTGTAAGTGAACACATTTCAAGCCGACTGCCCCAAAACATCTAAGACAATGTTGGACTCTGAGGTGCTGTTATGTATGGTGAAATATTTAGTACTAACCCCCTGTATTTTCGTTTCGCCACATAGACTTTATTTCCACAAAGTAGGATTGTTTCTTCCCGTTTCAGAGATGAGTAGCTGAGGGTACAGTATATTCAGAGAGCTGGATCTTATTTTCCGTGGACCTTTCTGAGCTTGTGTAAGAGAAGGAAGGTTTCAAGGTAACTAGAAACACAAGTTGTTGTTTTTTTTTTTTTAGAAGGGAGAGGCAATTTAGAAAAAGAAGAAAAAGTCATAAACTTTTAGGCTGCTCTCTTGCTTGGAAACTGGATGCATGCTGTAAAGTAAATATCTCCTTGGATTGTTTACTTGGGTAGAGGAGTTTTATAAAGCAATTTATGGTGGTTACAAAAATAACTGCACAGTAGACTTCATGGTTTGGTGGATTTAATTTTCTGAGTGTTGGAGCAATGTCTTTGTTTTACCATTTGCAATGGGCTTTTATTGGATGCATAAATTTAAGTTTAACTCAATTACATGGAAAACTCTTATTAAAAAAGTCCAACCTATGGAGGCTGGATTATGCGATTATTTAATGAAATTTTGCCACAGTTCTCTTTGATCTTGGTTCTGAACTTGGAGTTAGATGTTTGTGGAAAAGACTGAAGACTTAAACATGAAAAAGAAAATCACACACAACACCGTCTATTAGGCACGTTTTAGCTCTTGTGTTTAGGCAGTATTTTAGGTAAAGGGATTCCTTTTAGAGCTTCCTGATTCCGTCCCAGAATTGTAATATAGGATTTCTAACACACACTTATGAAATGCCACCCCTCCCCCCTCCACACACACACAGGAACAGAAAGAAAACCCTAGTCTTTGAGCCCTGAAGTGAGTTATTCCAAGCAAAAAAAAAAAAAAAAAAAATCTGTACAATATTTTTTAGATGCTCTTTGACATGGAAGAATCATGCAAATCTAGCCTTGTTTTTTCACCCGGTGAAGTTTCTCTCCATTTGCCAGAATAGTTTGTTGTGGCAGCGCCCCCTACCGTCCTGATGATGGCACAAATCTGTTGCTGATGGGAAGTTGGGAGAAAAATCTCTTGGAAATTGAGTTTGATCGTTTAAAACGCTTGTTGCTAGGACGTGTCAATACATTTCTCTCTCTAGGGAAGAAAATTAATGGTACTTTTTAAACTACATCCCAGAAATAGTGTAATCAATAGTTTCTTCGTTTGGACAAGTGTGTAGCAAAGCTTAAGAAAACGAGTTTATTCAAAATCTCTAAAAAGGAAATTATTCATATTGATTTAAACTGTCCGAATAGTACTGTCAAATCAGTGAAACATAGGGACATTTTACTATGCCAGGGAATTTGTTAATGATAATTTAGGGATCTCCAGTGGAGTTTTCTGGATATGAAACTCCGCCCTGATGGGGTTTAGAAAACATTCCACATGACTTAATTTAGCCGGCATGCTATCAAGGATGACGACAAATGTCTGGCTCACGCATCACTGGAAAGCAGTCCTTCGCCATGCTCTGTCTCCGTGTCCATTGGATGTGTGGCGGGTTCCTCGAGCAAAGTGGGGAATTGTTGCATTAATTTCAAAACTTTAAGATTTCTTCTGAAAGTTAAGACGAGATACCTCTGCTGTAGTTCAAGACCCAGTGAACTTGGAATTCAATAAGAACCCCCCTCCTCCACTCTGCTTGTATATTTGCACCAATTATAATGTATGGTTATTTTTCTCCTAAAAAGATACCTTAGCTTTTATCTTACCTCCTAAGATAAAAAATGCCTATTTATAAAGTATTTAAAGATACGTGTGTGTGCTTATGCATACTATGTATTTATATATGTATGTATATGTTTGCATTCTGTAACACTTCAGTCTTTTATTTTGGGACAAGATAGTTAAGTGTTCCTTGTCTAAATCTCTTATGCTAGCATGTCTCATTCCTATATTTTGATTCAGTTTTTTTAGTGAGACTGGATGATTTCCACAGAGAAAAATGTTGCCAATATTATTTTACTCCGTGGCAGTGGTCCCCAGCCTTTTAGGCACCAGCAACAGTTTGGTAGAAGACAATTTTTCCACAGACTTGGGGTGGGGGATGGTTTCAGAATTATCCAAGTGTATTCCATTTATCGTGCACTTTATTTCTGTTATGGTTACATGAGCTCCACCTCTGATCATCAGGCTTTAGGTCCCGGAGTTTGGGGATCCCCGTGTAGTATCCAGGAAGATCAGAGGTGACTCAGCTTGGAGTTCAGAAGATGCTTCTTTCCATGGCTTCAGAATGTGAAGCTCTCTGGCCCTTCCCGATCACGGCCTTGTTTATCATCCTGGGGAGAGGCAGGCTGAGCAGAGGCCCTTTCGGTTTGTATCAGGGGTGATAGGCGTCTCAGAGCAGCTGGGAGCAGCTGCAGAGCACCCCGTGTTCGCTTTCCCACCCTTGTGAGCCACCAGCCCTTCTGCAGGAAGGGTGGGGGATGAAATTTGAGCCACAAGAGTCTGGCCACCCATGCAAGGTCCTGGGGACTGCCATCCAAAGAGGCCCTGTGTCCTCAGAAGGGAGTGAAGGACCTTGGAAGGGCTGAAAGGTCGAGGGGGGAAGTGGGGAGAAGCAGCTTTGGGCCCCGAGTCCTGTGTCTTTGGAGGGGGAAAGGGCATCATTTGCTCCCAGGAGTCCTCAGTGACTGGACGCGTTCCATCGAGTGGGAGGTTGCAGACGGTGCCTTCGAGACGCCTCATGCTGCCATTTTGTTTGGCCTGGGTTCATCCCCTGGTAGACCTCCCCGGCAAGACAAGTTCAACAGTCTCGTCTCTGTGTGTGTGTGTGTGCGCGTGCACTCAGGTTTGTGCGTGAACCCACATTCAAGAGCAGGCAGCCAGTAGGTGGACAGATGATAGAACTGATAACAGGAATGTTACCTAGTGGTTCGGGAACTTCTGAGCAGTATCAGACTCAAGTGAAACAGGGTCTAGGATATTGAGTCCAGCCATTAAAACAACAACAGCAAAGCCATGCTTGGTACAGTCCGGAGCGGGAATGCCTGGTGTGAGTGATTATTCGCTTAGAGTGATGAGCTTCATCACTTGCTGATAGAGCGTATGTGAAGCGCACGGCCATCTAGGAGCGAAAATCCTTTTGTCATCTCCTGCCTTCCCTTAAAAAAAAAAAAACCTAAGAACGGTCTGGCCCAAATATTTGTCTCATGGAAATGTCTGTGGATGGGCCCAGAAAGAGGACATGCCAAATCTGTGTTCTGGAGGGGCCATGAGAACAAAATAAGCTTTTGCAGTTAATGACAAGAGGGAGTGACCTTACATAGGCCAGAAGCTCCCGTCTTAGGAGGAGAGTGTCACAGAGCAAACACACCCACTTGATATAAACAACTAAGGCTTGCCTGTCTCTACGGGATGCGTTTGAACAACTGCACATCATACTTACCATCACTCAGGTTGCTGGGTCGGAAACTTCATAGATGTAGCGCTTTTCCTTAGGGAAAAGCTTTCCCTTTCTCCACCAAGGAACAGGAACTTAGCTGATAAAGAGCATCATTTTTCCATGTGCTTCCTAGTGATACTGGACTTGAAGCTTTGAGAAAGTTTGTTTCTCCTTAAGTGATGAATCCTTATTGTGGAAATGAGGTTTCTTATTAAGGCATATGCCTTTAATATTATAACCAGAGGAAATTGCACTTCAGTAATATTTTGGCTGCCTAGTCTTTGCGTTTGTAAGAATGTCTTTAAAATGTTTGCCAGCACTTTAAAATCTTTGCTAATTTGATACAGTTAAAAAGTCTCTACGGGCATAGGGATATTGATACAGTTAATAAATTAGCCTATATGAAATAAACTTATGTGAAACCAGAACCTAGAAATTGAGGAAATGCCGAGTTTAGAGATCTGAAGCATATTCCCAGCTGCTTGCCTCCAGTGATACAACTTCTGATTTTTTAATATCACTCATGTGGTCATGACTGTTACATTTAATCTGTGGTCCTTTGAAAGCTGTATTCCAGAAGTTCAGATTTGCTGTCAGATGGCTATAAATGTGGGCTTCCCAGGTGGCTCAGTGGTAAAGAATCCACATGCCAATGCAGGAGACTCAGGTTCCATCCCTGGATTGGGAAGATCCCCTGGAGAGGGAATGGGAACCCACTCCAGTACTGTTGCCTGAAAAATCCCATGGACAGAGGAGCCTGGCTGTTTACAGTCAATGAAGTCCTAAAGAGTGGGACGTGGCTTAGTGACCAAACACGCACATAGGCGGTAAATGTTTAAAAAAAGAAAAGAGGAAATATTTAGTAAGAAGGAAACTTAGTACTTGATGTTAGGCTTGTGATACTCTTGCAAACTTTTAAAAAAGAAAAAAAATCCTGTTCAGGGACTCTTGAGAGCAGCCCACTTTGAATGTGACATTTAGCGCCACCTAGTGGGAGGGAGAGTCAGCAAGGAACCCAAAGGGCTGAACTTGGAAAACTTCATCATGATCAGAGTATATTTGGTCTCCCTATTTTTTTAAAACAAAAAACAAGGAGGGAAAATCATGTTGGGTAGCACTTACAGCCTCTCTGCCTGAGCCCGCTCTTTCAGGCAGGGAGGTTATCCTTTTGAGAGAAATAAAAAAGACCTGCCTTAACAGTAAACCTGAAAAGCAAGGTAGAAGTGATTAGGAGATTTGTATTAGAAATGTGCATGCCTGAAAGAAATACCATATGCCCCAGATTAGTTTTGTTAGTGTGTTTTGCCTCTGTTTCTTAAAACCAGCTTCACATGAAAATACTTCCAGATGATTTTTATTTCAACATCAGTCATGCAGTCTTATTTCTTCCACCCTGTGGGACAGGCTCTTGAGGAGGGTCCCAGGATTCTTAGGGGGTGGCACCCGGAAGCCTGTTTAACCCTTGACATGCCTGAGATACACTTTGGAAGATCTGTCTGTGTGGGACAGTCTTATAGGAAGGTCCTTTCAGAGTTTCCAGCAGGAGACGGCTTCCTGTGAAGCCGTCCAGGGCCTGGGGAGCAGAGTGGGCAGGTACACAATACTATATGTAAAATAGATAACCAGCGGTGGGCCTACTGTATAGCACAGAGAACTCTACTCAGTATTTTGTAATAACCTATATGGGAAAAATATCTGAAAAAAACAGATAAGTGAGTGTATCTGAATCACTTTGTTCTAGAGGTGAAATGAATGCAACATTGTAAGTCAACTCAACTCCAGTTTGTTTTTTTTTTTTAAGTAAGCATGGGTGGTAAGGGGCTTATAGGAATGTTACAGTGGAGGAACCTGGCAGACCCTGCCCAATCCAGGTGATGTGGGTGACATCCCCTTGTTTTCCTATGGAGATCCTGTGTGTGTGTGTGTGTGTGTGTGTGTGTGTGTGTGTGTGTGTTTGAGTCAGTCAGTCATGTCCAACTCTTTGCGACCCCATAGACTGTAGCCCACCAGGCTCCTCTGTCCATGGGATTCTCCAGGCAAAAATACTGGAGTGGGTTGCCATTTTCTTCTCCAGGGAATCTTCCCAACCCAGGGATTGAACCTGAGTCTCCCACATTGCAGGCAGATTCTTTACCATCTGAACCACCAAGGAAGCCCCTGAGATCTTGTATCCCCTGGTGTAGTACAGGAAGGAAGGCTTCATGTGCGGGAGTTTCTGGCCCCACCAAATGCTCAACCACCGTCTGGTCGTGAGAAAACATGAAGGGAGGGGGCAGCCACAAAATGCCTGAGCAGCATTCTTCACAAATGTCAAGATCGAGACTAGCAAAGTAAGGCTAAAACACTTGTCACCACTGGGAGCAGATGAAAGAGACTAATTACTAACGAGTACATAGAATCTGGTACCGTCCACTGGGTCCCGGGAATAGAAAAAGGGTGTTGATGAAAAACTAAGGGTATGTGACTGGCGTGTGTGGTTGAGTTCATGGTGTCATAGCAAGGTTAGTTTCCTGGTTTGATCCTTTACCAGGGAAGATGATAACCTCAGGGGAAGCTGTCTGGGTGAAGGGGTTTCTGAGAATTTTCTGTACTGTTTTGTTTACAATTTTCTTGTCTAGAATGATCCCAAAACCAAGAGGAAAAGAGCATCATTAACAAAGAAGGCAGAGGGGTGGGATGAGGTTTCAAGAAGGGCTCGAGAGAGAGGGCTTATATATGTACTTACAGCTGATTCATGGTACTCTACAGCAGAAACTAACCCAACATTGTAAAGCAGTTATATTCCAATTAAAAAAAAAAAGAACAGAAAAACAAAAACAAAGAAGGCAGCGGGCAGGAGGGCTCATTCTGAAACCCTCTACCAAGCGAGCCCCTTTGCTCCTCTCCTTCCAGCTGCCCCCACCCCCCATCACGCCCCCCAGCATGGGCTAGCGAGCTCCCCTCCATGCCAGCACCTGTTGTTCTAGACATGCTGATCTTTCCCTCAGCTTATTTCATAATAAAGTTGGCTCAGGGCTCCCCTTCCTGCTCTCTTGTCTCTGAAACATGGGCAGAGACAGTTTTGTGTTCCTTTTCTGTTCTTTGTGGCTGGCAAGTGTCACATCACGAGGGTATAAAGTCACCAGCCCTGACTGAAGCCCTCTCAGGCTGGAGAGCAAAAGCTTTGATGTCGGTGATGGGTTTTTGAGGACACAAAGCGCTGAAGTGGGAGTCAGAGGAAAATCTGACGTGGGCATCTGGCTTTGTATGTTGTTGCTTGCAATCAAGGAGGAGGAGTTGTCAGGGCTGGGGAAGCTGCCGATGTAGGTTAGAGGGATGGGTGGACCCATGCCTGTGGATGCGCCTTAAGCTGGGATGACAACACAGTCTAGATTTTAGGGGTGAGCTTAAATATTCTTTTTTTTAAAAATATTTATTTGGCTGCACCAGGTCTTGGGGCAAATGGGCTCTTTAATTGCAGCATGTGGGATCTAGTTCCCTGACCAGGGATCAACCCCGGCCCCCTGCACTGGGAGCATGGCGTCTTAGCCACTGGACCGCCAGGGAAGTCCCCTCAGTTTAAATAGTCTATCTCCTCACTTGACCTTGTGCTTCAACCTTTGGTTTAGACCCTGGCTTGTGAGACCCGCTGCAGCAGCGATGCAGATCTGGACCAGTTGCAGGTGTGCAAGAGAGGGAGGAGAGGAGAAAGTCCAGCTTCCATAGTGCTGGAAGGCTGGACCAGGGTGATCTGGGTGGCTCTTGCTGCTGGAATGGCTAAGCCTGGGATGCCAGCGTTATCAGACTCCAAGTTCCCGTCTGGGCGGCATACTGGCGTTTTCTGCTTCTGATTTTAAACACACAGTGGTGCATCGGAGGCTCTGACTTAATAGAATTATGAAAATCTGCCTCAGAACATCTCCTTTGATATTTTTAACAACTGTCAAAATAAAAATTACATTTTTACTAGAGCAAAACAAGAAAACAACTCTGGCTACATCTTGAGACTCAAAGAAGATAACAGTATTTCCTCTTAATCCTTGACTCACTTACCTTGACTGAATCTGTTTTATGAACCTGTGTCGTGCCAAGGACAAGCTATTAAATGCTTGTGTAGATAAAAATAATTTCTGTGATTTAATGCTATTCTGGGCTTGTTTGGCATTTTTCCACCTTAGGTGGCATACACTTTTCTTCATGCAGTTTGGAACTTTATAAATATACCAAAATATTTGAACCTGCAACGTACGTTTGATGAAATGTCATTTTTGTTTCTATTTCATTTATTTTCACTCTGATTTGTGTTATTTTCTTCCTTCTAATAACTGTGGGCTCAGGTGGTTCTTCTTTTTCTGATTCCTTGGGGGGTAAAGTTAGGTTGTTCATTTGACTTTCTTGAATGCAGGCATTTATCACTATGAACCTCCCTCTTAGAACTGCTTTTACTGCATCCCCTAAGGTTTTGGAGTGTTTCCTTTCCATTTTTATTTGTCTCAAGTTATTTTTAAAATTTACTTTTTGATGTGTTCTCTGACTCATTGGTTGCTCTCTGACTCATTGTGTTGTTCAGACTCTACATATTTGTGAATTTTCTATTTTTCTTCTTCTCACTGATTTCTAGCTTCATACCATTGTGGTCCGAAAAGACACATACCGTGATCTCAAGGTTCTTAAATGTGTTAAGACTAGATCTGTGGTCCAGCCTGTGACCCACCCGGGAGAATGTTCTGTGATGTTCAGAGTTCATCTGTAGGCATATCAGAAATCCTGAGCTATCCAAGTGATTTATCACCCATCCATTAAAAAATAACAATCAGCATGGGGGGAAAATCCTCTTTATTTAGTGGTCCTGATGAGCAAGTCTAAATGGCTGCATGGGGATGCCAAAATATTGTCAGGAATATGATGAGAAGGTGGCTGGCTGCTCCTGGAAGTGGGGGGCAGGGTGAGTTGGTGGTTGTACTCATTCCTTAGGATCTCCAACCCTGTGCTCTCTTTTGACTGTGGGAAACCCCCAACCAGACCACCCTGAACATGGCTGAGTCATCGCCAAAGTCCATCTTTCTTACTCTTTTCTGAAGTATTTCAGATCGACACTTTTTTCTTTAGAAGTGTTAATACTCCCAGTCAGGCAATAGCCTAGTTTTTACCCCCCAGCACTCTTCTGTTGATCTTCATTATTATTGTTATTAATAACTTTTATCTAATTATTCTGCCAATTGGTCATTAGTAGTGCCAGGCTCTATACTATAGTGGTTAGGTCATTGCCAAATAAGACATGACTGTCGATTTGCATTTCTTTGGTTCTAACAATCAGAAACTGTAAAGAAAATTGGAATTAGAAGGTATCTTAGAGATTGTCTTCTGCCTATGAAAAAACAGGGTGCCTTGCCTAAGATTAAACCAAAGACAAGTGCTCAGAACTTCTATTTTTCATGGTAAAATTCTGGAGACTACAACTGGGAAACCATTGCTTGCTCTGAATTACGTAAATTTTATTTTGGAGGATTTATATCAATGGCAAAAATATTCCAGAGAATGGAACAATTGATAGCATTATTTTCTCTCCTTCCAAGACTGGTGATTAAAACAGTGAATCAAGTTGAGTCAGTGATCAGTTCATCTTTGCATTTCTGGCTTTCATCTCAGATGTTTTCACCAATATTTTGATGCCTATAGATTTTGGAACCCAGCTAGCACCATTGGCCTATGGATCCTCGTAAGTTGTTTTATGGTTGTTACCTGTTTGTAAAAGATTAGTGGGAGAAATCCAAGTACAGACAGGATAACGTTTTCTTTTTCTCTCTTGAGCATTTGGAATAGGAAGTAATCAATCAAATTATAGGAATAAAATTCCTTTCCCTTTTTCAGAGTTCTCATTTGGATTAGAGCTCTCCTTTCAATAGGAACTATCAAAGTTGCCAGGCTAGTTTGAGTGACAAAGTCAAAAATGGTATGTTTGTTACGGTCATAAATCTTTGCAGATACTCATTACGCTTAGGTATTTTAAAGAGGGAACTGGATTAAGCTGCAGTGAAAGTTACATTCCCAGGGCTAACTGCTCCCCCCTCGTCACCTTTCTTAACTGAAGCCATGTTTGCTGCCAGTGGATGCTTTGAAAATTTCTGGCCCTACAAACAGGCTTCAGTGATGAAGCGATTTCGTTTTACAAACAAAGCTGTCGAGTAAACAAATCTGGCATCTGGTCCTTTTTCTTAATTTTCTGCTGGACTTTAATTATTCTTGTAGTTTTCTTTCATCAAATGTTGTGGGATTTTTTTTCTTTTTTAAGAAATAAAGGCTGCTTGTTTTTCTTTCCAATGAGGTCTTTCTCTTTCTTCTTGCTATAGGAGGACTTGAGATTACAACAGTATCTGTTAAAAAGGCTTTCCCCAAAGCCAGAGGGTCTGCTAAAATGACCTGCTAAGGTTTAATGATGGAAAGAAAATACATTTAATCTGTTTCATATTTATACGGGGGGAGGTCATGGGGAGCTAATGCTTGTGATGAAAATTCTTGGGGTTTTCAGGTGCACTTGCTTTGTGGCAAAGGGTGGCAAGTTGGAAGCAAATATTGGAGAAACCACTTCTCGGCTCCAGTTGACAGTTAACAGGAAGGTAGACTTCTAATTCGGAGAAGGCAATGGCACCCCACTCCAGTACTCTTGCCTGGAAAATCCCATGGACGGAGGAGCCTGGTAGGCTGCAGTCCATGGGGTCGCTAAGAGTTGGGCATGACTGAGCGACTTCACTTTCACTTTTCCCTTTCATGCATTGGAGAAGGAAATGGCAACCCACTCCAGTGTTCTTGCCTGGAGAATCCCAGGGACTGGCGAGCCTGGTGGGAGGCTGTCTACAGGGTCACACAGAGTCGGACATGACTGAAGTGACCTAGCAGCAGCAGCAGCAGACTTCTAATTGCCATACCCTCTGATTTCTCTAAAGAATCTTGGGATATTGATTTTTTAGAAACCATAGTGAGAAATAATTAACATATTCAAAACAAAAACTCAGAAAACCCAAAATTCTGCAAAGAATGGAGTAAATCAACCTCATCTGACCCAAAGTGGCTGCTAGTTTTTAGCCTTTGGCTTGCAGTGAAGATCCGCGTCAGCAACAAAAATCTGGTGCGTACTAAGAGTTTTTCAAACTCTGAATTGCAAGACATTGGTGTATAATAAAGCCAATTACTATTTTTTAATGGAAGGGGTTATAATAGCATAAAATAGGAGAGTGAATCCCAGGTAGTAACCCAGAGAAATATTACCTTGACAAAGTTGCTTCAGGTATGAACATAGATAAGTAGATCAGGTGTGTGCAGGAAGGTTGGAGATAAAATGTACTTGTCAGTAGTGGATCTCATTAGAAAAAACTTTGAAAAACACTGGCCACTGTGAGCAGAGGTCCTGTGTGAAAAGACTGCAATGAACATGCCAGGGGTGTCCCTCCAGGAACTCACCTCAGTCTTTGTCCACCTTCTGTCTCCGGGCCCTGGAACTTTACCTCTCACAGGAGAGATTCGCTATTTGTTTAGTGAAACAAAAATGATGCCTTAGGTCATGGGTCAGCAGTTTTTTTCTGGAAAGGGCCAATAGTAAATGTTTTAGATTTTGTTAGTCAGACGGTCTCCATCACAAGTATTCAACTGTTTCTTAGCAGGAGAGCAGCCTTGTTGTTTTTCAGTCACTCAGTCTGTCTGACTCTCTGCAACCCCATGGACTGCAGCACGCCAGGCTTCCCTGTCCTCCACTGTCTCCTGGACTTTGCTCAAATTCATGTCCATTGAGTTGGTGATGCTAGCCATCTTATCCTCTGCCGCCCTCCTTTTGCCTTCAGTCTTTCTCAGCATCACAGTCTTTTCCAATGAGTGGGCTCTTTGCATCAGGTGCCCAAAGTATTGGAGCTTCCTTATATAAATGATGGATGTGGCTACCTCCCAATATGTAAATGAATGGGCTTGGCTATCTCCCAGTAAAACTTTATTGACCAACACAAGCCTTTGGCTCACTGGACATGCTTTTCAGACTTCTAGGACAGGCTAAAAGCTTCATGTATGTCCCTGGACCTTCCCTTACTTTACTGATCATGTAACTCTCAGGTGAGTATCCATCATGGGAGGTGTTGAGGATGCATGATGTAGCTGATGGACTCCCCACAAGGTATCACTCAGAAACTACAGCTCCTCTTGGCCAGATGAGGCTAGAAGAGTCCATCCTGGGAGTGGCCTGTGGGAACTTTTTGAAATATGCAGACTTGTGCAGGACGATGGCATTTCATGTAAAAGTGATTCATGTGCTCAATGACAAACATTTTACTTTAGAAAAGCCATCATATAAACAGATCCAAGAGGTCTTTGGTCTTTTTTTAATATATATAAAAACAGTTTAATAATGCAGTTTGCTGTTTCCTTGACTTCGTGTTTGAGTATGTGCTTAATTTACATACATCTTCCTCCGCATCTCCATTTTTCCTTCAGTCTTTTGGATGCCTGGGCATCCTGCAATGGGGTCACTTGACCTCTGTCCTGAAATGCAGTCCCACCATGTGGTTCCAGCCAACAGTTTGAGTTTGCAGGTGAGGAGTGAGACATCAAACTGGGATCAAAGTGTCAGGAAGGATTTTTGAGGCTATTTCATGGCATGTGTAGGGAGACTAATAATATTTTGATAGAAGCCAATATGCCTGAAATATTACAATTTCAATGCATAATCAACAGTAAACCATTATCAATGAGATATTTTGCATTTTTCATACAAAATCTTCCAACTCTCAGGTGCCTTTTATTTTTTAACACTTTATTTTTTAACTTTAAGTTTAAAATTTTTTAGTTGTGCCACATGGCACGTGGATTTTAGTTCTCTGACCACAGATTGAACCCGTGCCCCCTGCATTGGAAGGCAAATTTCTAACCACTGCACCGCCAGGGAAATCCCTTTTTTTCTTTTAATTGCAGATTGGGCTCTTTGGATGGATACTTATGGCTTCCTGCATTAGTTTTTACACACAAGTAGCATCTGATTGATATTCCTATTTAATTTTCCTGAACATTCTGGGAAAAGTGCAGTGGCTAATTTCCAAGGCAGTGCTGGATGAGCCTATTCTAAACTCCATCACAAGGGTAGAAAGCAAAATAAACTTGCTTTAAGAATCCCTATCTTTTTGAAAACTCACTCAAAAATTCCCTGAAAGAATGAAGATATTTGAATACTTTGTGTTTTCTCTTACCAACACTGAAATTCAAAGTTTCAACCATGGATATTCTTTCATTGGTGACATCTTATTTCTTCTTGATGAATGCCTAATAGCCGACATTGTAATGCCTCTGATATTTTCCTTTTCACTGGGAATTTTGGTGATGATGAGAAAGCATTAAAAAATGGGAGGGGGAGAAAAAACTGAGAAAAGCAAACCAATGTATTCTTACTGTTTGACTCACAAATTTATTGCTTGTGGGAAAAAACTGCTTCTATAGTGTTCAGTGTAAGTTGATGGCAGTCATTTCTGTCTGGTTCACAGAGGCTCATGGAGAAAGGACTTGGAGGACATTGCAAGTTGAAAATGGCTTAAAATAAGGATACTCGAGTATCTAAAGTTCAGAAGCTATTTTCATGGCATCTCTCTAGGTTTAATCTTGGGATGTTGTAACTAATTAATCTATTTCACTGTGGTGGTCCTTTCTAGGTCACTCAGAAACTGAGGTGGGGGGCCTTTAAACAGCATGATGATGGATCAAGGGGATCAATTTGGAGAAGAGGAGGGAAGAGGAGTGTGTGAGACTTGCAGAGAACTGTGGCAACCTCCTGCAGTGTTCTCACATGGGAAATCCTATGGACAGAGAAGGCTGGCGGGCTATAGTGCCTGGGGTCCCAAAGAGTCAGACACAAGTTAGCAATTAAAAAACAACAAGAACAAACAAGTTCAGTTCCTAGAGAGTTGAGATTTAGTACAAAGTCTGTGAAACTCAAACAGGAACTGAATATCACAAAACTAAATCCAGTCACACCATTCTGAGCCTACGGTGCCCTTGAGAGCTTCGGTTCAGTTCAGTTCAGTCACTCAGTCGTGTCCGACTCTGCGACCCCATGAATCGCACCATGCCAGGCCTCCCTGTCCATCACCAACTCCCGGAGTTCACTCAGAGTCACGTCCGTCGAGTCAGTGATGCCATCCAGCCATCTCATCCTCTGTCGTCCCCATCTCCTCTTGCCCCCAATCCCTCCTAGCATCAGGAGTTTTCCAGTGAGTCAACTCTTCGCATGAGGTGGCCAAAGTACTGGAGTTTCAGCCTTAGCATCATTCCTTCCAAAGAAATCCCAGGGCTGAGCTCCTTCAGAATGGACTGGTTGGATCTCCTTGCAGTCCAAGGGACTCTCAAGAGTCTTCTCCAACACCACACTTCAAAAGCATCAATTCTTTGGCGCTCAGCCTTCTTCACAGTCCAACTCTCACATCCATACATGACCACAGGAAAAACCATAGCCTTGATTAGACGGACCTTTGTTGGCAAAGTAATGTCTCTGCTTTTGAATATGCTATCTAGGTTGGTCATAACTTTCCTTCCAAGGAGTAAGCGTCTTTTAATTTCATCCATCTGCAGTGATTTTGGAGCCCCCAAAAATAAAGTCTGACACTGTTTCCACTGTTTCCCCATCTATTTCCCATGAAGTGATGGGACCAGATGCCATGATCTTCGTTTTCTGAATGTTGAGCTTTAAGCCAACTTTTTCACTTTCCACTTTCACTTTCATCAAGAGGCTTTTGAGTTCCTCTTCACTTTCTGCCATAAGGGTGCTGTCATCTGCATATCTGAGGTTCTTGATATTTCTCCCGGCAATCTTGATTCCAGCTTGTGCTTCTTCCAGCCCAGCGTTTCTCATGATACACTCTGCATATAAGTTAAATAAGCAGGGTGACAATATACAGCCTTGACGTACTCCTTGTCCTATTTGGAACCAGTCTGTTGTTCCATGTCCAGTTCTAACTGTTGCTTCCTGACCTGCATACAGATTTCTCAAGAGGCAGATCAGGTGGTCTGGTATTCCCATCTCTTTCAGAATTTTCCACAGTCTATTGTTATCTACACAGTCAAAGGCTTTGGCATAGTCAATAAAGCAGAAATAGATGTTTTTCTGGAACTCTCTTACTTTTCCCATGATCCAGTGGATGTTGGCAATTTGATCTCTGGTTCCCCTGCCTTTTCTAAAACCAGCTTGAACATCAGGAAATTCACAGTTCACGTATTACTGAAGCCTGGCTTGGAGAATTTTGAGCATTACTTTACTAGCATGTGAGATGAATGCAATTGTACAGTAGTTTGAGCATTCTTTGGCATTGCCTTTCTTTGGGATTGGAATGAAAACTGACCTTTTCCAGTCCTGTGGCCACTGCTGAGTTTTCCAAATTTGCTGGCATATTGAGTGCAGCTGGAGAAGGAAATGGCAACCAACTCCAGTGTTCTTGCCTGGAGAATCCCAGAGACAGGGGAGCCTGGTGGGCTGTCGTCTCTGGGGTTGCACAGAGTCAGACATGACTGAAGCAACTTAGCAGCAGCATAGAGTGCAGCACTTTCACAGCATCATCTTTCAGGATTTGAAATAGCTCAACTGGAATTCCATCACCTCCACTAGCTTTGTTTGTAGTGATGCTTTCTAAGGCCCACTTGACTTCACATTCCAGGATGTCTGGCTCTAGGTCATTGATCACACCATCCTGATTATCTGGGGTATACAAATGACTGCAAGAAATCTTTGCTCAGCTAATATCCTGATTAAAATGAAACCAGTCACCCCATAGCCATCTGCACTTGTGCGACAGAACGGAAGAGCGTTTCATTGTATGGCCAGATTACTACGTAATTGCAGCAGTGGAGAAAGTAGAACACTTGAAGGGGAAGAGAAAGAGAAACACTTTGGAACAAATGCCTCAGAGGCCACCGATAAAGGGGCCTAGAGACCCACGTCGGGGGTGTGAGGTGGGAAAGGTGGTTCAGGTCTGGCTGGTGGGCACCCTTGTTCTCCGTAGATTCCTCTGGGGATTTTTGTGTGTCATGGCATGATTCATTTCCAACAGATTTGTAAGTGAAGTGAAAGTCACACTGTATCAGCGTGCCTGCTGGGATGACTGTCCAAGACAGCATAGCTAAAAAAGAGGGTTTGGGGAAAATACGACAAAATGTCAAATGTGATTTCTTATAACAGATTATTGATTTCTTGGGGAGAGAGAACAGGAAAATCATGAGTGGCATGATATGATGTGTGAACAGAGATATACATATGTAATAGGTAATTATTATGAAGTCCTTACAAATCCTGGTAGCTCAGTTGGTAAACAATCCACCATCAATGCAGGAGACCCCGGTTTCATTGCTGGGTCAGGAAGATCCACTGGAGAAGGGATAAGCTACCCACTTCAGTATTCTTGGGCTTCCCTTGTGGCTCAGCTGGTAAAGAATCCACCTGCAATGTGGGAGACCTGGGTTCCATCCCCAGGTTGGGAAGATCCCCTGGAGAAGGGAAAGGCTACCCACTCCAGTATTCTGGCCTAGAGAATTCCATGGACTGTATAGTCCATGGGGTCACAAAGAGTTGGACACAACTGAGTGACTTTGATTTCACTTACAAATCTGTTGGACATGAATCATGCCATGACCAATCCCCTGATTGTTATCAAACTACATCAATGGAGAGATCTATATATATGCATATGTATATATATATTTGTGCATCCTGAAATTCCCAGAGGTAGAGATGTTTGTACCAGCCCCTATAATATATATATATATAGGGCTTTCCAGTTGGCACTAGTGGTGAAGAATCTGCCTGCTAGTGCAGGAGACATAAGAGATGTGGGTTTGATCTCTGGGTTGGAAAGATCCCCTGGAGGAGGCCATGGCAACCCACTCTAGTATTCTTGCCTGGAGAATCCCATGGACAGAGGAGCCTGGGATTCGATAGTCCAGAGGGTCCCAAAAAGTCAGACACAACTGAAGCAAGTTAGTATGCTTCAGGGCTAAGATATGTAGATGTATATGTGTATACCTAAAAGTCTGTATTGATATATAGTTGATTCACAATGTTGTACTAATTTCTGCTATCCAGCAGAGTGACTCAGTTATACATACATGTATTCTTTTCCATTATGGTTTATCATGGGGCACTGAATACAGTCCCTCTGCTGTACAGCAGGACCTTGCTGTCCATCCATTTGGAGAGATTGTATTTTGACTCTCTTCTTGGAGGCATGTTTCCCCTTCGTTTATACCAAAAAATAAAAAATAAAAAAAGCAAATAAATAATAGTTCATTTAAACAGCTCTGTTAGTACATAGACTTGAACATGGGACTTCCATGCAACTAGTCTTATAGGCTTAGCACAGTTTTAAAGGTTCCAGTGAAAAGGTTCAAAACAGGAAGTTCTTAAAAATTGCATTCTCACTAGATATGTAAACAATTTCAACACAGTGATGTGGGCGTCTGACTTCTGACTGCCTCTTATCAGAACTCAGTAGAATATGCTAGCGCAGTTTTTGAAAGCGTGGGCAAAATCATTTTCCGTAAAGAAAGTACTTTTCGTTCCTCCCCAAGGCCTTACAGATCTGAACTGTTGAACTCAGACTTGAGTAATGATGTCCTATACTTTGCCAAACAAGTCGTTTCCCCGTTTATCACATCCATCAGAAGGGGAAGTGTCCCGCAGGACAGACTGTTTCCCAGGAAAGGCCTTTTCGTGTGTATGTGTCTGTTTTCTGAAGTCAAGGTAAGTTGAAAATCAGAGGAAAATTTAAAGTTGGTTTCCATATCGTTCGCAGGCGATGTTCACAAATCTGAGTCTGGGGGTTGTATTCTATTGGCACCGAAATGCTGAGATGTTAATTAAAGAGGAATCTATTATCATAGAAAAATAATGCAGACTGTTTAACAGCACCAGATCATGTAAAAAGGATGGAAATAAGACACAGTTGCAGCTTTATTAGACACAGCTGCAACTAAATAAAAAATATGTTGTAAATATTTTTTTTGAAAACTTGAAAAATTTAGGCTCAGAACAGTGTGACTGAATTTACTTTTATTGTATTTAATTCCTGTTTGAATTTCACAGAGTTTGTACTAAAGCTCTCCCTAGAAACTGAACTTGTTTGTACTTATCCCAAAATCAATTATTAAGAAAAAAGTACATGATCGTAAAATCTCATATTAGCATTGGAAATGACCTCCCGAGTCATTTGGCCCAATACTTATCTGATAGACCAAAGTTTATTAATATTAAAACGGCTCCATAGCTACTCTGGTCAACAAATCATCTCCTGATATATATTAAAAAACTGATAACGTTTGTGTGTGCTCAGTCTCTCAGTCGTGTCCGACTCTGCGACCCCATGAACTGTAGCCCACGGGCTCCTCTGTCCATGGAGTTTTCTAGGCAAGAATACTGGAGTGGGTTGCCAGTTGCAACTCCAGTGCATCGTCCTGACTTAGGGATCGAACCTGTGTCTCTTGCATTGGTAGGCAAGTTCTTTACCACCGAGCCACATGGGTTGCCCTTTCCTTCTCCAGGGGATCTTCCCAGACCAGGGATCAAACCCCCATCTCCTGCATTGTGGGTGGGTTCTTTTCCACTGAGCCACCGTGGAAGCCTGAAAGAAACACTAGAGGAATGCAGAAAACTGCACGCAGCTGAACTGAGTCTTGTAAGTCTACTTGAGTCTATACACACATGCAGATACGTGCCTCACCTGTCCACCAGCCACCTCAGCTCAGCTCCAGTTCCGATTCACATTCATCCGTGTCTGGTCAACAATTTTCTGTCGCATTTTTGACAACCTTCCTTCAACACTTTACAATAACTCCCAAGCTGCAATCTTCCCAATGCCTACTTTCATGGAAAACATCAGGGCTTTTTCAAGGTCAAGTGTCATATTTATTGTTGTATCTATGAATTTCTTAACCAGTTCAGGTGTGAAAACTGTGCTACCCTTATTGTTAGGTTCCTACCTTTCAAAAAAGTGTGCCCCTGATAAAGTTCGAGAGTGTTATACCCTTATTCCATTTTCCACATAAGCTCTGTGGCTTTTATGTTATGATTTTTTATAGTGGGGGATTTGGGAATGTGTACCATGAGTTACAGCACAGCTGATTGTATACCATCACAGAAAATGTAGCAAATGCGGCACAGATAAGCTTTGTACCAATCTGATGTATTTTTTTCTCAGGCATCTTACTGTGTATCACATATTTTTTAAAATTTTGTTGGTCTAATTAGACTCAGGGCATATGTACAATTTGTTAGGAGTTTTATCATTTATAAATTTAATATAAACATTTTCTAGCTACATTGTTAGACCTTTGATAAATGTTGTAATGACTTCTAAGTCCTCTTTTAAGAATATGTCATAATTTCCTTATCATTTAATCACTTAGCCTTTAATCACTTTTTGCTTCTGTTCTGCTGCTCTGTCGTATCCAACTTTTTTGCAACCCCCTGGACTGTAGCCTGCCAGGCTCTTCTGTCCATGGGATTTCCCAGGCAAGAATACTGGAGTGAGTTGCCATTTCCTCTTTCAGGGAATCTTCCCAACCCAGGGGTCAAACTCATGTCTCCTGTGTTGCAAGTGGGTTCTTTACCCACTGAGTCATTGGGAAAGCCCAGTTAATCACTTTTTAATTTGGGGGCTATTTTACACAGTACTTTGATGGATGTCTTTGTAGAGCTTTTTGTTATATTGAGTCCAACTTGTTTGGCATGAACTCTGAGAAGTAGAATCATAAGGTCAAAGGCCATGAATATTTGATACATATTGCTAAATTGATTTCCAAAATGATGGTGTGAATTTATACTCCTGGCAGTGTTGTACAGGTAGAAATGTGATCAAGTTTCTCTGTTTCCAGGATTCTCAAACACAGAGGAAAATTCCGTCTGAACACGGAGACATGAGCCCTGCATCTGCAGGATCAGATGCTCAAAACTGCTCTCTCGTTGCTTTTGTGGGCTCCTACCTTGTTCTTAGCATCCTGGCTTCTTTTAAATCTCCTTCTAAAGTGTCCAGGAGTGTTGTCTGGTCCTTTCAAGTCACACCCTCGAGACAGAGGTCCAGCTGTCCATCCCCTGGGAGACCTGCTCCTGAACCCTTCAGGTGATGACCTGGGACAAGTCCATTCTCCTTGTTAGGACCTCAGTTTTGTTTTCTTAAAAACTGGGTTCGACTCAGTGTTTTCTGAACATATTTGGAGACATCTTTAGAGACGTGTTCTCAAGGAATTCATAGAGGTAAGAAAGAAATGGTAAAGGTTGAGGAGAAGGGAGATGAAGGCAGATGAAAAACATCTATCCCTCTATGACTTAGGAGAAGACTGATTTTCAGAATAGCATTTTGTTATGAAACATTTCAGTATAAAGTTAAAAGGATTTTATAGTAAGTGTACATCTACTCACTACCTGCTAAGTCACTTCAGTCGTGTCTGACCCTGTGCGACCAATAGACGGCAGCCCACCAGGCTCCCCCGTCCCTGGGATTCTCCAGGCAAGAACACTGGAGTGGGTTGCCATTTCCTCCTCCAATGCATGAAAGTGAAAAGTGAAAGTGAAGTCGCTCAGTTGTGCCAGACTCTTAGCGACCCCATGGACTGCAGCCTACCAGGCTCCTCCGTCCATGGGATTTTCCAGGCAAGAGTACTGGAGTGGGGTGCCATTGCCTTCTCCACTCACTACCTTGAGTCTATTTTTAACATTTTTTTATATTTCTAGTAATTAAAAAAAAGTTTTTGACCACACCATGTGGCATGCTGGATCTTAGTTCCCCAACCAAGGATCAAACATGTGCCCCCTGCATTAGAAGGTGAAGTCTTAACCACTGGACTGCCAGGAAATTCCCACTGCTTGTTTTGTCACATATTTTTCTGACAACTGTGGATTCTCTTTTGTTTTCACAATCCCTCAGGGCACAGCAACTCTCTTCAGACTCCACGGGGCTCTGGGAAGGTTGGGGTAGTTTTGGCAGTTAGTCACTGAAACCATTGGAGTTGGCATATTGGTACCCAGCACCATCTTGGATGGTACCCAGTGCCATCTTAGATGCCCTCTGAGGGAGATTTTCTCCCTGCAGTTTCATAGAGAAGTGCTTATACTAAAATAATGCATCAGTTGCAGAGTGTAAAATATAAAACTAAGGAGACTGGATTAGAAACGACACAGGATCTGTAGATCCACATGAGCCAAGGTCATCGAAGCCATCTCACTATAGACATTCCAAGGTTGCCACCACACAGAGTGTGCGGGCGGGATTTTTTTCTTTTGGAATTCCCCTGAGGACCGTACAACTCACCAGAACACTGGCTTTATTGCTCTGGGAGGCACACGCTAGTTAGACTAGTGACCCTGGTCCTCCAAGCCACCCCCAGCCCCCGCCTTCTCCCGTTAACTCCAGCTGTGGCTCTTGTGCTCAAGACCCATGAGCTTGTGTGGGCTGAAGTCAGGAACCCTGAGCTCCCTGGGTTTGCAGACATCTGAGGAGAGAGTTTGGATGACAGTGAGCTTCTCTTGCCTCTTTGTGCTGCTGAGCAACTCACCATCAAATGCCTGTGTCATCCTTTCCTTCTCTGTAAAACATGGCCGAGAATTTTTACCTGGCTTGAGTTAGAGGGTTGTTGTGATTTTTTAAAAAAAATGAGATACTTGGGAATCCCAAACTCCTGTAAATACATGAAAAGTACATGGGGTAAAATGATTTTAAATAACAGTTTGCGATACTGACGGAGGAGGGCTTGGCAACCCACTCCAGTATTCTTGGCCTGGAGAATCCCATGGACAAAGAAACCTGGAGGACTCTGGCCCACCAGATCACAAAGAATCAGACGTGCCTGAAGCAACTTAGCACAGCACACATGATACTGAAATAAAAGTAAGGCAAAAAAAAAAAAAAGACTGAAAGAAGATGCATTAAATGCTGCTGCTGCTGCTGCTAAGTCGCTTCAGTCGTGTCCGACTCTGTGTGACCCCATGGACTGCAGCCTACCAGGCTTCTCCGTCCATGGGATTCTCCAGGCAAGAACACTGGAGTGGGTTGCCATTTCCTTCTCCAATGCATGAAAGTGGAAAGAGAAAGTGAAGTCACTCAGTCGTGTCTGACTCTTAGTGACCCCATGGACTGCAGCCTACCAGGCTCCTCCATCCATGGGATTTTCCGGGCAACAGTACTGGAGTGGGGTGCCATTGCCTTCTCCAAATGCTAGCATGCTGAAATTAGGTACCAGTGATGATTTCTCTTCCTGTTTCCAAAATTGTTTAGACAGTAAGTTCCCTGCAGGGAAACCTTCAAGTTGTGGGCTTTTAAAGATGGGGAGGTGTGTCTCCATGTCCAGTCGTATCAGTTTGCTGATGTGTGTGGAGCATGTTGTCACTTGCATGCACCCTCTACAAGTGGTGTGCTTGTGTGTCCTCTGCTGTACAGCGCTGTGTAGAGTACAGCAGTGCAGGATCTTCATTTCAAGCCCAGGCTGTCCCAAACTTCCCAACAGAAGCGAACTTCCCAAGAAATCTCCCCAAACAGAAGCAAGCATAAAAGCAGTGGTGATGTAGCTGCTGCTGCTGTCCTTTTCCAAGTACGGTAAAAATGTTTTAGTTTTTGTTCGTTTTTAATGTATTATTTGTGTGAGAAGTATTATAAACCAGAGCTTCCCTGGTGACTCAGACAGTAAAGAATGTGCCTGCAATGCAGGAGTCTTGGGTTCAATACCTGGGTCAGGAAAATCCCCTGAAGGAGGAAATGGCAACCCACACCAGTGTTCTTGCCTGGAGAATTCCATGGACAGAGGAGCCTGGTGGGCTGTAGTCCATGGAGCCACAAAGAGTTGGACACAGCTGGGTGATTAACACATACACATGTTGTAAACCTAATAGAGTACAGTATTATATAGCCGATTGTGTTAGTTTGGTACCTAGGCTGACTTGTTTGGACTTACAAACAAATTGGACTTCAAAACATACCCTCGGAATGGAACTCATTCATACATGTGGGGGACTTCCTACCTTTATCACGAAAAAGTGTATTAGGACTACGCATCTGTTGTTCTCATCATCTTAGGACAAAATGCAAGAAGTGACTTTTGTAGTAGCCAGTGGAGGAGGGAAGCCATCAGTCTTCTTGGGGAGAGGCTGGAACATCCCAGAAATGAACCTCCTTTGCCTGCTAGTAGCCCCGACTGCTGATTTATACCTTCTGCAGCCTACGAGCAGTTGTTTACTTTGCATCCCTGGGTAACAGCTGGAGTCTCGCAAATGTGTTGAGAATATTTGACTGTCAATAATTCTGGAAGGTTTTATCACGTTGGAGCTGTTGAGAGACTTTGAGAGGTTAGATTAACCGTTAGGTTAACCCACTAGCTCCTGTCTTCTGTGCTGTGCCACTTTCAAGGGGGGATTAGCAGTGCCCGGAATAGAATTCTCAGGTCCCAGCTTCTGTGAGCAGGAAGGTGGGAGGAGTGGGAGAAGGCTAAGACCCGATTTAGGATTTTAGAGCAGAGAATGTGGATACCAGCCAGGTGGCAAGGGCAGGCATCCTTGAGAGTCTTGAGTATGCTCTTTGGAAGTTCTGTTTTGCCTTTTTTACCCCAGGGGATTGGATGTACATCAGAATTTTACTTCCAGTCTAGTTTCCCGCATTAAAATTTCAGAAGTTGCTAGTTGTGTGAAATGAACATCTTAAAAATCTTGACTGGTCAAGTAAGTCAGATGGAGAAGGAGAAATATTGCACGACATCCCTTATATGTGCAATCTAAAAAGGAATGATACAAATAAACTTACTTATAAAGCAGAAATAAGCTCACAGACTTAGAGAAGGAACTTATGGTTGCTGGGGGAAGGGATAGTTAGGGAGTTTGTGATGCACATGTTCACACTGCTGTATTTGAAATGGGTAAGCAGCAAGGACCTGCTGGATTGCACAGGGAACCCTGCTCAGTGTTAGGTGGCAGCCTGGATGGGAGGGTAGTTTGGGAGAGAATGGGTACATGTATATCTAATGGCTGAGTTCCTTTGCTGTCTACTTGCAACTATTGCAACATTGTTAATCAGTTATACTCCCATATAAAATCAAAAGTTTAAAAAATTTGAGCTGGAATATAAAGTATAAATCATGGCTGGTTGTACAGAAAGAAGGGAATGGGATGAGCTGGCAGGAACAGGAGTGGTGACTCATCAGATTCAGTCTAGAGTCAAAGCGAGCATCAGGCTTTGTGCACACGATGGCATTTCAAGGAGTCTGCTTTGGGGGACTTCTGTGCTGTGTGCGTCTGCCGTGTGTTCCCACAACATACGCTTGACTTCAGTCATGAGATGTGGGACCAGTATAGTCTCATAAATACAGCCTGTAATTATTTCAGAAACACTTGCAGGGGACGAGCCAAGATGGGAAAAGACATGCTTTCCTTTTGGCCTACACTCCGCCCTTTAACAATAAACACACAGGGATGTTGCCGAAAATATAACCACCACCACAATGGCTCAGACAGTAAAGAATCTGCCTACAGTGTGGGAGACCTGGGTTCGATCCCTGGGTTGGGAAGATCCCCTGGAGGAGAGCATGGCAACCCACTCCAGAATTCTTGCCTGGAGAATCCCCATGGATCGAGGACCCTGGCAGGCTGCAGTCCACTGGGTCAAAAAGCATCAGACACGACTGAGCGACTAAGCACACAACAAAAACACGTGCACCCAGCCAGAGTCCAGAGACTGGGAATTCCCGCCTGCCAGGGCAGTGCAGGCTGAGGCTGTGCCCATGGCGATTGCCCGGGACGGGGACCTGCAGCCAGAAGGTGAGGGTTCTGGGATGCGGCCTGTGTTTGCCAGGAGAGACAATGCAGTGACCCCTACTTCT
>NW_011494752.1:11510895-11522663 GCF_000754665.1 Bison bison bison
TACTTCTGCCCAATGCCTTGACAAACCCCCTGCTCTTTGACCTCATGGCTCACCTCCCAGGCTCAGAAAAATGCAATAGAGAACCTTGCCTTCTCAACAGGGGTTTGGGGAAAAGAAAAAAAAATCACCCACAAAAAATTCAAACCACAGGTCTGTATATTGGCAAGCGATCTGAGCTTATACTTCCTGTGAATGTGAGAAGTACACACTGAGAGGCCAATATGAGAGCTGGTCTCAGGACTGTTGAGACCCCTGGTGTCTTGAGCAGGGGGAAAAAAACTGCTCTGGATTTTCTACAGCTTGGTTCCCAAGAGGCATGAACAACCACAGGAGAGGGTGTGGGCACCATTAGCAATTTCAGCCACTTGAGAAAAGAAGTCAACCATGAATGAAAGACAGGAAATCTGGCAAACCCCAGGCAGACCTCATAGATATAACACTCTGAAAGGTGCTTACAGCTTGTTTTAAATTATTAAAGAAGTTTTAAAATATGTAAAAATTACAATGAAAAAGTGTGACAGCAGAAAAAGATTTGGGAAAGGACCAAAGAGAATGTGGGAGGAACACTGGAGTTGAAAAAGACTCGGTGGCTAGGCTAAGCTGCAGATTAAAACAGAAAAAACAAACAGTAATAACCAAGAGATCAATCTGATAGGTTTACCAAACACAAGAGCCAAACAGCCAGAACATATAGATAACTTAGAGATTTGATGAAATTACCAAAGAGATAACAGGATGGGGGACTGGAAGAGGATGGTTTATAGCCACAGAGAATAGACTTGCTAGGTCCAAGGTACATTTAATAAGATGTCCAGAGAACAGAACATGAAGAACTTTCAGATAGAGTTAACTACACACAGATTTTTGCTGAAACAACTATTGAATGACATATTTTATCAAGAAAGACTGAATCCTTAAGGAAAGCATGATGTATTAAAAAGAAAAGCCCTGTGGAGCCAAGAATTGGGTAAACATGCTAATGCATTGAAATGAAACTTAATAAAAGTGATAAATGGGTTGGATTATTAATGAGACTAAGAGGTGAGGTGGGGGCAGTGTTGACAGTAATGTTCACTTTTGATTTTCTTAAATTACTCATCAGGCAAACCATTTACATGTAACCACTGAAAGAATAACTTCAAACTGGAGGACAGTAAAATAAAATACGTAATAAACTCAGTCAACCCAAAGGAAGTAAAAAAAAAAAATGAGCCAACCCCGCCCCGCCCCAAAGAATAGGAACAGTAAAACATACAAATAGACATAGAATCTAGAAAGCAGCAGATAAGACGGGATAAAACAAGTCCGAATGTATAATTTATCAAGCTAAATGGAAATGGATTAAACTCAGACATTAAAAGATTCTCAGATTGGATAAGTTTCTCAGAAAGGGAAGCCTCCATCACAAAGAACCTGGATCTTTGGAGAAAATTTCTACTCCTTTCAAACGTCCTCCATACTTCTGTTTTCTACACCAAGGCATTAAAAATACATGTTGCTGTGCACAGACTGAATAAAGATCAGAGTGTAGAAAAATGATCATTAACACATGTCCTGAGGTGCTGCTGATGGAAGAATGGCTTTTCTTGGATTAACATGAAAAGTTTCCTAAAATCAATCCTGAACTTTTTAGTTTCCTACAGAGCAGTGGTGATGCTGATTTTGGTCAGGGGGACCAGTCCAAATGTTTCATTGTATAAGAGTATCTTGGGCCATTCATTAATAATTAATTAACAAAAACTCTGTGCCCAGCATCAGTGCTAATAATTACGATTTTGTGACTTTTTAAAATGGGTTTACTGTTTTATTAACATTTAATCTTCACTAAGAAGGAGCTCAAGTATCTGCCTGCCACACGTTCACATTTTTAAAAGGAAGATAAAATGGACAGCTTTAAGGGTGCAATGTATTTGTCATTGCACAATATATTCAGCAGTTAGACAATCTAGGGGATGGTATAATTGGACAGCAAGAAGATCAAACCAGTACATCCTAAAGGAAATCACCCCTGAATATTCATTGCAAGGACTGATGCTGAAGCTGAAGCTCCAATACTTTGGCCACCTGATGTGAAGAGCCGACTCATTGGAAAAGACCCTGATGCTGGGAAAGATTGAAGGCAGGAGGAGAAGGGGACGACAGGTTGAGATGGTTGGATGGCATCACTGACTCAATGGACGTGAGTTTGAGCAAGCTCTGGGAGGTGGTGAAGGACAGGGAAGCCTGGCGTGCTGCAGTCTGTGGGGTCACAGAGAGTCAGACACGACCTAGTGACTAAACAACAACAAGTAACTATACACCACAAGTACAGCGAAAAGCTCTGAAATTGGAGGGAAAAAACCCACCATTTAGGACTGCACAGAGGTCCTTGGCTGCCGACACAATCTCCCCTTGACTTCAGACTTGAGACAAACTGAGGGAGTCTGTCAGTACACAGAAACTCTGAATTCAGAACAAACAGTAACAGGATATATTGGCCAGAGCCAGTTCAGATTGTGGGGCCCGGTCCAAAGCCAGCAGGGTTAGCTGGAGGCTGAAATGTTGCAGCCGAGGTCCAAGAGAGCAGACATCTTCTAAAAATTGCTTATTTCCCGAGAAGTCCCTCAGAATCATTTTCCCAAACAGGGAGTTTTGTGATTTTTAAATTGCCCTCTCATAGTTGATGAAAAGCATTTAAAGAGCTCAGAAACATATAGTCAAGACACGAAGGCACTCCAGCCATGCTCTTTGAGGTCACATTTCCACAGCCAGAAAGAGAGAGAACTGAGCCCTCACTTGAACGTGGGGGACCCGTGTCTCAAGAAAAGGTCGTTTCATGATGCTTTGCCGGGCTAAATGTCTTTGTATCAGTCATTCCTAGAGGCAAAGCTGGAAAGAACCTTCTGAATTTCGAACCTATCCAGCTACTGTAGACCTGAAGGAAGCCCAATGCCCCCAGCATCCCTCCCCCTGCCAGCCTGTACTGGAGCAGCAGAATGGCTGGACATCTGTGACCTTTACTTAGTTTGTCCAGATTCCGACTCCTAGATTACCCACACAGATCCTCCTCCAGTTGCCCTGATTCCGGCTGACGTAACATTCTTGTGCATCTCAATCTGAACAGGATGTGGGTACCGGCCAGCACACGGATCCTTCAGGTGCCTCCAAGAGCGGAGAATTCGCCGTCCTCTTCTGTAGCATACGGCCCTTCTAAGCCCTCCACTTCCCTGGGCTCCAACTTTTGTTTCTTTCAAAACGGTTGTCCCCCTGAACAGATGACCTGTGATCTAACCGTCCTCAAGGTTCGGGTGGCCTGTCTGAAGGGCTCATCATTTTCCTTTCCAAGTGGGGTCCATCCATCCCCAGAAAAGACTCTGATGCTGGGAAAGATTGAGGGCAGGAGGAGAAGGGAGTGACAGAGGATGTGATGGTTGGATGGCATCACCAACTCAATGGACATGAGTTTAAGCAAACTCCAGGAGATGGTGAAGGACAGGGAAGCCTGGCGTGCTGCAGTCCATGGGGTTGCAAAGAGTCGGACTCGGCTTAGTGACTGAACAACAATGACAGCAATATCCCCAGAGGGATGCGTGTTGGAACTAGTTTGGGGACAATGGGTTCCCTCCCTGCTGCCTTCCGTCTGCAGTGTGCATCACAGGCATAGGTATTTTTCCCACCTTCAGTGCAGCCCTGAGAACCTGAGGAACCTGGTTGAGAGCCCCTGTTGGGTTGATTCGATTCCGTTATCCCAGCAAAGTGAGCAAACAACAGCTGGCCGATTCAGCTCCTCAGGCTCTGTATCCACTCCTGATACACAATCCCCTTGTAAAAGAAGCTCGGGCCTTCCAGGCACCCGAAGTTAGAGAAAACTCATCTTTTTTATGAACTCGAATACGGTCCTGTCATAGTAAATATAAGATGGTTTACGGTCACAGGGCACGTCGGCTGGCTTCATAAACCCTGCCTCCTGGAGCTCAGCTGGGTGCCTTGATATTTGACTCTACCGATGGAGCTGGGCCCTGGTGGAAATGTTTGCCAGCGATTTCCATCAACGTAGAAAAACAGGACTTACAGCCCATAAATTCTCTGCCCGGCCGGGGGTGGGGGCTGGGGTTAGGTACGGAGGGGCCTGGGGGGAGGGTGTTAAAGGACCTCCATCCGGATAGTGTTTCTCCAGTTTTTGAATCTGTCTTTCACGCTGGACATTTTTATAGGGCCATTCAATCCCAGGATGTAAGGAGATCAGAGTGGGCGGGAGGGGGCGGCAATGTCAGGAATAGGATAGGGTTACTGGCCTCGCCCGCTGTTTGTCCGTGAGGGCCTGGCCCCTGCGCTGGTGACAGGATGTAACAGTGCTCACCGAAGGGGCTGGGGCCTGTCCATCTGTCTGTCGGAGGCAGATGGATCTGTCGGAGCGAGTCGCCCTGGACTCCTCTGGGCCAAATCTGTGTCTGACTCATCTTCTGGCACATGTGGCAGGCTGCAGACGGCAGCTCCCCCTCCCCTGGACACAGAGCCAAAGACACTGCTGGTCCGGTCCACACAGGACAGCACAGGAAGGCCCTGGTGGAGGAGACGGGGCGGGGGCCAGTCCCATCACTGGTCCCCGTTTCTAGGGTGTTTGACAGGCTGGGCTTTGCTGGAGGAGTTAGCTGTCCGTAGGGTTGAATTTGCAGCAGGCTTTGGCAGCTGTGGGTGTGTTTCTCCTGCCAGCTCCTGGTGCAGTGTGAACCCTGTCAACGCAAAGAGCTGATCCTCCAAAGAAGCTGCTGGCGGCTGAGAGCAGCACCAGAGCCTCTCCTGGTCACTCCTGATCGGGACCTCTGTGCTGGCAAAATACACAACATTGTGGGTGCTTCAGTGCACAAAAGGGCTGCTGTTTGTGGTTGGGCCCATCTCCCGCTAGAATTCCCCAGTGCCTCCAGCCCTGGGGGGTCTTGGCCAGTGCCTTTAGGGATGCTCCTGGTCTGGCAACTCCTTGTGAAGAAGGCTTGGGAGAACATCAGCAGCAGGGAGAGAGACGTGCAGACCAGCATCACCTCCTGAGACAAGAAACTCCCTGACTCTCGGCAGTAGACCAGAATACTCAGCTGCAGCCTGAGTCTGGGCTGCCTTCCACCCAGGGCACTGGGTCCCCATGCTGGCTGCTTTCTGGAGCCACCTGGGGAGCTGGTAATACTGATGTTCTGGGTCTCCTGCAGAGACTCCTGTCTGAGTGGTCCCAGGTGGAGGCCAAAGCTTCTGGGACCATGCGCATGCAGGGTGGGGGCCGGCCCTGCTTAGATGTGTTAGGACCAGAAACGAGGGTGATGGAGACATTTGTTCCTGGTCTTTTGTGCCTCTTCTACACCCACATCCCCTTGGGCTATAAGCATTTAAGGTTTTGTGCTCTCTTGCATGATCTGCTGGAATTTGTTCAAATTTCACCAACCTGTTCTCAGCCCACGAACGTGAGGAATGCCACTTTAATTCCCCTAACTTTGGTGTCTCTTTCAGTTAAAAGGAGAAAACATTGGAAAGAGTTTTCCTGCAGGAGTTATATTGTTGTTTAGTCACTCAGTCGTGTCCTACCCCTTTGTGATCCTATGGACTGTAGCCCGCCAGGCCCATCTGTTCATGGAATTCTCTAAGCAAGAATACTGGAATGGGTTACCATTTCCTCCTCCAGGGATCTTCCCGGACCAGGGATTGAACCCCCATCTCCTGTGTCTCCTGCATTGCAGGTGGATTCTTTACCTGCTGAGGCATTGGGGAAGCCCTAATTACTTTTCAGTAACCTTGTCATTTTTTTCAAGTGCTATTTTTGATCTTGGCATTGTGTAAATATTTTTGTGACAGTTACTAGACTTCAGTATTCAGCTTGTCTGATGTTGAAGACTTTTATTCTCTGGTATCTCCTTTATCCAGCTATTTTTAAAAGATATAATACATCAAGCATAAAAATAATACAGATAATTTCTCATGTACCAGACCTGACATTTTGCCATATTTGCGGCAGACATAGGTACAGAAGGATATAGATGTTTTCAAAGACATAAGCTGGTCATATAAGTTAATGCAAGTCTCCCTGAGTCCCTGTTGGATTCCAGCCTCTCCCGCCCTCCCTTGAGGCAACCACCATCCTGAATTGTTTTTTTTAAATCATTCACTTGCATATTTTATTTTTATTACCTCTTTATACTATAAATAACTGCCCAGTTTTTTTAAATTTCTATAAGATATTTGAACATGTTATTCCCATTCATCCGTATAGTCATTGTAGTCCTTTAATATTTTCAGCATTTTGAGTCTTTCTAATTTTTTAAAAACCTTCTCTTAAATGAGAAGATTTGTCTTTGACCTACTTCACTTAGTATGATAATCTCTAGGTAGATCCATGTTGCTGCAAATGGCATTATTTCATTCTTTTTATGGCTTAGTAATATTCCATTATTCATTTACTCCGTGGAAGAAAAGCTATGACAAACCTAGACAGCATATTAAAAAGCAGAGACATTACTTGGCTGACAAAGGTCCTTCTAGTCAAAGCTATGGTTTTTCCAGTAGTCATGTATGGATATGAGATTTGGACTAGAAAGAAAGCTGAGCGCCAAAGCATTGATGCTTTTGAACTGTGGTGTTGGAGCAGACTCTTGAGAGTCCCTTGGACTGCAAGAAGATCAAACTAGTCAGTCCTAAAGGAAATCAGTCCTGAATTTTCATTGGACAGACTGTTGCTGAAGCTGAAACTGCAATACTTTGGCCACCTGATGTGAAGAACTGACTCATTGGAAAAGACCCTGATGCTGGGAAAGATTGAAGGCAGGAGGAGAAGGGGATGACAGAGGATGAGATGGTTGGATGGCATCACTGACTCGATGGACATGAGTTTGAGCAAGTTCCAGGAGTTGGTGATGGACAGGGAAGCCTGGCGTGCTGCAGTCCATGGGGTCACAAAGAGTCGGACACAACTGAGCAACTGAACTGAGCTGAATATTCCATTGTATATATGTATCACGTCTTCTTTATCCACCCGTCAGTGGGCACTTGGGTTTCTTCCATGTCTTGGCTATTGTGAATAGTGGTGCTGTGAACACTGGGGTGTGTGTATCTTATTGAATTAGGGTTTAGTCTGGATATATATGCCCAGGAATGGGATTGTTGAATCATATGGCAACTCTTTTATCAACTTGCTTTTTCTTAGCCTGTCTTTATCCTTAGTATTTCACAATTTATCCATTTCTGTAAAGTCTACATTTAAGTTTGGTGAGCATAGGGGGCAGATATCACTTAAAACTTTCTTCAAGTTTTGTTTGTTTTCTGTAAATCTTTTTTCTTCCTCTTCAAAATGTACCTCTGCTGTTCCTTTCTATTTAAGGCTTTGTTCCTTTAATTTTGTGGCTTCTCTTTCTAGAACTGATGTCTGTTGTTATCTGTTGACTCATACTTGAACATTCAAGGTTTTAGTCAGGCCTTTAATTTGCTCGAAAAATAGGGTGTGTGATTCACTCCAAATAAACAGGAGGTCCAGTTAATGAAAAATCCAGTCTAATTAAGTGATTCCGCAGCTGGGAGGTGGAGGGAAGAGGTGGCATCTCAGAGGACCCACCAGAAAAACATTTCCAGCCTGTCCTCTGACCCCTGTTTGTTTCTATGAACCTGCTAGTCTCCATGGCTGCTTTCTGCATGGGCTTTAGCTTCTTGGGAGTTTGCTGATTTTGTCTGTTTTCATTCAGTTTGGCTTAGTCGTCTCTAAAGTAGGTGATGTGACTGTGTCTGACCTACTTCCTTTGCCTCTACGTGCTCTTTCAGGGAAATTTCCGCTGTCCTGAGGGTTCTGCGGAGTGCAAGCCCTGTTGCCATTGAGTTTCTGAGCAAGTCTGCTTATTCTGTGATTTTTCCTTGCTGTCTCACCCTTTCTCCTTCTAGGGAGAGTTGAGGATTTCCTCCAAGGAAGCCACTACTCACTGCTCATACCTGCACTTCACTTAGGAAAGGTGCCCAAGTGTCACAGCCTTCAGTACCCGCCTTTCACATGATTCCACTTGCACCCTGGCTGCAGAAGTACCCTGGAGCTGAAGGCCGAGGCCACCCTTCACTGTTTTTCAGTGCTGAGCAAGGTTTCCAGATCTTTATCCTCCTTCTGTCATTTTGTCTAAGCCTGGATGAAGGATGTGAGAGGGAGCGATTTTAACGACGTCAGAGCTATCTTTTACCTTCATGATGGGCTCCTTTGCTTTTATACTTAGAAAATCCTGCTCCAGGAGTTACTGCAGGTGCAGCTCTGTTTCCAGGTTTTTATAGAAAATAGAGTATCTTCCTGTGCACACTTAGGTCTTTTCCCATCTGGAATTTCCTTTCGTGTGTGGTTTAAGGTACAGAAGGTGCTTTATTTCAAATAGTTAAGATTGTCCTGGCACCTTCTGCTGAGTATAATCTTTCTAATTTTCATGATTTCACTCAAAAGGGCCACCTTTATATCATAGGTGGATTGTGTCTTGTTTGAATGTGAGATCCATTTTTTACAAATGTATTCATTTATTTATTTAGCTGCATTGAGTATTGTGACACACTGGCTCGGTAGTTGTGATGCTTGGGCTTAGTTGCCCCAAAGCATATGGGATCTTCTGGGACCAGGGAGCAAAACTGTGTCCCCTGCATTGCAAGGCAGATTCTCAACCCCTGGACTACCAGGAAGCCCCCTGAATATGAGGTCTTAAATTTCACATGTAAGGCAAGTTCTTAGAGACTCAAACACTCCCCTGGGAGACCCTTTGATTGGGTCTGGATTGCTGCAGGGTGACGAGCTTCCACCCCGAGGGTCCCCTAGGGGAGGGGGACCCCTGAGGAGACTGCAGAGGTACAGCATCCCTCCTTACTTTCTCAGGAAGCCCGCCTCCAGAGTATCAGGACAAATTCCCTGTAGTATTTCAGGGCATCCTCTCTCTCTGTTGCCAACCTGAATCTGTGTATGTGAAATGGGTATTTAATGTTTAACATGACAGCCCTCTGAACAAGGGTGGATCGTGCATCTCCATTGGCAATTCTTAGTCTAACACTGTAGGAACCCTGGGGTCGGTTTACAAGAGCAGGGGTTTGGGGAAGGCCCCTGGAGCAGAGTGGCTGGGGAGGGGGAGAACTGCATGCAGACAGCGGGCTCCACAGAGAGAAGTGGAGCCCTCAGGGTGCCAGGTGTTTCGGATCAGCAGGAATGTGGGTGGCAAGCTGGGGAGGAGTGGGTGACAGCCCAGGAGAGGTAGGGGGACAGCTGTCACTTCTGGGCTGAAGGGTTGGTTTATTGTTTGCTAAGAAGCCAGGTACCTGGAATGGTCTTAAGGGGAATTCAGGAAGAACGATTCATCAAGGTGAGGGTGCAGGATAGGTTAGAATGATGGCGGTTTGCCTACAAGGAGTTCACTTACGAACAGATCATGTAGTTTAATCCAAATAAGAAGGCAGAGAGGAGCTGAGGGTGGACAGATGCTGGCAGGAGGTGACATCTGTGCCAGGGATTGTGTCTTTCCCACCACCTACCCTGGCAGATGAGAGAAACCTCGATGAACTTCTTATCTTCCTGCTTAAGAAACGAAACCTTTGCCTTCTCTCTCTTTTGGAGGAAGGCTAAGCATGCTTCTAACGAACTTGCTTCTAATGAGGGCTTGGACATGACAATTTCTGAGTCACCAGCACTGGGTGAAGAAGGCCATGCACTGGTCAGGGCCGTGCAGTGACCCAAGTGCCCGGCGGGTGACCGCAACCCAGGACGCACACGTGAACCTTGAGTGCTCAGACGGCCGCTCTGGTCATGGCTGAGTCTGGGAAAACTTGGCGGGTTTGCCGTTCCCCTTGGAGCACTTTTATTTCTCATTTTTATTTTTTAATAAGCCTGATACATTATACATTGCTCATTTACTACTAAAACTGGAACCAGTAGAGCAATAACTGGCAATTACCTCTTTGAGTACTGTGAATTTCCCTGCTACTTGCCTGCAGTCAGCGAAGGCTCCAAGCTGCTCAGACTGCTGGACTCAGGCTGTGGCCTTTGCAGCTGGACCGGTGAAACTGCAAGCCTCTGTCCTGCCTGGTGCACAGGCTGGCCACTCAATAGACGACACGTGGACCTCTTGTTCACAGGGCTGGCCTTTGGGCCACAGTGATGCTTGCTCATGAGTCGACTCTGCCCCTTGGGAAGGGAAAAAAAAAGGATTTTAAATTTACTTGATCATGAAAAACCAGGAAGCAGAAGTCCCAGAGGAACCAAAAGTCCACTTCTCAAGGCAATCAAGAAGTACTCCTTGCTTCAGAAAAGAAGATTTTTCTTATCTGAGGTGCCTCTGGTCAGCTGATACTGATACTCTGGTCAGAGTATCTTTTGTCTTTTCTGAATGCTCTAGAGTTTTTTTCCCAGGCACAATATGAAATAGTGTTGATTTCTCAAAAAAATCTCTCTTTTTACGTTCATCATTCCTAACCTCATTCCCTTACCCTTTCAAGTTGCTATTGTTACTCAGTTGCTAAGTCGTGTGTGATTCTCTGCTGCCCCAAGGACTGCAGCACGCCAGGCTTCCCTGTCCTTCACCATCTCCAGGAGTTTGCTCAAACTCCTGTCCATTGAGTTGGTGATGACATCCAACTATCTCATCCTCTGTCTACCCTCTTCTCCCTTTGCCTTCAGTATTTCCCAGATTGGGGTCTTTTCTAATGAGTCAGCTTTTTGCATCAGGTGGCCAAAGTATTGGAGCTTCAGCTTCAGCATCAGTCCTTCCAATGAATATTCAGGATTGATTTCCTTTAGGATTGACTGGTTTGATCTCTTTGCCATTCAAGGGACTCTCAAGAGTCTTTTCCAGCACCACAGTTCAAAAGCATCAATTCTTCAACGCTCAGCCTTCTTTATGGTCCAACTCTCACGTCCATACATGACTACTGGAAAAACCACCGCTTTGGCTAGATGGACCTTTGTCACCAAAGTGGTGTCTCTGCTTTTTAATATGCACCCTTTCAGGTACTTCCTTTTAAAGTTGTCACCGTCTTGGCCTAACCACCCACACTGTTATCAGATTTTCCTTAAAATGATACCCAGGAGGAATCTTATTCCTTTGGAAACCCTTACAGATAGGAACTTCAGAGCAAGGGATGATTTAATAATTTCCCTATAAAAATTCCAGACAGAATTCCACAGGAAAATTAGACACAAGACAAGGGTACAGAAATACGGGAGCTGGAGACCCCAAGGAAAATCAGAGATTCGAAGGAAAAAGAACCTTCTCCATAAGGTAACGAGAGTTGGGGTCTTTCTATCTCATAGATGAGACATCTCGTCCATTTGACAGATCATAGGCTTATTCTTTGGGGTTTTCTTGTTGTTTATTTTGCTTTGCTTTGTTTCTAAGACTTTCTGTAGAGTGGTGAATCTGCTCCAGGCAGGACCGAGGCTCAGGCCTTCACATGTTACTCAAGTTTCTGATTTTTAGCTTGTTTCAGAAAGATTAGGTGCAGGAAGCTGTTTAGCCCAATCAGCAGCATTTCCCCTTCTCAAGTTCAAGGGCTCAGACATGGCTGGAAGAGAGAAGGTTTTAGCCATACCTTTCTTCATCTGATGGCTCAAATGGTAAAGAATCAGCCTTCACTGCAGGAAAGGCGAGTTCAATCACTGGATCAGGAAGATTCCCTGGAGAAGGCAATGGCTGCCCACTGTTGCCTAGGGAATCCCACGGGCAGACAAGCCTTACGGGTTACAGTTAATGTGGTTGCAAAAAGTTGGGTAGGACTGAGCAACTAACACTTTCACTTTTTTCTTTTCTTTAGTC
>NW_011494752.1:11522763-11526937 GCF_000754665.1 Bison bison bison
CCCCAGACCACCATGAAAAGTTAGTAATGAATGCAATACTGAATGGTCCTGATCCTGGAGTGGGTTGGATCACTCTCTCCCCAGCCAGTAGGCAGAGTTTTGGAGACAAACACATTTCAGTACAGATGGGGACTCTTTTTTATAAATAAATTTACAAGTGAGCTGACAGAGCTAAAGCTAGCCACCTAAGAAGAGGTAGAAAGAACACCCCTTCTGCCCTCCCCACGTCTACTTTTCCCATGCCTTGAGGATTCATACCTTCACAGGGAGGTTGTATTGATCAGTGTCACAATCATATTTGCCCTGACATACCTTGGCACTTAGATGATAAGTACCATGGTCAGCCAAGGGAAAATTAAAGTGTTTGAAACTAAAATCAGCAATTGCCAGCCAGGTAGCCATCAACTCAGGTCTAAATCAAGCCAGTAAGTGCCTGTCAGCTGGACAAAAAGAGGATGAGATGGAAGATCCCCTGGAGTAGGGAATGGCTTCCCACTCCAGTATTCTTGCTAGAGAATTCCATGGACAGAGGAGCCTGGGGGGGCTACAGTCCACAGGGTCACAAAGAGTCGGACACAGCTGAAGAGACTGAACGCACAGGCATGTGGTCCTTAGAACAGTGCAGAGGTGAGATCCAAGCTGGGCTTTAGGACCATTCAGTGAAGAAGGAAACGGCAACCCACTCCAGTGTTCTTGCCTGGAGAATCCCAGGGACGGGGGAGCCTGGTGGGCTGCCGTCTATGGGGTCGCACAGAGTCGGACACGACTGAAGCGACTTAGCAGCAGCAGCAGCAGCAGCAGTGCTGTATGCTCGGTAGAAGGTGGAAGCCTGTCAGGGGAACCTGAGCATGCTGCCGGAGCAAATAAATGGTGACCTTGCCTTTATTTAAAAGATTGCTCCTTTGTTTGTGATCAGTATTTTTGCATCAATTCTTATTTCTGAAAATACTGCATAAACATCTTATTTATTCTGATGACTGAATTTTTGATGCCCTTGAAATTTTACACCGGAGGAAAGTAT
This sequence comes from Bison bison bison, assembly GCF_000754665.1. Classification (NCBI taxonomy): domain Eukaryota; kingdom Metazoa; phylum Chordata; class Mammalia; order Artiodactyla; family Bovidae; genus Bison; species Bison bison. Next base: position 11,523,785 of record NW_011494752.1, read on the forward strand.
CTCAGTCATCTTTCCCGGGTCCTAAATAAATCCCTCAGTTTGAATTTCTCCCTAAACCGAAACCAACCTTTCACTTAGGATTGACTCTCTTAACAGCTTTCATGTATAATATTTGTTGTTTGTTGTTTTAGTTGCTAAGTCACGTCTGACTCTTTTGCAACCCTATGTACTGTAGCCTGCCAGGCTCCTCTGTCCATGAGATTCTCCAGGCAAGAATACTGGAGTGGGTTGCCGTGCCCTTCTCCAGGGGATCTTCCCAACCCAGGGATCGAACCCGAGTCTACCACACTGCAGGCAGATTCTTTACGGTCTGGGCCACTAGGGAAGCCCCTGAGATCTTGTATTCCCTGGTGTAATGCAGGGAGGGGGGCTTCATGGGCGAGCTTTTCTTCTCCCAAATCCTTGACCCCTGTCTAGTCATGAGAAAACATGAACGGATGGGGAAGCCACAAAATACCTGAACAGCATTCTTCACAAATATCGAGATCGAGAATAGCAAAATAAGACTGATGCACTGTCACAGCTGGGAGGAGACAAAAGAGCGAGAAGTGAGAAGGGGGCCATCTGCAAACCAGGAAGAGCACTCTCAGCAGACACTGTATCTGCTACTGCCTTGATTGTAGACCTCACGGCCTCCAGACTGTGAGAAAAGAACATTTGTTGTTCAAGCTACTCAATCTATGTTATTGAGTTACAGGAGCCTGAACCGATTGTGACAGTATATAAGAGCAATACAGGGACAGAGTCATTGGAGACAGTGAGACTTGGACTTATTAGTATCATTAAATAGCGAGATGTTAAAAGGTGAGGCATAGGGTCAGATGCTGAGGGAAGGGCTTGAGATGAAGGCTTCTTCTCTTCCTCTGACATGGATGGGAGTGGAGGGCAGGTTTCTGTGTAAAAGACAAGGTCATATGATTTACTAGATCAGAGAATAACAGTGTTTGGTCATCTCAGAGTCTGGTGTATGTTCCGTGAGGTTCCTAAGCAACCTGGAAAACACGAGTTCCACAGCGGGGTGTTCACTAAAAGTTGCATACCATGGGGTCTTGGAGCTTCATAGTACCTTTTAGAACATCACAGGGTCCAAAAGTCCTTAACATTAAACACATGTATCTCAACTGTCTCTGAACTTATCTTTGAAATCCATGTTTTCATGCGCATATATTTTCATTTATTCAACACTTATTAATTGCACATCCTTACATGGCCCTGTGCTAGAAAGGTTAATTGTTCAGAGAATGCAGTTTGAAAAATGATGATCTCATCCAAACCCTTTATTTTTCGGATGAGGAACGTAAGCCCATGAATGGTCAGTAAAGGGAGGAGTTAAAGAGAGGGACTGAAGAGGAGGTCCAGTTTCCATAGGGAAGTCAGTGGGAACATTGTCTGCAGAATGATGAAAGCTGAGAAGAGCGACATGGAGCTGGCAGGAAGAAAGTAGGGAGGCAGATCCATTTTTTTTCCCCCGGTGATGATAAAGGAATGAGACAAGATGGAAAAACCTATATCCCAGCTTCAAGGAGAGAGTCTGTATAGCTGTTGTTCAGTTGCAAAGTTGTGTCCAACTCTTTGCAAACCCATGGACTGCAGCACACCAGGCTTCTCTGTCCTCCACCATCTCCCAGAGTTTGCTCAGATTCGTGCCCATTGAGTTAGTGATGCCATCTAATCATCTAATTTTATGACACAAGAGTGAGTGGAAGGACTGGTGGAAACGAAGCAGAGAAGTACACACAGGGGATCCCATACAAAAGCACCCCCTAAAATCGATAAGAGGCTGGAAATAATAATCCATCTGATACTTTTTAAGTTACTGGGCTGGATGCCCTGGGTGATGCAGACCGAGCAGGAGGCAGTCCCTTCCAGTACGGAGGTCTCTTCCATGACCTCACGGACAAGGTGATGCCACCCCAGATCCAGGATCCACATTCTTCTGTCTCCTGAGCACAGGTTGGCATATTTCAGAGGCCACTCAGCCACGGAAATGGGGCCAGTGGAGTGGGACAGAAAGAATGAAAGCCTTTTCTGTTAAGAGAGATGCTTAGCCCTCAAGTCTAGAGAAGGAAGAAAAGCTTTCTCAGGTCATGACGGCAAACCAAGGGGAGAGAAAAATCCAGAAATGAAAGCTCCGCCGTGATGATAAGCAAACCATGGGGTGGGTTACTGGGGAAAGTGCTCCCTGGAGCCAGCACAGGGTCCATGTCTCCATTCATTCATTGTCCCCTGGTCTCATTACCTGGACACTCTCTGGTGTCATTAGGATATCAGCGTGATGTAGGCATATCTGCATGGGCAGTTTAATGATGTCTGGGGAAGGCACGGTGTTTATTCATGGGTGATCTTGGGCAGTTGTCAGACTCCAGCCTGGAGATAAAGACGCCGGGTCTCAGGGATGTTAATCCTCTCGCTGGCACTTGACAAGCACGGGAGCCGGCTATTACCAAACTGATTATTTTCATCATTAACAACCCATCCATCAGTCTCCTTTGCCCGACGTGGCCACATGCATTCATCTCATCATAAACAATTATCTGACAAGAGTGCCGAGAATTGGTGCTCAGGGTGGAATTGCCCAACCTGGTCTGCCACAAGATGTAGCAAGCTGACCCCCTTGCTAGCATCCTCATTTCATTAATCAGATTAAGACAACAACCCTCAGAGGGAGCGTCTTGTTAAACAACAATATCCAATCAGAGTTCCTTTGTGTTGCCCGCCTCTGCGGCTGCGTTTCCTTTCAGAAGATGAGGCTTTGCAGGTCCCCTTGGAAAACCCGCATCTTTGCTCTCCGATCACCCACCCATTTATAATAATTACTCGTGTTCTGAGGAGCAGGGTGTGCTGAAGGGCTGGAGTGATGGAGGCACCATCTGCTCCTTATCGCTCACCTGAGTCAGAGTCTCCTGACATCTCTTCTCCACGGCAACATGAGCCAAGCAGAGCCAGTGAAGAGGCTGGGGCTGTGCCAGAGAAATGATGGATGGAAGCAGGGGAGACAGCAGCTCTGCTTCCGGGCAGACAGCCCTTTCCTCCAAAGGGTGACTCATGGCAAAGGCAGTTTTGCCCCAGTTACAAAGGTCGTCCCAGACCTAATCACGAAGGACTGATGTTTGTTTCTGTGCGCCTACAGCTTAGACAGATCCCGTTACACCT
>NW_011494752.1:11527037-11534892 GCF_000754665.1 Bison bison bison
CCCGTTACACCTAGGGGAAATAGAACCCTCTGTCCTACTTCCCCTCTGCTTTTTCTTCTCGTGTCATGCAAGGTTTCAGGGTTTGGTTTGTCAAGGAGTTTAGATGACCGCCTTTTCAATAAACACTTGTTTATGTTTTTAAAGCAAACCTAGAACAAGGAATAAAAACATTCATCCATTGGTATCCACGGGGGATTGATTCCAGGACCCTCCGTGGGTACCAAATCTGAAGACGCTAAAGTCCCATCTCAGCCTTCCGTATCCTCATCTCCATATCCATGGATTCAACCAGCTGAGTATTGCATAATATTAATTGAAAAAAACTCCCTTTGAATCCACACAATTGAAGCCCATGTTGTTCAGGGTCAGCTGTATAAACACGCAGGCAGGACATGAAGATTCATCTCTTTAGGATTTAGGATACTCTTTAGGATTTATCTTTAAGAGATGAATATCTTCTTAAAGAGATACTCATCTTTAAGAGATGAGTATCATCTTAAAGATACTCTTTAAGATTCATCTCATACTTTTTGTGCTGGATGTTCTGGGTGATGCTGACATGAGCCTACTTCAGAGATACTACAGGTTTGGTTCCAGATCACCAAGATAAAGAATATTGCAATAAAACAAGTCATGTGGGTTTTTTGGTATATAAAAATTATGCTTACACTGTGGCCTATTAAGTGCCCAATAACATTATGTCTAAAAATCAGTGTACATGCTTTAATTAAAAAATACTTTGTTGCTAAAAGCGCTCATCATTCTCTGAGCCTTCAGCAAATGATCATCTTTTTGTAATTCTAACATCAAAGATCACTGATCACAGCTCACCCTAAAAATATAATAATAATCAAAAAGTTGGAAATAGCATGGAGATTACCAAAATGTAACACAGAAACATGAAGCGAGCAAATGCTGTTGGAAAAAGGATGCCAATAAGTTCGCTCAAGGAAGAGTGGCCACAAACCTTCAATTTGTAAAAGATGCAAGGGCGATGAAGCCTCCCAGGTGTAATAAAATGCATGCATATTCAGTCATGTCCAACTCTATGATCCCATGGACTGTATAGCCCACCAGGCTCTTCTCTCCATGGAATTTCCCAGGCAACAATACTAGAGTGAGTTGCTATTTCCTACTCCAGGGGATTTTCCTGACCCAGGGGTGGAATCCATGTTTCTTCTATCCCCTATAATCAGGTATGCCTGTTTATATATGGGTTAGAGTTAGGGTTAGGGTTTAGGGTTTAGGGTTAGGATGGCATTTCATTTGAAGACATAAACAACATGTTGAAGGTGATGATTAGTTTTCATTCATATAATGCTTCAATAATAGTCTTGATTTTCACAACAATTGTACTTGCTTTAAAAAAAGATTTGGGGGGACTTCCCTGGTTTTCCAGTGACTAAGATGCCGTGGTGCCGATGCAGGGGGCCTGTGTTCAATCGCTGGTCAGGGAACTAGATCCACATGCCACAACTAAGACCTGTTGCAGCCAAATAAATAAACATTTTTTAAAAAGAAAGACTACATTTAAATTTTTTTTGGAAGCTGAGATTAAGAGATGCCATGCAACTTGCCAAGATCGTGATCTGGTTAACAGTCATCTTTGATGAGAGGTCTCCTGAGTCCTATTCTTATCACTTAAAGTCATCTTAGACTCATAGCAGTCCAACATTCTACATGATGTTTCAAAATCCTGACAAATGGTTATTTTTGTGAAGGGATCTCATTTCCCTTTGTGTAGAGCTCTTTCTTCTTTTGAATAACTTTAACCATTAAAACATGTTTTTAGTAATCAAGCCCAAATCTTTATCTTTATAATTCTAGCAGATTCTAGATTTCCTCCTAGGAACACAGAGAAAAAAATTAGATTTTCCATGGCCTAGCCCCTCAGATCAAGACCTAATGTCTCCTGGAAATAATCTTCTTTCTGATGATTCCAGAGCTTAAGGTTTTATGGTTCTGTATTAGTTTGCTAGGGCTTCTCAGGTGGCTCTGTGTGTGCTAACTTGCTTCAGTCATGTCTGACTCTACGACGCCATGGGCTGTAGCCTGCCAGGCTCCTCTGTCCATGGAGATACTCCAGGCAAGAATACTGGAGTGTGTTGCTGTGACCTCCTCCAGGGGATCTTCCCAACCCAGAGATTGAACCCATGCCTCTGGGAACCACCCCGCCTTGCCGCCCCCCAGCTGGGTGGCTCAGCGGTAAAGAATCCACATGCCTATGTAGGAGACATGGGTTCAATCCCTGGGTCAGGAAGATCCCCTGGAGGAGGAAATGGCAACCCACTCCAGTATTCTTGCCTGGGAAATCCCATGGACAGAGGAACCTGGTGTGCTACAGTCCATGGGGTTGCAAAGAGTCGGGCATGACTTATCAACTAAATGACAACAACAAACAGTTTGTTTGCTAGGGCTTCTGTAGTAGAAGACCACAGACTGGGTGGCTTAAACAGCAGGAAGGAGTTTATTTTCTCACAGTTCTGAAGGCTGCAAGTCCAACATCAAGATAGTAGCAGGACCTCGCTGCCTGGCTTACAGACGGCCACCGTCCCACTGTGTCCTCACATGACCTCTCCTCTGTGCAGGAGCATCTCAGGTGTCTCGGTCTTGTCTTATAAGGACATGAGTCCTATTAGAATAAGGCTCACTCTTGTGACTTCATTTAACCTTCTCTGAATACAGACACTTTAGGGTTTAAAGCTTCAACACATGGATTTTAAAGAGACATTGATCCCATAACAGGTACCGTTAGATCAAGGCTTTCATTTCTTCAGCCATGCTTTATTATACATGCAAAAAACTAGAGAAAACCAGCACTTTGCACAGATGCAAAAAGACCTGACATGCATCTTCCTTATTGGAATAACCTTCAGAACTTGTGTCCACCCAATGAGAACTATGTCAACAGCCACCAGAGGGCCACCCCGCCATGATGCTTGAAGACTTGAACTAAATCAACGGTGAAACTAATCAAGCTTATGATTCCACTAAAGGAGGAAAGTTCTCAAGGAGCATGAGTCTCTTGGAACTGGTGCTGTTCTGTAGCACAGGATGTAAAATTGGAAGAGTTGGCCCCTCCGGTCTCGAAGAAACTGGATTCAGGCCTGAATTTCTTATAATATGTTTGGGAAGGTGGAGAGGGTAATTATACAAACTAGCTCTTCATTCCCAATGTGTATACCAAAAGTGAGTTGAGACAGTGATGAATTACCGAGGATGAGGTTAGAATAATTTAGTAAGAAGAGGTGGAAATCTGGTCTTTAATTCCTAACCTTTTGAGCTGTGGCTAAAATCCATTAATAGAACACGGATTAAGAAGTCTAAAGTACGATTACTCAGCAGCTCTCACCAGTGAATCACTCTGGCACTTGGGCCAGAATTAACATCTGAGGATTCTTTCAAACTTCATGGCTGGGTCTTTTTTTCTTTTTTCCCTGGCTTGACTTCTTTTGTAGTCTTGGGCTCTTTAGCACAGAGATAGGAAATGTCTGGCATCCATTCAACACTCATTCAAACCACAGGGTAGAAGTATAAAGGAGGCCTTCGGGGATATTCAGGGTCAGTCTGAATAGTTCATATCATAGATTTCAGTAAAAAAAAAACAAAACAACAACAGAAAAAACGGTTACACCATCAGTAAGGAGAATTGTATCACAATATACAAGTAGATTTAGCAAGATTTACAAATCCACATGTGTTTCTTTAAGCAGTAGATTTCAAATATTTGGTGACCTTAGAACTCTCGGTTCAACTGAGATTTTACACTGAGGCGAAATGGAACAAAGTTGGTGAAAGGAAAGTTGCTGTGCTTAAAGAAGGATGTGAGTCTCAGAGACCCACCCCCTTTCCATTTCCCTCTTCTGGGCAGCCCCCAATGGAAATAAACGCCAAGATCGTCTAAGAAGATAAATTGAATGCATTTTCTCTAGGAGGTTCTTATTCTACAGTGATTTTCTCCTGATGAACCACAGAGCATGTGTGAGTGGAAGCTGATCATTAACTAGTAAATCACACCTCTCAAGTTTTGAAAAATATTTTGAAAATGATATGTGGTTGTCCAACACAAATGTGGAGATGAAAGGAATCAGATTTTCCCCACTGCAGGAGCTTTTAAAACTCTTTGGCTGTTTAAAGCAAACTGCTGAAACAAGGTATATTTTATCAATTGACCATGCGTTTTTTAATCCATCACATCTACAGTGTCGAAGATGGAAAGGACCCTAGAAATTGAAATCAAATGAGATTGTTGCTTAAAAGTGCTTTGTAACCTGTAAGGCCTTTTATAAGAATAAGCGTTGATGGCAATGATGTTTACTTCTTTTCTTTAACTGAACATAAAACATTCCTTTGATGAGCACTGCGGAATCCGTTAATTGGAGCTCAGAGAATGGAAAAACATCTTGCCCAGTGTCAAGAAGCTAGTGACACCAATAACACTAGCACAGTATAGATTGTTGCTTGAGAATATTTTGATCAATTAGAAAAGCTTTGTAATCAGAGTCCATCAGGAATTAAAAAGAGAACATTTACTTTCTTTGTATAAAACTGCATGTCATCTATACTAGAGATGTATCTCAAGGAACTGATTTTTGCTGAAACTCAAAAGTCTATCAACCTGGACTTGCAAGTCTAAAATGTTTCCATGGAGGGAATTCGGGCTTACTCATCTAAGCCTGGGTGGCAGGGCAGGTACCCTTTCTTTGTAGCTCTGTGGTGACTTTGTTTTGAAACATATAAGATGGAATCTCATCTCCCATGGTTCATGGTGAGCTTTTAATATCACTGAACTACAGCCCAAATGATCTCTAAGAATCTTTTAGACCCATGGAAGCCCATATATTATTTTTGTTCCTGGAAATTTTGCCAAGAGATTCTTTTTTTTTTTTTAATTTTAACTTTTTTAACACCAAAAATATTTTGTATTGGGGTATGGTAAAAAAACAAAACAAAACAAAGAGATTCCTTTTTCTGCGTTGTTGGAAGCCAAGGTTTCTTTTGAACCAAACAGGGCAGCATAAAAACATTATATGTTTCATTCTCTTTAAGCGGATTATTGAGTAGTTGAGAATTGCCCATGATCTAATTCCACTGTACAAATTTCCTGCTTTATCCACAACTTGACTTCTGGTGATAGGACTGATCTGTAACTCAAACAAATTTGAAATGACTCAGTAATAGCAAATTTGCAGTGTTGTTTAAGGAAAAAAATGCTCTTCAGCAACAGGTCTAACCTGTGAAGTGAAATGATTGAGAATGACTGACCACAAATCTTCCCACTGATCTTTAGTACCTTCCTCTGAGCTAGGACCTCAGTTTAGAGGAACACTGGGTGATAATCTGGGATTGTGTCCAACAATGGCCACCAACAGTTCCTCCCATCCATATATGTGCATCCCTTTCTCCCATTGAAAGATGGAATCCGATAATCCAATAAGTTCTTCTCCCTTGGATCTGAGCTGGTTGTGTGACTTGCCAGTCACACAAGGCAGAGGTGCCAGTTCCAGACCTAGTTTTCCATGTGGAGACCTGACAGCTTCTGCTTTTGCTCCCTTGGCACTCTGATCCACAGTGCAAGAAGGCCCACCCTCTGGAGAAGGAGGTCAGCCAGTCCAGCTCTTTAGCCCCCTCAGCTGAGGACCCGTACTTATGATGTTGTACAGGAAGCTATGTTGTTACTCTAGCCCCAGCTGAGATCCAAGATGAATAAAGCTAAGTGCTAAGTCACTTCAGTCATGTCCGACTCTGTGCCATCCCATAGACGGCAGCCCACCAGGCTCCCCTGTCCTTGGGATTCTCCAGGCAAGAACACTGGAGTGGGTCGCCATTTCCTTCTCCAATGCATGAAAGTGAAAAGTGAAAGTGAAGTCAGTCGCTCAATTGTGTCTGACTCCCAGCGACCCCACGGACTGCAGCCTACCAGGCTCCTCCGTCCATGGGATTTTCCAGGCAAGAGTACTGGAGTGGGGTGCCATTGCCTTCTCTGGAATAAAGCTACATGAGTCCAATTGACATCACATGGAGCAGAAGAACCGCTTAGCCAAGCTCTTCCTAAGATACAAAATGCTTTGTATTGCTTTCAGCATTACGTTGTGAGCACTTCATTAAATAGCAGTAGATAACTGAGACAATAGGCCAAGAGGTTTCTGATGGATTTGGTTTGGTAGAATTTTCCCTGGCACTTCTCCTTCCTCCTGAGAGGCTCTTCTGCTTTTGTATCTTTGGATGCTGCCCAGACTCTTGGTGAAGAAAAGTGAAACAAAAACAAAACATCAGGGACCTCTCAGTGGTGGACCCTGCAGGACTTCCCTTCCCCCAGAATGGGGCCGGACTGGGGGCTGGAGGACCTGGGCTACTCAGTGGGTAATCTGAATGACTGGGAGTAAACCACTGAGCCATTTCAGGGAATGGTAAAACATTTTTGGAAAAAATGGTGGGCTTGCCCTTGTAAACACAAGGGTGACTGAGCTGTGCAGTACCACAGTGAGCTGCTGGATGTCTGACAATTAAGGGATAAGACATGTCATTTCTGTTGGGTAGAAAAATACTGTGAAATTGATGTGTCACTTAAAATACACAAATATGGCACTTAAAAAATAGATATTTCTTGATAGAAAACACTTTTTAAAAGAGTGGTAGGGCAAAGCAATCTGCTAAAGAATGTTTATTGCGTTCATTGAAAACTCAGTTAAATTCAGTGAGACTGTCGCCTAAGAAAACACTGACGTCCAGATTTTCATGTTATTGAAATATTGATGGCGTAAAGTGGAGGCTGATGAAATAAAAGATCCTTATTATTTTCACTACCTTGGAATAACCTTCTACCTGTGAACCCCAGGGTGTGCTTTCCCAGTCTCTTCTCCCCACTCCCCTCATCCCTGTCCTGTAAAAGAGGCATCTCTACCCTCAGTTGACAAGTATCTGGTGGAAATTTTATAAGGTTTTTTCAGCGAGGCATCAGTTGTCTTTAATACTTGAAAGGAAATTGAAGGGAAGGATTCAATTACTCGTGTGAAAAATGAACCTTCTCCCCAAGGTTTGGCCACTGCTGGTGTGCTTGTTTTAAAGCTGAATTATAGGTGCAATACATTTGCCAGAGACATGGGCATTAATTTTCTCAAAGCATTCAAGACGGGGAGGACACAACTGGGGGGAGTAGAGAGAAAATAAGATAGTAAGAGTTTTACGTTGATTTATTCACCTTTGTGCAAAGTAGCAGGGACAGGCGGGGGACTGCTTCAGGAGCTGTGGAGGGAAGGACTACAGGGCAGCCGGCCAAACAGAAAGTCAGGTTGTTGTTCTTAGATGATATAGGGTCGCTTTATTTCTCTAGCTACTTTATAAAAATACATATGCATAAAATATGCCTCTGATGCAGCCGTATGGGCCAAGGCCATGCTGTTTATCCAGGAAATGATTGTGTCCCTAACCTGCCTGTCTGTTAGCTCATTCCTGTCATAAAGTTAAACCAGATCTGTGCAGAGCAGAGCCTGTGATTCCAGTGTGTTCAAGTCGAGCAGTGCAGAGAGATCGACTCACAGCCCACACACCCGCTGTGGATGGATGTGTGGATGGGTAGATAAATGGATGGATGGGTGAGAAGAGAGGCAGACGCATGGATGGGTGGATGGATAGTTGGGTGGATAGGCAAATGAATGATTAGATGCATGGATGGATGGGTGGATGGATGGATGGATGGTAGATGGGTGGATGAGTGGATGATGGATGGGAGGATGGATGGGTGGATACATGGATGGAAGGGTAGATTCATGGATGAAAGGGTGGATAAATGGATGGAGGGGTGGATGGATGGATGGGTGGATGAGTGGATGGATGGGTGGGTGGATGGATGGAT
>NW_011494752.1:11535223-11536123 GCF_000754665.1 Bison bison bison
GGATGGATGGGTGGGTTCTTAGGGCACAAAGTTGATGTGCCACAGGTCTGCATAGGTGGGCTGTCCCTCAGAGGTGGGGGCACTACATGCAGATGTGAGAAGCACTGGACCAGGGATCTGGGGTGGGTCCTCCCTCAGTCATTAATTATCTCCATGCAGGACCAGGTGTGTCCTTTGTGGGGCATGACACAGAGTGAAAATGGAGGAGTCCTTGTTAACAAATTATTATGAAATTTTGGTTGTAACAGCAGAGCACTGAAAGGAGGGTGGAGCCCTTCTGAACATGGACCCTGAGAGACTGCGGAACTGATGTCCACAAAGCCCATCCTGACTCTGTGACTTTTAGGCAAGAAGCTTCTTCTCATATGGAGGGTTCTGTTTTCATGCCTTAAACCAACTGATTGGTTTAATGATATGGTTTAACCAACTGATATGTTTGGCAGCTTTAGCCATAGCTGGGGAGGGGGCGGTGGGGAAGTGTTCCTGAGCATGGGAAGGCTGTGATATGCTCTATGGAGAAAATTAGTGTGTTAGATAAGCTTTGTTCAGGCCCAAGTTAGTGTGTGATTAGCTGCAAGTTCAGTGTTAATGAATCAACAGGTTATATTAAATGAGATGTACTTAAACAGAAACACACATAAGACAAGATGATATACTGAGTAACTGAAGGGGATTTTGTGATCAGAGACTCATGGGAACCCAGTATAACAGCATGGTTCAGTATTCACTTATTCAGTGGTCGAAGGAGACTGTAAAGTACCTGGAGTAACAAAAATAGACTGCGTGGTTGAGAGTCCACCTGTTCAGGTGAAGGGTTGGAAGGGCAATGGAATGCATCCCATCTTTAAGGAGTGTCTAATGACAGAACTGATCATTCATGACTCCTGCTCATTCCAAGTA
>NW_011494752.1:11536223-11567452 GCF_000754665.1 Bison bison bison
GATGTCATGAAAATAGCGGGTTATGTTTTCTCCTTTTTCATCCTGAGTCAAAACCAGTATGTCACTGTATTGTTTACTCATTGCAAATATTTCTTAGAAATAGTCGAAGCCGCAAAGATTGTAAAACCACCAGAACCTGATTCCAGCATGCCGCTTTTCGATGTTCTTATCATCTTCTGCCTAAACGTCCCAAATCCCACCCTTTCGTCTGAGGACAATGGAGGATGGTGGCCTTTCCCCATCTTAAGTGTCCTGTGAGCAGAGAGAATTCCTGAATTCTCTCCTAAACTCTGTGTCTCCAAGTTCCTTTTCTGCCTTGATCTCCACTCTGTTCGTCTTCCATTCTGAGCCCTCAGGTTCTGGATCCTCCTGGAAGCCTCCCTCCCACCAGGATTTCTGCTTGCTCCTGAAGTGTAGCCTTCTTGTCCTGATTTTGAGAACAGTGGCTTCTTCTGGAACTTGCTTCCGGCCCCCGACAGCCTCAGGACCACACATTTGCCAACTTGAATTCTGAAATTCCATGTGGTCCCTCTCAGTCTTCATCTTGCTCCTCTGGGAGCTAGGAGAGTCCATCTGGGTCCCTGCCCTCTGTTACAGGACAGCCAGGTCTTTTGCAAATGCAATTGTAAGTGAGCACGTGTACAGAGAATACTTGTGCATGCAAGGAGATTCCCTCCGCGTGCAGGAGCCCACCTTCAGCTGCCCCACTCTGGTCTTGAGAGCAATGGCCAGAGAAGTCGCTAACTGGTGGACTGGGATACTCTGGCACAGAGTGGCCACCTCAACTCATCTGGCCGATTGTGTTTGCAAAGAAGCTTGAGTTTCAACTCTAATTACAGCCACTAATTCAGGCCTGGCCTTCTGATCATTCATCTTTTAAGTGTTCAGCTTCTGAATCCCATTTGGTTCCCTGTCCTTCCCCCACCCCCTCCCCTTGATGTGGCCAGAATTGTTAACTCAGACAATTAGTAAATGCTGAATCATTGAGTCAGTGAATGAAGCGAGTGTCTGTGTGAGGTATACAACTTCCTGAGTGGGTTTAATGGAAGCCTAAAGAGATTTTTCACAGATTCATGGGTTTTCAAAGGAGAAATTTGCATATTAATAAGAAGCTGTTCAGACTGATTCGCTTAATGTGTTTGGAGTAAGTATAATTAAATGTCAAGGGAGATATATCATGAAGTAATGGAGCTGAAGCCAATTTATCAAAAATAAGGTCTAGGGAGAGACATTTCAAATAATAAACAGTTCTCCAACCTTCCTTTTTAAGGTGATTTGCTTAGTCTGGGCCAAGATTTACACGTTTTTTGAGACTCATTCAGACAAAGATGCTGGGAACAGAGTGGGGGGGAGGTGGGACAGAAGAAATGAACATTTTTTTTTTCTATTCAAGTTTATAACATTCAAGGCAGTCTTTCCTGCCTGAAACATTTTAAGGGAATCAAACCTTTTTAATTTTTTCTGTCTCAGATATTGGGATGTGGTAAGATCAGCACCTCTGAGCCACCCCCCATGTACACAGCTGCCATTTGCAAATTCCTTGTTCTGATGAGAGGTTATATCACATTTAGGAGCAGCTGGTCACCCAGGAATTGCACCAATGACAAAAATTGGTTGAACATTGAAAAGGGTTCTAGATGTTGAAGGCGAGCATTTACTAATAAGCATGTCTAAGGAATTGACTGTTCTTTGAACAAACTCAATCCATGGGTCTTCACCTTGAATGTACTCTGGAGAGAAGCCAGGGTAAAAAGTACACAGATACCTTTTTATGCTTTTCTCTCTAAGTGTTTGAATGGACCAAGACATCCAGGGAAGTAGATGGAGTCTCTTGAATTCTGGATATCACTAAGGTGACCTTGGGAATAGATGCTTGAGCAGATCAAATGGAAATGGGTCTTGATTATGTTTATCAAACTATGAAGTCAGTGAGGTCATTCCTGGGCAGACTAGAGTGAGCACGCACTCACCGCCCTTCTTCAAAGAGGTTTGGGGTGGGAGAGAAGGACTTGACTCAATGCTGCAAAATCACCGGATGGAAAAGAGGTCATGCCCACCTCATCCTTGTGTGTGACGCCAACAAAATGAAAAGTCACATTTACAAAATTTTAAACATGTTTCCACATGCAGTGACTATGCATGATGCTGACTGTAGCCATTGGGAAGATTATGTAGAGAAAGCCATTCGAGAATATAAGCTTTTTGAAGCACCGTTTAAATTTTGGTTGGTAGCAGTTTCCTCCAAGTTTTGCAAAGCAAACTCACCTTGAGTTTCATTGGGATTGATCTGCTTTGTCCTGTATCTGAACATGTGTTACCTAGGGTTTTTTTTTGTTTTTCTGTTTTTTCAATTTATTTTCAGTTGGAGGATAATTGCTAGATGTCCATCAATAGATGAGTGGATAAAGAAGTTGTGGTACATATACACAATGGAATATTACTCAGCCACAAAAAGGAGTGAATTTGAGTCAGTTCTAGTGAGGTGGATGAACCTGGGGCCTTTTATACAAAGTGAAGTAAGTCAGAAAGAGAAAAACAAATATCGAATATTAACACACATACATGGAATCTAGAAAAATTGTATTGATGAACCTGTTTGTGGGGCAAAATAGAGATGCAGATGTAGAGAACAGGCTCGTGGACCCCAAGAGTGAAGAAGAGGGTGGGACGAATTGAGAGAGTAGCATTGAAATGTATACATTACCATATGTAACACAGATTGCTAATGGGAAGTTGCTGTACTTAGGGTTTTTAGAATTACTTAGTATGACTTTGTAATAGCAATTCCCTTCTTGGCTTTAAGTCCCAACACTCCCTCTTACCCTTTGGGTAACTTGGGAAAAGTTGTTGAGTCTCTCTGCACTTCAGTTTTGCCATCCAGAAAGGTGGAAGCCTTAGAGATAGTGTATGTGAATTATTTTATTATTATTGTGATTTTTGGCATTTGACCCGTGACCTCATGAAGCCATGGTTTTTGGACCACTCATTGGTAAACATCCTTTACATTTAAAATGACCAGAGACATCGGACCTAACCAGGAGAATCCCCTGGGAACTTCATGTTGCATCTATTTAGAGCAATGAGAAGGAGGACATTTCTTCCCCTGGTCATGTCCCTTTTCCTAATGACAGATAGATTACAGCTCTGTTTTCAAATGTTTGTACAAAACTATGGCAGCTCTTACTCTGTGATCAAACCTGTGCTGACTGAATGAGGGAGGGTGGATGTCCAGAACCCACCTGCTTAACCTACTCTCTCACTTAGCTGCTGTTGTTCGGTTGCTCAGTCTTTGCGACCCCATGGACTGCAGCATGCCAGGCTCCCCTGTCCTTCACCATCTCCTGGAGTTTGCTCAGATTCATGTCAGTGATGCTATCTAACCATCTCATCCTCTTTTATCCCCTTCTCCTCCTGCTTTCAATCTTTCCCAGCATCAGTCTTTTCCAAGGAGTCAGCTCTTTGAATCAGGTGACCAAAGTGTTGGAGCTTCAGCTTCAATGTCAGTCTTTCCAGTGAATATTCAGTGTTTATTGCCTTTAGGATTAACTGATTTGACCTCCTTGCAGTCCAGGGAACTCTCAAGAGGCTTCTCCAACACCACAATTTGAAAGCATCAAATTAGTAAGCATATCACTTAGTAGGGCATCCCTAACACATTTCCCAAGAGCTTTTAGCACTGTATTCAGCCAAATTTGAATGCATGACTCACTGGCTTACATTTTCTCTAGCTGTGTGGGATGGATTTGCATCATTTTTTTTTAGTAATGTGCCATTTTGATCACATCCCTAAAACTTCAGATGGACACAGGAATACCGCCATGGGGTCACAGACACCAAGCCAGCTCTATGCAAACATTCCTTAGTTTTGCAAAATAGAAAGTTCATTCAATAGATGATTGCTTGGCAACTCAACAAACCATAGGCCTGAAATTTATTATACCTTCAGTGTGTGCTTCCAGCTTGGAGCTTTTCTTTCGCCCCTAGAAATACTAAATATAATATTTCCTGGCTCAACCATTCCCTGGACTTTCCACACCATGACCAGTTGGAAGGACCCTCCACATACCTAGCTGAGAATGAAGCCTATTTAACTTTATCCTTGAGTCCAAAGGCACCAAATTCAAAAATAAAAGATGGAATTTTGTGAAAGCAATGGTTTTGTTTGCTACTATCACATTCCAACAGGAAAGGCTTTTGAAATCCTTGAAGTCTGCCAGCAAAATATATTCCCTGTAATGGTACTTCTCTAGTGTTTGTGGGTGTTATGAGGGCAGGAGGATCTTGTGGTCAAATATGAGTGGGAAATGGATTCAATCAACTTAAATGGACTTTAATGGTGGACTTTTAAGGGTTATGTTTCTAGGATTTGCTGTGAAAAGTAAGTGAAATTTGTCATGCACAGTGTTTCCCCTGCGACAATGAAAACCCAAAGGACTATGTGTTTCTTGGGTTTTCGCAAATGAAGTTTGGGAAATGCTGTTTCGTGGTTTGTTTGTTTTTTTTTAATTATTTATTTTTGGTTGAACTGGGACTTCATTGCTGCATGGGCTTTGTCTAGTTGCGGCGAGTGGGGGCTACTCTTTGTTGCAGAGCTTGGCCTTCTCGTCGTTGTGGCTTCTCTCGTTGCAGAGCACAGGCTCAGGGCATGTGGGCTTCAGTAGCTGCAGCTCACAGGGGCTCAGTAGTTGTAGCTCATGGGCTTTAGTTGCCCATGGCATGTGGGATCTTCCTGTGTCCCCTGCATTGGCAGGTGGGTTCTTGTCCACTGTGCCACCAGGGACGTCTGCTGTTCTGTTTTTTATTGAAACAAATTGTAATTTATAAACTTTGTCAGGATGGATGAACTTCATTGTTAGAATTTGATAGCAGTCTTAAGGAAGTTATTTTGGATCTCAATGGGCAGATCTTTTTTTTTTCTTCTGAATAAGTAAATGGGGATGGGAGTATTAACTGCCAGTTTCTTTCCTGAAAACACGAGCCTGGAGGCTGAATTTTACGTGATAGATTGGTGTTACGATATGATTGATTTTGCGGTAACGTGGGACAAGTAATTCATTTTCTCCCTGACAAATAGCAGGTGGTATTCGTCCAAGGAAACCACCTACATAGAAGTGAAATGTCTTTTTTTTAGGGCTGTCAGGAGTACTGTGCTATGGAACTTTCTATATTTTATTGCTTTGGGTAGCTTATTCTCCCAGAGTTACCATTTCCACAGTCTACAAACCAACAGTGTTACTGAAAGTAGGGGCCAGCTGCTCACCGCTGAAAACAAATAAAGAGGCCAGGCTGGTGGAAAGGCGTGTGTATGTGCATGCTGAGTTGTGTCCGAGTCTTTGTGACCCCATGGATTGTAGCCCCTCAAGCTCCTCTGTCCATGGGATTTCCCAGGCAAGAATACTGGAGTGGGTTGCCATTCCCTTCTCCAGGGGATCTTCCCGACCCAGGGATCAAACCCACATCTCTTATGTCTCCTGAATTGGCAGGTGAATTCTTTATCACTAGTGCCACCTGGGAGGCCCCTGGTGGAAGGGAAAGTTTGCTTTATTTTGGATGCTGGCAACTTATGGGAAAGGGCATACACCAGTCCAAAGGCCAATTCCCCACCCCACCCCCAACTGGTGGGCAAGAGCTTTTATAGGCTGAGGGAGGAGGCTGCATGCAGAAACAGCACAGTCAGCTCTGACAGTCATCTTGAAATTGGTCATCAGTGGTCTGACCAGTATCATCTTGATTGTTTTAAATACAGTTAGTCTTCAGTCGCAGGATCAGTTTGTTTCCGTTTCTTTGAGGTCAGTTCTTGGAATTGTGGCAGCTTAAGGCAATGGCACCCCACTCTAGTACTCTTGCCTGGAGAATCCCATGGATGGAGGAGCCTGGAGGGCTGCAGTCCATGGGGTCGCTGGGGGTCGGACACCACTGAGCGACTTCACTTTCACTTTTCACTTTCCTGCATTGGAGAAGGAAATGGCAACCCACTCCAGTGTTCTTGCCTGGAGAATCCCAGGGACGGGGGAGCGTGGTGGGCTGCCGTCTATGGGGTCGCACAGAGTTGGACAAGACTGAAGTGACTTAGCCTAGCCTATGTCGTGGCTACAGTCTGGTCATCATGTAGGTGACTTCTCCCACCTGGTGGAGGCTTCAGTATCTATCAGACAGCTCACAGGATATGGCTCAGAACACTGTCTACAACCCTTGAGGGGGAACTAAATGTCCCTGGCTTTGTTTAATGACAAACTATTATTATTTGGTCTCCTTTGACTGTTTTCCTTTGTTTCTGTATGTTCTCACCACTGGTTAAACTTATTCTTTGGCTGAAGTATTTTCACAGACTAAAGGCAGGCTGAGGACACTGGGGGAAGGATCATAGAGTCCTGCTTCATTTTGACAGGACTGTACCTACAGGGTTTCTGTGACGGTGGTATATCTGGGATCCTGTATTTTCCAGCTTTATGTTTCCAGTGCCCCGTCCTGCCTCTACCGCTGCAGGTGTAAAACTCTCCATTCCCACACACCGCCCTTGGTCCCACATCTGCATCTTTATGTCACGTGCGTTTTCACCCATTTCTCTGCTGGAAATGCCGAGTTTCTTCTTTTTCTACCCACTAACCCCCCCACTCATTCTTCAGATGTGCTAAGTCACTTCGGTCATGTCCGACTCTTTATGACCCTATGGACTGTAGCCCGCCAGGCTCCTCTGTCTATGGGATTTTCCTGGCAAGAATACAGAAGTGGGTTGTCATACCCTCCTCCAGGGGATCTTCCCAACCCAGGGACTGAACCCTCGTCTCTTAAGTCTCTTGCATTGGCAGGCGGGAAGGGCCTGGGAAGACGCTTCTAGCACCACCTGGAAAGCCCATTCTTCAGAGGAAACCTCAGATGCCACTTCCTTCATGACCATGTTTCCCCACATGGTTGGATTCACCACATCCTTTCCTGAGTTTTATGCCATATTGTTACATCTCATCCCCCATCATTCTTTGGGTTTTCCCGTAGGTGGATCCTGAAGAGGAGTTAGATGTATAAAAGATGACTTGGAAAGAGGCTGCCTGTGGAAGAAAAGGATTGGGCAGACCCAGTGTAGACCAGACAGTCTCTGCCAGCCCCAGTGGTCGACCCATAGCCAAGATCGCTCATCAGAGGCTTACCAATTTGGGCTAAGCTTCTGTGTCACCACTTTGTCCAGTCACTGATCAAGAGCTGCCCGGAGCAAAGTCTGTGCTTCCTACTGGGATGAACCCTGTGGGCTCCAACAGCTGGGACCTTTCTGCTGGTCACACAGCCAGGCTGCAGGTCCTTTCATGAAGGGGGATCAGTGTTAACTCATCTCTGAGCCTTCCATGCTTTTTGCTGCTGATTAGAGTTTTTTAAATATAATTTTATTTCTTTGTTTATGGCTGTGCTGGGTCTTCACTGCTGTGTGGTCTTTTCTCTAGTTGCAGTGAGTGAGGGCTACGCTCTAGGTGCGGTACACAGGCTCCTCACTGCAGTGGCTTCTCTTGTTGGGCAGTACCAGGCTCTAGGGTGCCTGGGCTTCAGTAGTTGCGGCTCCCTGGCTCTAGGGCACAGGCGCAGTAATCGTAGCACACAGATGTACTTGCTTCACAGCATGTGGGATCTTCCTGGATCAGCAATCAAATCTGGCAGGCGGATTCTTCACCACTGATCCCCAGGGCAGCCCTAGTCAGTTTTTTTATTCTTTGACCTGAATACCCAGCATGTTAAAACTAGAAGGAATTTGAGCCTCTACATTTTACAGACAAGGAGGCAGAGAAACTATCTTATGATTTCCTTCATTCTAGGATCCATTCTGAATTGACTCTCAAATCAGAATCTGCTGGATCAATCCAACCATTCCCATTCTTGTTTCATTTCAATAACATTCAAGTATCCATTTTTCCAGCCATCTCACCACCCCTCCCACCCCTCCAGGAGGCACTACCTTTCCCCAGGAGCCAAGAGAATGAATGCTGATGGATGTCAGGGAAGAAAATGAGGGAATTATTTGTGATATCAGCACTTGGCCCAGTGGTTCAATGACACCTTTACAGAAAAATGCATTGACACTTTAAATATTAGGCTTTTGTGACTTGAAGTCCCCAAACAATTGCAGACAATAAGGGGAGATGAACCCACAAAGGCAGATGAGCTGCGGCAAGAGTTGGGAGTCTGAGCACAAATTTTTGTTTCTTAAAGAAGGAAGATCGGTGGCAGAATGGGAGTTCATCGCGGGAATGTCTGCTAGCCGTCCTGGGTATCACTTACTCTTCCTGGGAGCTGCTGGGCTCTGGGGTCTTAGACGCACTTGCGGAGAGCTCTGCACACTGGCCGTGGGCACCAGCCCTTCCTCCCCTCCTGCGAGGTCTGCTGTGCTCTGGGGTGACGGTCTTGCCCTGACTGCCAACCCCATAGCAGGTGATGTCTGTCTCCTTGGTCCTGAGGGCCTTTGATTACTCAGTTCTCTCAAAGCAAACACTTTCCACATCAATAATTAAACAGATCAATTAGGGGGAATTTACCAAGTATAATCAGGCAAAATCAACTGTGCCCCTCGAGCATTCTATTTTTCATGCCCCATTCCCTCCCTCCCCTTCCCCTGAAGTATTGTTTTGTGGACACAGAAAGTCTCTGTTTTGTGTTTTTATAAACTCCGGGCAGAAAAGGGGGGAAAAAAAAGCAGTTGGAAAGGATGGACGTGAGCAGTGGTAGGTGAGTGGAGACCCAGGCTGTCCAGTCTCCGCTCTCTCCTTACAGCTCCTGGGGCTTGAGGAGTGGACCTGGGGCAGGTTGTTTTGGGGACATGGGGAGGGAAATCCATGGGGAGGGGAGGGGGCCCTGGTCCCCAGAACGGTGAAGCTTTCAGCCAGAAGCAGAGTGTGTTAGCTGTTAGAAGGCTGCATATCCCACAAACAGAAAATAGGCTGTCTTTTCAAAAGGCTACGAAACATTGATAAGTGTTTATCTGCTTGGTGACAAGAAGGATAATAAGTTTCCTGAAATGTTTAATGTTAAACTCACAGTTTGACCACAAGGGGAAAGTAATAATAAAAGGACAAATAAAATGAATGAAACCACTACAAGATTCAAAACCATTTTCCTGAATCCCTGAATAAAAGAGGAAGTCAAATCAGCAGGAAAAGGCCATTTAGAAAAGGGACAAACAGTAAACTTAATACCTGTCGTACTTGTTCAGTCAGTGATGCACAAAGGGTGAATCCAAGTCCTCACATGTTTTCATATCAATTAGCAAAGAATGAAATCAATATTCACATTCAAAAATCAGAAAATGAGCACAATGCAAATAAAACAATGAGAATAAATATGGTAAAATATATCAGCGAAATAAGAAAACATACAAAGAAAGTGGAAATCAGGAAGGTTGTCTGGCTCCAGGATGGCTGTAAGTGTATGGATTGTTCACCCTTGTGATTGTGGGGCTGTCAGGCAACTGTTTTCACCTTGCCCAGCATCACAAGAGGTGGGGGAAGGTGTCCAGACCTTTCCTGAAAAGCACAGTCCTTTGTAATCATTATCCAAGGCACTGAAAGAGCCCGCCTCACCTTGGGAAATTGGCGGCGGGGGGAGGGGTGGGCATTCACTACTTGGGCAGCAAGGGCCCACCATGTTGTCGGAACCACCAGCCTTCACCATCCTCACTCACATCTTTGCAGCATTTGATTTTTGACATTGTTGGTCAGGACCACTTTTTAAAAGGTAGTTTTTTCCATCCCCTGTTTTGTTGTTCATCAACACCAGCCTTCTCCTTCCCGGCTTTGTTCCATCAATTGTTAGCATCCTAGACTCAACCACCTGATCCTGTTTCCTTCTCAAGAAACTAACCAGGTTCTTTGTCTTTTCTTTATTCCACCCATTTTCTGCACAACTACACGGCCAGATCTTAACATCACTTTTTTCCTAGAAAGGAACAAGTATTGGAGGAAAATGGATAAAACTTCTCTTGATCTTTTGCCTTATTCTAGAGTCTTCAGTGCTGAACCCTTGAGACCTAGTTCCTCCTTTCTCCCTATGAACCTCCTCACTTGTGTAACAGCTCACTTTTGACTTTACCTCTTGACTCCAGTTCCTATCTTGACCTACTTCTCATCCATTTTCAAACACTCAGCATTTCTAGCTCATTTCAGATGTCTATTTCAGTTTGGGCTTTCCTGGTGGCTCAGTGGTAAAGAATCTGTCTGCCAATGTAGGAGACACGGGTTTGATCCCTGGGTCAGGAAGATCCCCTGGAGAAGGAAATGGCAACCCACTCCAGTAGTCTTGCCTGGAGAATTCCATGGACAGAGGAGCCTGGAGGGCTACAGTCCATGGGGTCGCTAAGAGCTGCACATGACTTAGCATCTGAGCACACATGCACACAGGGAGCTAAGACTACCTGTGCTGTGCAGCATGGCCAAAAAATAAATAAATAAAAAGTAAAATAAGTGCTTTCCAAAAAAAAAAAAAAGAGTGCTTTCTCTTATGTGAAGCTGTCTAATAGATTCTTATCTTGTATTTTATCGTAGTCTATTCTTTTAGGTGTAGGTGGCAGTCTTCTAAAGCAGTGCTTCCCAACCAGGGATGCGTTTGCTTCCCAGAGGACACTTGTCTGGAGACATGTTTGGTTGTTGTCATGCCCCAGGGGCCTGGTGAGATGGTTCTGGCATCTAGTGGGTAGAGGCTTATTGGCTGCAATTGTTTGGGGACTTCAAGTCACCTGCTCACATCCTACAAAACACAGGGTCGCCCAGTACAAAGGATAATCTGTCCTGAAATGCCCATAGTGCCAAGGTTGAGGAACCCCTCTCTGAAGGGTTGTGTCCACAGATCTAAAAACACTTCTCTGCCAGGGTTACCAAGAAGGGGGAACACTGCCGCTAATAACACACCAAGTTTCTTCCAAGAGGAATAATAAGGACAAGTTTTGTCTTTCTGGCTAGTCTCATTTTTCCTTCCTTTAGTGCGTGGCATCCTCTTTCTTCAAGTGTGTGTCAACTAGTAAGACTTAGGTCTCCAAGGCCAGTTGGAGGTTACAGCTCTAATGAACACTCCTCCCGGTGTCCACAGAGCCTGATTCAGCACGCGGGGCGATTAGCAGGGTCAGGTTGGAACTAATGAGCTCCGAGTGCCAGTTGTGGCCATTGGAGCTTAGTGGGGCTTTGAGACCCAAAAGCCCTCGACTTCATTCTGACCAGCTTGGACTTCTATTACTTGAAAACCCAGGAGGGAGAAAACTGCTGAAATGGTAGTTTCCTCCCCATCAGGCTAATTACTTCTTTTCCCAAGATCAAGACTGTATTTGGAAGGGCTGAGACATCTGAAAGCAGAGAATATCCTGCCTACTGGGGCAAGGAAGCAAGGGCTGTTGTGTGCCCCTCAAAAGAGACAAGCGATTAGCAAAGACTCTGAAAGTAGAACACGAAGTGGAGAGACTTGGAATAGAGTCTGCAGACCCACTCGGCCAAGAAGGAGGTGGTTGTGACTGGAAATGCCAAAGCCCAGGCCTGGGAGGTGTGCCCTCTGCTCCTGAGTAGGAAGAAAAGATGCCAGTGGGACTGGAAGAGTTGAGCAGAATGCATGAAAGGGATGGAGAATTTGGAAGGGAGCATATGATGTTGCTTTTGGGTGGCAAGTGTGAGATGGCCTCACCAAGCTGTCAGCAAACTCAGCCTAGAGGAATGTGGTTCTAGTTTTCCTATGAATAAGTGATGCATTTTATTTATCTAAATGGAAATGTGTTGCCTATTCTTGAGCATTCTTGTTTGTTTATTTTGGCTGTTCCAGGCCTCAGTGGTGGCACTTGGGATTTTAGATCTTCATTGTGGCATGTGGGATCTAGTTCCCTGACCCAGGGATCAAACCCGGGCCCCCTGTCTTGGGAGCTTGGAGTCTTAGCCACTGAACTACCAGGGAAGTCCCCAGCATGGTTAGCTGTAATCACTATGGATTGGTTCTACAGACGTGCACTGGTTAGGAAGTATTTTAGAGGTTGCTCTGGCTCAGAGCGTAGGGTCCTGGATTTTTTTATCCTATTTAATTAGTAGTGCTCAGTCACTTCAGTTGTGTCAGACTTTTTGCGACTGTATGGACATAGCCCTCCAGGCTCCTCCATCCATGGGGATTCTCTAGGCAAGAGTACAGGAGTGGGTTGCCATGCCCTCCTCTGGAGGATCTTCCCAACCCAGGGGTCGAACCTGCATCTCTTATGTCTCCTGCGTTGGCAAGCATGTTCTTCACCACTAGCGCCACCAGTGTTGGGCAAATTATTGTATGTCTCACAAGCCAGGCTTTTGTAATATTTAAATGCACGGTTGGACTGGTGTCTTATGTAAAGCTTTGTTTCTCCTTGAACTTACTATGGATTGAAGAGAACTGGTTGATAACAGAACTGTCCTGTTAGAATAATTTCTTTACGTCTTCACCCAAGCTGAATTAGAAATTAAAAGCATACCAGGGAAAGGGGACTTAATAACAAGTCAGAACTTTTGATAATATCATATAAGAAATGAATCGCCAGTCCAGGTTTGATGCCGGATACAGGATGCTTGGGGCGAGTGCACTGGGATGACCCAGAGGGATGGTGTGGGGAGGGAGGTGGAAGAGGGGTTCAGGATTGGGAACATGTAGCGGATTCTTGTTGATGTATGGCAAAACCAATAAAATATTGTAAAGTAATTAGCCTCTAATTACAATAAATAAATTAAAAAAAAAAGAAAAGAAAAAAAGAATTATGGAGAGTGCCAACAACAATGGTATGTCAGGCAGTTCTTCATAGATCCTTTGCAGGCTTCTTAGCATTTTGAAGGCAAAAGTAGGGAGATGACAGTAAGTGACTGAATTTGATTTTTATAATGGGGTTATTTCATTATTTCCATTAAATGAAAGAGGAAGCTGAGACACCAAGAAATTAAGACACTTATGGGTCACATAATTATTAGGAAATGGAACCAGATGCTTCTAGTCCCAAACTTGACCTGTTTTCACAGTTTTTTTCCATCCAACCACTTCTAAGTTCTGTACTTCATACCAGGGGATGGTCTTCTGATACTTTGAATTTTATGGTTATTTTAAATGCCTTGAAGGCAGTTGACAGTATTTGTTGAAGCTTAATAGGAAGAACAGTCCAGCCCAATCAAAGAGTTTCTAGTGACTTGTTCTTTTTCTAGACTTGATGAAGGTTAAACAATAACAATATCTTCTCCCAGACAGTCAGCATGAAGGGAATGAAATAACTATATACATCAGTATCTAGGTGTTTACAAAAGATCTCTCTTATTTTCATCATCTGAGAGTCCAAACTAAATCAAGCTCAAGGGGCTTGAGATATATTATTGTTGTTCAATCGCTAAGTCATGTCTGATTCTTTGTGACCCCATGGATTGCAGCACGCCAGGCTCCTCTGTCCTTCACTATATCCTGGAGTTTGCTCAAATTCCTGTCCATTGAGTTGATGATGCTATCTAACCATCTCATCCTCTGTTGTCCCCTTCTCCTTTTGCCTCAATCTTGCCCAGCATCAGGGTCTTTTTCCAATGAGTTGGGTCTTCACATCTGGTGGCAAAAGTATTGGAGCTTCAGCTTTAGCATCAATCCTTCCAATGAATATTCAGGATTGATTTCCTTTAGGATTGACTGAGAGATCATATAGCAGTTGGCCATTTCTGTGGCTAAAAATAAACTCATTGCATCACCATCACATCATCAGCTTCACCATACCGAGCGCCTTCAGCTTCTTTGCTCATGTGTGCAGCATCTTGGGTAGCTCTAACAGTTTCTCATCATGGCTTTTCTCATTCCTAGGAGACACAAGCATTCTCTTGATGGCCTTACCCACCCCCAACAGGAGCCACACACATCTTTACCAAAAAATAGGCTAAAGTAAAGGTTAAGTGGCTCCTTCGCTCATGTCCAGACCATCAGTGTGGCAGACAGGCACCAGTGCTGGCCATTCAAAACATTTTGCAAACCAAACCAGTGCTGTAACCATGTAGACTTCATTTTAAGACATCTGGGATTAGGGTCTATTTTCTTATTTACTCTGCTTTTGGCATTTTAGGACTGAGTTAGGGCTTCTCTGTGGCTTGGTGATAAAGAATCCATCTGCTAATGCAGGAGACATGGGTTCTATCCTTGGGCTGGAAAGATCCCACATGCCGCGGAGCAACCATGCCCATGTATCACAGCTACTGAGTCTGCGCTCTGGAGCCCGGGAGCCACAGCTACTGAAGCCCGCACGCCTTAGAGCTCGTGCTTCACAACAAGAGAAGTCACCACAATGAGAAGCCCTTGCCCTGGAACTAGAGTGGAGCCCCTAGTCTGGAGAAAAGCCCTTGCAGCAATGAAGACACAGCACAGCCATAAATAAATAAAAGTATTTTAAGAATGAATAAGTTAAGGAAGATGAGTCAAAACAGAAGGAGCAATTCTATTTCTTGGAGGGTACAGCAATACTTTTGGTGTTGGGACATGTAAGTTGATCAATAATTCCACTCACTAACCTGTTAATAGTTTGGTGAGCATCTGTCCAGATTTTTGGTAAGCCCATATTATATACCAGTACATCATGTCAGTTATTATGGCTAAAATCATGTTTCATAACATTACCACAAGACCTCAGAGACATATGGACGCTTATTTGACAAGGCTGCAGGGTTCTTCTGATCTGGGCTGGCCTGAGATTGCAGCTGGCCTTGCTCACATGTCCACGTGTCTGTGGTCAGCTGTGAGTTGACCAGATGGCTGTCTTGATCTTGCCAGGGTCTACCCACATGACTGGGGAATCAGCTGGCTGAAGGCTGGTCTTGGATAGGCTTAGCTGGGATAATTGGGTGACTGAACTTTGTTCCGTTTATTGTCCACCCTCCAGAAGGCTCGTCCAGACATGACCTCACAGTGGTGGCCAGACAAATGAGTGGAATGTGCAGGAGGTTTTTCAAACCTCTTCTTGAAATAATTATACAACATTATACATTGTATAATGTTATAACTATACAATGTTGATGCTCATTGACCAAAGCAAGCCACATGGCTGAACTCAGTATCCAGTCATGGGAAAATAGATTCCATGTTCATAATGAAAAAGCTGTAAAAGTCATGGCAATTGGCGAGGAGAGTGACAGGGACCAAGAATTGGGGCCATCAACACACTCAGACCAGTAATGACTGAAACATCGTTTAACACACGAGTGTTTTTTTATCATCTGTTTTTACACATATGAGAAAATATCCTGTCATTTTATGGCTTATACGACACTGAAGATCTTTCTTCATTTGAAACAGATACAGTTATATCTTTTTAACCTTGCACAGTGTTTTTTGGATAGCATATACAGAGTTTTTACCCAGTCCCCTAATGATGGGCATATAAATTGTTTCCTGTTTTGGGAATTTGGGGATGGTGCTGCCGTAGACACACATTTGCATAAAGTTTTCTGTACTGACACTGATGTTTCAGTACATTGAACCTATGGAATTCCTCCTGTTTTATCCTCCAGCAAGACTGAGCCACTTGTAATTCCCTGAATGTGTCACCACCTTCTGCGCCTCCATGCTTCAAACCCTGTTTCTTCTAAAATCCTGCTTCTTGGTCCCCTTGACCGATAAGCTCTAGTGAAACCCATGAAAAAGTGAATCTGCATGTAACATCACTGGTGATTGCCTTCACCCCCACCCTGCAGGGTCTCAAGTTCATAGTGTGTGCAACTGTACTGTTATTCCAGTCTTCACGGAGGCATCACTGTATTTGTGAAGCCTTCTCTAAATCCCTTAGGCAGATCTGGTCCTTGGCTGAAAATCTAAGCACTCCTATTACAGTCATTGTCCCAAACCCCTTTGCTATTCTGTCTTTCTGTCAAGAGGGTAAGTTCTTTGAGAGCAGGGCTGCTGTCTTTCTGATTCTCATTGTTCTGTTTTCTGGTGGGGTGCTTGACCCAAGTGGACACTTGACAAAGGTTTGCAAAATAAAAATCTTACACTTGGGGTCAAAACTAAAGGTATAATAATAATTCAACAGATCCTTACTTGTTCATTCACTTAACAAATAGTTATTGAACACGTGCAGTGAATTGGTGTTTGAAATGGGAAGATGGCAAGAATGTCAGTGTGATTTCCTGACATCAGATGGTGTTTTGAAAGACTCCTTATGTCAATATAAAGGAAATAAAATCTAAGAAAAAGGCATCTCAGTAGAAAATAATAGACCAAAATACATAACCAGGAAATGTCTTTAGAAATAGCATTCCTAATAAATGTCTGGGAAAATGTTCACTGGCTTAAAACATAAGTATTAAACATTTAAAAATTATTTCCATATATTTATTGGCATTAATTATGCAATATTCATAATACACAGTATAAATGAATGCATTAGAAGACATACTTTAATATATTGAAGTAGAACTGAGATATCTGAAATAATATATTAAAATTCAGAGTTAAAGTTTAAATATTTTCATAGAAGACCAGTTTGCCATATGATTCAAAAACCTTTAAAATATACACACCTTCCCTTCTACTTAAAGGAAATAATCAAACATGAATGAAATGTTTAACTTTGGAAACAACCTAAGTAGCCAACAGTAAGGACTTGGCTGAACGCTTCGTGGCGGTTCATAACATAGCATACTACACGGTCATTTAAATTAAGTCAGTGTGTATTTAAGGTCAGGAATTTCCTATTTCTAAGTGCACAAAAGCAGTTCAGAATGGTTTACATACATAATGATCTCATTTCACAAGTGTTACAAAGAATTGCATAGAATAGCCTTGAATGGATAGACTTCAAGATACTACATCTGAATGTAGAAGAATTTGGGGCTTCTCTAAACCAAGTTTTCTACAATGAACTTTTTCAATGTGTACATTAAATTTTTTTTTTTAATTTAGTTTTTAAAAAAGGCCTGGGGACTTCCCTGACAGTCCAGTGGCTGAGACTCCATGCTCCCATGGCAGGAGGCCCAGATTTGATCCCTGGTCAGGGAAGTAGCTCCCACATCCCCAAACTAAAGAACCTGAATGCTGCAACTAAGACCCAGTGCAGTTCAAAAAAAAAAAAAAAAGTCTTTTGAAAAGCTGCTGTTTTTCTCTGGGATCACACCCTGCAACCTGCGGTGGTTTGTTTCCCTGAACTGATAGGAGAGAGATTCCTTCCTGCTCCATCACACAAAGGTGGTGAGAACACGCCTGCAGCATCTCTGCCAAGGAGCGCCTCCCTGTGAGTCGCTTCATTTCGAAAGTCCAGTTCCTGGGGACCCTCAGGCTTGTTTGGAGTCAAAGCTTTGTCTATCTGCCTTTTTTCTCTGTGCTGACCTCTCTGAGGCCTGATACATCCTCTTGATGTGCTTAACAGGTCCCTGGACAGAACTATTCACGCATCTAAATATCCCATGCGTCTAAACATTTCCAAAGTGATAAACCAAGCTAATAAATGGTTAAACAAAATATATTCTGTTCTTCTATTTTGATAGAAGAAATATTTGAATTTGAAATACTGCTTAATAACAACAACACAAAAAACAATGATGCTTAAATCTATTGTTTTTATGTGTCTGAAAGTTTAGGCAAAATACCAGAGGTAACTCGATTTAATTGTTATTGCTCAGTTGGATCTATGGATGGACCAGCGATGTGTGGGTGAGTAATGAATGGAAACACACACACATCATGAGCAATTACATCTTCTGCAGTACAATTCATTTCTCATGCTTCATTTCAGCAAAATACTAATTACATTACCGTCAAGATTTTTATGATAATTTTGTTCTGATGGCAATAATGACCTAAAGCAGGGGTCGGCAGACATTTTCTGAAACGGTCAAGATCATAAATAGTTTAGACTCTGCAGGCCATCTGGTCTCTGTCACAAGTACTCGACCTGCCATCCAAGTTCAGAATCAGCCACAGATTCTCCGTAAGCAAAGGACCTGGCTCTGTGTTTGCTATTCGCTACTGAGACAAATAGCTGGATTTGACCCACAGGCTGCCTGGTCCCTGTTGCAGCCATGATTTTCTCCTCCGGGGCCGCACAGGTGGCAACCTTGTCAATGGAGTGGATCTGTGGACCCTCATTGATCGCTCTCCCGAACTTAGTTTTGTCCATTTGCCTCACTTCACAATGATACCATGATTTTGGAGATTGGTCTCATCTCACCAGAGTGAGATTATTTTGGAAGTTCTCTCAGTGAGACAGAACATAGGTCATGTTTTGTAGCTCAAACCCAGGGAAGCTGATGGCAGGTCCTGATGGCACATTTTAGAAAGAACATCCAGGGAGGCCAGGGCCCCAGACCCTGAAAAATCACAGCTTCACGTTGATTTTTCCTGCTTTGAACTTTAAAGGCAGAGCTTTCTATGGTGTGGCTCAGTGGTAAAGAATCTGCCTGCCAATGGAGGAAACACAGGTTTGATCACTGGTCTAGAAAGATCCCACATGCCAAGGAGTAACTAAGCCCATGTGCCATGACTACTGAACCTGTGCTCGAGAGCCCACATCACAGTTACTGAGCCCATGTGCTGCAACTACTGAAGTCCGAGCGCCCTAGTGCTCCGCAACAAGAGACACACTGCAACTAGAGAAAGCCCACGCACAGCAGTGAAGACCCAGAGCAGCCCAAAATACACACAAATAAATAAATAAACTTTGCAGGCATATTGCTGAGCACCCACTCTGTGTCTAGAACCTAACAAACAGAAATCAAGGAAACCAAAACCAACAACAAAAAATGCATCCTTATCCAAATGTAACAAAGAGGCTTTCTAAAATGTCAAGGTTTTTCTTATCCTGCCCCCATGTGTCTCGGCTGCTCTACTGTCCTTAGATCGTCAATTTCAAGCCACGAAAGCACATTTCTTGCGTTATCTGTAGTGGCACGTATGCGAAGGGCTGATAATTCCAGGCTGATGAGAGGATCCGTCTGCAGCCGCACAGAAGCTGACAGCCCTCAGACCAGTCATTTATAAAAGCCTGTCTGGAGCCAAAATGAGCTGAACTGGGGGTGTGCATGGCTCTGGCCATGGCTGCAGCCCTCGCTGTGGCCGCAGAGCTA
Source organism: Bison bison bison (assembly GCF_000754665.1). NCBI lineage: Eukaryota > Metazoa > Chordata > Mammalia > Artiodactyla > Bovidae > Bison > Bison bison. Next base: position 11,555,258 of record NW_011494752.1, read on the forward strand.
GGAGAGCTGCCCCACCCTCAGCCCCCACCCTGCCCGCCCCATGAGGAATTTCATGTCTCCTCTGGATGGTTGATCTTGGAATATGGTTAAAAGTACCAGATAGGATGAAGAACAGCCCTTCCTTTCATTGAGGCTCGTGTTTAATGCATCATTCCTGCCTCAAAAGAACCACAAGGGAATTTCCTCTGCAGGGATGAACTTTATTGTTTAGGGAGTTGAAACCTCAGCATGGTCAAACCCAGAGCTCGCTGTCTTTCTAGAATTTGAGAAGAATTTTGAATCATGGAGACAACAGTGAACCAGGGCTCAGGTGAGCAGGGTCTAAGCCAAGCCTTGGGTCCACCTAGCTTTGGGTTTTTTCAAAGGTTCCTGCCTTTGTGAAATCACGAGGCTGGGTCGGGGGGTTGCTTTGAGACTCCCTCCAGTTATCCCTCAGTGATGCTGCCCCGACAAGAGTGCAGTCTACCTACTTCCTTTTCTCCAGCTCATTTTTTTGTTGTTATTTTTTGTTTTTACTGTATATTGGAATATGGTTGGGGCTTCCCTGGTGATTCAAGAGGTAAAGAATCTGCCTACAATGCTGGAGACGCAGGAGACCAGGGTTCAATCCCTGGATGAGGAAGATCCCCTGGAGGAGGGCATGGCAGCCCACTCCAGTATTCTTGCCTGGAGAATCCAGTGGACAGAGGAGCCTGGTGGGGTACAGTCCAGAGGGTCCCAAAGAGTTGGACACAACTGAAGCAAGTTAGTATGCTTCAGGGCTAAGATATACAGATGCATATGTATATATCTAAAAGTCTGTATTGATATATAGTTGATTCACAGTGTTGTACTAATTTCTGCTATCCAGCAGAGTGACTCAGTTATACATACATGTATTCTTTTCCATTATGGTTTATCATGGGGCACTGAATACAGTCCCTGTGCTGTACAGCAGGACCTTGATGTCTATCCATTTGGAGAGATTGTATTTTGACTCTCTTCTTGCAGGCATGTTTCCCCTGGGTTACAGTCCAAAGGGTTGCAACGAGTTGGACACGACTGACGCAACTGAGCACACACTCAGAGTATAGGTGATTTACAATATTGTATTCGTTTCAGGTATACAAATCTATTCATTTCCAAATTCTTTTCCCATGTAGGTTATTACAGAATATTGAGTATAGTTCCCTGTGCTCTACAGTAGGTCCTTGCTGATTATCTGTTTTATATATAGTAGGCGTTGTATGTTACTCCCAAACACCTAATTTATCCCTCTTCCCCCAACCTTTCCCCTTTGGCAGCCATAAGTTTGTTTTCTATGTCTGTGAGTATGCTTCTGTTTATAAATAAGTTCATCATTTTCTTTAGAGTCCACATATAAGTGATATCAAATTGTATTTGTCTTTATCTGACTTTCTTCAGCTTATTCTTGATCTCTCTGTCTTTCTGTAATCTTTCTCTCTCACACACAAACTTCTAAGAGTTTATAAATATTATTTAGGCTCTAGATCCTAATTTAATTTCAGTTTATCTCTGTTTTCTATCAGCTCAGTTCAGTTCAGTTGCTCAGTCGTGTCCAACTCTGCGACCCCATGGACTGCAGCACACCAGGCTTCCCTGTCCATCACCACTCCCAGAGCTGCTCAAACTCATGTCCTTCGAGTCAGTGATGCCATCCAACCATCTCATCCTCTGTCACCGCTTCTCCTCCCGCCTTCAATCTTTCCCAGCACCAGGGTCTTTTCCAGTGAGTCAGTTCTTTTCAATAACTCCAACTCCAGTACTGTTTTCTATTGTCATTTTTTATAACTGGATTTAGAAACATTAAGACATTTCTGTTGTTCAGTCACTAAATCGTGTCCAACTCCTTGTGACCCCATGGACTACAGCATGCCAGGCTTCCCTTCCTTCACTGTCTCCCTTAGTGTTGAAACCTGTGACCTGGACAGAATAATGATCATCCCTCCCTAGCTTGATGCATAAAGAACACCAGATGTCCAGAGATAGATCCACTGTGGACAGGTGGAAAGTCCCTATCTTTTCCCAGGTCCTCTCTTAGACTCTGGTTGTCTTTATAGATTCTGCCCCTATTATTAGGTGGTCTGTTCAGTCTAGCTTTTAATGGGGTTAGGGCCTTCTTTCTGGGTATTCTTTGATGTTTTGAGAGGACTTTGGGAGAGGTACCTCAGTTCCCAAGAGCCAGACACCATTTTAAAACAGAGTTTGGGGAACTTCCCTGGTGTCTAGTGGTTAAGACTTCATCTTCCAATGCAGGAGTGTGAGTTCGATCTCTGGTCTGCTAGCTGAGGTCCCACATGCCTTGCGGCCAAAAAACCAGAACCAAAACAGGAGCAATGTTGTAATGTTCAATAAAGACATTAAAAATGGATCACATAAAAAAAAAAAAAAAAACCTTTAAAAAGAAATAAAAATAAAACAGAGTTTGGGATGCTGTAAACGAGGTTAGAAAGGATATTTTCAATCTTATGAACACATGAGTTTCCCAGTGAAGTAAACTTAGAAAATAAGAGGGTGGAGCAATGAGCCTTGTAAGATACTGGTCTATTTTTATATTTCCTAAGAGTCCATAGATGAGAAAAATTATAGAATTGCTTGGGAAACTCTGAGATCCCACACAGACATCAAGGATTATGGACTGAATTTATGATCCCAGATAACCCTTGCCTCTTCCCCTTCAGGACTGCCCTTCTCCATGACCTGGATCCAGATGTATTTTCTGCCCTTTCATGAGGCTCCCCCACATCATCAACCAAGAATCCTTGACTTCATTCTCCTCCCCTGCAGTGCCAAGGAACATTGTGTTGCTTTCTTGAAATAAGCTAGTTTCCTTTGTCCATAAGCCCGCGGAGAATGAAAACCATCTCTTTCTGTCTCTTTACTTGATTGTTCAGATGTTTAGAAGGAATACTGGCTTTCAGGGCACTGGGAAATGTATCCGCCTTTAAGTCTGATGCTTGGATATCTTGACGACAGTTTGCTTATCAGATTTGCACATTGAGATTCGGTCAGTGTGGGAGCCGGTTCCAAAACCATATATCTTCCTTTCCTACAGAAGCCAACTCAAAAAAATCAGCAAAAGGGAGTTTTCTTTCCAGCCTCAGAAGGCATGTTTGGAGTGGAGGTCCACATAACGCCAGCAGGAAAAGAAATATTGCCAGAGCTGCCCTTGGCCCAGGGGATGCAGGCCCGGCGGCACGGGGGTTACCCTGCTTCCTCTGCTCCCAGCTCACGCCATCGGGGGCCCCCCTGGGAACCACCTTCATTCCATGGCCATGAAAAGAGCATGTTTTCCCTAGAATTTCCTGCTGCCGGAGGTTTCCAGAAACAGACACACAGTTCTGTTTGGCTGCAGAGACTAAAAGAGAAAAAAAAAATGTATGTGTACATGGGCCAGATTTATTTATTTCTCAAGGTAAATTACCTTTGCCTTACAACTCAGGTCCTTCCCCTACAGAAGAAAGCCTTTGAAAAACAGGCAGTGTCTGCGACCTGTTTGCAAGATTCCAGACAGAATGATTCACGCTCTTGAGGTGGACAGGGAAGTAGTGCCTGTAATATTCCCTCATTGTGACAGAAGGTCAGCGATGGATCTGCCATCTGCCAACAGACCCCTGCCCAGGTCGCCTGCCCAGGTCCAGGAAGGTGGAAGGAGCGTGTGCTTTGGGGCAGAATGGACCTGGATTTTCATTCTGTCCCTTTCACTCATTACTGTCTGTCTTTGGACAACTCGTATTACCTCTCTGAGCCCATTTCCTCCTCTGAGAAATTATGCCAGTAATTCTAGCTTTTCACTGTTGTGAGATGCAGGAAAGAATATATCAGATCTCGTTCTATGGTAAATGCTAAGTACGGGTTCCTTTGCTTCTGTCTTCATCATGTTCTTCCTAAGACACTTGGAATTGAATTCTTGACTGTCCTGTGCCTGTTATTGGTCTGTTATTGGTAATTCCTGACTGTCCTTTTCTGTGGATTTCACTTTCTAGCAGTGACATCTTGTTTTGATGTTTTGACCACAGAGGATGAGTGGTGAAGAGATGTGTTTCCTTTGGGACTTCCCTGGTTCCAGGGTTTGGTCCCTGGTCAGGGAACTAAGATTCCACATGCTGCATGGTACAGCCAAAAAAAAAAAAGCAGATACAGAGATGGGTCTCCTTTGACCCTGCCTTCCTAAAGGCAGCAAGATTACTCAGCTGGTGGATGGGCTAGTTGGTCTTTCTGCTGCCTCCAGGCACCAGGGAGATGCCAAGACAGCCTTCATCTGAACCAGCCTCAGCACTTTGCCTTGGTGTCTGTTACTGGAGCTGCATTCTTTTCAACCTCATTGATTCTTAAATCAATTCTGTTGATACCAAGTTGTCCTGCTTAATAATCTGCAAAAATCTTTTTATTTGATTGGTAGTCACACATCAGAAGAGATCAGCAAGTGTGAGGCTGGGTGGAACTTTCAACCTAACAGGTTACTAATGAGTTAAAGCCCTGAACATACATGGAACCTTAGAGCTGGGATGGCCTCTGAGACATGGGGGACGGTGGTCGTATTTTGCTGATGAAGAAACCAAGGCCCAGAGAACTTAAGTGATCCACTTAAGGTCACATAGCTTTTAACATCAGCATCCAAGCTGAATCCACACTTCTATTCCCAGTTTTGAGTTTCCTATGAAACTCCATTTTCTTCATGGAGATGTATGACCCATCTGAGCCATGTTTTAGGATAAAAGCAATCATATGTTGTCTTTTGTCTCCATTAGAATTCTTAGGCAGAAATCTTTTTTTTTCCCTCATGTGAAAGATTCTTTAGTATCTTCTATTTATGCATCATATAAATTAAGTGATGTATTTCTTCCAATAGTTATTTTTTAAATAAAAATAAGGACTGTAGCAATGGTCTTATTTTTTTTTAACTTTTTTTTTAGTATAGCCAATTAACAAACAATATTGTGACAGTTTCAGGTGACCCTCAAAGGGACTCAGCCATCCATACACATGCATTCTCCCGCAAACCCTCCCATCCAGGAGGCCATATAACATTGAGCAGAGTTTCTTTTGCTATGCAGTACAACTGCATTTTTGTTTTGCAATCTGTTTGGGAGGCTTTTTTAAAGTAAAATTTCTATCATTTTCCACCTGTAAAGCTTTGGGATCTTCTTTGAAAATGTCTCCTCTGTTCGCTCCATAAATCAGTTATGTGGCCCCCTGTGTCTGCCTCCCATCAGTATTCCTCCCTTTCTCACCGCCTTTTTCTTCCTCACTATCAGCCCCTAACCCAGGTCTTCAGCTCCTCAAGCTGGGATCACACTGGAAGAGCCTCCCCAGATATATCTAACTACCTGCAGGGCTTTCCTGATCCATCCTGACTTGTACGCTGACTCAGATTTAATCTCTCACTGATGTTAATCACACCCTCCCCTTTTCAGTCTAATTTCACGCAGCTCCCCTGTTTCAAACAGACAAATTCCTTCATCTGTGTTCAATTTGGGCCTTTCAGCCTCTTCACAGCCACCCTATGGGGTAACTTTCTCACGTTATCGGGGTCTGCATCCATCGAACTGGCTCCATCCAAGTCACCTTCTGCATGTCCTTTTCCTATCGCTCTTGTCTGCTGACTTTTCTCTCATCCTGTGAGACAGGGATAACCTGGCCACAGGCACGGGGAGGACCATCCATCACCTCCCATAGACAACCATGGTAGCTTGGACCTGCTGCTTTTCCTGCCTAAATCTCAGCTTCTTCCTCCGAAAAACTGGGAGCATAATGTCTAGCTTATCTTACAGGAGAAAACCATTGATAAATGTTTTGCAAGCATACCACATTCTTAAGCTATCTCTGTGCTTGTGTCCACACAGTAGAGAAACATCCTCCATGACACTGAACTCCAAGGCGCTTATAAGTGCTGGGAGAATCTCATTTGGGACAGAGGTCAGGCAGCTCCTGTTCTGATAACTTACCCGGGGTGAGGGGCAAGGGGTCCCTGGGAGGACCACTGGTTCCTAGAGATGGGAGCTCAAACCTTGTCCCTTTATTTACTAAACTTCCACAAATTGGAGATGTAGTTGGTTTAGCAAATGCCCTTTTTTATAAATTATTTACTTGTTTTTGGCTGTGCTGGGTCTTCACTGCTGCACAGGCTTTTCTCTAGTTGCAGCGAGCAGGGGCTACTCTCTAGTTGCCATGCGTGGACTTCTCATCGCACTGGCTTCTTTTACTGTGGAGCACCGGCTCCAGGGTACAGGCCGCAGTGGTTGTGGTGCAACGAGCTTAGCTTCTCTGTGGCATGAGGGACCTTCCCAGACCAGGGATTGAACCCTTGTCATGTGCAGTGACAGGCAGATTCTTTACCACTGAGCCACCCAGGAAGTCTCGCAAATGCCCTTCTTGAAATCCATGTGTTCCTTGGAGAACTGTAGAAAATTGGTCCATTTATTTTTATATGTGCTATAAGTTTTTATTGAAGTATAACACCGTTCAGCAAAGGACTCAGATCCTAGGATCCGACTCAGTGATGTTTCACAGGGTGGATACACTCATGTCACCAGCACCCAGATCCTGCACTGGGGTATTCCTGACCTTCCAGAAGCCCCTGTGGCCTCTTTCAGTCACTAATCCTCCCCCCACCAAAGGCAACAGCTGAGCTGACATCTAACACTAGAGGTGGGTTTTGCCAGTTTTTGAGCTTTTTATAGGAGAAATCATCTAGTGTATACGTTTTTGTAACTGGCTAATTCATTTCTATCGATACAATTTGATGTCTTTGTCTTCTGGGTGAGTTCTTTTTTTAAAGAAATCAGGATAAAATAGACATGGCATTTGCCATCTTAGCCATTTTTAACTGCCCATTTTAACTGACCATTTCCCAGGTCAGTAGCAGTAAGTACATTTACATTGCTAAGTGATCACTCTCCTGAACTCTTTTCATCTTGCAAGACTAAAATCCCCATCAAAGACAAACTCCCCCTCCCCCTGCCCCCAGCCCTGGCAATCACTGTTCTACTTTGTGAATTCAGCTCCTCTAGGGACCGCATACAAGTGGGATCATAGTCTGTATCCTTCTGAGCCTGGCTTATTTCACTCAGTATAAAGGCCTCAAGGCCCATCCATGTTGCAGCAGGTGTCAGAATTCTGTTCCCTTTTAAAGGCTGCGTAATACTCCACAGTATGGCTAGATCATGTTTTGTCTGCCCACTCAGCCTTCTGTGGACACTTGTGTTGCTTCTACTCTTTGGCTATGGTGAATTCTTTTTTTCTTTGGGGACAAAGAAAAAAGTATGCCACGCACCTGGTAATAATCCTTCATTTGCTTGTGAAACTCCTTCTTCTCCTTGACATCTTGAGGAGAAAACAAATAAGCATCTCTAATTTTTCTTTATAATTCTAGTTTCTACCCTTTTATCCTACCCATTTCTACTATAAAATGTCTCCAAATTATTTTCACTCCTGCAAAGTGAATGGAACAGCCAATCCTATTTGCCTGGAAACTAAGGCGTCCTAGGACCCACCCTGTCTGTTGCTCACTGGAATTTCTCACCCTGAACCCCAGCTTGTCTGGTCTTTAGACAAACCCACATGTCTTCTCATTGCACTCACCTCTATGCTCCCCTCACTTGCCCAGTGTTTCCGAGAAGCTCTCATCGTGCTCAGGTGGCCCTTCCAATGTGTGTCCCAGGCTGAGCCCTTATACAGAACAGTCATAGTACATGCTTCACTCGGGTAAGGAAGGAAAATGTCCAAATTCACCTAACCTCTTTGAAATACTATATTCCAACATATATGTGCAGTTTGTTTTGTGTGATAAAGGAGCTCTTTTCTGAGCATTAAAATTCAAGTTGCAATAAGGAAACGAATCTAAGAATTTAAAAGGGAGATGGCTATTTAAAGAATTCTGAGATGAGTCGTGACTGCAGCCATGAAATTAAAAGACACTTACTCCTTGGAAGAAAAGTTATGACCAACCTAGATAGCATATTCAAAAGCAGAGACATTACTTTGCCAACAAAGGTCCATCTAGTCAAGACTATGGTTTTTCCAGTGGGCATGTATGGATGTGAGAGTTGGACTGTGAGGAAAGCTGAGTGCCTAAGAATTGATGCTTTTGAACTGTGGTATTGGAGAAGACTCTTGAGAGTCCCTTGGACTGCAAGGAGATCCAACCAGTCCATTCTGAAGGAGATCAGCCCTGGGATTTCTTTGGAAGGAATGATGCTAAAGCTAAAACTCCAGTACTTTGGCCACCTCATGCGAAGAGCTGACTCATTGGAAAAGACTCTGATGCTGGGAGGGATTGGGGGCAGGAGGAGAAGGGGATGACAGAGGATGAGATGGCTGGATGGCATCACTGACTCGATGGACGTGAGTTTGAGTGAACTCTGGGAGATGGTGATGGACAGAGAGGCCTGGCGTGCTGCGATTCATGGGGTCACAAAGAGTCGGACACGACTGAGTGACTGAACTGAACTGAGATGAGTCCTTTTACAAAGCAACAATTCTCAGCAATATAAGCCTCATCAAGGATTTACTTGCACTTGCATTTCTTCCTTTATGAAGAAAGAAGGTAGCAGGCAGCCCCTAGTTCACTCGGACTCCCCATCCCATCCACTTCCCTCATCCTGAAGATGACAGTAATTAATGTGTTTTTCCTCTGAAATCCTATTTTAGCTGTTTCCTCTTCAAACTCCTCCTACTTTGGATAGCTCTTTTCCTACCCTATCAAGATAATTTAAAATAGCATTTCTTTTTTTCAGGGATATGGGTAATATTTCCTCTGGGCTGGCACAATCTATGACTTTAATCTCTGCTGACAGGCCGCTGGGGAGTCTACTTCTCCCCAGGGCCGGAGGGCAGGAAGACTGAGATTGCCCACCAGCAGCTCCCATCTGAAGGGTGTTATCTCTATTCTACTGGCAAAATACGAGGTCGAGTGGTTAAAGGTCAGAGATGATAGGAAAGGAGGCAAGAATGCTGACTCTTTTAAAAAAATCTTGGAATACTCCTCATCATTTCAGTGGTGTCTGATGTGTGCTTTTTTACAGTCCAGAACTTTTTCACACATTTGATCCAATTTTCTTCCCTGAGATAGTCCAACAGTTTCTGTATAGATCTCCTGGCTCATCTTATAAAAGTGTAACTTAGCTTCCAAAGTAGTTTGGTCTAGCCGACTTCTCAGTTCCATGAAGGGGATATATATGTGTGTGTGTGTGTGTGTGTGTGTGTGTGTGTGTGTGTGTGTGCGCGCGTGCTGTTTTTGTTGTTGTTTAGTTGTTAAGTCCTGTCCAACTCTTTTGTGACCCTATGGACTGTACCCCTCCATTCTCTTCTGTCCATGGGCTTTCCCAGGCGAGAATACTGGAGTGGGTTGCCCTTCCCTTCTCCAGGGGATCTTCCTGACCCAGGGGTTGAACCCAAGTCTCCTGCATTACAGGCAGATTCTTTACTGCTGACCCTTGAGGGAAGCCCATACATGTGTGTATATGTGTAACGAATACACAGATTTTGTCACTGTGAATATGTATGCATACACACGTATGCAGTAACAAAATCTGGATTTTGTGTGGCCCCAGCATTACACAGGCAGTCAACCGTCTGTGTCTCCCTTGTGTCAACACAGACCTCCCTGGTCTTTGCTTTTTCTTACCCAGACCTTCAGCTATGTCTAAGAAATGGGGGATGGGGGCACAGTTAAAAGTTCTGAAAAAGGAATTGCAGATATCTTAAATCAACAAGGAAAAAAGCAAGAGGAATCAGATATCTAATTATCATTTCTCCTCCAAAAGAAAAGTAAAGATAAGCTGACTAAAATATCAAAGAAAGTAAATTGTGAGGAGATCTGTATAATTAAACTAAGCCAGCATCAGTGGCTTATTGCCACGAATGTTGAAGAATTTGTGCCAGGTATAAATGCACGTGGCAACAGATTGTTTGTGAAGCAGTTGACATGATGTCTGAGATAAACGTCAAAGTAATTCATTTAGGGTGATGGGGGAGTTGACATAGAGGGTTAGGGAGGAAATGAAATTGGCAGTCAGTTGCTTTTTGAAGCTGGATGTAAGTTACGTGAGATGTATGTTATAGTACTCTCTACTTTGGGGTATATTTGAAATTTTTCGTAATATACAATTAGCAAATACACAGGAGGAATAAAATTATAGGAAATCAAACAAAAGCAGACACATGTAACACACAGTACATTTTTTACTACAAAGGTGAAATAGAAATTAATAATTATGAATGAAACCAGCAAGTCAACCATCAGAATTTAATAAAAGTAAAATCAATCCTAATGCCTGGACCAAAAAGAAAAAGTATCAAGTGCAATTACTAAATATTTGTGAAGTTATGCAAATGACCAACAGTGCATGTTGAAGTTTGGGGAATTTGACCAAGTCTGTACTTGAAAACAGTAACTTCAAACAGTAACTTCAAAATGTTTTTATTACTTGAGAGAAATTATAATAAATGAATGTTTACATTCAGTTAATTAAATTGGAAGAGCAAAGCATGAATAGAAAAAGAATAAATGTCATTAAAAAAGTAAAATGCAAATAAGTAAATTTGAAAAGTCATCTACCAAACTAGAAAGAAAGGCAGGAAAAAAACTCCACAAAATTATAGTTGAGATAGGGCATAAAACTTCAACTACTCAACTGGGTGATTTTTAGAAAAATATTAATTGACAAAATGCACTGAAGATGAAGCAGATCATTACAAAAAAAACAATAACCACAGGAGAAACTGTAAATGTATTTGAAGATTCTAGTCCCTTTCTTATCCTCAACCCTTAAAAGCACCAGTATTAGATGACTTTGGGCTTCCCAGGTGGCGCTAGTGGTAAAGAACCTGCCTGCCAGCGCATGAGACACAAGACTTGGGTTCGATCCCTGGGTTAGGAAGATCCCAGGGATCCAGGATTCTTGCCTGGAAAATCCCCTGGACAGAGGAGCCTGGTGGGCTACAGTCCATGGGGTCACAAAAGAGCTGGACATGACTTAGCCACTAAACAACAACATACAGATACCTATTTCAAATCTATGATAAATAGTGGATTTAATGGCAGTACACTTTTGGAAAAATACATAGGTTTTATTTCACCTGCTTGTACTTTTGGACTGGCTCTGAAACCCATCCTTTCTCATGCTTGAACTAGGTAGCAATCTCTCCAACAGGACTCCAACAGGAATTTTTTTTTCCCCCCACATGACAAGTGATTCTAACATTTGTCAGGAAGAATAAACAGACAAGAATCATCAAGAATATTTTGAACAACAGAATCAGAATTTACTTTGATGTACATGAAAATATATTACCATAACACGATAGTAACTTAACATGACAGTTGGGCCAACAGAGAGAGGGACCACGATATTTAAACTATTATAACGGTGGCATTTCAAATTATTAGATGATAAAAGATGAATTATTTGATGTTTGTTATGGGAAAGTTCAGGAATTATAAAGAGAAATATTTTGTGTGCTACACAATGATATTATGTTGATTATAATTTATTTGTTTACAAGAAAACCACAAAAAGGGCTCAGGGTATTTTAACACCATCTCACTGCTGTATAATTGTGTTTATTACAATATTCTAATTCACCTAAAAGAATTTGATCAAGGTTATTTTCTTACCACCTTGTGGGTTGATGATTATAAAAAAATTACATTGCACTTGTTTTGTGCCAGGCACTTTTGTAAGCTATCGAGGTATATTAATACCTTTAATATTATACAACATCAAAACAACCATAGGAGGTTAAAATAGTATTATTATTTCCCATAAAGTACATCCGCGAGCAACTAGGGGTGCAGAGTGTCTGTGCAGCTTCTCCGAGGTCACAGTCACATACCTAGTAAGGGCAGCGATTGGTACTTCAACTCAGGCGACCTGGCTCTGGGTGCATAAGACTTCTGCTCTCCTAGAAAGAAGCTCACGGAGTCTATTAGGGGAAGGCACTCAGGCTCCTGGCTCTAATGTGCCTTTCTGCTCCACTCAGGGACCTGAGGTTCTCATGGCAGATGTTCAGAGCCCTCTAAAAGCTGGATAGGGCAGAAAATAAGGGAGAGGTGACACCAGAAGAGGATCTCAGAGAATGCTGAATCCTATTCCTTCTCCTCTAAACTAAGGTGCCTTCACATCTTAAGTGGATAGAGGATATCTGATCTCCAAGCTTCAGAGGGACGTTCCTGTACCTCTCAGCTCTAAA